>NC_042618.1:306067617-306748342 GCF_901001135.1 Rhinatrema bivittatum
ATGCAACTTTGGCAAGAATATCCCATTTTATAGATTACACAGAAAAAATGTAGCACAGCCTCCTTTTACTAGTTTTGTTACAAATGTTTGTTTTATGTTTGCACAGTTGAGTAACTATCTATCTACATAGGAAGTTAAGAGCAGGAAGGCATGAGAAGACGGCCGTCCCCAGGAGCCCTTGGTTGAGATATTTGTAGAGAGTATACTTATTACTTGCTGTATAGATTTTTCATAATGTCCATCTTCTTTTTACCCATGTAGCAACAATTCAAATGGTGGTGTTTCAAGCTAGTTTTTCTGGTTGATGAATATTAGACTTAGCACAGAATTAATCCTTTCAAAATGCTTTGATAAGATTCTTATAGGAGAACATCTATACAAATTCTGTAGAAATCACAGAGAAAATCTCCAGTTTAGGTTGCTCTAGAAATGTCATACTTTCCACACTATACTATTTAATGGAGAAATTGCTACTTACCTGATAATTTCCTTTACTTTAGTGAATGGTAGGTCAATCCCAACAAGTGGGTTATGCATCTCTGCCAGCAAAAGCTGACGTCACAGCCATATAGTCCCGCCCCGACATCAGCCCAGCAGTATTTTCTGGAAAAGCCAATCTGTGGACATATCTGATTAAACTCGAACATTAGCAACCGACAGCCATTCGTGTTTCTCAACCAACAGAAACACTGAGCTCAGCCAAAAGAAAGAATATATCTAGCAAACTAAGGGCTAGAGAAGCCACTTACCAGTTATCAATGAAGAGCAGGAATCATACTCTGCATCACTCGCCCTAAGAATGTTAATCACAAAATCCAAATCCGGCAGCTGAAGGCGTATTTGGGATTGACCTACCCTTCACTAAAGGAAAGGAAATTATTAGGTAAGTAGTAATTTCTCCTTCCTTAGCGGTCACAGAGCATTAGCGTGCTTATGGCCAATATGGCCACAGCCATAAGCACTGCTACCAAAAGGCATCAAGGAGAGCACTGCGGCCAGCAGGTCCTCAGCAAAAGAAAAAGCAGTGTGGCCTCGCCAAAATTGATGATACCATAAGCGCTGCCTTAGTAAGTGGAAAAGCAGCGTGGCCCTCCTGGCAACACTACTGATTCTGGCGGGATCACACTGTTTTTCCACTTACTAAAGCAACGCTTTCTACATCATCGATTTTGGTGAGGCCACACTGCTTCAGAGGAAAAGGAGGAGCGCACCCTGTCGGAAGTAATCCAATTTCCCATGGCCTGAAGTCGTTCCCTTGTCCACAGAGGCTGATGAAGGAGACTGTTGTGGCCTGCTAAGTCAAGGAGGAGGTAAGTGAGAGAGAGCATGTGTGCTTGTGTGTGGGAGAATGAGAGTGAGAAAGAGCATGTGTGTGTGTGGGAAAGTGACAGAATGTGTGCTTGTGTGTGGGAAAGATAGAGAGAGCATGTGTGTAGGAGAGAGAGAAAGCATGTGTGCTTCTGTGTGGGAAAGTGAGAGAGAGCATGTGTGCTTGTGTGTGGGAAAGTGAGAGAGCGCATGTGTGTGTATGAGAGGGAGCATGTGTGTGCACAACTACCCTAGTTACTCTCTGCCTGCTAATCCATGACAATTCCAGGGTATCTGGAAATCAAAAGTTCCAAGGTATGGATAACAGGGAATTTTTTAAAATCCTTATTTTAATTGTTGGGTGCTATTTGATGTGTCTGTTTTGAAATATTTTATTGATGTTTGGAACATTTTTATATGAGTTTTTAATTTTTTAATGTTATTCTATTCATTAATTGTTTTGAATTATTCTTTTTATTGGTATGGTTTTACTATTTTTGTTTTATGAGGAATGGTAATGTTTCTGTTTTTGACATTGTTGCAGTGAATACAGAATTTGGCTTGATGCAGTTTCCAGTTCAGTTTTTGTCTGTACATTTTTATTTATACTGTATGGTCTCTTTATTCTGTATTTGAGGGTCTGTCTGTGTTTTGCATGTGTGACTGAAGTGAGTTATTCTTTTTGTGTGTAGTTTCTATGTAGGGATCTATAGCAGCTTGGATTGTTCTGTTTTCCTAATAGAGGGTTTATTACTATTTTAGGCCTGGTGTAATATCTATAGTATTAATTTTCATAGGTAGGGTTGTTGCTGTTTGAGTGGCTCTCTGAGGGTCATGCTCATACCCAAGTTGCATTACAGCAGGCCTAATGCTATATAGATTCCAAGTATCTTTTGCTTTTTTGCAGGGTTTTCTGGTTGGTAGGGGTGTGCATTCGTTTTGACCGCATATGTAAAACGCAACATTTTTTTTTTTAACTTAAAAAAGTGATGAGGCGAAAACGATCGCGATTTCCAACTTATTCAGGGTGATCATATCTGATGACTTGAGGGTTACAATTCAGAGCAGCAAGCTGGGAATTAAACCAAGGTCCTTCTGCTTGGCAATGCACCGCCCAGTGCTAGTATAACATTTGCACAGGTATAAAGCCCATATATATATATATATATATATATATGTGTGTGTGTGTGTGTGTGTGTGTGTGTGTGTGTGTGTGTATTAGTGTTGGCTTCGTGGACCCTTGGGCCGATTGGAACCGATGGATGAGCTGCAGTGAGGGTTCGCAGCAGTGGTCCCGACCGGGAGGCGGCAGATGCAGGCTCGAGGATGGCTGGCGGAAGATACCACGAAGAGCCCTATGCGACCAAGGGCTCAAGAGGGGAAAGAAGAGGAGGTGAGACTGGCCTGGAAGTAGAAGAACTTCACCCTGGAAGCCGGTACTCCCCCGAGAGAAGCTCGTAGGAGTCCGGCCGCTGGGACTTAGGAGATTCACCCTGGAAGCCGGTGTCCCCCCAGGAGGAGCCCGTAGGGACCCGGCCGCTGGGACTTAGGAGATTCCTCAGAGACGAAGTCTTGATGGGGTCCTAGCGAGTCGTAGTTCACCAGTCCTGGGTCGAGAGCCCGAGAGTCACCGTCAGCCAATCCGAGTCAGGAGCCAGAGAATCAACGTCAGCCGAACCGAGTCAGGAGCCAGAGGATCAATGTCAGCCAAAGCGAGTCAGGAACCAGGAGAAGCACACGAACAAACAGGAAACTCCGCAACAGGAACAGGGAGGACCTGGGAACCTCGTTGCAAGGCCCTGGGAAGAGTGACTGCAGGGCTTAAGTAGCCCTGCAGCTTCTGACGTCACCCGAGGGAGGAACCAAGTTTCCCCGCGCTTGGCCCTTTAAATTGGGATCCGGGACGTGCGCGTGCGCCTAGGGGGCGGAGTCAGCCACGGCGAGACGCCGGCTGCTCCGCCGGAGCGGGAGCGTGGCGGCAGAAGGGGATGCAGGCGCGGGCGAGGTGCGCAAACGTCGGGAGCGTGGCGGCAAGGGTCCCCAGAGGCCCGGGGAGGGCAGAGCGGGCCCGGAAGCCCGGCGAGGTAGGCGGCGCTCCCGGGGCCGACCCGGGACCGCAACAATTAGTATGTGTCATATATATATATTTTGTAGAATATTTTGCTATCAAGTCATCACTTGAGGGAGGAAGGGGGGAGGTTTAGTCAGGGCCTGTAGGACTGCATTTTTGTAAATGTTTTCCCCAGTAGGCTTGCCACTTAATCGATTAGCTTTTGAACATATCCGGTTAAGTGGCTGGTTATCCGGCCACATAAGGCCGGATAACTTTAATCATAACCAGCTATATTTAAAATAATATCTGGTTATGTTTAAAGTTATCTGGCTATTGACAGCCATATATCTTCAATCATTTGACTGGTGATGTTGGGTGCATGCGTGCCTAGGGAAGGCCATGGAGGAAGCTGGCAGCATCCTGCCACAAGTCGTCTGGCCAATCAGAGTGTGGTGGCCTGCCACACGGTCTCATGGGAGGTTCTTGGGGACATCAGGACCCAGTAGTGGTGGATAAGGACCGGCAGTAAGTGCGGTGGTAGTGGGGAAGACCCATGGACCACTAAGTGCAACATGTTTATAATACATCAAAATTATCTAATTATAAAGAAGCAACATTGATTAGTAAGTGAATCCTTATTGTTATCCGCATTGAATAATTGTATTAGAATTGTGGAATAGAAGATTGAATGAGTGAATAAATATAAAAAGTAAATACATTAAAGTATCTTCTATAACCAGTAAATCTGGCAAAGGCAATCATAATTTTCTACATGTTAGGGAAATACGGTTTAACCTTTTTGTTGTATCTGTCATTAAATAGGAAGGATTTTGTATCAGAGTCTTCTGTGGCATACACATCATGTGATAACAGGGACTCTAGAAAGGTTGACTGCTCTTATGACAGTGTTTGCATTTGTTCCATATTAAATAGTACTTAGCATAAACAAATTTTCATTTGTATCATTTTTATTACATTATTCATTCATTCGTTCATTCATTCATTTTTTAACCAGATTAGCTAATAATTTGGTATAGAAGTGCCATTTTTGAAATAGGTGTTATTTTACCGAGGCTGACCACCTTCTCAGTCGGTCGCAATAAAATATTTGCATAGGGCTGCCTATGGATTACCTTCTTTGCATGTGTTTGCTTTATTTATGCATGCAAATCACATGCAAAGAAGGTCACTGCAATAGGGGACGGACCCTGGGTGGGGAGATGCAAAATATCTCATATTTCGCACAATATAACGCACATTAGAGCACTACCGCAGCTAGATTAATCTCCCTGTTAAACCGTATGCCCTCAGGGACAGGGAAAAATATCTACAATACTGGAATATAATCCACTTTAAAGTGGCTGAAAAGTAGAATATCTAAAAAAAATAAATAAATCACAAATATGCATGTAGTTTTGATGCTTATAAAATAGCATGTACACGCTTCTTACATGTTAATTTTATATGTGTATCTCCTTTGAAAATTTACTTCAGCGAAAAACAGAGCAGCAAAATATTTAATACTATAGGAAGGTAAAACTTAGAGATTTCATCTTTAATAATTCTGAAGTCTGTTTATCCCAAGTGCAGATCAGTCTGCAGAGAAAGAGCATAGACTGTATGTAAGGCAAGAAGCCTACAGCTAGTGTTCTCTCCTGAGAAAAGGGAGGAAGCAGGCCCAGTGGGATCATTAGGTGGACTAGGCCATTGCCAAGGGTGCCGGAAGTGGGCAGGGCGCCATAGTGCTATGTGAGGCGGCATTTTTTAACTCGAACAAGGTTGGAGAGGCAGGTGCGGCGATATGGATGTGGGAGAAATCGTGTGTGTGAACGGAGGTGCATTATGGGGAGGCTTCGGGTCGTGAGTGAGAGAATGAGGGAGAGAGAGAGAAACGCGGTGATGACGTCACTGCCTAGGGCAGCTGGACACCCTTGCACTGGCGCTGGGAAGAAGGAGGTCAAGATTTACTAATGAGCAGTCCATGGAAAGTTTTCTACATTGTGTCCACTACGATTGTAAAGTACGTCTGGAGAGCATGCTGGAAATCAAAATAGCAGAACTGGAGGTTTACTGCTGCTTATGTATCATGTGGTTCATAGCCAGTTTTCAAGGAGGTTGACAGGATGTTATATCTCTGTATAGGAGACTGAGCTTATGTGTATATATTACACTTATTTTTTTGAACGATTAGCCACTAGCTAAAAATTGTAGGAGCTAAGTACGGTATCTCTTTTTAAATTCTTTTTTTACACAATTTTTTTCCTGACATTTTTTTGCTTCCCCTTCCATCCAATCTCTTACTCCCTGTTTCTCTCTCCCTTCCATCCCACTAGTATCTCTTCTAATGTGGCCCTGCTGCAGTGGCAGCTGCCTGGCAAGCAATTCATTTTATTCAGCTGGGTCACCTGGAGCCAGGATTTCTCCTGCTCCGTATGTGGGTGATTTACTTGCTGTCTGGACAGTGCATAGCAGACTGCAACACCCTTACTCAAATTCTTAGTGTAGCTTTCTGCATCCACATGACATGGAAACCTCAGAGCTTTCTGAACACATCCAGATTACATCATTTTATAACGGAAGCCTTTGACATCTTACTGAGTAGCAGTCATTATTCATTCTTCTGGTGTTCTGTGACATATGACAACAAAAATGAAGACATTCATGAGGGCTCTATTTTCAAAGATTCTTCTTGCTGCGTGTCTGTAACAAAACCTTTGGAACAAAAGGCCTTGGTATTTTTAAAGATGGAAAGCAAAAGTCCTAACATTTGTCATTTGCTGGTTCTAAAATTACATAAGAAGTGCCATACTGGGTCAGGCCAATGGTCTATCGACTTTATCAACTTCTCTCCAACAATGGCCAAGCCGTGTCACTTGGAAGTACCTAGAAACTATCAACGGGAAGGTTGATTCCCTGTTGCTCATTCCCAGAAACAAGAGGTAGCAATCTGCACATCTGTCTGGCCCATGATTTTTTAATGTACCTGTCACCCAGAAACTTGTCAAAAGATTTTTTAAACTCAGCTATATTATTAACCTGACTACATCCTCTGACAAAAGATTCCACAGCTTAATTGTGCATAGGGAGCCCATTTTTAAAACATAGTGCTTAGGGCTGAAGTCTGTGTGTCCTTCAGCCAAAATTTTCAAAGTGGATGTATGTAAGTCTGCTTTGAAAATTAGTGGGGTACACATGAATTTTTGAGATGCATACACGCATATATTTACATCTAAAGGTTAGAGTTGTGGGCTTTGAATCAGGGAAGCCAGCAATTTCACTTTTTTTTCTCATTTTTCTCTACATATTCCTCCCCTTTACCTCTGAGTCTCAATACTGCATCTGCACGTCTTGTCCTCTGTTTTATCATATTTGCTATGTCTTCTCCCATTTGCATTTTCATTTTCTTGACTGCTTCTCCAAGATATTGTTGTTCTCAAGATTTCTTTCTTGGATCTCATCTCTTATTTGTGCACTTATAAAAGAGGGTATTCATGTATTACCTTATTCATTTTGGGGGTTACATTTTATAATGCCAATCTTTGATTACTGGTTTTAAGATATTATTATTGTAGATATGTGTTTATAAATAAAGCCTTGACAAAATTTTCCTTGGATTTAGGAGCCAGCAGCTGGGAGCTCTATCAGCCTCCTCATTTTCCCAAGCAAAGTGTGTGTGTGTGTGTGTGTGTCTGTGTGTGTGTGTGTGTGTGTGTGCAGGGGGAGGGGCAGGGGGGGAGCATCTTCCCTCAACATTAGGTTCCCCATCTGAGGTCTACCACAGCTCCTTCAGGGCTAGATTTATTAAGGCCGGCCTCCCATCCTGTGTTGATGGGGGAGGGAAGGTGGTGGTGATGGTGGGAAAGCCTAGTAAATCAGGCCCTTAATGCACCATTGCTTTAACTGTTGCCATGGCCCTGGTCTGCAGCAGTCTCCCTTTCTCTCATCCCCCCAAAACCTCATCCCAACCAGTGATCCCAACCAACATCCCACCAGCAAGCCAGCCCTAGTCCCTCACAGTCAGCCATCTCTCCCCTCCCCCTGCTGGCTGCCATGGTGGTCCCCTTAACTCTGTTCTCTTTGGTTGGGCAGGGCATGACTGTCAGTGAGTATGAGCCATGTGGGTGCTAAACTCCCATGCTGGTCTCATGGTCTCAAGTCTTATGATACTATGAGACCAGTGCAAAGGTTTGGGCATTCATGCAGTTTAAACTCACTAACAGACACGCCGTGCCTGACGGAAGAGAACGGCTGTTATGGGGGAACGCAGCTGCAGCCAGTAAGAACATTCACAGCAGAAAAATCCCAGATGCCATACTGTAATTTCTAGATGCCATTGCAACCTAGAGCCTGGGAATTGTGTAGTCCAGGTTTAAATTGACAAAAAATAAATGAAGGGAAAAAAGTAGGGAAATGAGGACCAAGAAGCACAATGGGGGGAGTTGGTATGCGTATTTGGGAGAGAGAGAGAGAGAGAGAGATCACATCCGGCCCTTGCTCCGCCCCTCATAGTTCACATATGGTCCTGGCCTCACCCCTTACAGGTCACATATTGCCCTAATCCTGCCCGATCCTTAGTTCCACTTCCTTTTTGTCTACAAATTAATTCCTGTCTACAATCCAGTGGGTTGCAGGATCTGAGGCATCATGGTTTTTACCAATGGAAGGTCATGTCAAATGAATCAAGGTTGTAAAACAAATGATTGATTTGTTTTGATTAGATGACTAAAGAATTAGATCGGTGATGGGCTCTTGATGTGATTTATCTGGATTTCAGCAAAGCTTTTGATACTGCCTCACACAAGATGCTTTTGAATAAAATGAAAAGCTTGGGAGTGGGTCCCAATCTGGTGGAATGAATCACAAATTGATTAACTGATAGACAATAGCAAGTGATGGTAAATGGAACTTACTCTGAGGCACTCACTCTGGGACTAGATCTGTTCAATATCTTTGTTAGTGATATTGCAGAAGGGTTAGAAGAAAAAGTTTATCTTTTTGCAGATGATACTAAGATCTGCAACAGAATGGACACACTTGAAGGAGATGAAAGAATGAGAAGCGATTTAAGAAAACTCGAGAAATGATTTATGTTTGGCAGTTTGGATTCAATGCCAAGAAGTGTAGAGTTATGCATTCAGGGTACATAAATCGAAAGGAGCTATATGGATGGGTCATGAAAGACTGATGTACACAGAACAGGAAAGAGACTTGGAGTGATAGTGTCTGACGATCTGAAGGCTGTGAAGCAATTGGATAAGGCAGTGGTTAAGGCCAGAGGGGCTACAGAGAGAGGAATAACCAGCAGGTAAAAGGGTAATTAATGAGGCCTCACCTGGAGTACTGTGTTCACTTCTGGAGACTGTATCTCAAAAAAGAATAGAGACAGAATGGAAGCGGTTCAGAGAAAGGCAACAAAAATGGTGTGGGGTCTGTACCGAAAGACTTATGAGATGAGACTGAAGGAATTAAATATGAATACGCAGGAGAAGAAGAGAGACGGGGGAATATGATACAAACTTTTAAATATCTGAAAGATATTAATGATGCACAAGAATCAAACCATTTCCGATGGAAAGAGAGTTGTAGAAATAGGGGTCATGACAAATAGGGGTCATGGACAAAGGATTCAAATATTCCCTGACGTAGCCAGAGCAACACAATTAAGGCGGAAACAATTTTTGACTTTAAAATCTAGAGTGTTGGAACTAGGGGCAACATTCTATTTAAAATTCCCATGTAAATGCTCTGTCGTTTATCAGAACAAATTTATTTTCCAAGATCCATCCCACTTAGAGTCCTTTTTAGCCTTTTTAGGCTGAGAAATGAAACTGCAATAAAATGTATATTCTCCTATTTTCTGTAAGGTGAGATTACAGTTTTCCTATAATATTTCTTCATGAGAAACCTCCCATAATGTGGACTAAAATATTATTGTTTGATTGTTTATGGTAAAAAGGCAATTGTTTAATTGTCAAATGTTGTTATTTTCTCAAACAAAATATTTTCTTGAGTTTTTTTACAGTGTTAAATTGTTGAAAAAAAACTATTAAAGTATAAATTAAAAAAAATAAAATAAAACATGCTTCCACTTTTAAATGCTATTTATCTCTTGCATTCATGTCACAGGTCAAGTGTTTCGTTGTCTGCCTCATGGGTATATTTTTGACAACCATGGTTTTCCACATCCACACAGGCCCTTAGACTGGTACCAAAAATGACTTTAAAATGGCGCCAGTCTTAGGACTGACCAGCAGTATTTTAAAGAGATAACCAAGGGGCAGGAGTTATATGGGCACCCCCAGGTCTTGGACTTGACCCCCATAAGAGGGGTAACTGGGGGTTGGTACTATTTTTGGGGCAGGAGGCGGGAGACAGGAGGTAGGGAGAGGGGCCCCCTCCAGTTTTTTAAAATGTTTATTTCATTTTGGTAAAGGAGTGAAAAACATTACTCAGAGGAAAAAAATCCCTCCAGAAATGGAAAAAATTCCCCAAAATGAAATGTTTGAGGCTGCACACTCTCATGGGTTACACATGCTTGCTACTGATGTTCTCAATTATGCACATAAATCTACGTGCCCAAATTTATACCTCCTCAGGTGTAACTATGTGCATGCATGTCAAGGTGCAGACCCCATGAACCTGCAAATTTCTGAAGCATAAACTGACTTTGCGCATAAACTGACTTTGAAATTTGGGCTTGAACACTAGGGGGTAGATTTTAGAAATTTGCGCAGACGCGTTCTTTTGTTCACGCACCAGGCGCGAACAAGAGTATGCGGGATTTCAATAGATAACGCGCGTAGCCGCGCGTATCCATTAAAATCCGGGATCGGTGCGCACAAGGCTGCCCAAAATCGGCAGCCTGCCTCCGTTCCTCTAAGGCCGCTCCGAAATCGGAGCGGCCTCGGAGGGAACTTTCCTTTGGCCTCCCCCCACCTTCCCCTCCCTTCCCCTCCCTTCCCCTACCTAACCCACCCCCCCGGCCCTATCTACCCCCCCCCCCACCTTTGTTGTACAAGTTACGCCTGCTCAAAGCAGGCGTAACTTGCGCGCGTTGGGCCGGCCGCCGGCGCGTCAAGGTCCGGTCCGGGGGCTAGTCCGGAGGCCGCGGCCACACCCCCGGAATGCCCCCGATGACGTGCCGGCTGCGACACGCCCCAACACGCCCCCGGAATGCCCCTGATGACTCACCGCCTTGAAACGCCCCCAACACGCCCCCCCAGGAAAACCCCGGGACTTACGCGTGTCCCGGGGCATGTGCGCGCCGCTGAGCCTACTCAACATAGGCTCGGCGCACGCAGGGGAAGTTTGGGCCAGGTTTTCGGACATCAGATTTTGTTACATGCGGGTGCCGACGTGCGCATATTCTAAAATCGGCATGTCCATGTGCATGCACCAGGAACCATGCTCATGTGGACGGGTGCGCACTGCTTTTAAAATCGACCCCAGTATGCACAGATTTGAACATTATTTCCTTCCCCTGACATGATCATGTTTCAGGAATGCCTCCACCCAATGCAGGTAAAAATTACGTATTTTGAGGTTGATTTTAAAAGCCTTGCGTGCACGAAAACAGCCATATATGCACATAAGTGGGCGCGGGATCTATGCAAATTTTAAATAGTACGTGCACCCAGAAAAGTTAGGCAGGCTATTCCAACACAACCCCTAATTTTCCTTCAGCCAGCACATGCAGCTTTACTACAGCTTCTCGGTAGACATCAGAGAGAGAGAAGTGGGGGGGACTCTTAATTAGACTCAGCCAGACACTCAATATATGGAGCATTGTAAGGGGGCACTTTGATTCGGGGTGAGTTTTCGGGAGGTGGTTTGAGGTTAATTATGTCAATTTACAATGAATACCTCTGAAAGCATCTGTAACACCACTCCCCCTAACCCCAACCCACCTCCCAAACACTCACCCCGAATCAAAGTGCCCCCTTAGAATGATCCATATATTGAGTGTCTGGCTGCACCTAATAAAGAGGACCCCCCACATGTGTGCAAAGCTGCAGACATATGCATATGAAGAGTATTTTATAATCTATGTGTATAGTTTATAAAATAACACATTTATGGGTGCATGAGTGGCCCTTTTAAAATCTATCTGTTTGTAGGGTGGGTACTTTTGAAAGAGCCCATTTCCATAGAATTGGCTTTGACTATTGCTCTTTTGATTTGCTAAACTTCTGTGTATTATATTTATTTGCAAAGGAAGGAAGGAAGAAAGGTCTTTCTGATTGGCTGACAGTAGCTCCTGATATTTATATTGTAGAACTTTATGAATCTCATGGTTCATATCTAGTTTTGGCTCAACAGTCTCCCTTATGTCAATTGTATGGTAGGAGTGGACATATCTGAAGGGAAAATAGTTTGGATAGACTGAAAACTGACTTGGATAAATTAGGAATCTTCGTAGTTTGACTTGAACTTCCATGTTCTCTTCATCAGATTTTTGCATAATCTCACTTACGTTCACGTTATTAGCTACACATGTCAACTAATGCTTTGTATCTGTGAAAATCCACATGAACATAAACCAGTATGAATAAAATTTCTAAAATCCAAACTGGATTTATCCATCCTAGCTGTATATAATTAGAAAAGAAAAATTCCTATTAGCCAAAGCAATTGTCAAATGATCTCCAAGGCCTTCAGTTTTTCTTCTGTGGACATTTTTGAAAAACTTTTGCAAGAAAATAAAATAAATTCCTTTAATATTTTAGAAATTTTCTGCCATAAATATCATTTTCTAAAATGTAAGTTTAGGAAATTTGACATGATGCAGGAAACCAATGGGACACCTCAGGTATAAAGCTTCCATTGTTTAACCTTTTTCATATTGCATGGCGTCAACTTTAAGGCAGTTATCTCTAACCCATTTGTCATGGAAACAAACCATGTACATGATTAGAAAGCAGAGATTTGTAACTGTCCAGCGATGTAAGATGCATTAGTGTGACAAATGAGCTTGGAGAAATAGTCAATTAACAGACTGTAGCAGGGTCAAGAAAGGTGTGTACTATACTGAAACAATCAGCTCTTGTTTCAATGGACTCTCTTCTGTCTTGCTCCCACATCAACACTCCCTTCCTTCTAACAAAGCCCACAAAACTCATTTTCTAAACTGAATAGGTTTCAATTGTTTCAATTGCTCTGAAATTAATAAATAATGGAACTAATCTTTGCATGTACAGTTAGCAGCTCTGGGGGATTCATTGTAAACCTGAGTGGAAAAACACGATTGCGTCAAAATGAGCCTTGTAAGGGGTTATTTTTACTACATGCTGTGCATGTTATTGGGACCATTAACAGACTTCATTTCTTGTTACTGACTGGAATATCTCTGGGTTGCATGCCTGTTCCCTTGGCTAAAGAGATTCACTGTTGTAAAAAAGTGCTTGCTATGATTATGGATAGCTAAGAAGGTTTCCAAGTGCAGCTGTGCTCATGGTTGAAACCTATTTTATTACAGTGAACATAAAAACATAAGATAAGAACATAAGATATGCCATACTGGGTCAGACCAAGGGTCCATCAAGCCCAGTATCCTGTTTCCAACTGTGGCCAATCTAAGTCACAAGTACCTGACAAGTATCCAAACATTAGATAGATCACAAGCCACTATTGCTTATTAATTAATAATTACCGTCATAGCAGTTTATGGATTTATCCTCTAGGAACATCCAAATCTTTGTTAAACCCAGTTACACTAATTGCTGTAACCACATCCTCTGGCAATGAATTCCAGAGTTTAACTATGCACTGAGTGAAAAATAATTTTTCTTCTCTTTGTTTCAAATGAGCTACTTGATAACTTCATGGAGTGCCCCCTGGTCCTTCTGTTATCTGACAGAGTAAATAACCAATTACCATAATTTGTTCAAGTCCTTTCATGATTTTGGAGACCTCTATCATATCCCCCCTCAGCCGTCTCTTCTCCAAACTGAACAGCCCTAACTTCTTTAGCCTTTCCTCATAGGGCAGCCTTTCCATGCCTCATCATTTTGGTCACCCTTCTCTGCACTTTTTCCAGTGCAGCTATATCCTTTTTGAGATGCGGCGACCAGAATTGTACACAGTATTCAAGATACGGTCTCACCATAGAGCGATACAGAGGCATTCTCTGTTTTATTTTCCATTCCCTTCTTAATAATTCCTAACATTCTGTTTGCTTTTTTGACTGTTGTAGCACACTGAGCCGGCAATTTCAATGTATTATTAACTATGATGCCTAGATCTCTTTCCTGGGAGATTCAATTCTTCCTTATGACTAATGTATGCCACCACTGTAATATTTCCTGTTTTTATCTGCATTAACATATTCTTAATAGAAGTGATTATGTTGCCTATGCACTAAAGCTTAGGTGTAGATTAAAAAAAACCCATGGGGGCGTCCATGTGCGCACGGTTCCTGGCACACGCACATGGACGAAGCTATTTTATAACGTGCACACGTCGGTGCATGCATGTTATAAAATAGGATTCCTGCGTGCACATGCACACTGGATTCTAATATCCGTGCGCATATGGGCAGGTGGGAAGGCTCTTCTGCGCGCAGGGGGGGATTTTTAAAATTATGCATGGCCATGCGATTTGTCTTTTTCCTAGTTCCCTACCAGTCTGCTCCAATAAAGGAGCGGACTGGGAGGGAACTTCCCTACACCACTACCTGGCCTTCCTACCTTTTCCCCTCTCCTCTCCTCTCCTCTCCTCCCTGACCCCTAAACCCTCCATAACTTTTCTAAATTTTTTTGTTTTTTTTACTTATGTGCTCTAAGGAGCAGATGTAAGTTCTGCGCGCTGGCCGGCTGCTGGTGCGCACTTCCCCGGGACAGCATATAATGGTGCTCAAATTTTACGCATGCAGACCTTTTAAAATGTGGGTGTTAGTGAATATACTAGGTCCGTTTTTTATGCACTAAAAATAGCAACAGCATGTATGCTAATCTGATATGAAAAATGTTAACATGCATGCATTAAAATTGTGTACATATGTAAATGAAGAACATCCGATGCAAATGGAGTTTTAGCAGGTACATGCTAAATAGTATGGTGCATTCTCCTCCATGAGTTATTTCACTCAAACTTGCTAAGGTCTGCCTCGGACAAGTACATAGATACATAAGATTTGTCATACTGGGTCAGACCAAAGGTCCATCAAGCCCAGTATCCTGTTTCCAAGTACCTGGCAGAATCCCAAGGAGTAGATAGATTCCAAGCTGCTTAACCCAGGGATAAGAAGTGGATTTCTGCAACTCCACCTTAATAATGGTTTATGGACTTTTCCTCCAGGAGCTTGTCCAAACCGTTTTTTAAACTTAGCTACACTAATAGCTTTCACCACATTCTCTGGCAGTGCATTGAGCCAAAAAATATTTTCTCTTATTAGTTTTAAATGTATCGCAATTTAACTTCATTGAGTATCTCCTAGTCTTTGTACTCTTTGAAAGAGTAAACAACTGATCAACATTTACTCATTCCATTTCACTTATTATTTTATAGACCTCTATCATATCTCCCCTCAGCCATCTCTCCTCCAGGCTGAAGAGTCCTAACCTCTTTAGCCTTTCCTAATAGGGAAATCATTCCATCCCCTTTATCATTTTGGTTGCCCTTCTCTTTATCTTTTCTAGTTCTGCTAAATCTGTTTTGAGATGTGGTGACCAGAACTGTACACAATACCAGGGGTGGATTGCCCTATCGGGGGATCGGGCATCCCCCGGTGGGCTGGTCGCTCTAGTCATGTGATCTGCCGAGCGCAGCTGTGACAGAGCCACGCTCGGCAGACCATGTGGTATCTCCTGGGCCGGCCTGGGCGGCGAATCCCCGGGCCGGTCATCATCGGGAATCTGCCCCTGCACAATACTCAAATTGAGGTCATACCATGGAGTGAAACAAAGGTATTATGATATTCTCTGTTTTATTATCCATTTCTTTCCTAATAATTCCTAACATTGTATTTGAGTTCTTGGCTGCTGCACATTTTATCAACAACGATGCTTTTTCCTGAATGGTGACTCCTAATGTGGAAATTGTGTAGCTATAATATGGGTTACTCTTCCCTAAGTGCATCATTTTGCACTTCTCCACATCAAATTTAATTTGCCATTTGCATGCCCAGTGTTCCAATTTTGCAAGATCCTCTTGCAATTTCTCACAGTGGCTGCTGCTCTTGAGATGGAAAGTGCAGCCAAAAGAGTAGAAGTTGGGGAGTAGGCAGAGGGATGAGTGGGCAGACCCATCAAGTAATACTGGTGGAGACGATGGAGGAGACAAAGGAGCAAAGGAGCAAAGCATTGCTCTGATATACTGGACTATGGAATTCTGGCTTAAGAAACTATTTGGATCATTTTGGGGTGAACCGGTGGTCTTAAATAAATATTTGTGCATTTGATCAGATTTATCCAGTTACGTGGCTCCTCCTAAATATCTGGCTGTACTACTTAGCTGGATAAGGGACTTATCTGGCTAAATAGTTAGCCATATGGTCAATGGGCAGGCAGTTGGCATAACTGGGCAGTACTATTTATCCAGTTAACAGCCAGATAATTACCGTATTTCCACGACAATAACCCGCCCACGTATATAACCCGCCCACACACATAACCTGCAGGTTTTCAAAATTTATGTAAGAAACCTTTAATATACCCCGCCTCCTCATATAACCCGCGGGCAGACAGGGCGCTTGTCCGAGGGGGCGGGGCCGCCGGCACACTGACCTTGCGCACTCTGCGCGCCGTGTACAGCCCCATGCCGTCCTGCACGCTGGACGCCTTCAGCGAGAAGCGCTCCGGTACGTACATGCCCAGCATTTTCATGGCCTGCCCCGGGGTGCGAGCCGCTCCCTCTCACATCGCCGGCGCTTTGCTTCCCGAGGGAGTTTGACCCTCCTCTCTCGTTGTCCCCTCGTTCCTTCCTGACCAATCAGGAAGCGGCCGGGCGCAGGGATAGGACGGACTCCTCTCAGCTGCAGCCTATCAGATGCGCGCTCTCCTTGACGCTTTGTTTTGTTTCCTCCTTCGCTTCTATTCAGAGTCGGGAAACTTTATTGGTCGGAAAGTTTGTCCACGTGTAGCCGAGTCAATGCCCGCGGCGGAGTGGGCGGAGGGATATACAGCGTGAAGCGCCGGGGCGGGGGGAGAGAGATGTTAACCGCTGCTGTAAAATTTTTTCTGGATAACCCGCCCACGTTTATACCCCGCGGGGGGCATGCGGGGTAGGTAAAAACGCACATTACCCGCGGGTTATATGCGTGGAAATACGGTAGTGATATTGAGCCTTATCCAGTTAACCTGCTAAGTTAACATGGCCCATAGCAGGTCTAAAGTTAGCTGGATAAGCTAACTTTAGACCTGCTATGGGCCTGCTTTAGGCCTGCTTTAGGCCTGCTATGGGCCTGCAATGCAGCTGAATATACCTGCAATGCAGGTATATTCAGCTGCATTGCCCTGCTGCTGAATATCCAGTGTAAGTTAGCTGGCCCCTCTTCCTCCAATCCAGCACAATTTCAGGGTGACTGGCAATCAACAATCAACAAGAGCATGGAATTTTTTTTTATTAGCTTTAATTGTTTTTTGATGTGTCTATTGTTTTGAAATGTTTTATTGATTTTTGAGAACTTCAAAATGTTTTTCTTGAGTTTATTGAATGATCTGTGTATCAGCTGTTTTGAAATACTTACTCTTTCTAATAGTTTAGTTTTCTATTATGATTTGATATGTTATATTTTTTTATTTTATTATTGTCTTATGAGGAATGATAGTGTTTTTGGTTTTCTGTTGTTGCACTGCACACGGATTCTGGCTTTTTGTGATTTCCATGTTGCGGTCCGGCCCGCGAAGCTCGCGTTCCGGCCCTTACCTCGAGGGTCTTTTCCAGCTGGGAACAAAGCGGAGTCGGGACCTGGGCGTCCCTGCGGGGGAGACGCCATTGCTGGCCTGCCTCTAGGTGCGTGCCCTGCGCTTTTCTAAGCAGTTTTCCGCCCGAGGGTGGCTCCGCCCCTGTTCTGACGTCAGACGCCGCAGCCTACTTAGGGTCACCGCGGACACCTGATCAGCGCCTTGCAACAGGGTTCCCTCGGTCCCCCGTTGCCTTGAGCCCCGGAGTCCGCCAGCGCTCTGCCTACTCCGTTCCTGCCTGCCTGCCTGCCGTGATGGTACTCGCCTTGCTCTTTTGGCCGGGTTCCTGCCTGTCTACAGCCCAAGCCAGATTCCTGCCTGCCTACAGCCCAAGCCAGGTTCCTGCCTGTCTACAGCCCCAGCCGGGTTCTTGCCTGTCTACAGCCCAAGCCAGGTCCCTGCCTGCCTCGTCCAAGCTTGGTACTCGCCTGCTTCCACTCCATTGGCGGTCGTACCTATCCTAGGTCCGGTCCCGAGCCTCGCCTAAGTCCCAGCAGTTGTTCAGCAAGGAGAGCCTCTCTCCTTGCTGAACAACATCTTTAAAGCGCGAAGTGCTTAAGCATTATGAATCCCGCTTTAAATACGTCCCTCCCGATGCAGCCGTGTTTGGCGAAACACGGGTCCGTGTCGGGGGCCCTGTTTTAACACTGTGTCTCTTTAAGCAATCGAGTTGCCGCTAATAAAGTGTTGAAAAATTTACGTTGAAGTTGTTTTGGGACTTATTAAAATCTGCTGCGCTTCCCCTTCTGTCCATCATTTTGTTCCTCTGCCAGCCCTGCAATCTGCTCCAGAACTTGCTAAGCTTTTCTCCCAACACATATTCAGGCTTCATGGCCTTCCTCAAGATATTGTATCTGATCGAGGCCTGCAAGTTACTGCCCGCTACTGGAGAGCCTTATGTAAACACTTCCACGTTCAGCTTAGCCAGTCCACCGCATTTCACCCACAGAGCAACGGGCAAACGGAGCGCACGAATTGCACCCTCAAGACCTTTTTACGCTCATTCGTGAATGAGAGGCAAGATAACTGGGCTGAACAGCTCCCATGGGCAGAATTCTCCTACAACAACCATATCCACTCTGCCATGGGAAGTTTCCCTTTCCTGTTAGTTAATGGGAAGCAACTCCAGCCTCCTCTGCCCTCATCGGACCCTAGCTCCTTGCCCGCCGTACAACTCTCTGCTCGCCAGCTACGTTCTTTATGGATTTCGACCCAGAAGAAATTGAAGAAAGCCGCCCATGCTGCCCAAGTGTGGGTCAATAAACATCGCCAGTCAGCTCCTGTCTTCTTACCCGGGGAACAGGTATGGTTGAGTACCAAAAACCTGTAGCTCCGGGCCCCGTCTCGCAGACTTGCCCCGCGGTTCTGTGGACCCTTCCGAGTGGCCGAGCGCATTGGAGCCGTCTCCTACAGGCTGCGCCTGCCCTCTTCACGTTTCCCTCTTAAAGCCTCTTGTCCTCTCTAGATACCACCCGAAGGCACCTGATACATCAGATCCCTCGGTGCCAGGAGATATGATTTACCAAGTCCAAGAGATCCTCGACATCCAGTTTAATCAGCGTCGATGGGAATATTTGATCTCCTGGGAGAACTGCGGCCCCGAGGAGAATACCTGGGAACCTGCCCGCAACATCTTGGACAAGGATCTGATTAAAACCTTTCACCATGACCACGCAGGTAAACCCGGGCCTGCTAAGAGGGGGCGTAAAGGAGGGGGTACTGTTGCGGTCCGGTCCGCGAAGCTCGCGTTCCGGCCCTTACCTCGAGGGTATTTTCCAGCTGGGAATGAAGCGGAGTCGGGACCTGGGCGTCCCCGCGGGAGAGACGTCATTGCTGGCCTGCCTCTAGGCACGCGCGCGCGGCTCTCCCGCGCTTTTCTAGGCAGTTTCCCGCCCGAGGGTGGCTCCACCCCTGTTCTGACGTCAGTTGCCGCGGCCTACTTAGGGTCACTGCGGACACCTGATCAGCGCCTTGCAACAGGGTTGCCTCGGTCCCCCGTTGCCTCGAGCCCCGGAGTCCGCCAGCGCTCTGGCTACTCCGTTCCTGCCTGCCTGCCTGCAGTGCTGGTACTCGCCTTGCTCTTTTGGCCGGGTTTCTGCCTGCCTACAGCCCAAGCCGGGTTCCTGCCTGTCTACAGCCCCAGCCGGGTTCTTGCCTGTCTAAAGCCCAAGCCGGGTCCCTGCCTGCCTCGTTCAAGCCTGGTACTCGCCTGTTTCCACTCCATTGGCGGTCGTACCTATCCTAGGTCCGGTTCTGAGCCTCGCCTAAGTCCCAGCGGTCGGGTCCCTACAGGCTCCTTCTGGGGGGGCTCCGACTTCCAGGGTGAATCTCCTAAGTCCCAGCAGCTGGACTCCCAAGGGCTCCTCCCAGGGGAGTACCAGCTTCCATGGTGAAACCATCTCCACCTGTCCGCCAGAGGTCT
This sequence comes from Rhinatrema bivittatum, assembly GCF_901001135.1. Taxonomy (NCBI): domain Eukaryota; kingdom Metazoa; phylum Chordata; class Amphibia; order Gymnophiona; family Rhinatrematidae; genus Rhinatrema; species Rhinatrema bivittatum. The sequence continues at coordinate 306,087,302 of NC_042618.1, forward strand.
GCCTTCCGGCCTGTTCAGTCGAAACCAGTGAAGCCCTTCCCGAGTCTCCTGTAGGCCGGCCCAAGGGTCCACTAGTCCATTGATCACAACATTCCATTTTACTTTTTGTTTGCACATTCCTGTTTAAGATCACTTTATTCTGTATTTGGTGAGGGTCCAAATTGAGGTGAAGTATTCAGTTAGCATGCAGTTTCTGTCTCGGGATCTATAGCAGTCTGCTTGTACTGTTTACCTAATAGGAGGTGTATTGATGTTTTAGGACCTAGTGTAATATTTAAAGCTGTGTGTAATATTTATAGCTGTGTTTAAAAAAGGATTGGATAAGTTCTTGGAGAAGACATCCATTACCTGCTATTAATTAAGTTGACAGCCACTGCTATGACTAGCAACAGTAACATGGAATAGACTTAGTTTCTGGGTACTTGCCAGGTTCTTATGGCCTGGATTGGCCACTGTTGGAAACAGGATGCTGGGCTTGATGGACCCTTGGTCTGACCCAGTATGGCATGTTCTTATGTTCTTATGTACAGTGTTGCCTTTTCATAGGGTTTTTTTCTATTTCAGTGCTGGCATTTAGTGCAGTTTTGGTATGGGAGGTTTACTATATTGTAATTGTAATTCAGTTTACTCATAGCTTTCTGAGGAGCTAAGCCCCATTGAATGCATTTTACAATATGACTAATAGAGGGAGGAAGGGTATATGGCAAACAACTTTTAGAGGCTGTCTTCTGAAAATTATTTGTCATGTCTTTAGTCCTTCTATTGTATTTTGGTGTTGGCTATATGATCTCCATCTTGAGTTTCCAATATTCCTAATACCATATGGATTCCAAGTGTCTTTTTTGCAGGGCTTTCTGGCTGGCAACACAGTACTGCATATAAAAATAATATATATGTGATATTTTTACCTCAGAAGACTATAAATGTCCTTTTTCATGTAAAATCTGTTTTATGAATGCAATTTTTTAATTGTGTGGGATAAGGGCTGTAAAGTTCACATAGGGCGTCTAATATAATTGCACTGACCTAAAGAAAGTCCACCACACACAGACTCCCATCATTCACTCATCTTCCACTTTTCCAAGGATCAAAAGCTGGAGAAACATATGAGGCAGGATGAAGGGTTCCTGGAGTGTGGCAGAGTTGCCAGTTCCTAGAAATATTATTACTGATAATCTGCCACTTCTATGGGAACTCTGACCCCTGCTTTCCCCCTTCTGCATCATTTCAAATCTCCAAAAGGGCCAGACTCCAAAGGGACTCCCCATCGGTTCTCTCAATGATTTGGCCTATGCCATGCCTTAGGGGTGGGGGCATAGGGGAGGGGGGCATCATCTCATCCCTTACCTCAGGCAGCAAATTGCCCTGATCCATCCCAGCGTGAGTGAATGTGTGCATGTACTTGGCTAATTACAAGGTATTTTCAAAGTGAACTTACATGCTTAAGTTCACTTTGAAAATACTCTGTAAAGTCTGCGTGTACAATGTCCACGCAGACTTTACTGCTATGCAGGCTGTTTGAAAATAACCTTATAAATAGCAATTTTCCTTAATAACCCTGAGGTCCCTATTCAGCCACTATGTGGCTAAGTTAGTTAGCTGGATAAACCTATCTGGCTAACTTAGCCTGGATATTCAGTGGCACAGCTGCCCCACTGAATATACCCAACTATCTAAAAATTAGTTGGATAAGTCTATATGGCTAACTTTAGGACAGGTCTAATGGCCCGACCAGAGTTAGGTGGATACATTATCTGGAATATTGGAGTTAGCTGGATAACTTTTCCGGCTAACTCGTCTCCTCCTAGTTACGCCCATGCTTCCTCCTGCCACGTAGCTAGATAACTATTTAGCCATACACGTAGTTATCCGGCTAAGTGCTGGCCGCTGATCCTACGCCAATATTCAGCCACTGCCACTTAGCCGTATAAGTCAAAGCTTCTCAGGCTAAGTGGCACTGAATATCTATCTCCCTGAGACTGATAAGTACTAGTAATGTCATTCATTCTCTAAAAGGTACTTCAGTCCTCTACTGAATCAGTGCTACTTTGTTAAATCCAGCAATACAGGATCAGAAAGCAACTGGCCCTATCACACCTAGAGCAGACGTAAGAAAGTAGATGCCAAAGAATGTCTTTTTCAAAATCTTTATTTGTTATGAGTGGAGACAGCAGATATAGACCGGTGGCACTAATCGTATGAGGCACCATTAAGTACATGGTTCCTTCAAGAGATTATGAGCTACTTGTTCTTCATTAAGATACGTCCTTGCTGCGGTTCAGGTTTGATTACCTATAGAAATATATTTTGAATTGGCTACAAATTTGACTAAAGTGGTTTGCAAGCCCCTGAGGCAGCCACTGGAATGTGGCGAAACTTGGCCTCAGTCGGGCGTTTTATTGTTTGCATACGTCTCCAGCCAATAAGGATTTTGAAAAAGACATTCTTTGGCATCTACTTTCTTACATCTGCTCACGGCTTTTCTAGATTGCCTACCTCGTTGCTTTTTAGACCTATCACACCTAGACAAGTCCCAAGCAGACAGAGGGGCATACTTTTTATTGTACTACCTCAAAATATTATAACAATAATTGTCATCCATCCACTTCAATGCACCATTGTGTAGCCTAATTTCGAGACAGCTGTATTACAGTATTATGTTAAATCTCAGATGAAGAAACAGGTCTCATACAGATTTCTGAGGGACCAGCAAAGTCGGGTTTTATTACCCATCATATTTATTGGGACTTTCTGGAAGAAAGGGTAGAAAATTAGAAGAACATATTTTTGAAGCTTTTCATAAAAGAGTAAAGCCCAGAGCTGTGACACCTGGAGATCCAGGATCTTATCCTACTACTGCACTATAAGACATGCGATGGAAGCATAAGCTTATATTTCCATCGCTTGTGTTATCACAAAAGTGCTGGAAGTGCCAGAGAGGTAAGAGATTAACTTGCTCCCAGCAGGGTTTTTCGGGGTCTAGTGGAGGTGAGAGATAGGGGGTAAATGTTATTGAGTTTGTGGGTGAGGATGACAGGGAGGCTTTTTTTTTTATTATTCAAAATGGGGAAGGCGGGGTGGGTGGGTGGGATCTTTGATTCCCTAAAATAAATGTCTCTCTTGGTAGGGGTTTGAGGTGTGGGGGCTGCTCAGCCTGGCAGAGCCTGTTAAAACATTTTGGGGAGAAAGGTGGGAATCAGATCTCAGGCCCACAAAAGACTTTTTAGGATTGACAGTGCTATTTAAGCAAATATCTTTGAAGATACCTATTTAAGTAGCAAGTTATCTGGCCACATAAGACTGAATAATTTTAGATCTACTTTAGAGCGTCTAAAGTTATCCAGCTAATTTACCCCTGGATGCACTAAGCCACAATGTTTTATGGCAGGAGGGGTCCATTATCATGAGGGGATGTTGCCATGATAGTGGGGCCTCTCCTGAAAAAAACAGGCCATTCCCAGAATGACTTCTTGATATCTGGCTAATTTATAGCTAGATAATGACTTATATGACTTTAATTTAGCCAAATAATTGTCCATGTATTCAATACATTACCATTTAGCTGGACAATTTGAAGTTATCCGGCTAAATGGCTTTGAATAGTGATCTCAATATTGAAATCCAGTCTAGATCAGAGAAAATATTCCACAGTTCTGTGCACCCCTAGATATGTGTATATTTTTGTATAGGCTAGCGACCTTATATAAGAACCTCTAGAAGAATACTAATGTGCTTCATGTTGAGAGAAAGATCGTGTGTGCCTCCAGCTGCCTAGTAGGTGTGGGGCAGTAGAGGGTTTAATCAACTTGTCTTATGGGAGATTTTCTTTAATCATTTCTAAACTCTTTCCATGTTTCCATAGAAACAACAGCGGTACCTTAACATAAGAAGAAGTGCCATGTTGAGCCAGATCAATGGTTCATTAAGCCCAACATTCTGTATCCACAAGATCACTTCCTTATTGCTCATTCCTAGATATATGAGGTGGTGATCCCCTTGCTTGTCTCACAGTGTTAATGGATCTGTTCTCCATAAGCTTGTCCAAACTTTTTACACCCAGCTATACTATTACTCTTTCCTGCAAGTTTGCAGAGTAAGTCTTTATGTTGAAGGGGATAACTAGGGTATGGTTGGTACCCATAGGAGTTTTCCTGCTAGAATCCAGAGAGCAGGATAAGCCAGTCATGGTGCTTTTCTGGGACAGAGGATATCACCACCTAAATATCTTACCCATTGATTTGACTTTTTCTATTGGAAAGAAAAGGAAGGAACTTAGTACCATTAAAAGACAATTTTATCTTTACCTTAAGTTAAAATTGCTCTTCAGATCTATGACTGGCATTGACATTCTTATCCCTTCCATGGTAGAAATAGTAACAAGAAGGGAGCAAGATGGCCGCCGAGTAGGATGCCACGGTGGAACTCTCTCTGCTGGTTTTTCCTTCTGGTGGATTTATCTGTCTGAATTTCATGCCTCATAAAAAAAGAAAGGGGAAAATAAGGGGAGTGAGTGCAGACTCATCCCGTTTGGACCCCCTTCAACCCCGCATCGAGGGTTTCTTCGTGGGAGCCAAAACTTCTTCCCCGGAGGGCTTGGTCACTGGAGGGACGGTGCTGGAGCATGCACCATCCCCCTTGACATTACTCTGAGCCCGGGGGCGCTGAGTAGGCCAGCTCATCCCAGCCAGATGGAAGAGTTCTCCATGCTGCCGGCAATGGCAGGAACCTCCCTGGGCTTGGCACAGGGTGAGGTGACGCCTGAGCAATGGAGGAAAACCCTGGAGAGCAACATGGGACTTCAGAGAGAACCACAATTGCCTTCTACTACAGTGTCTGAAACAGGAACGGCTTCTATGAAAGAGGAACTACGACTGGTGACATTTATTTCAGCACAAGGTATGGGACTGAGTCCAGGAACGAAGGTGGAAGTGGGAGGTGCACAAACAGAGGTTGGGACTTTGAAGCAAACAGCTAACTCTGAGAAAATATCTCTAGAGGGGATTTGGTCAGTGTTAAAATCTATTGAGTCTTCTAAAATTTCCTTAACACAAACAACTATGGAAACAAAAAATCAGACTGTGATAAATGCTAGCCTGATATCTACTTTTAAAGAGAAGGAGGAAAAGTTGGAAAAAAAAGTTTCTGATATAGATAAAATACAACTGAAGTTGGTTCAGTCTGATTTATCAAGCACTAGGAGTCTAGAGACTATTGAGAATGCTCTGAGGTCCCATAACCTCAGAGTTTTACATTTTCCAGTTATTAATATCATTTCCCCTCTGGAGTTAATTAAGCAATATATTTTGAAAATCTTGAAAATTCCTCTGCAAGCGATGCCACCAATTACTAAGGCCTATTACCTTCAACAGACAGGATGGGTGAAAGGAGAAGTGAACAGACAGACATCAACGTTGGATATTTCTCAGATTTTAGAGATGTCGCAAGAAATGGAAATTACCCATAGAAGAACACTTCTGATATCATTCGCATTTTTGTCCGACCGAAATAACGTATTGAAACTTTTCTTTAGAAATTGGCAAATCCCCTTTTACGGCCAGCAGATTTGGATGTATGCAGATGTGATTAAAATAACACAAATGCATAGAAAACGTTTTCTTGCTATGCGTGCTGAAGTACTCAATTAGGAGCTAGATTTGTTATTAGATATCCATGCAAATGTTGTATAAGATATTTAAATATTAACTATGTATTCTTTGAACCTGAACAGTTCAAAGCCTTCCTCACTGCGCATCCCCATATAGATTCCATCGGGGCTTCAGCATAGATATAAGTTCGGCTACTCGGCGTAACCAATACCATATATTATATAATATGTGATTTCTACTGTTTATGCTTCTATTTTCTGCCCCACTACTTTTCTTATAATTTTGGTGCAAAATGTATAGCTTGCATGGAATAATTTCTTTATATGATATGACTCGAGATGCACAATTTTTCCAATACAAGTGTATTCTTGTGTAAAAATATAAAAAATCTTGAAAATAAAAAAAAATAATAATAAAAAAGAAATAGTAACAAGAGAGTGGTTAGGGTTGTTCAGCTTGGAGAAGAGACGGCTCAGGGGGGATATGATAGAGGTCTTTAAAATCAAGTGAGGACTAAGATTGGGTAAAAGAGAATCAGTTACTTATTCTTTTGGATAATAGGGGAGGAGTTAGCAATCTGTTAGGAATCTGTTAGGAATCTGATAAGAATCTCCTCCAGGAGAGGGAGGAGTTAGCAATCTTGTTAGGGTATAGGCTGCGGAGATAGCAATCTTGATGTGAATCTACTCCTGTGGAAGGAGGAGTTAGCAATCTGATATGCTCAGTTCCTGTAAAGGGAGTAGATAACAATCTGTTATGAACTGTTGCTGAAGACCCCTGATGGAAGAAGTAGCAATCTGTACCAGCGGAGTGCTTGGAGAGGGCACTCAGCTGTAGAGGAAGGTAGATAGGTGAATTCTTGGGCCGATGGCAGATGACAGCGGCCCCAGGAGGATATTCTGAGAGGGACCACTGGCTAGGCTGGGTTATGGAGACAGACACAGATAGTTCTTTTATTAGACAAGTTAGTAGAACCACCAGAGGTGGCAGTAGTGAGCTGATATGCCCGGCAAGGCTGAAGTCCCTTAGGTACTGGAACAGCGATCCCAGGGTAGCTGAGCTATACAGAGACTATAGATAGTGAGTAGACAGGGTATGCTGTGTTCGTAGCCAGAACTAGATAACCATTCTCACATAAGGTCTTAAAGAGGCTCAGTAGCTGGAAAGGGTTAGGCCCTCGAGGAGTGAGTACCTGGTTCCAGGGAAAGCTCTGAGAGAGCGATGGTAACGCACAAATGTCTGTATCTGCGATAGCTTCCAGGCAGTAGAGAATCTTCAGAGTATTCAGGAACATGGGCCCTCGCGGAGCAAGTACCGGTTCCTATCTGCAATCTGAAACAAAGAAAAGAGAGCGAGGCCCCCGAGGAGCGGGTACCCCTGGTAAGTCCGAGGAGGCAGAGTAGCTTGGACGAATTCGAAGCAAGTCCATATAGTTGTCCTTGTCCTTGTTCTTGCTAACTCGATTAGTTAGCGAATACTGAGACCTTTTATATTGGAAGCGGATAACGTCAGCTCAGGGGGACGCCCCCAAGGTTCGCACCCTTGCTGGTACATTAGTCGGCGTGTGCGCACACACGCACCTTATGTCATCAGACAACATGGAGGATATGCAGCATCAAGCCGGTCTGGGGATGCCAGAAGGAGGCAGCATGGGGACGCCGCAGCTGTAGCTGTCCATCAGACCCGGAGGAGGTCACCACAGAGGTAGAGAGGGCGGAGTGAGGGCGTCGAGCAGCGACGGACGTAACATAAACTAGAGATAGCTACAAACAGATCTGGATTTCAGGAAAACCAAGCTATGGAAATTAGCCTAGTTCTTGGGCCATATATATGCACATACATCTCATAAATGTCATTGCAGTGTAACACCCTCCCCTCCCCCTTTCGTGGTCTTGATCAAATAAAATCATATCACACAACTCCCAGTGCTGTTTTTTAACTTCCCGGACCTCTGTTCTTTTCACACATTACTCTGTACAGCCCCTGGGAGTGCTAGGGTTCATCCAGTGGGAGGGAGGTAAACTTCCTGGGCCCCTGATGCTAGGGTGGAACTTTAGGGTAGCAACCTCATTTCTCAGCATCCACTTTCACTCCACGCGCAGTCTTTGTGAGCACTTACTAGATAAAGGTCATTTGTTATCCTATTGTCAGATTAAGTGACCATTAATTAGAATTTCTTTTTTTGTTAACATTAATTGCTTTGGCCGTTGTGAACATCTGTGGTAGTGAGAGTAGAAATACATGAAAAGTCCTTTAAGGCATAAGGCCCATTTACTGGAAAGTAGATTCTGGATCTATAAAGAAAGACAAAGGAATCAAGAAATAAAGGTTAACGTCTCTATGCAAAGGATGACAATAGACTTAAAAAGCAATCCAACAATGTCTGCTGTAGTAGTGCAAATAATTAGAGAATGGTTGAATGGAGTCTGAGGAATTAGAATGCATTTTGATGACAAAGTGATTATTGCTTTTTTCTGCTATTACCTATTTAGTAAAAGGTACAAACTTTAATTAGTTGTATATTAAGGAAGACCTGGAGACTTTGTGGATGGACACACAGATCAAATACCTTTCACTCTAGGAGTAGAGGACTGACCTATTCCTAGAGAGCCTTTTTCCTTGGGACTGGCCTGCGAAGAGATAAAGGGCCTTTTATTCATATTAAGGGTCTAATTCAATATGACTTTTTCCACAGGCACAAAATGGGAAAATTATTTTTGAATAGAGCCCTAAATAATCACTAACTCAATTAGCATGCTAATTGGCAGCCATAGCAGACAGGCCAGACTCAGAATGGACACGGAAACTGGCACAGAGCTTAAAAATTTCAGACTCGGCAACTATCTTATAATGACAGTTATTATTAGGACTAGCAGAACCAAACTCATTTCTAGTTCTCACATACTGAACTAACTGTAATGCCTGTCTGTGCCCACTGTTTTCCCAGAACCAACAAAAGGTGAGTCCAGTAATGGCCACAGTTGAGTTATAGAATTGTAGACAGACCCCCAAATGACTGAGCAAACTTAAAAAAAAAAAAGATCATACTGCCTCATATTCAATATTATAAATTTCTGTATACAATGGGGCCTATGCAATAAATGTTAGCATGCAATTTAAGAATGTTTCGCATGTGCTAAAAACAGCATGTTATGCAATAAGGCTTTATCATGCACATTAAATGGATCTCCTGAGTTGTTAATGGGGTCATGCTAAAATTAGCCTGCATCATATATACAAATGAGACTTCCATGAGCTCATGGTAAATAGTGTGATATGGACTTTTCCATCCGCTAATTACAGTGGGTTCGTTAATGCCAAAGATTGAACACCTGCCTTGAACCACGTATAACATTTTGTTATGCACCCTATGGCTTGAAATCCCCTATGTTAACTGGCCCAAAATAAAAAGGGCCAATTGGAGGGGGAGGATTTCACTCCCCATCCTATCATAAAGATCATGCTGACTCCTCCCCCTTCTGCAACAGATCTCACATGCCCAATTCAAAGTCCCAACCCCCTCAAGGAACAACTCAAGAAGCCCACTCCCACTGTGATTACCCTCCAAATCCCCCCCCACCCACACACATACACAATAATATAGAAGCCCCCTATAGGGGCTATACAAGACCCTCCCTTACCCCTCCAGAATGGGCAGCTACCATTCAGGAGGTGCTTAAGAACATAAGAACATAAGAAAATTCCATACTGGGTCAGACCAAGGGTCCATCAAGCCCAGCATCCTGTTTCCAACAGTGGCCAATCCAGGCCATAAGAACCTGGGAAGTACCCAAAAACTAAGCCTATTCCATGTTACCATTGCTAATGGCAGTGGCTATTCTCTAAGTGAACTTAATAGCAGGTAATGGACTTCTCCTCCAAGAACTTATCCAATCCTTTTTTAAACACAGCTATACTAACTGCACTAACCACATCCTCTGGCAACAAATTCCAGAGTTTAATTGTGCGTGGAGTAAAAAAGAACTTTCTCCGATTAGTTTTAAATGTGTCCCATGCTAACTTCATGGAGTGCCCCCTAGTCTTTCTACTATCCGAAAGAGTAAATAACCAATTCACATCTACCTGTTCTAGACCTCTCATGATTTTAAACACCTCTATCATATCCCCCCTCAGTCGTCTCTTCTCCAAGCTGAAAAGTCCTAACCTCTTTAGTCTTTCCTCATAGGGGAGTTGTTCCATTCCCCTTATCATTTTGGTAGCCCTTCTCTGTACCTTCTCCATCGCAATTATATCTTTTTTGAGATGCGGCGACCAGAATTGTACACAGTATTCAAGGTGTGGTCTCACCATGGAGCGATACAGAGGCATTATGACATTTTCCATTTTATTCACCATTCCCTTTCTAATAATTCCCAACATTCTGTTTGCTTTTTTGACTGCCGCAGCACACTGTACCGACGATTTCAATGTGTTATCCACTATGACACCTAGATCTCTTTCTTGGGTTGTAGCACCTAATATGGAACCCAACATTGTGTAATTATAGCATGGGTTATTTTTTATTTTTTTTTTTGCTCACCAGGAGGGACTGGCTGCTGGCACAACTTCCAAACTCAGAATGTTGCAGCCTTGCAAGATGTAGAGAAATGCTGTTAAAGTTGTGTCAATCTGAGTTTGGTGGTTGGTGAAATATTGAAAATATAACTAAAATGAAACTGCACTAGCTTTTTGTGACAAATTGCTAGTCTTCTGGATGACTGGTTTTTTTTTTTTTTTTGCAAGGGTTATTTAAAGCTTTAAATTAGACATTTGGAAATAATCATTTTTCCAATTAAATTTTTCAATTACATACTCGTCAGCTTGAGGAACACCTGAGAAAATATTGTAGCAAGTTATCAATTTGAGAGCACTTATATGATACATAGGTATAAGCAGCAATGAACATGAATTTTCCAGAAAAAAATCTTGCCAAAGTAGCCTAATATTTGTTTTTTCATAGAGCAGACCTTGTAGACAAAAAGGAAAGCATGATGAACTAAAAAATGTAGAGAGTATGTTGACTGCCTTACTTTAACATAGCTTGCTCTAGATCAGTGGTCCCCAACCCTGTCCTGGGGGCCCATCACCCAGTCAGGTTTTCAGGATATCCACAATGAATATGCATGAGAGAAAATTTGCATGCACTGCCTCCATAACATACAAATGTTCTCCCATTGTGGGCACTCAGGACAGGGTTGGAGACCACTGCTTTAGATCATACTATTGTTAAGTGGATGAATAACTGGCTAGAAAACAAAATTCTTCTCATTTAGTCGTTCAATGTTAACTTGGGAGGCAAATCAAGAGTATTTTTGTGGGAACCATTACTATACAATATTTTAATTAAAAGCGTGAATGATGGGATAGAGAATAAACTCAATCATTTCACAGATGATACCAAGTTGGGAAGTGTAGGAAATACTAAGGAGAAGATTCAAAATCATTTTATTTGTATTTATTTATTTTTATACCACGCATGTATTGTAAAATTCAAGGCGTGTTATAATGCAGCACATTTGTAATAGTTGAAAACAATATTCAAACATATAACAATTACATATCTTAAAAAAAAAAACAAAAAAAACCCCAACCCAACCCTTCAAATTTACTTAATTACAACCCCCCCACCACCATCCCGAATCCCCCCCCAAGACTTACTGAAAGCCCTGGTGGTCCAGCAGGGGTCCCGGGAGCGATCTTCCGCTCTTGGGCCATCGGGCCTGCCAGGAATCAAAATGGTGCCGGTGGCCCTTTGCCCTTACCATGTGACAGGGGCTACCGGTGCCATTGGTCGGCATCTGTCACATGGTAGGAGCAATGGACGGCCGGTGCCATCTTTGAAAATGGCGCGGGCAGAGGGAGAAATCGCTCCCGGGACCCCACTGGACCACCAGGGCTTTTAGTAAGTCTTGGGGGAGGGGATCGGGATGGTGGGGGAGGGGGTTTGTAACTAAGTAAATTTGAAGGGTTGGGGGGGGGGGTTTGGTCTGTTTTGCTTAAAAAAAAAAAAAAAAAAGCGCCCAACCCGAAAACTTAAAACTAAGCACATCTCTAGTACAGATATTTGCTAGTGTTAGTCTGCCCTTACTCAGGTGAGTGGAGGCATACCTCTATAGAAATAAAACAGCAGAAGTCATGGCACAGACACTGCTAACTCAATTAATACCCCGATGCAGCTTCCTGCCCGTATTTGTACAGATAATGGTTCACATTTTCACAATTACTTTCACTGTTAACTCAGGATCTCCAAATTAAGTATACCATTATGTTTCTGTTTACCGTCCCACTTCTAATAGTCTTGTAGAATGGCTTAATGGTCTTATGAAAACTCAGATAAGAAAAACTCTCAATGTTTTACCTGGGGCATTGCTGCAGGCTCTGCCTGCTGCACTACTGGCCCTCAGGAATTTACCTATGAAACAAACAGGTTTGACCCCATACCAGCTCTGTACTGGGCGCCCCATGCGCCTGGTAGACCACCTGTATTCTCCTGATGTAACTTTATATCCTGATACATTGTCCACCTATGTTTATGTTTTGCAGAAAGTTCTCTGGGAACTGAAAGCCCAACAGCTGGGAACTGATTGGGCACCACCTCCAGATTGCGCCACCTATTCCCCAGGAGATTTGGTCTATCGGAAGAATTATATTCACAAGATGTGGAAAGATCCTGTCTACTTGGGACTTTATGAGCTTACATCGCTCACTCCAATGGCAGCATAGCTAGAAAGAAAAAGACCTTATTACCATTTCACAGACATTCATCCCTGATCATTTATCCAGAAAAGATGAGGTTCCTTTTGGTTCCTTTAATAATAATTACTCTCATTGCCTTTTTTCTGACCTTTAAATTTTTTGTGCATAGGGCTGGACTCCTTTGGCAATATTACCTGCTATGATGACAAGAGTTTCATTTCAATAAGCCATCACAAACATTCTGTGTTATTTTTGAACCCTGTGTTCTTTAATTCCTATGTGTATTTGCTGACTGAGTCTGCTAGGAAGATAAATATCTCTGACTGGTACACTCTTCTTTGCCTCTTTCAATACATACTGGTCTGGTTTCCTTGTCTAATCATCCCATCCCACTTTTGATCACCATCCAATGCAATATGCCTTGGTATGGTGTCCATACCCCCAGAACATGAATCAGTTGTGCTCCTATTATTTCCTATCCCATTTCTGCCTGTATCCTTTTTGAAGGCCTAACTGCATCCAACTACTCTGCCTATCTCTCCAAACGTGCAAAATCCCTCCTTCCTCTGCCATGTGCAGTTGTATACATTTTTAATCCCCTTTAGGTCCACCTTGTATCCACTTCCTGAAGTTGCATGGGTTAATACCTATCATTAAAGATAAGGATTGTATTACTGTTAGAAAATGTATCAATGCCTGTTACAGGGATGCTCTGACTACAGTGTCAGTGATATATGCTTTAATGCAAATGTATATACCGCAGCGTCTCACCTTTGCTTTCCAGTGATCCCCTACTTTGGCCCCCCTTGTGGTTCTGAATGCTCAACTGATACCAGTTTTACCAAATTTCGTATTCATTTTATTAATTTTACCATTAATTGGTCTACTTTTATGTCCTGTATTATTCCAAAGGTTACTCGCAGGGTACTTATGATATTCCTGCTATGTTGCTCTTACACTTATTGATGAAGAAAATGTCTGACCCAAATCAGATCGAGACTTATTGGTCAAATTCTACACATACCCATCAGGGACTTCCCGACTGCAAACCCTCTCCTTGGGTCTCTGTTGCTCCTCTGCTTATGGCACAGATATATGAACACAAACATTCCCATTATAATAGGCCTACCAACAAAGATGCATTAACATGAAATCCCTTTACTTTGTCTAACTGAGATGGCCTTATTGCCACCTTGGCCCTTATCTATGGGGCAGGTCACAGTATGATTTGACTCGCCATTTCTATTCTGTGCCTCCAAGCTATTGTAGAAATTTTCAAAAATATCACAGTAGAAACCCAGAAGCATACCGCCACCCAGTTAAGAGAAATCATCAAGACCCTTCAGGACCATCATTTGGCCCTGCATTTACTTCTAATGATCCAAAGAGACCTGTGACTCACACTAAAGACCAACTTCGGTTGTCAATGTTGTATGAAAATCACTGACCGCACCCTAATTATATTTAATTTAACCAAACACTTGGAAGAAAATTACAATTTATCCCCTGATTGATTAGCTGAACCCGAGCAGTGTAAGCCCTTTCTATAACTCTGGGAATAGATAAAAAGTTGGGGTACAAATATATCTGGCTATTGGTCTAGGTGGCTGTATAGTATTAGAACAGCTCATAGTATGTATCAAAGCTGTTTACATGGCGTGTTTCTCTGTCTTTTTCCTGTGACCTTGCCATTTGTTGTAACCCCTGCTCTTCTTCTGCATGATGATACTTCTCCTGTAGACGCAAACCTTACTGCTTCCACAGATTCAGATGCATAGCCTTCTCCCCTAGATGCCCCGCTGTATACTCCAGCTTCCCCAACAAAGGACTTATACAAGCCAATCTTACATAGCAAATTGCTTATTCGTATTTGTAATTCTGTCCCAGCAAGTTCATATTACTGCTCCCTTGCCATCCTTTCTGCCAAGGACGTGCCAGGCCTCTAATACTTGACTGCAGTAACTGTAAAAATGGCCACCATATTAGGAGTTGTGGATAGCATTGATTGTATTTCTTCCCATCATCTTGGCCTTGTGTTCTGTGTTCTCTGCCATCATCCCATCCTCAGCTACCTCCCTTTCTCCATCACTCTTTGCTGCCCTTTTGTGCCCAGCTTGGACAATACCCTATCACTTATGAACCTTGGATGGTCATATATTCACCAAGGTTCAAGAGAGAAAATGTATTCTCTGTCAAGAGACAGAGATGTGGTTAGTGCAGTTAGTGTAGCTGTGTTTAAAAAAGGATTGGATAAGTTCTTGGCGGAGAAGTCCATTACCTGCTATTAATTAAGTTGACTTAGAAAATAGCCACTGCTATTACTAGCAACAGTAGCATGGGATAGACTTAGGGGTAGATTTTCAAAAACCACAAATAGGCGTACTTTTGATGGCGCTCCAGGCGCCAACAAAAGTACGCTGGATTTCAGTAGATACGCGCGTAGCCGCGCGTATCTGCTGAAATCCGGGATCGGCGCGCGCAAGGCTATCGATTTCGTATAGCCGGTGCGCGCCGAGCCGCGCAGCCTACCCCCGTTCCCTTCGAGGCCGCTCCGAAATCGGAGCGGCCTCGAAGGGAACTTTCCTTTGCCCTCCCCTCACCTTCCCCTCCCTTCCCCTACCTAACCCACCCGCCCGGCCCTGTCTAAACCCCCCCCTTACCTTTGTTGGGGGATTTACACCTCCCGGAGGGAGAAGTAAATCCCCGCGTGCCAGCGGGCCGCTAGCGTGCCGGGACGTGATCTGGGGGCGGGTCCGGAGGGCGCGGCCATGCCCCCGGGCCGCCCCAGGCCATAGCCACGCCCCTGGGCCCGCCCCCGGAACGCTCCCGACACGCCCCGAAAACGCCGCGACATACCCCCTCCGAAAACCCCGGGACTTACGCGAGTCCCGGGGCTCTGCACACGCCGGTAGGCCTATGTAAAATAGGCTTACCGGCGCGCAGGGCCCTGCTCGCCTAAATCCGCCCGGTTTTGGGCAGATTTAGGCGAGCAGGGCTCTGAAAATCTGCCCCTTAGTTTTTGGGTACTTGCCAGGTTCTTATGGCCTGGATTGGCCACTGTTGGAAACAGGATGCTGGGCTTCATGGACCCTTGGTCTGACCCAGTATTGCATGTTCTTATGTTCTTAGAGATAAAGAAACACATTTTAACACCTGTGAATCTGTGTAAGTGGCAGATAGAAGCAATCAAGTATGCGGGGAACAGTAGCTAGGTGTGAAAGAGCAGCAAGTTGCAGATGGCATGACCCATGACGTTTGACTGCAAGGCGCCGCAGCAAATGGAACAACTCAGAACAGGCACATCTATGGATAAAGAAAGACAACTATGCTGAGAAAGGAGGAAGTGGTAGGGGAATTTGGCTGAGGCCCAATGATGCAAGTCAGAAATGTTAGAAATGGTAAAAGAACATGACAAAAATGTATATAAACCCAACTATGACAAAGATTCAGGGAAGGAGGAGCTTGATGCATACCCAAGCTATCTGGGGTGTCAGTCTACATTCCCATTATTCTGTACATTGAATATGAATACACTATATACAACATTACTTTTCTTTCACATTATGTCATTTAAATTTAAGTCCTGTAATGTTTCTGTTTGTTTCTGTTTCAAGTATTTCTTGATTTTTGGCTTTTTTTTAATTGAATAAATACAATAAAAGGAAAGGAAAGAATGAAAGAGAAAAAAGAAAGAAGAGCTATCAAATAAAAAGGACGATGATCAGTTGTTATCCATCTTCAAAGAGGAAAGAACAGGAGTAACAGATGTAAATTACAGTAGGAGAGATTTAGGTTTGCCAGTAAGAAAGAACTTTATAACGGTGAAGGCAGTCAAGCACTGCAACAAGTTTTCCAGGGAGGGTGTGAAATCTACATCACTGGAGGTTTCCAAGAGCCGATTACATATACCGACAGTAACTTTCAAAGGAGCACACGGGATCACATAGGCATGTGTGCATTGGCGCGCATCCAGGGATGTGGCTATTTTATAACATACACTGGGCCCGCGTACATCTAGCCATGTAAATCCCATTTCTACTATGTAAGTCAGGGTATTTTATAACGGGTGCATGCCATTACCAGTTTCACCATTTTGTCCACCAGTTTGCCCAGTTCAGAACTAGGTCATACAAACCACCCTGGTTTAATAGCCTGCACTACCCCCAGATCCCCCAGACCCTTTAAACCAGTCAGAATTAAAAAAAAAAAAAAGTGTAAGTTACACATCCTCTATAGCAAAAGTAAACTTACGTTTCACTGGACCTGGGCGTGCGTCCAGGCACGAAAGTATTTACACGCACATCTCTTGGCCTCACCCCAGAAAGACCATGCCCTCACCCCACTCTTTTTTGAATATAAGTGAGATGTGCATGCAGACCGAGATGCATGTGCATCGCGGAGCATTGAAAATACAGTGGCCGTGTGTAAGCATGACTTGTGGGCTTATTCCCTAATTTTGGAGCACACTGGGCTGAGGTGGGAAACTTCTGATTTTATGTTTTTTTGTAATTCTATAAAAGGTGCCGAAATATCTAATGCTAAAGATTGAACTAGGAAGCAAGTCAAAAGAGACCTTACCACTGATGACATAGAATAATTTATTCTGCCAGTCATTGCTGTTCTTTCTATACATATCATTCTGCGGATTACTGCCCAGCATTGATATGCAGCCACCTTTATGAAGACAGGTAGCTGCATATCAATGAGAAGGATGGATCTGAATATGAATTTCAGTCATAGCATTTTACTGGCTTTGGAATATAACCTTTTGGTACTAATATATCCAATACTTTTAGTTCAAATTCACAGGCCAGTCGACTAGTCTAAATTTAGGGAAAGCCTTTAAGTTAGAGCTGACTGGTGACTGTTCATTTTGGGTTTTTTTATATGGAAGGGAATATGTGCCCTGGACCAATGAATGATATATTCTGAAAGGTAGTAGACAGGGATGGTAAGTAACTTTGCACTGAAATATACTTACTTGGCTGGGTGTCCAGGCGCATAACTATTTGTGCGCATATCTCTTGGCCCCGCCACGGGATGCGCGTGACCCATCCGCATCCTGCCCCTTTTTTTTCCCCTCCGATAGGACATATTCCCACATTGGTACTCATGCACACATGTGGGCAGCTTATAAAATTGGGTGGACGCGTGCATGTGCTAGATGCGTGCCCATCTCCTGATTTTGGTGCATGCCCAGCATTTAAAGCTCACCTTTTAAGGTGATAGGGACTATCCAATGAAGATAGGGATATTTGGTTTACTCCTAGCCCAAGACATTCTGGAATTTGCAGTCTTCTTTTCTATTGAGGAATGAGAGTAGAGTAAACAACCTCTAAATAATTCTAACTATAAATTAGAAAATAAAGAGAACAAGAGCAAAATGTCCTAGTGAATATGAAGTTCATCCAAAAAAAAAGAAAAGACCAAAAGTACATGGTGGTGGGGGTGAGGTTAATGGGGCTGATGGTCCCATTTTAGTTACCTATCAAAAATATTACCATTCACTTTTTTTTTTTTTAGACCAGAAATTCAGATACATTTCTTTCAGCAGATTGCTAATATCTTCATGAACAGCATGTCAATGTTTCACACACAGTATTACAGAAATCCAGTTCTCTCAGTGGAGTGAGGGTGGACCTCTGAAACTGATGTTTTGTTTCTGCTTTCAGCATTTTCTGTTCTTGTGTTTGGAATTGTGATAGTTTTTATTTCTGTGCACACATTTCTTAACAGAAATCTATAAAAACAAAGACCATGGATTATGCAGTCACTGGAACACAAAATTCAAAAAATGGATAATGGGCATGTTTTGTGGGATGAAGATGTTGCTAGGCACATAACATTTGGCCTGCCTCACTGCCTCTCTCCTCTCCCCGATGACTCCATGCCTATTAATGCAGATACTAAGAATGATGTGGTGGCTCCAGTTTTTATTTTCTGGTTTTCTTACTATACAAGCGGAAATTTTTATCAAAATAAATATAACACTGTAAGTAAATTCTTCATGACAACTGCTGTATCTGACTTCTATTTTTTAATTCTTCTGGGGATAACTTTCAAAGCTATTTATGTGCTCTGGACATAGGTTTATGCATGTAAGTAGCTTATTATAAAATTGGCCATGGGTATAAAAGTATTGCATGACCCAATTTCACCATACTTTTATGCACACAACAAAATAGGCATTCTGGGTGGCACAGTTGAGATTTACATGCATATTTTTTTTTTTAAAAAGTAAACCCAGCATAAATTAATCCATACAAATTATGCCCTGCAAAGAGCAGCTGTAACTTTAAGTGGCTTAATTTGTGCAAGTTCTTAGAGATAATTTTCAAAATGAATTTATGTACATGTTTGCTTTGAAAATTGGCAGAACTTTGAGCTTTGACATATGGGTTGTTATAAAATTGCTGGTTTTTTTTTTTTGGTTTTTTTGTTATATTCTACTGACTGCATAATCTTCATTTGCTAGTGGTAAACTGGACTTGCTGGGAAAGAGTACTTAAATCTTGAGAAAAAATGTCATTGAGGATTAAACTTACTGACTGTGCATATTGTGTGCTAGTTTTTAAAGATTAGTATTTGTTTGCAAGTGTCAATAATAGTGTGTGTTCTGGAAGCATAGACTCTGGAGTAATTTTGTGAGATAGCAAAAGTTCACATTTGTTTCCAAGTGTAAGAATTGTGAGCTTGTAAAGGTCACCTACTTGATCTGAGGATGTGCGAGCACTGGTTCCTGTGCAACTAGTCACTAGCTTGATTTCCAGCATCCCTTCCCTTCACTCCCCATCTCCCACCCACCCTTGTGACATTTTTTAATTATATAGATTATATAGATTATTACCTCATTAGAAGGAAAATCTTCAACATAAGGGTCAATTAATAATTCAGGAATATACAATCAATCTTGATTTAAGTGATTGACTAATTTTAGTCCTCTTGCTGGTTATTCACAAACTAACATTAGTCATCTAGTACTCAAATTTAAAAACCATAGATTTAAAAGGCACCTAATGAATAAATGAAAAAACATGAGTCAAATTTAAAATCCTAAAATTGAAAGACATAATCACACCTTAATCAGCTTTTAAAACTTTAGCAACTCAACAAAATTAAGATGCAGCTATCCAGTCTTTTCCACTGAGTGCCACATGAATGATTATCTATCTGTTGGTGAAAGGTTCTGTGGGGTGGATTTTAAAAGGGTTACATAAGTAAATCCTCAGAAAAGCCATCGGGGCTCCCCTAGGACTCGGCATGCACTCCCTTGCGCACATCGACCCTGGATTTTATAACATGCGCGCACATGTTATAAAATTGGGCATATATTTGTGCGCGCAGGTTTAAAAATCTGGTCCTATGTGTGTAGCCAGTGCAAGGAGCTCCAGACTCAGTCTGTTCTCTGGAGGACAGAATGGCATAACTGGAGCAACTGAGACATACAGAGAGGCACAGAGAGGAGACCTTCATGTAAATGTTAACTCCAGTCAAGCATCTCCTGTACTGCTTTGAAAGAACAAAGTCACCTGGCAGAAGACTATCACCTAAAGGCCTGATTTTTAACCCCCTCCGTGCATAAAAAATGGGGGTTATGTGCACAAGAACCAGGCCTCTATTATGTCAGGAGCTGGCATGAGTTCAGAAATAAAGATATCTCTTAAAGGTAGTGCCTTCAAAGGGGTTGGAGAGGAGAGGGGAAGAAGGAGGGAGGGTAGGTAGGGGGTAGGAAAGTTCTCTCCCAGTCCGCTCCTTAATTGGAGCGGACTGGGAGGGAACTGGTGGAGGCCCAATCTTGTCACCACGCGTAAACTGGCAAAATCTCCCCCTCGCGTGCACATGATATAAAATTCTGCGTCCATGTGCGCGTGCCGGGTAGCATGCGCACATGGACGCATGCTACCCGATACCTCAGGCCGGCAAGTTCAGTGACATGCATGTTAGTCCACTAATTTTTACTCTAACAGCACCATTTTTATTTGATTCTGCTGTCTATACCTTGCACCTCTGAAAGATCAACCAGTAACTGAGACCACAAATCAGTGGTACAAGCCCACATGTACCACTTCCTTCCCCTAAGAGCTACAGATGTGAGTGCTGCCAAGACACAAGCAGAGATTAAGGGGTAGATTTTCAAAGGGTTACGTGCGAAACCCTTTAAAACCTACCCCTGCGCGTGCCGAGCCTATTTTGCATAGGCTTGGCGGCGTGCGCAAGCCCTGGGACGCGCGTATGTCCTGGGGCTTCGAAAAAGGGGCGGTCCGGGGGCGGGGTGACAGTCCGGGGCCGGGATGGGGCGGAGGTCCGGGGTGGTCCGGGGGCAGTCCCAAGTCCTCCGGCACAGTGGCTGTGCCGGGGGTTGGTGCACTGGCAGCTGGCCAGCGCGCGCAAGTTGGCAGGCGTAACTCCTGCAATAAAGATATGGGGGATTTAGATAGGGCAGGGGGGTGTGTTAGATAGGGGAAGGGAGGGGAAGGTGGGGGGGAGTGAAAGAAAAGTTCCCTCCGAGGCCGCTCTGATTTTGGAGCGGCCTCGGAGGGAATGGGGGAAGCTATCGGGCCTCCCTTAGGGCTTGGTGCGTGCAAGGTGCACAAGTGTGTACATTTGTGCGCGCCTGGTAGCGCGTACAAATGTACCCCGTGCGCGTAAGATTAAAAATCTGCCCCTAAGTATATATAAGGAAAAATCTTTTATGGGTCCCCTTTAATAAAAGTACTGTATACGGAGACAAGGAGCCTACATGAAGTGGCCCTTTCTGATCCAACACACTTGACAACGAAGAAGTTGTCTAATATAGAAGGGCTGATATGAGCTATATTCACCAGAAGCTGGCTGCTGACGCAAGGTCTACAAAGTCACCACGATGTCCCATAAATTTCAGATGTCATTGAAAAGAACTGCAGTTTTTTTACTCTACAGAGATGAAGGTTTATCTACCAGTGTCTGATATATGTATAGCACCAAGCCTACTCTTCTCCATGCTCACACTGGCTATCATTGCTAATAGTGCCCTGCTTCTTTCCAGAAGGCTACCTGATCCCAATTGCCAGTCCCTTCATGAAATTGCACTTCCAAATCTCAAACATCTAACTTTAAATGCAGATCTGTCAGCAAGAAAACTGCATTGCCCTGTATTCTACAATACATGTAGGATGACGCGCTATTTGAGGACTGTCACACAAAAGCGCCCAGCTGTGAGCAATCAAGGACTCCTTGGTGTTTCCAAGGTCTTACCCCCTCACTCACCTCCACCACCAGTAATCTGTAAGCACCCTCACAATAAAAATTCCTACCAGTCATGCCTTTCACTTGAAGCTGACTCAGAAATGTTCTTTTCATCAGCAGTTTCTCATCCAGACATTAAATTACAGGTCAAAGGGTTGTTAGGCTCGAAGAAATGACAGAGTCCCATTAGAAACTCTTGGCGTGATATATTGTAAGACTCAGGACATATAGAAATAACAAAGAGATAGAGTGTTGCAATAATAAGGTCCTTTTCCAGACGGAGAGAATACTGGTGATTAGGGATGTGAATCGTGTCCTCGATCGTCTTAACGATCGATTTCGGCTGGGAGGGGGAGGGAATCGTATTGTTGCCGTTTGGGGGGGTAAAATATCGTGAAAAATCGTGAAAAATCTAAAAATCTAAAAATCGGCACATTAAAACCCCCTAAAACCCACCCCCGACCCTTTAAATTAAATCCCCCACCCTCCCGAACCCCCCCCAAATGAGTTAAATAACCTGCGGGTCCAGCGGCGGTCCGGAATGGCAGCGGTCTGGAACGGGCTCCTGCTCCTGAATCTTGTTGTCTTCAGCCGGCGCCATTTTGGAAAATGGCGCCGAAAAATGGCGGCGGCCATAGACGAACACGATTGGACGGCAGGAGGTCCTTCCGGACCCCCGCTGGACTTTTGGCAAGTCTCGTGGGGGTCAGGAGGCCCCCCACAAGCTGGCCAAAAGTTCCTGGAGGTCCAGCGGGGGTCAGGGAGCGATTTCCCGCCGCGAATCGTTTTCGTACGGAAAATGGCGCCGGCAGGAGATCGACTGCAGGAGGTCGTTCAGCGAGGGTTCCGGCGCCTCGCTGAACGACCTCCTGCAGTCGATCTCCTGCCGGCACCATTTTCCGTACGAAAACGATTCGCGGCGGGAAATCGCTCCCTGACCCCCGCTGGACCTCCAGGAACTTTTGGCCAGCTTGTGGGGGGCCTCCTGACCCCCACGAGACTTGCCAAAAGTCCAGCGGGGGTCCGGAAGGACCTCCTGCCGTCCAATCGTGTTCGTCTATGGCCGCCGCCATTTTTCGGCGCCATTTTGGAAAATGGCGCCGGCTGAAGACAACAAGATTCAGGAGCAGGAGCCCGTTCCGGACCGCTGCCGTTCCGGACCGCCGCTGGACCCGCAGGTTATTTAACTCATTTGGGGGGGGGGTTCGGGAGGGTGGGGGATTTAATTTAAAGGGTCGGGGGTGGG
Source organism: Rhinatrema bivittatum (assembly GCF_901001135.1). NCBI lineage: Eukaryota > Metazoa > Chordata > Amphibia > Gymnophiona > Rhinatrematidae > Rhinatrema > Rhinatrema bivittatum. Next base: position 306,110,075 of record NC_042618.1, read on the forward strand.
TTTTAGGGGGTTTTAGTGTGCCGGCTCACGATTCTAACGATTTATAACGATAAATCGTTAGAATCTCTATTGTATTGTGTTCCATAACGGTTTAAGACGATATTAAAATTATCGGACGATAATTTTAATCATCCTAAAACGATTCACATCCCTACTGGTGATATACCTGTCTGTCCAACATATACGCGCTTGTGTGATAAAATTGGCTAAACGCACGTATGTGTGCACATGACTTTATATTGATGTGTGCATGTGCGCGCAAATGCCAACTCAAGTGTGTAAGTGGGGGGGAATTTTAGTTGCTACGCGTGCCGATGCAATTATTGTTTCTCCAGTTCATTCCCAGTTTGCCCCAGTAAAGGAGAGGACTTCCTAAACCACCTAGTTAACTTGCCTTCCTTGTACCCTATTAGCCCCGATTCTTAAAACCCCACTGACTAGACTAGTTTTTATTTTATTTACCCGCTGTCCATAGCAGAAGTAAAGTTATGTGGTAGGGGACCCGAGTGCGCACTTGCGCACGTAAAATACTTATGCGTAGACTTCACATGCCACAAACTTGCCCCACCTATTTTTGCTATTTGTGATTTGTGCGCATAGCGGGAGATACTCGCATACCCGTGCGGGCTTTAAAATCCATGCGGCGTGCGTCGGGCTGAGTCATGCGCGTATCTCCCAGCTTTGGCACACGTAGGGGTATTAAAATCAACCAGTCAGTGTGTGTTAGATTTAATAGAAAGTGCTAGATAGATTCAGGAAGCCTGTCAAACCTATTCATGGTACTGGTTTGCTTGCGTAAGTGGACACACGGGGATTTATCCTAGTAATTTATAAACTATGCAGCAGGTTGCTGCACAATTTACAGTGTAGTTCTACTCTGAAAATACACTGGTATGTTTCATTACATGTGAATATTTGCAATGCAATGAAAGTACTTACATTTTTTTAAACATCCGTGTGTATATTTTCTGCCTTAAAAAAATGTTACATGTACACATAAAAATCCTGATTTAAACATAGAGGCAGATATATTTTACAGTTATCTATGTATATATAACATTTTGAAAATACTTGACTGCATAGTTGAAATTATTGGTTTGCTGATACCTTTCCCACTTCAGCCAGTCCATCTCCAGTTCACCAAGACCCTCTCGTATTGACCTCACCCCAGTTAAATCAGACTCCCTCCCAGAAATTGTAGAGAAGGCCAATTTCTCTTGTGTTAGTCAGTTAGCAGGTGTAAAAGTGTTTGCATATTCTTGATCACATTTGCATGTATGTTGTTTATAAAATAGAAAAAGTATGCACAAACTTGCAAACCACACACCAAACACATCCAGTTTGTTCGCATGTACTTTGTCACATACTCGTGACAGTACAAGTACTCTACTTGTTTTGAAAATCTAATATGCTCATATTCTGCACATGCATTCATACAAGCTATTATTCTGCACGGAAGCCCTTTGAAACTTTACTCATTAGTGTCTTATTTAGCTCCCACCCATCCTAAGCACATTTATCTCAATTAAGAGGACAGGAGGAACATTTTTCACAAGAAGAATCAATCAGGGAATTAGATAAACAAGGGAGTAACTCAGCCCTTTTCAACAGATTAACTGTTATCACTTTGTAGGTCATTACCAAACTAACATTAAATATAACAAATAAATTTCAAGGTTTTACCATCTCAATAATATCAACTTGCAGTCAGTAGTCCGGCACTGAGATGGGGGCCTTCTAGTCTTTTTCACCGAATGCTCCATGTATGATTATCTACCAATTGGCGAGTGATTGTATGTGCTCAACATAAAAAGCTCTTGGGTCTCTGAGAGCAAGTCCAATGGATTGTAATAGGATGCAGAGAAGGATAGAGCTGCACTGCTACTACAAATATTAGCAAAAAAAACATAGAAATGGAACAAAGGCCTATCTATTCTAATTTATTTAATTCCTTTTGCATGCCTAGACCAATTGATCTCCAACTTCTGACTTTCCTTTCACTTCTTGGCCATCAGATACTAATCGGTGCTAATCCGAAGATTTCTTGAATTCCATTATCATTTTTGCATCCACAGCCTTCCTTGGAAAGCTATTCCATGCATCCACTGCCTTTTCCATTTTCTATTCATGAGGGAATTCTGCACTACTACACAATGCAGCATTGGTGTGGAATTGCGCTCCCCTAAAGAATTTCATATCTCTGTGCAGAATTTGATGTAATGAACTAAAGGGAAATAGAGCAAAGACAGTGGCCACAGCATTGGACCATGTACATGGAAGAAGGAGGAAGGAGGTAGCAGCAGCAGCATCAGCCAATAGGGACCAGCATGGAAATAATAGAGGCAGTAGGAAAAATCAGCTGCTGGATTGTGTTGAGACAGTTATGACCAAGCAGGAGATAGCAGCTAAAGATAGAAATTGACTGATTAGGAGTGATAGTCAGAGAATAGGGGTGGTAGGGAGAAAATGGAAAAATAGAGAAAAACTGAAAAGTCAACATTCAACACCAATTATCTGGATAAGTTTAGAATTATATGTCTAAGTTGCACTGTTTCAATATTTAGCTGTGGTTAATGGCTGTCACTTAGCCTGATAACTTTTTTTCCAGTTAAAAAGTTATCCGGCTAAGGCCTAGATTTTCTAACGTATTGTGGCGTCGTGAATCGCGTGTCACAGGGGGGCCGGGGGGGGCCGAGGGGGCGGGCCTGTGATAGTCGGCATCGATCGCACCTCCGCGGTGCGATCGCAGCCGCTTTCGCACCCAATAGCGCCATTGTAAAAGGTGGTGCTATTGGGCGTGAAATCGGAAGTGAAAAGGCTCCTTACCTTTTCGTTGTCCAGGCTGTCTTTGAGGCATCCACCCCAACTCCTCCTCTTCCAGGGCAGATGCTGTCCCGACTCCGCCCCTTTTTAGCTATCGCATGCGAAAAGGGACATTTCGCGTACGCTAGCTTTAGAAAATGACCCCCTAAGTGAGGGGCAGGATGGAGATGTTCTGGGGTGGAGCTACTTATTCAGTTAACTTAGCCAGATAAGTGCTGATAGTCAGTTTTATCCGGCTAACTGGGTGAAGCCTCAAGCAGCAGTAATGCCACATGGCTGGGCTAGCTTAAGTCTGTGCCATTTTGGAAAATGACGTTGAATGGGCCGGGAGTGAGGGTGCACCCAGCCCCAACACAGGATCCATTTTTAGGTAGGGGGGTGCAGGAGGGGGATCAGAGGTGGGGGCTAGAACACTACTTTTTTTTCCTTTCAGGGTGGAGACTGGGACCATTTTTTTACATAGCTGTTACTTGGAGGGTGGGGGGGAGAGAGAGGGAGTCATCGCTGTCAGGGGTGGGGGTGGAGTCGGGATCAGGATGTCACTTGGGGGCTGGGAGTATTGGAATTTGGATGCCACATGGGGGTGGGGGGTATTGGAATCGGGGGCGAGGGCCACATTTGACCTTTTTTTGCTTTTGGGAGAGGGAAGGGGGACTGGGGCTATTGCCATGCAGGTCTTTTTTAAAATTTGTAACATTTTGGTGGAATCGGGGCTGCCTCATCTGGCAGCCTCAGGTTAAGACAGGGGTCAGCACTGAACCCCACTCAACCTCCCCATGTTGTCTTGGCTTTTTTGGGGGGCCAGCAGCACTTTAAGGCAATGGTGGTCCCTTGAGGATGGGGGCCACCATTGCGTTAAAGAGCCACTAGGTGCATAAGAACATAAGAACATAAGAAAATGCCATACTGGGTCAGACCAAGGGTCCATCAAGCCCAGCATCCTGTTTCCAACAGTGGCCAATCCAGGCCATAAGAACCTGGCAAGTACCCAAAAACTAAGTCTATTCCATATAACCATTGCTAATGGCAGTGGCTATTCTCTACGTGAACTTAATAGCAGGTAATGGACTTCTCCTCCAAGAACTTATCCAATCCTTTTTTAAACACAGCTATACTAACTGCACGAACCACATTCTCTGGCAACAAATTCCAGAGTTTAATTGTGCGTTGAGTAAAAAAGAACTTTCTCCGATTAGTTTTAAATGTGCCCCATGCTAACTTCATGGAGTGCCCCCTAGTCTTTCTACTATCCGAAAGAGTAAATAACCGATTCACATCTACCCGTTCTAGACCTCTCATGATTTTAAACACCTCTATCATATCCCCCCTCAGTCATCTCTTCTCCAAGCTGAAAAGTCCTAACCTCTTTAGTCTTTCCTCATAGGGGAGTTGTTCCATTCCCCTTATCATTTTGGTAGCCCTTCTCTGTACCTTCTCCATCGCAATTATATCTTTTTTGAGATGCGGCGACCAGAATTGTACACAGTATTCAAGGTGCGGTCTCACCATGGAGCGATACAGAGGCATTATGACATTTTCCGTTTTATTCATCATCCTTTTGTTCCACAATGTTTGGCCATGAGACAAAAGAATGCGCCATAGAACCGCAATATTTTTTCAGGAAATGGACCCCTCCACAACAGTGGAACCACGTTTGTGAAAACATATCACGGCTTGATGCATCTAGGGATATGTTAGCTAAATAAAACATTAGAGCTATTCAGCTGGTCTAAAGTTAGTAAAATAAACTTAAATGGTTAATGATTAGATAGCCATGTATATTCAGCAGTGTGGCCAAGCTGCTGAATATCTCAGCCTAGTTAGCTGGATAGGTTTATCTGGCTAAATTGCTTAGCTGGATAGCAACTGAATGTCGGCATGAGAGAGACTAGTAGGAAAATAATACAAACTGGAGAAGTTGAAGAGCAAAAGGATGAGGAGGTGGAGATTGAGAGGCTAATGGTGAAGAATAGGGGGGGGGGGGAGAGAGGAGAGGGATATTTGTGAGTTCTTTTTTCTAAGCTCTGTGTTCTATATCAGGTTCCCATATTTAGTCATCTATTTATTTATTTATTTATTTATTTAAAAAACATATTCCATTCATTTCCACTGTTCAAGGCTGGTCACTTCAGAAGCATACATAATCAATAAAAGTAAGGAAAGCAAAAAACACTATTAAACAAAATCACCACCACAAATTCAGATAAAAAAAAACAAAAACAGAGACTCATATGATATTTGACCATGGCCTCAGATCTATTAATCATAAGTAACCACGGTTAGCTTCTGAACATGCTAGAGAAAAGTGGAGTACAACTTGGACCAGCAAAGAGTATACAAACAAAAAGTAATGACATCTTCCTTACCACTGTGTAAGTCTCATTTTTCAACCTGACTCTTTGGCACCTCTCCAAAGGCTTGTTTGGAAAAGAAAGTCTTAAGAGGTTTTTTCAAAGTTGGGATGACAGTCATAATTCTAAGTTGTTCAGGAAGTGCATGCCAAAGCAGAGGACCTGCAACAGAAAATGCCCAATCACGTGCTTCAGCCAGGTGGACCACGCGATAAGGGGGAACTTCCTACAAACTGCAGTTAGCAGCACTCGAGTGGAAACATAGATATGCAAAATTGCATTAATCTATGGGGTTGTGTATGTGGGGGAGTGCAGGACTTATGCATTAGAATTACGATCTTAGACGTTTTGCACCACTTAGCAGGTAACCAATATAGGTACTGGAGAAATAGCATTATATGTTCACGAACGCTGGTGCCTGTTAGTATTCTTGCATCAGAGTTTCACACAATTTGCAAAGCAGGAATGCCAATGAGCAAGGAGTTGCAATAGTCCATGCCAGTAAGCCCAAAACCCTGGAGAACTAAATGAAAATCATGAATTGCAAGAAAAGGTTTTAGCCTATGGAGCATGTGCAACTGGAAAAAGATGGCCTTAACTATTGACCTCAACTGAGGCTGCATTGATAAATCAGGGTCAAGAATAATGTACAAATTTCAGTGCCCTCAAATGTTAAATAGGATAGTGCTTTGCTAGGGAGAAACCTGATCAGGATGAAACCTGATCAGGATGATTTCTGTTTTGTCTAGATTAAGAGCTAGACAGTTATGTATTAGCCAAGACCAAATGGAAGATAGGGAGATTGATAGTAGCTCCTAATGTTTATTTGCTTTATCATTTTATGATATTACCCTGTGAAATGGATTTTTATTGTTTTGTATTTTGCTGATTTATGATTGCAATATGTTTTGATTATTTTACTCTGTGTTATGTTTTATTGCTGTAAAATCACTTGGGTTTAGCAGCTCATACAAATATAGTAAATTAAATTGAAAAAAATGAGAAGTTGGTGGGGCTGGAGAGGTTGATAGGAGAAGGGGAGAGAGGCTGGTGGAAGAAGGGTATTAGAGAATGGTGGGAGGGAGAAAAAGAGGTTGGGGGATTGCGGGACAGAGGCTGATAAGGATGGGTGGAGAGAAGGTAGATAGAAAAGGATGGCAGCATGGGGTGAGGAGGAAGAGCTTGGTAGGGATGAGATGCTTGTGGGGACAAACTAGAGTTAGGGGGAGGGATGAATGGTGGAGTTGGCTATTAAAATATTCCCAGAAGAAACCTGTGCAGAAAATTTAAAAAATGTGCATTGCTGAATATTAACTTTTTTTCTGCCTTCTGTTTTAAATTACTCTGTGACTATATGGTCTTATTTTGACAAAATATGCAGAACTTAGCATGCACATCAACTGCTCAGGTCTACCACTTCCTCAGAGATTCTCCTTGCTTGTCCCATGCTTTCGTCAATTCAGATCCTGTCCTTAATTCCACTACCAAACACAATGTTAGGAATTATCAGGAAAGGTATGGAAAATAAAATGGAGAATGTCATAATACCTCTGCATTGCTCCATGGTGAGACTGTCCCTAGAGTACTGTGTACAGTTCTGATCACCACACCTAAATAAAATCTGTAACTGAACTGGAAAAGGTAAATAGAAGTGCGACCAAAATGATAAAAGGGGATGGAACGGCTCCCCTATGAGAAAAGACTAAAGAAGTTAGAGCTGTACAGCTTGGAGAAGAGACAGCTGAGGGGGGATGCAACAGAGATCTCAAAATGACGAGCAAAATAGAATGGGTAAATGCAAATTGGTTATTACTCTTTCAGTAATAACTTCCTCTTGCCAGAGGATGTGGTAAAGGCAGCTAGCAGCATTTAAAAAGGTTTGGACAAGTTCTTGGAAGAGAAATCCATAAACTGTTAGTAAACAGATAGACTTGATCAAAGCCATTACTGATCTCTGGGCATTAGCAGCATGGGATCTATCTACAGTTTGGGATCCTGCCAAGTACTTATGACCTGGATTGGCCAGGCCACTGTTGGAAACAGGATACTGGGCTTATGTTCTTCTGTACCTTCACTGGAAGGCTGTTCCATGCATCCACCATCCTTTCTATAAAGAAATATTTCCCTAGATTACTCCTCATTCTACCCCTTCCACCCTCATCCCATAAATCCTCATTCCAGAACCTGCATTCTGTTGAAAAATATTGTGTGCAGAATCCCTCCACCCAAAATAATTAAGTATTGTTACTCATGAGTGTAAAACTTTTAAGCTTCAGCTCTTGAAACAATAGTAGAACAATGTAGGATAGAGTTATTTTCTCAAATCTCACCTAGTTTTCTCTGGAATCTGATATCTCTTCTGCTGATAGCATTCTAGTATTTCTGTAAACTAAGAAGCTACAGTATGAACTGAAAACTGCAGAAAAGTTACGCACCGGTTTCCTTCCCCAGAAGATCAATGTTTTCTCGTTAACACTATGTAACGCAATATGTGACAGAGTACTGTACAGAATGTTGCAATTAATTCAGATAATCCAAGTTGCTGGAATAAGCATTAGATACCACAGAGCTGTGTTTTTAACATCCCAGAAGTGCCCTTAGTGAATTACAGAATTGGCAGATCATTGTGATTGATCTTGTATGCTGATGCTCTACAAAAAAATATGAAGTTAAAAATATGTTTCTAGGATGTGGGAGAAATCTGTTGGCATTGAATGCTAAGACAATGAACTTTGTGACTGGAATACTTCATCTTAAAGTAGTTTAAAAAAAAAAACACTGAAATTTGTGAATCCCTTTTCTTCCATTTTTGTTTCCATAATAAATGCATGCCCTGGAAGTGTTTACTTTCCTAGGTTTAAAAAAACACCCACATATTCCTAGAGCAAGGACTAGAGCCCATCCCAGATCCCTGCTGGCATCCAGCCTCAAACACTGGGAAGAGCAATGTTCCAAAGGCACTTACCCAGGTAAAAGTATGTGCAGAGAGCAAGAATGTGCACACTCTTAGCTGGGTAATAAGTAGGTCAGAGAAGAAAATAATGAATACGCTTTTAAATCTATACCTGTTATTTCAAGGGGAAAGTATGCCTGAAGAAAAGTCAGGGCAGATTTCTGCAGGTACTTTATTCCCAGGGCATTTTTCAATGGGAACATATGCTGTCCCTTTAAGAAACGGTGCAAAGCCGGCAGAAAAATACTTTGTATTAAGTGCGGGGGCAGTTTTTAAAACTGCCCCCCCCGAGGTGTGTGCCTAAGCTGAATCCTGAGATCCCACAAGAGATTCCAGGGTGGATTCTACCTGCCCCGTATGACATTTCATAGGGAAATCCCCTCAGTTTCCCATTGGTAGGCTGCTGCCATGAGGAGCCTTTAGGCCACTTACTTTAACTGCAAGTGCCAAGTATGCAGAGTAAATCACGCATGGGGATTACAAAATAAAGTTCCTGCACGCACTTGCAGGGTTCTGCCCTCACCCTGCCTCCGGTGAAGACCCTTCCCTCATAGAAATCCCTTTAAAAATGGCCGCCGGTATAATTGTCAATCGATCCGTCCTGCCAATCTGCTAGCAGTAATTTGGTTGTAGTTTTGACAGTTGCTGGGATTTGATTTTTAGTTTTCCTACCCTTACCACAAGGCTTGGGCATAACACTACACAGAGGGTCAGGTGCTACCCTTAACAGAATCATGGGGGTAACCTGCATGGAGCAGCAGTTACTACTATAAGAAGCTTCCTGGGCAGACTGGATGGAATATTTTGTCTTTTTCTGCCGTTATTACTATGTTACTATGTTATATGTATGTTATGCTGTCCACTCCATTTAGGATATATCCCAGCTGTCCAGCCACAGAATGAGGCCGCTTGCAAGACTTCTCCTTATCCCTGCTATTCCTTTTTGTCTTCCTCTTTTGTAATCCACCATCTTGGATAAGAAGAGCATACAAGATCCCCGTTTAGTTCCCTCTAGCACCCAACTTGCTCGGTGTACCTGCTTGCTCTTCAGAGATGAGTCACTGTGCAACTGCCCCTCCCCCTCTCCAAGCAGGACACTCCCTATCCCTCCCCCCTCCCCCCCCCCCCCACACACACACACCTCAGTCCTGCTTATGGGTACCAAAATCTTAAACCTGACCCTATTCTATAACAGTCTAAATAGCCAGCAATAGAAATACGGCTGCTGCCACAAACATCTGGTCTCCTAGGTCCTCCGCATAGCCTGCCAGATAACACAGGCTAAATAGGCACCTTTTTCACTTGCATCTGCTGACTGCCACCTTTGTCTAGAATTTTCTGCAGCTATTTTACAGAGGTTATTAGAATAATGTCAGAAGTATAGAATAGATTGTTAATTTTATGTCCTCCAATTATGATACCAGGTATTTCCGTGCTCTTCTGAATTATAATTTCACTGTAAAAGTCCTGAGAAAAAAAACACATCCTTGCCTGACTCCTCTTCTGACATGAGCAAAGGCACTTAATTTGTCTTGGCTTTTGATTTCACAGTATTATGATGTTTAAAGCTTTGTATATGAACAGTCCTAGTTAACAAGAGAACTTGTTGGTGCTCCACCTCTACAGCCATCTAAAAATCTGTTGATGGCTCTTGGGTTTAGAACAGCTGGATAAATGTTCTTTGAAACCAGACCCCACGTCAGTGATGTGAGAACTTAAGACCATGATGAGTCCATGTTTCAAGTCCTTTGTAGATTTCATTTTCTTGGACTATTTCTTGTTTTAGATCTTTTGTTATGGTGAAAGTTACTGTCTCTGAAATTTCACTATAAAAGAAGTGGCTCTTCCTTTTAAGGGGACAATTTTCAAAAGCTCGGTCAGAATCTATACAGGTAAAAACTGGGCTAGAGAGGTAGAATGGCTGAATCTGGGTATGTGGATTTTTTTTTTCAGCCAGCTGAAACTACCCATGCACTTTTTGCAACACCCATCCATTTAGCAACAGTCAAGAGGTGTTCTTGGGGCGTATAGCTTGGTTAGGGTAGAAAACTACAAAAATGCACAACTTAAGGTAAATTTTAAAAACCAGGCATGTGCCAAAATTGGCAGATGTGTGCGCATGTGGTACATGCGTGCATCCACCTGATTTTAAAAGATGCCCAAATGGGTGCTCAAGTCCCGATGTGTGAATATCTCACACCAGACAAGACAAGGGGCGGAATGTGGGCATGGTGTGGGTCGGGTATGGGCATTCTGAGGTGGGGTCCAAGAGATGGGCATGCAAGTACCTATGTACGTGGGCACGCACCCAGGTCCAATGGCATGTAACTTTACTTCTGCTGTGGAGGAGATATAAGTCTTAATAAAAATATTTCCAAGCATCTGTAAGGGGTTTAAGAGGTACGAATATGTGCGGGCATGATATTAAATTGCCGCGTCTCTGGGCGCGCGCCAAAGCACACTTGGAAATGTGAGCCTCCAAGCCCGTTTGAGTTACCATCATTATGAGGACAATTTTCAAAGACATTTACATGGGCAAATGATTATTTACATGCATAAATTGACTGACGGAAAATTGCCTTCCCTCATCTTGGCTAAAATTATATGCAGTGTTCGATATTGCATGTTCTTCTAGCCATATAAAGAGGAGGTGTTCTTGGATGTGTTTTGGTCAGGGGAGGAAGATAATGCATACAGATTGCATTTTTGACTGTCATGTCAGCAGCTGGGATGATGCAATAGCTTCAGGGCCAGCACATTAAATCTAATATCAAAATAATTAATTCATTATTTTGCCATGAGGCAGCACTTCGGGCAAATAATGTAAAGTTGTTACAAGTTTTATTGTATTCATGGACTGATCCTTTTTTTATTTCATTTCTTTAAACACTTTTAACATTGACTAGAATAGTAATCATGAAATAAAAAAGACAATTAGACCCAAAGGTTAAATTAGATGTCTTTAGAAATGCATGCATGCATGCTAGCTGAAGGGCTGGAAACCATGAATGTTAATGACTTGGTAGCTAAATGGAATATGGCTTTAGCAGACATGTTGGATAAATTGGTTCCTTTGAAATCTGTCCACTACAAAATAAATATCAAAAGAAAATCATTCCCTGATTCACTCATGAACTTATACAGATGAGGTAGGGACTACGTAAGTTGGCCTAAACATCCTACTCGGAGCAACAAAGAGTTGTATGATGCTGGTTTAAGGGTTTATAGATTTAGAACAGGTCAAGCTAAGGTGACTTTTTTTTTTACTGAAAAAATCCACGGCTCTATTAATCAACCCAAGGAACTGTTTTACACTATAAAATACTTTTAAAACATCTAGAATCAATGGCTTGTGAGAGCATTGCAAAATATTTTGTAGATATAATGTGGCTAATCTTCAAGCCTCTCTTTTTGGATTTAAACCAGTTACTGCAAGGGCTGAGACCAAATCTTCCTCTACAACTTGGCTATTCATAAATTAAACTCCTCGCTTAAATTGACTCTGTCATTTCGACCCTTCTCCCTTTTGGGATGTCTAGGGAATGAAAGAGGACATATGGCTTCATTGCCAGGAAGAGGGCTATGTTCCTGAGAGTCTAAAGAGCAGTGATCTGTCTGGTTCCTAAGAATGTAGCTTTTTGAGTTGAAGCATTTTTCATCTTCACACACTGAATAAACTTTTAGAAAAATGGGTATTGAAATAACTGGAACATGTTTTGAAGGACCAAGACACTTTAGATGATTATCAATTCAGTTTTAGAAAGCCACATGGCACAGAAACATTACTTGTATCTTTATTATAGAGGTTCCCAAACCTGTTCTGGGGGACCCCAAACCAGTCGGATTTTCAGGATATTCACCATGAATATGCATGAGATAGATTTGCAGGCACTACATCCAGTGCATGTAAATTTGTCTCATGCAATTTCATGGTGGATATCTTGAAAACCCGACAGGCTGGGGATCCTTCAGGACAGGTTTGGAAACCACTGTTTTATTAGATACATTGCAATATAACATGGACAGAAATTTCGGGAATGTTAGTACATTTAGACATCTCTGCAGTTTTTTATATGGTTTTTGCCATGAAATATTGATTAAGCATCTTTGGTCTTTTGGAACTGGTGTTATAGTTACACTGAATATGCATGACATATATTTGAAATATAATGGAGGCAGTGCATTCAAATGTACCACCTATATAGTCATTGTGGATATCCTGAAAACCAGACCTGTTTGCGGCACTCCAACACTGGATTTGCCTACCTCTGTGATAATGGGATACTGCAGGTCTCAGCCCTCTCTTTGGTGCTGTTAAACATTTACCTACAGCCACTGGGGAAGTTATTGGCTACTTTATGCCATTCATGCTGATGATTAGAATTTTTTTTTATACTTTCTAATACAGATTATAGTCTTCCATTAGAATTAATTAGACGCATCTTTAATTCTATCAACAGCTGGATGTAAGAGAACAAATGAGCTCTAAACATGCCAGAAAATTGATCGTTTGGCTCTTGATGATGCTGATATCCCAATAGTTTAATAAGTTAGGAATTTAGGTGTTTTCTCCAGCATCCATCTTTCCCATGTCTAACCATATAGCTGTTTGAAAAGCCCAGATTTAGAAAAAGGCAACACAAGTAACTGCCTGGGGCACCAAATTTCCACAGTGCCAAATACCCCAGTCAAAAAGGACCTTGTCTCTGCTTGCTCTTCAAAGATGAACCATTGTGGCACTGCCTCTCCCCTGTCCAAACAGGAGGCTTCCTATCCTTTCCCCTCCTCCCCACCTCAGTCTTGCCTATGGGCACCTAAATCTTAAAAGTGACTCTGGTTCTGTAACAATACAAATAGCCAGCAATAGAAACATGGCTGCTGCCCAAACTATCTGGCCACCTAGGTCCCCTGCACAAGCCTGCCAGTCCGACCTGGCAGTATAATTTGACCTTGAGGAATCGTATACAGATGATGGCCAAATCTGCATTTTTTAAGCTTAGAAGTCTAAGGTTCCTAAAATTTTGTGTTTTTATGCATGATTTTAGGACTGTGCTGTAAGCAATAGTTTTTAGTAAATTAGACTGTTGCAATATACTGTATCTGGGACTCCCCATAGTTTTATGACAGGTTCTTCAATTAGTTCAAAATGTGACTGCATGAGTTATTACAGGGACAAAACCAAGGGACCAATATTTCTCCAAAACTGAAAAAGGTTACACTGGCTCCCCATATGGTTTAGGGTTCAATTTACAATCCTTGCTATATTCACTATATGTTACTTATGGCCAGAGCCTTCCCCTTCAACCCCGGCTTTGTTAACTTGTTGGAAAGATATGTCCTAGAACATTTATTGCATTTATCAGGGTAGAATCAGCTTGCAATACCATCGTTGCATAGTTAGAGAGTTCAGGGCTCTTTTGTTTGCTTGTCCAGCTTAATGGAATGCACTTTCTATACAATTGAAAGGGGACGCTGATTATTGTTCGTTGAGAAAAACATTGAAAGCTTTTCTGTTTGTGCACGCATACACAACTAATAACACTTGTGATTATAGTTCTCATTTTAAATGATAGTGCTGGGATTTCTATTGCTAGTGTTTATATAATATATGTTGCATTTATATTTTAATGTAATTATGGATATGGATATAAAAATGCATAAAGTAAAATTTTTCTATGAATATTATTTTCCATTAAAAAAAAAATAGTACCCAAAGAAAAAGTAGGTACAAATGTCTGAGGTACTTTGTACCTACATCAAATTTCAATGCAAAAGTATGCATAAACTTTCATTTTGGAAATTGTTGCAAAGTTCACAGGTAAAAAGTACCTATAGACTTTGTTCCATTGCAAACAGTTTGAAAACTGACTCCTAAAGTTAGGTAGGCTAACATGTGTACTTTACATAACATGGCATACAACATTTAGGACATTTCTTTCAGCTTGCATGCACAAAGCGAGTTACCTACAGTACCTGAATGTAATCCACTTTGAAGCGCTGAAAAGTACGAAAAGTGTAATTAAAATAATAATAATTAAAAAAAATACAACAATCTAACAGGGTCATTTTTTCAAATAGCATTAGGGCATGACAAGATGGATATTCTATGCCTGAAATGTGATATTGAGAGAGAGAGACAGAGAGAGAGAAAGAGAACATCTGGGGAGGCATTCATATTAGGAAACTATTTATACCACTGTAGGAGGGTCAACTAGTAACTCAAGGTGAGGTTTTGGTGGTTGTCTAGGGTTGGGGGGGGGCAGTTTTACATGCACAATCAGAGGTACGAACAGCACAGTACGCATCAGTGAAGATTTGATGTGATTTGAAGTGAGGAAAGGTGTTAAGGGTAGTGACTGCCTCTCCATGCAGATTACTTCCATGCTTTTTGTTAAGGATAGTAAAAGTAGTTTTTAGAATTGAAGGTAGGTGGACTACAAATGTATTAAATAAATAAATAAATAAATGTGCCATTTTAGATAATTTAAGTGCATTCAGTCAATATTCCAGCACAAAGTACTGGAGTATGTTGTTTTATAAATATTGGCTGGATTTTGCAGGCTAAAAGGCCAGCTCATAGAGTGCCAATTAGGTGTCTTACTGAAAATTTACCCTCATAAGCATAAGTCACAAATCTGCAAAATTCACGAGTCCTATAAGGGGGAAATTTTTAGGGATGTGCATTTGTTTGAAATGAAAAACCACGGGAATGGAAAAACAAAAACCAGACCAGGTTTTCCATTCCCGTGACTTTCCTGGACCGGTTACCATCTTGTTTTGTGGGTCCATTCTTATTTGAAATGAAAAGGGCATTTTTACATAATTTCCTGTTTCATTTCAATTTGTTCTTTTTATTACAATGTTGTATTATAAACTGACATCAGTGATATTCCTTACAAACAAAGAACAATATAAGACTTAAACATGAGACTACATGTAAACAACCCCCTCTCCCCCTCCTATTCAATCAACCACTTCCTGCATTTTTCTACTGCTCGATAGATTTTCTGCCTTTATGGAAACCAATTTCTGCTAATTTCCATAATATTTTACATAATATAAATGTACCATAATCTTTTATGCAAGTGCAATTGGTCTGAAGCAGATGTTTTCTTCTAGTTTGTTATGACGTGAATTTTAAAAGAGATATGCACACCAAAATCAGGAGATGAGCGCGCATCTAGCAAAATCAGGAGATGAGCGCACATCTGGCTTCCCAGTCTTTTGCATTGAGTGTCACATGTATGATTTTTTACCCGCCGGTGAGAAATTGTATATGTGCATGCGATGGAAAGAGCTCCTGTCTCTCAGAGAACGAGTCCAATCTCTGGAGGCTAGAGTGCAAGACCTGGAGGAGCTGAGGCAGATAGAGAGGTATATAGAAAAGAACATGCCATGCTGGGTCAGACCAAGGGTCCATCAAGTCCAGCATCCTGTTTCCAACAGAGGCCAAACCAGGCCACAAGAACCTGGCAATTACCCAAACACTAAGAAGATCGCATGATACTGATGCAATTAATAGCAGTGGCTATTCCCTAAGTAAACTTGATTAATAGCTGTTAATGGACTTCTCCAAGAACTTATCCAAACGTCACATCTACTCGTTCAAGACATCTCAGGATCTTAAAGACCTCTATCATATGCCCCCTCAGCCGTCTCTTCTCCAAGCTGAACAGCCCTAACGTCTTCAGCCTTTCCTCATAGGGAGCTCTTCCATCCCATTTATCATTTTGGTTGCCCTTCTCTGTACCTTCTTCATCGCAACTTTTTTGAGATGCGGCGACCAGAATTGTACACAGTATTCAAGTTGCGGTCTCACCATGGAGCGATATAGAGGCATTATGACATTTTACATTTTATTAGCCATTCCCTTCCTAATAATTCCTAACCTTCTGTTTGCTTTTTTGACTGCTGCAGCACACTGAGCCAACGATTTTAAAGTATTATTCACTATGATGCCTAGATCTTTTTCCTGGGTGGTAGTTCCTAATATGGAACCTAACATCGTGTAACTACAGCAAGGGTTATTTTTCCCTATATGCAACACCTTGCACTTTCATCTGCCATTTGGATGCCCAATCTTCCAGTCTTGCAAGGTCCTCCGGTAATGTATCACAATCTGCTTGTGATTTAACTACTCTGAATCATTTTGTATCATCTGCAAATTTGATAATCTCACTCGTTGTATTCCTTTCCAGATCATTTATATATATATATATATTGAAAAGCACTGGTCCAAGTATAGATCCCTGAGGCACTCCACTGTTTACCCTTTTCCACTGAGAAAATTGACCATTTAATCCTACTCTCTGTTTCCTGTCTTTTAACCAGTTTGTAATCCACGAAAGGACATCGCCTCCTATCCCATGACTTTTTAGTTTTCGTAGAAGCCTCTCATGAGGGACTTTGTCAAACGCCTTCTGAAAATCCAAATATACTACATCTACCAGTTCACCTTTATCCACATGTTTATTAACCCCTTCAAAAAAATGAAGCAGATTTGTTAGTCAAGACTTCCCTTGGGTAAATCCATGTTGACTGTTCCATTAAACCATGTCTTTCTATATGCTCTACGATTTTGATCTTGAGAATAGTTTACACTATTTTTCCCAGCACTGAAGTCAGGCTCACTGGTCTATAGTTACCCAGATCACCCCTGGAGCCTTTTTTAAATATTGGGGTTACATTGGCCACCCTCCAGTCTTCAGGTGCAATGGATGATTTTAATGAAAGGTTACAAATTTTAACTAATAGATCAGAAATTTCATTTTTTAGTTCCTTCAGTACCCTAGGATGCATACCATCCAGTCCAGGTGATTTGCTACTCTTTAGATTGTCAATCTGGCCTACTACATCTTCCAGATTCACAGTGATTTCGTTCAGTTCATCTGACTCATCACCCCTGAAAACCATCTCCAGAACTGGTATCTCCCCAACATCCTCATTAGTAAACATGGAAGCAAAGAATTAATTTAGTCTTTCTGCAATGGCCTTATCTTCCCTAAGAGCCCCTTTAACCCTTTGGTCATCTAATGGTCCAACCAACACCCTCACAGGTTTCTTGCTTTGGATATATTTAAAAAACATTTATTATGAGTTTTTGCCTCTATGGCCAACTTCATTTCAAATTCTCTCTTCACCTGTCTTATCAATGTTTTACACTTAACTTGACAATGCTTATGTTTTATCCTATTTTCTTCAGATGGATCCTTCTTCCAATTTTTGAAGGATTTTTTTTGGCTAAAATAGCCTCTTTCACCTCACCTTTTAACCATGATGGTAATCATTTTGCCTTCTTTCCACCTTTCTTAAAGTGTGGAATACATATGGATTACGCCTCTAGGATTGTATTTTTAAACAATGTCCATGCCTGTTGAACACTTTTAACCTTTGCAGCTGCACCTTTCAGTTTTTTTCTATTTTCCTTATTTTATCAAAGTTTCCCTTTTGAAAGTTTAGTGTTAGAGCTGCAGATTTACTTATTGTCCCCCTTCCAGTTACTAGTTTAAATTTGATCATGTTATGATCACTGTTGCCAAGTGGCCCTACCACCGTTACCTCTCTCACCAAATCCTGCGTTCCACTAAGAATTAAATCTAAAATAGCTCTCTTGTTGGTTCCTGAACCAATTGCTCCATGAAACAGTCATTTATTACATCCAGGAACTTTATGTCTCTAGCAAGTCCTGATGTTACATTTGTTGTCTGAATCCAATTCCCCCTTATCTCCCCTCCCCACCATCAAACCAAAGAACACTGTTGCAGTTTGATTGTTTTTGTCTGTATTACTTCTTCCTGAAGGGCATTCTAGGCATCCACTACCCTCTCTGTGAAGAAATATTTCCTGATGTCCCTCCTTTCATAGACAAGCTCTGGAATAACCTTCATTATTCTATCAGCTAAAATCTTTGCTAAAATTCATATATCTACATTTAATAAAGAAATGGGTCTAAATGAACTGCAAGCCATTTTATCCCTTTCCTCTTTTGGAATAATTACTATACAAGCCACTTTCATTTATGGTGCTAGCTCATCTCCCTTAAGCAGTGCATTAAGCATGGCATTCAAAGGGTGAGCCAGCAGCCCACCAAACTCTTTATAAACGCTTACTGTATAGCCATCCATCCCTGGTGCCTTATCTGCTTTCAATGGTTTTATAGTTTGTACAGTTTCCTACTCAGAATATTTTCATATCCAACTTTTGTTGTTGCTGTTGATTAATCACAGGTATCTCTACACTTAGCAAATATGAAATTATATCCTCCTCCCTAATAGATCTATAGAATAAGGGTATTGTAAAAATTTCTTAAGTCTGTTCCTTATCCTGTTAGGATCATAGAACCCCCTCCTATCCATACCTCTAAACTACTGGTATGTTATATGAGATTCTACAATTTTATTTTTAACTTTTGCTTCAGCAATCTAGAAGGCATGTCCCTATACTCAAAATATAATTATTTGGTTAATTACATTTGAAAGTGAAATGAGTCCACATATAAATCTTTAGTTTACCCCTTTTCATTTCCAGTTTAACACAAATCTTCTGAAAACCAATGTGTTTATGCTGACCTTCCAAATCTTTGATTTAAGTCAACAAGATTTCAGTCTATTTTTCCTTCTTTCTTTCTCTGAGAGGCCTACACTATTAATTTTCCCCTTACCACTGTCTTTAAACAATACCTTTAGTTTTAACTACTCCTATGTCATTGCTTGTCAAATATTCCTGAAACTCAGCCACTATCTTCCTGCATATTTGGTTAAGACAGGATAAATTCAATTTCAGAATCTTTCTCTACTTCTGAGAATACAACCTCCTAATTGTCACCCAAACTGGAGCGAGATCAGACCATGCTATACTCACTATATCAGCTAACAGCACCAATCCCATCAATGTCAAGCCCACCAAAATTAAATCTATCCTAGAATAGGTCCCATTTTGATTAGAGTAAAAGGTATAGTCCCTACAGATAGGAGTGAATTTTAAAAGAGTTGCTTGCATTAAAGGGTCCATATAAGCGAGCGTGAACAAGAAGTTGAATCAATGATAAAAAATATAAACCCTGCTCCACACAAAATCGATACAATACCAACAACTGAGATAAAAAAGATTACCAATGTAGTAACCCCAACACTAACTAATATAAACCTATCCCTAACTGAAGGATTAATGCCAGATACACTAAAAGGGGCAATCATTAAACCAATCATCAAAAAGAAAAACTGTGACCCACTAACCCTCATTAACTACCGCCCAGTCTCAAACCTCCCATTACTAGCAAAATTAATAGAGAAAACAGTACAGAAACAGCTAGCTGAATACCTAGACAATAATAACATACTGTACCCTTCACAACACGGCTTCCGAAAACACTACAGCACTGAGACATTACTTCTCTCACTAACAGACAACATACTAAGAGGTTTTGATAACAGTAACATTACATCCTTATAATGCTCAACTTATCTACAGCCTTTGATACAGTAAACCACAAAATACTACTAAAAAGAAGAAATTGGATTATGTGACAAAACAATAAACTGGTTCAGATCCTACCTAAACAACAGGTTCTTTCAAGTCCAGATAAAAAACACATTATCAGAAAAATTTAAACTTGAAACAGGAGTACCTCAGGGTTCAGCGCTATCTTGCTACCCTCTTTAACATATATATGCTACCCTTATGTCATCTGCTGGCAGGCCTAGGGATAATACATTACATTTACACAGACGACATTCAATTAATTCTACCAATAGATGACACAATTGAAAAAACATTAAGGGGCGGATTTTAAGAATAGGATTTTAAGAAAAGGATTTTAAGAATAGGATTTTAAGAATAGGATTTAAGAATAGGATTTTAAGAATAGGATTTTAAGAATAGGATTTTAAGAATAGGATTTAAGAATAGGATTTTAAGAATAGGATTTTAAGAATAGGATTTTAAGAATAGGCTCACCGGCCCTGCGTGCCGGTGAGCCTATTTTACATAGGCTCACCGGTGCGCGCAGACCCCGGGACTCGCGTAAGTCCCGGGGTTCTCCGAGGGGGGCGTGTCGGGGGCGTGTCGGGGGCAGGCCCGAACCGCGCGGCATTTAGGGGGCGTGCCGGGAGCGTTTCGGGGGCGGACCTGGAGGCGTGGTTACGGCCTGGGGCGGCCCGGGGGCGTGGCCGCGCCCTCTGGACCTGCCCCCAGGTCGCGTCCCGGCGTGCAGGAGGCCCGCTGATACGCGGGGATTTACGCCTCCCGGAGGGAGGCGTAAATCCCCCGACAAAGGTAAGGGGGGGGCTTAGACAGGGCTGGGTGGGTGGGTTAGGTAGGGGAAGGGAGGGGAAGGTGAGGGGAGGGCAAAAGGAAGTTCCCTCCAAGGCCGCTCCGATTTTGGAGCGGCCTTGGAGGGAACGGGGGTAGGCTGCGCGGCTCGGCGCGCGCCGGCTATACAGAATTGATAGCCTTGCGCGCGCTGAT
This sequence comes from Rhinatrema bivittatum, assembly GCF_901001135.1. NCBI lineage: Eukaryota > Metazoa > Chordata > Amphibia > Gymnophiona > Rhinatrematidae > Rhinatrema > Rhinatrema bivittatum. The sequence goes on from NC_042618.1 coordinate 306,130,667, forward strand.
CCAGGAATAGTGGATACGCGCGGCTCCGCGCGTATCTACTAAAATCCAGAGTACTTTTGCTTGCGCCTGATGCGCCAGCAAAAGTAGGCCTATTCGCATAGTTTGAAAATCTACCCCTAAGTCTAGCTAACATGTACCTAGACATAATTAAACAACTACTAAACCAAATGGAACTGGTTATCAACATTGACAAAACTGAATTCCTTCACCTTGAGAGAAAACATACTGAAATCATTCAAACACCGATAACCCTAAGAAATAACCAAAAAATTGAGCTAGCCGAAAAAGTAAGGAATCTAGGAGTAATAATGGACCCAGAAATCAACCTGAAGCAACACATATCTATAAAAGTAAGAGAAGGCTACGCAAAACGTATGGTCCTCAGAAGATTGAAACCATTACTCACACCTGCCCACTTCAGAACAGTATTGCAAACACTTATCTTTTCCAGCACTGACTACTGCAATGCACTCTTACTAGGACTCCCAAGCACATCGATAAGACCACTCCAGATACTTCAAAATACTGCTGCCAGAATACTGATGGGAAAAAGAGGAGGGACCATATAACTGAAACTCTAGCAGACTTACATTGGTTACCCATCGAATACAGGATAAAATACAAGGCCTTAAGCACCATACACAAACTAATATATGATAAAGAAGCAGACTGGCTAAACACAGCCTTACGAGTACACGTTCCACAAAAAAACCTCTGCTCAGCAAACAAAGCACTACTAACAATCCCTTCAGTAAAGTCAGCAAAATTAACCCAAGTGAGAGAAAGGGTTTTATCATTGGCTGGGCCCATACTATGGAACACGATGCCCCCTGAACTCAGATTACAGAATAATCTCAAAACTTTTAAGAAAAATTTTAAAAAATGGCTCTTTAAAAAAGCCTTCACTAAAGAGTGTGGAGGGTAGAGAATGAAAGTACAGGGTAATGCAGATGAGAATGAATTTACTCAATCCTACATTTAAGAAGTAATATCTCAAAGAGATAGTAAATAACATACCTGGACTTGACCAACATTACTCGAATAATGATTTTATTTATGAAATTGTAACCAAACTTTATTGGTACCTGTTAGAATGTACGATATCCTACATTTACTTACCTTAGTCTATGTGCCTATTTGTAAACCGTTGCAATGGTATATATAACTTAGCGACGGTATAGAAACGTTTTTAAATAAATAAATTATTTATGTATTTTAAAACCTGGAAAAGTATGGGCATATGCAACAGAATTCATGAAAAAAAGGGGCAGATTTGGGGTGGGTCAAGGGTGTTTGGGGTGGGTCCAACATTTACACCTCTATCATATCCCCCCTCTGTCCTTTCTTCTCCAAACTGAACAGCCCTAACCTCTTTAGCCTTTCCTCATAGGGGAATCATTCCATGCCCTTTATCATTTTGGTCACCATTTCTGTACCTTCTCCAGTGCAACTATATCTTTTTTGAGATTCAGTGACCAGAACTTCACACAGTACTTACGCTCATATGCTGCAATCTCACCATGGAGCGATACAGAGGCAGTATGACATTCTCTGTTTTATTCACCATTCCCTTCCTAATAATTCCTAACATTCTGTTTTTTTGACCACCGCAGCAAACAGAGCCGATTTCAGTGTATTGTCCACTAAAATTATCTGTTCTCTCCTGAGAGTCTGGAGGCAGTGGCGTATAATTTTTGGAGAGTTAAGAGGTGGTAAGCATTTTCCTTAGGTTGCATTTTCAGGCCTAGTCAGAGGGAACAAGCTAACCGAGCCTGGAAATCCTGACCAGGGACAGGAAGGTGGTCCTGCCGGTCTACTCCCTAGCTGGTGTGGATATCCCTCTGGGCTGTTTTCAGGATTTAGAGCTTTTCCTAGTAGGAGCATCACTGGACACCTAGGCCTTTTTTGGATTCAAGGCTCAGGGAACCCTGTATTCAGGTCGCACATGGATAGAGAAGACCTGCCCTCAGAGGTGGTGACCCGTTATAGGGGGCTGTGAGAGTGGGGTTTCTTGCTGTCAAGAGGGCCGAAGGGTGGGTAGTTGTTGCCACTGGTGAGACTAGGAGGCCGGGGGTGGGGGGTTCTTGCTGTCATGGGGGGCTGAGGGGCAGGGTATGGGTGACTTTTGCCATTGGGGGCTGGAAGTTGGGTGATTGTTGCCATCAGGGAGGCCGGGTGGGCAGGGGTAGGTGGATGTTGTTGGGGGTCTTGGGGGGGGGCAGGGTTCTTGCCATCTGAGGGGCCAGGGTCAGGGGTGGGTGGTTATTGCCATTGGGAGGTGGGGGTTTAGACTTCAGGGGGGCCACCACCACCAATGCTATGTGCATATTTGCATTTATTTTGTATTTTTGGGGGAGTCAGGGTCACCTTGATTGGTAGTCTTGGGTTGAAATGGGGGTCAGCACTGACCCATACTTAACCTCCTTATTTGGCTGCATTTTTTTGGGGGGTGGGACAGCAGCCTTTTAAGACAATGGCAGTCCCGTGAGGTTGGGGCTGTTGTGGTGTTTGGCCATGATACAAAAGAATGTGACATAGAGCCCCCTCCTGTGAGATAGCCTGGCTTGTTGAATCTAGGTGTAAGTTAGCCAGCTAATTCCAATATTCAGAATTAGCTGGATAAGTTAGCTGGCTAAGTCTGGTCAGGCCAAAAACTTTGCTATCTGGACTGCATCTGAATATGGATCTCTAGAATTTTAGAGAACTATATGATTCCCTTTTAAAGTTGTCCTTTTTAAATCTGCTTATTTTTATTATCACAGGAATGGTTGAATGTGAAAGCTGACATTGGCCATCGTTTCACAAACTGACTGCTTCTGGGCAGTCTTTTTTTCCACCAGAAATCATGCTGAAGCTTCCATTTGGAGATGATGTCTCTCAAAATATTCTTAGAATACTCCATATTCTGCACATAATATGGTCTCGTATGTGTAGGCTTGAGAGAATGGGACAAGTCCCAGAAACCCAAGTGGTCTTAGCTGGAGCCATTGTTTGTCCAAGGGACTCCTCCTCCCTCTCCAGCGATGAGTCTGACAGCAAATCAGAATCACTGGATGATGAGTTCCACATTCCTGAGGGTTCAACCCTCTCCTCCTGCCTATTCCTCTTTAATACTTTCTCTAAAGCCTCCAGCCCTTGTCTAAACCACCTGATTTCCCTTTTCTTATACCCTTTGCTCCTATGTTCTGGAAAAACACAAGTCAAAATCCCAAGATTCTAGACCACCAGATTCCATCGCTCCGGTCTCCCATCTGTTGCACTGATGTGGGTTCCCCCTATGAGGCACCAATCTTTCTCTTCTTGGGGGGTGGCTTTCTTTCTCCAGGAGCTGCAGTCTTCACTTGATCCAGTCAATGCCATGGTCAGCGATACCCTGGCGAATGCCCCGCATCAGGTCCTCAGTCCTCATCTTTCCTGACCTCTGCTGCCTGTTTCCTTCCAAAGGCAGGGGCTTTTGGTCACCCTTTCTGTGTAGGCTGCTGAGCCCCTTGCTCCCGGGCCTTAGCCATGCTCCTCGTGGAAATCTTTGTTGAGGCAGGTCCCCCTCGGGGCCATGATGAGCTTACCTCATCACTGCTCGTGCCGCTCTTCTAATCACCCTACATCTTCTGATCACTGACCTTCACAGCAGGGGCAAACTGCTGCTATCTGCACCCTCACCATGACCTGATGCCCTAGCAAAATGGGAAGGAACAGGCAGACCCATGCCATGGTGATATCCTCTCTGCAGCATAAAGGTGTGAAGCGAGGATGTGGTGGCTCCAAAGAGCCTCACTGGTAACACACGTAGGGCTGGGAAGCTCGCTGGAGACCAGCATTATAGCACCAAAGGAATAATATACTGGAGACCTGGCAGGTAAGCAGCAAACTCAACCAGGGTAGCAGTTAACAGAGAAGGGTTTTGAGTGACAAGGCTGTAGCCTTCTGAAAGGAAAGGTTGAAGTCTTCTGAAATAAACAGGCAGAGGGCTGCAAACATCCCTGCCCCAGTCACCCAGTTTAAAGTCCTGGGTCTCAAGGTACCCCCCACCCCCCCTCCCCACAACCTCAGTTTACTTTTGATTTTGGCCATATGGATGGTCACCATGTGGCCACCGTCATGGCTTCCCACCCTAGCCACATGGAGTCTTACCCTACTCTGTAGTACTCACACCCATGGAGCAGATAAAACAAAAAATAATGTAAGATAGTCAAAATCAAGGGGTTTTTTTTTCTTATTTCTTTGATGATTATGGTACTTTACAGTCCTACAAATAAATTTGCATATGGCAAAATACAACAGTATGCAAGTTACATTTTAGGACCAAAAACATTTTTACATTTGTATAAATGGACCAGTTAAAATAGTTTCCCCTTTTAGCTTTATTCTTTTCATATAGAAAGTTTTGTTTGTGCATGCTTTCATTACATAGTTTTAGTTATTTTATTTTTTGTATGGCCTTGAAATGTTCTGTGACCCTGTGCCAATTCCCCAGAGCATCCATTCTTTCAACATTTTCAAGAATTATGACAAATAAAGGTAACGAACTTAGACAAGAGGAATAAAGAGAGACCTGGAATTGCACTAAGCTGGAACAATTGATAAATTAGACCAACTGGAAAATATATAAAAACAAATGGGCATCATTTTTTTAAAACTGAATTGCAATGTCTAGACCTGGTCAAATTAAACTGTCTGCGGTCTCATAAGAGTTGCTAAGTGATCATTCAGTTTACTATAAAAAAAATTCTGCATTAAGCATTTGGCATTGTCAAAGATATGTGCTTCTATATTCCTCAGAATTATAACTGATTCCTTTTGGATGAGAAAACATCATGGTTTTTCAGTGAATCCCATCTCTATTTTGGCAGATATTCTCCTTCCCCCCATAAAATATGATAATGGATACTCGGAATGATATCTCATATAGGATAAGAGTTGCCATCTCACAACAGTTAGGGCAAGAAGAGTGTGGTGCTTTGGGAATCTGTGCAAATAAAATAAGCTCTCCCTAAACAGAGAATCGTTATAGGAATGGAAGTGTTTATCAGTCCACTAACTGTTCGACCTTCAGCGAGAAATTAAACAGTTTGCAGTCTATTGGTGTATCCCTCACATCAACAAAGATGCAATTTCATGGCCCTGCGGACGTATGGGTACGTCATCTGGAATAAAAAAAATGAGATTCACTACTGCTGCCACTGCCAGCCCTGCAGGTTCTTTGAGTTCCTCACCCTGATCCTGAGGAAGCTGAGGTTCAGTTCTGCTTAGGAATGAGGATGCAGGTAATTACTCAATCCTCCCAGAAGAAGGGTGGGGGAGCAAATGATTAAGCTGAAAGGAAAAGACAGGGAAGGGAGAAGAGGTGGGAGAGAGACAGCAAGGAAATATCAGACCTGGGAAGCATGGAGGAGGAGCAGGGGGAGAAAATTAAGTGAGAAAGAGAAAAAGGACAATGAATAAAGCTGATACACAAAGGGATGAGCATTTGTATGAGGCTTTTAGGGGAGAAAAATGTGTAAAGAGGCAAATCGGAGGGAAAAGCAAAGGGAGACAAACGTGATAGGAAAGATCAGTGGGTAGAAAAAGAAAGAAAGAGGCAATGACCAGGAGGAGCAATTGGTATGTAAACACGTAGGAAGGAGAATGTGAAAAGTCAGAAAAGGAAAGGGAAAAGAACAAAAACCACCCTAGTCAATCCTTGGGGGCAGAAAGGGCAGGGTAAAAATGTAAATCGGAAAGAGAAACAGGGGGAAGGGCAGAAAGAATTGTGAGGCAACAGAGTCAGAGGAAGGTGGGGGGTCACAAAGGAAGGAGGAGAAAAACATGAGATATTAAAAAATGGAAGGAAGGTAAAGGGGGAGGGGGAACTAGGAAGGAGAGAAAAAGAAAAAAGATCAGGCAATGTCAAACAGAGAGGAAGACAACACAGCACAACAACATTAAAGGGTGGAATATTTTGAACTTAGATCCTAGATTACTCACATTTCCATGATGGCAATTGCATAGAGATGGATACCTCACTGTCTTGCTATCATTTAGCAAGTGATAGATGGAGAGTAACAGAAACATTGGCAGTAGCCATTTCCCCACCCCACATGCCATGTGCATAACATGTGGCAAAGTATTAAGGCACCAGTCTCCGAGCCATTGTAACCCCCTGCTGGGTCACATAAAAAGATGGGGGGAATTCCCTATTGTTTAAGGGTCATTTTTTTCTATTTTTTGTGGGGGTTCTTCAAAGTACTTCCTGCAGCTGGTAAAGCCAATTGGATTGGGACAGCGTGCTCCACACACCACTCTCCTTTGCCCTCCAATGTATGGACAGGGAGGACATCCCCTCACTCCCCTCTATGACCTCTGATTTCGTCCATAAGATCCGGCTAGCTGAACAATGAACACTGATATGCTGTATCGAATTCTAAAACAACAGCTTACAACTTTATTATCTGGTATATCCAGCCAGCCAAGATCTATTTACATGGAGGAGAAAGTGTTAGACAAAATACTGAACAAGTCAGAAAATATTGTGGGCTTCGTACAGTGAATAAGTACAATTACTGCTGACCATGAGGGGTCACCAGGTTATCCTCTTCACTGCCTTTTCTCTCCTTCATCCCTATAGGACGTCTGGTGTCTTCCCTTCAGGCAAACTCATACCAAATCTCTAATCCAATGGGTTCCAAATATATAGCACAAAATGCCATGGCATTACATTACTCCATCACTTAACACAAGGCACTGTTCACCTTTCACAATGTCATGGACCTCTTCCATGCTGGTTTCCCTGGACACAGCACTAGCAAGGGCTTCTCGGGGCAATACTTCAATATGACTCACCCCTCTTTTTATCACAGTTTCTTCTCCTCTTGGAACATCCTGCTCTGCACCTTTTGGGTAGTTCCTTGGGAGGAGGACAACACCATCCCAAACTCTGGCCACTGGCCTCTCTGCTTCACTACCTCGGTAAACTCCTCTGAGGGAGGAGGAAATCTCTCCTCTCCATCTGTGCTAGGTTCCACGGACCCCACACATCAAGAATGCACTAGGGCAGTTTCCCACTGGGTTAATTCACCCACTCCTGCACGTCTCCTTTTGGCTGTAGGGTAGTTCCCCTAGGAAGAAAAAATCCACTTCTAGCTACTCTGGTACTCCTCTGCTGCAGTGCAACTATGACAGAGGACAGACTCCACTCCACTTCTTCTCAGCCTCTATCCTCTCCCCTTGAGAGGATGAGCTCCTGCAAGGTTCCACTCCCCTTGGAGAGTCCCCAGGCCTCCCAGCCAGCAGGCTGGATACTACAACTGATTACATGGACAAAAACCAATTACAATGACAAAACCGATTACAAGGATAACAACCTGTCCAAAACCTTTCCCCTTTATACTGCCTGCTATGTAGAATTCACCAATAACAAAACCGGGAAACCCCAAATCTTTTAGGGAACATTCACACTTTTCTCCAAAAGTACTTTAAACACATTTACATTCTAACTCTTTCCCTTAAAATGTCAGCCAGTGGTCATTTCATCGTACTACATAATAACCACTTAAGACATATTTAACAAGCTGGAACATGTACTCCCCCACCCAAATGGCTTTGTAGATTTTGATCCAGAAGAAAAAGGGTCAGCCCAAAGGAGAATGCTGTTTTCAAAAATGGAGAATTCCACCTTCATGTGTAATGTTTTGTTGCACACAACCTTGCTTGAAACAGGGCCAATGGCTGTGCATCTTGCTACACGCCGTGAGAATGCTCTACCTCAAGGAAAGTTATTTATAATAGAGCTTTTTAGTGAGAAAATCATACCATGTATTTCCGTGTGCATATTTTGTGCCTAGTTTCAGAAAATATAATTTGTGTCCGTGTGCCTTCTTGCTTAAGCCACTGTTCATGTAGGGAAAGTTGGGAGAATGTCCTAGGCTTTTTCGGAGTATAGTCGGCCAGCCCCTGCCTTGAAAAGAGGAACTGAATAATAAATAGAGCACCTATCAAAGCTTGTACTTTCTAAACCATGCATACAGAGGTCTAACCTTTCCTCCCAGTGGCGTGCAGTCAGGGGCTTTGGGGTAATGAGTGAATCCCTTAGGCCAGAGGTTACCAAGCAGTAGCAGAAGTGGAGGTGTATATGCAGAGAAGAGAGGGGCGGGCCTGAGTCACTGTCAGGGAGGGGAGCCACCGGCGCCAGCAGTGAAGCCTGGCTTCCTTTCCTCCTGCTGCGGTGATGTCCTTCAGCCAGCAGGGGTTTTGTTTTGTTTTTTAATTTAATAATTTATTGATTTTGGCAAATTCTGAAAAAAAAGAAACCCAGAATAAATATAAAACAAATGAAAATGAAAAGTTTTGCTTTGCATACCCCTACACAGTACCTGTGGACTTTTGCACCTGCTTTTTGCGAGGATAGAATTTTTTAAGGAAAATGACCCATGGGGGTATGAAAGCATGATCAATGCATGTTATTTTCTGATACTGCTCAAAACATGCCCTGAGGATCACCTCCCCAAAATGTGGCTAAACGTATGTCTGTTATGGAATACCGCACATGCTTTTGGCTGGACTAAGGGAGGGCAATTTTCCGACAGCCAATTTACCTGATTGGAGGATGTAACTTATAAGAACATAAGAACATAAGAAAATGCCATACTGGGTCAGACCAAGGGTCCATCAAGCCCAGCATCCTGTTTCCAACAGTGACCAATCCAGGCCATAAGAACCTGGCAAGTACCCAAAAACTAAGTCTATCCCATGTTACCATTGCTAGTAATAGCAGTGGCTATTTTCTAAGTCAACTTAATTAATAGCAGGTAATGGACCTCTCCTCCAAGAACTTATCCAATCCTTTTTTAAACACAGCTATACTAACTGCACTAACCACATCCTCTGGCAACAAATTCCAGAGTTTAATTGTGCGATGAGTAAAAAAGAACTTTCTCCGATTAGTTTTAAATGTGCCCCATGCTAACTTCATGGTGTGCCCCCTAGTCTTTCTATTATCCGAAAGAGTAAATAATCGATTCACATCTACCCGTTCTAGACCTCTCATGATTTTAAACACCTCTATCATATCCCCCCTCAGACGTCTCTTCTCCAAGCTGAAAAGTCCTAACCTCTTTAGTCTTTCCTCCTAGGGGAGCTGTTCCATTCCCCTTATCATTTTGGTAGCCCTTCTCTGTACCTTCTCCATGCTTTTTTAAATCAAAAAGTATGTACCTAAGTTCTAACTCCGTCCTCCCAGAACACCTCACTGCAGTTCACTTATAAGTACGTGTGAAACCAGGTTCCGCATGCCTTTTTCCAGGCATTGAACTCTAGCTGATTTTAGAAGACCCAGTTAAGAGCATAAAACCATGCCATATGCGCAGGAATGGCTTTGAAAAATACTCCCAATTTGGATAACAAAACTTTGTGAGAAAGATTCTATCATATGTGCCATTATTTGGAATTTGGTATAATTTCGGAAGACATAACTTGTGACGGGATGCTTTATTGTTCAAATGCTGTTTTCAGACATTTAAGAGGAAGCAAAACCCCATTCTGCCTTGAATAGCCTAGGGCCCACTCGCAATTCTGAAAACATAGACTGAATAATAAAGCCTCTGGCCCCAGGTTATAGTTTCTGAAAGCAGACAAAATGATATATACAAGAATGCAGGAGGCAACTTTCTTCATACTCAAAAAACAGTACACACATCAAATAGAGCATCAGAAAGGAGAGTAGTAACTATAATATATCTGGGAGTCAATTGAAGGGGCTTACAGGGAACAAATGCCCTGTCTAAAGGGTTGTCACATATGTCCTTCCCTACATTAGGCAATGTAGTTTCACAATATATTACTTTAGCGGGATTCCTCTTGGATCAACTACTGTTCTCACAGACGAAAAGGTAGTAAGTGCAACACAGGCATGAAACAATATGGGCCTTTCCCCGCTTGAAAACAGTATTTGCATAACAAGGAGGCCAATATTCAAAAGCAATTTAGATGGGTAACTGCAAATGCATGCATCTAAATGGCTTAGCTGTGAAATTAAATAGCTAATCTGGTTAAATTCTAGCTGGATAGCGGGTTATTCAGCTGGAATTTAGCCGGATAAGTCTGGGGCATACCTGGAGTGGTAGTTTGGAGTTCCGGGGAGGAGTGGAGTTGGCCAGATAGGTTATTCGGAGTTAGCCGGTTAACCCTATGCAGCTGACTCTGGCTGCCCCGCAGGGCTGATCTGAAGTTAGCCGGATATCCATATTCGGCTAACTTTAACATAGCCAGTTATATTTAGCGACAGTGCCGTGCTGGTTAATATCATGGTTAAGTTAGCCAGATAAGTGAATCTGACTGACTTACCTAGCCACTCAGCGGCTGAATATGCACCCCTTAGTATCTAACCACAAGTTGTTTTTTTGTTTTTTTAAAATTGCATAAAGAGGCAATTTTTAAATAGCAACTCCGCAGGCACTTTTCATTTTTGCACACGTTAGGCAGATTTTGAAAGGGAAACGACCCGTTTCGTTTCCCTTTGAAAATTAACAGCCGCAACCTGCGCATGGTAAAAGCCTACACAAACTGCCCTTGCTCGGTGTAGAGCTCGCACTGAAGTCCACCTGCATGTGAGCTATTTTACTCTCCCCAAGCTAATAATGCCCAGGGGTCAAAAGCACCACCCGTTGGGACCCTAATGCATCCGTTTAACTGCATACAAGGAGGGTAATTTTTTCAGTCAGGCCAATCTACCCGGCTAAATACCTACTGCATGCTCCCAAGTAAATATCTTTGAAAAGTCTTCCCTTGGGGATTTGGGGGCTGAGAGTTCTTCCCCTGCAAATTAAATGAACGTTCTATCATTCTGCTGTTCAAGGAGGGCTGGTGGGGGGAACATCTTTATGAGCAGGCGATGCCTCACCCATTCCTCACGTCCTCATTTTCTGCAGCACAGCAAAGAATCAGTGCTAGGGTTTCAGACACCGCTGGGTCAATTTTCAAAAGGGTTGCCAGGCAGCTAACTTCAGAACACGGTTGGGGGTGGGGGCGAAAGGTGCAGGAATAAATAGGGTGGGTAAGGGTGTGGGGGGAAGGGGAAGGGGATGGAGGAGATGAATAGTGAAAGAGAAATGACTGCTGCACAACAATCATTGTTTTCTGCATGATTTTATTCATAAACATAGTCCAACAGTAACAGTGAATGACGGCAGATAAAGACCAAAATGGACTGTTCAGTCTGTCCAGCAGCAATTGTGTGCACATCTTCCCAGAGTAGCTCAATATTCCCACATGGAACCCAAGCCCCAAACCCAAACTGCAGGCTACCCCATGCCTTTCAGTAAGTGCAATGCAGCCATGTCACTGCTGCCCTGGACTGCAACTGTGGCTCGGCAATCATTGCCCAGCGCTTCATTACCTTTCTCTTGCCAATATAGGGATCCTCTGGGTTTATCCCATGCTTTTTTGAAATCTGTTACTGTTTTGTTCTTTTCACCGCCTCCTCCAGGAGTGCACTCCAGGCATCCACCACTCTCTCTCTCTCTGGGAATCTACCACCTTGGAGCTTCATGCTGTCACCCCTAGTCCTACAGCTTCCTTTTCACTGAAAATCTTTGGCTTCTTGTGCAATAATCCCTTTCAGGGATATTAAGGTCCTTCAGTCTTAATAAGGGCTTTTGGCACAAACTCCGTGCTATTTTGGTTCCCTTTCAGTGGACCATCTCTAGCCTCTCTATAACCTTTCTGAGATGCGGCCTCCAGAAATGAACATAGTACGCAGTGTATTTTCTTTTCTTTTCATAAACAATGAGACTTAAAAACTGCTGATTCAGTGAAAAGCTATCTTTAGTGAAATCCATAGAGCTCAGGAACCCATGCATTTATTTTTTGTAAGAGACCTTCCCTCCTTCCCTCCAGTGTGAGCTCTGGTGCCTAGGCCGGGAACTGCAGCTTAGCTCCAGAGCCTAAATAAGGCATCTGCATTGTACTGCTTAAACAGATTTGATTTTAATTGCATTTTTTTCCAACTTAAAGGGTGTCTCTTGATTTCTTGTCTTGAGCCTGAACCTTTACTCTGAGATCTGCCAGAATCAGGATCCATAGTTTTATAGCTTTAAATTATTATTTGAAATCCCCTATAGGGAAACTCATTATTTAAAATAGTATTTGCTAGTGAACCAGAAGTAAAAAATGTTGCATGCAATAAAAGATTGACAATTTTAAAGTAAATATGTGATAACAATGTGAAAGCCTTTTCTTACAACCCTCTTTTTAACTGTGTCACTTAGGAGGTTATTTTCACTAAGCAGTGTAGTTACACTTTATGCAGGAACAAAAATACCTTCATAATTTGCACCAGCTACACCTGCGGGCAGACTACATGATGGAAAAATCTTCTCTATGGGCTGGATTTACTAAGGCTTTCTTCCTATTCTGTACTATGGGGAAAAATGAGGCCCTATATTTAAAATTAAATGCATTACATATTTTCCTTCTCCCAACCTGACCATATCTCCCACACTGCCAACTTTTTCAGCAGATCAATATAGCCATCTAGTGAAATAGGGAGATATTGGTACTTTAGCTGTCCTGTTAGTAATTCACCCTAGGATGGATCTATCCTGTTAATGCCTTAGTAACCCAGCTAGGTTCCTTACAAGATTGCCTTCTTAATGTTTTCTTTGGTAGATAAAGTTGGGCTTCATTTCTAATTTAAAAAAAAAATAAAGTCCATACCTCCCTCAATTTTGGGCGTTTTGAGGGTTTCTGATTCCAATAAAATCCAGAAGGGAAGGACCAACAGAAATCTGATCTATGAACTATAAGCCTGAACCAGATCACAGCCAGTTCCGGTTTGCATTGAAATACCACAGAAAGAGGGCTGCCAGTACAATCCAGTCTTGGTTGACAATCTCTTCACTCCCCACCTCGATTATGTGGCTTTGTGGTTCTTGTTTACCTAAGAGAAACCCATGTATGCAATGGAGTAAAGTTAGAACTGAATACTCATCAACACTGGAGTGAGCTGGCAACAATAGATGGGAATAACCCTACCAGCAGGAAAATCACTGTCTTCCATCTACTCTGTCATCAATGGCCCCTTCTCTAACCACTGTTGGATTTGCAGTCCTGTATCCTGTAAGAATATTTTTTGCTTTGGTTTGCTTGCCATTCTAATTCATTTCGGTTCCCAAATTTATTTCATTATTCTGACTAATTAATTTCTGCTAAAGTCAATAGGCAAACAGTGCATCCTGTTTTGATTTCTAACATGATTTAGGAGCATAACTTTTATGTTCCTAAATGTTATGCACACAAAACATGAGTTAAGAACATAAAATTAATGCTTATAGGTTTTGTGCAGAAAATCCTGAATATAGGACCCTGGCATCACAAACTCCAGATTCAGGCTCATAGATACTAACCTCATAAATTTTACTCCACCTCTGATCAGCAGTTAATTCTCAGCATTAAGAAAACAAGTTATGTTCACACATCACTCTGTACTGTGGAGTAATAGGTAATGCCTTGATTAACATGGCCTTTGCATGGAGGAGCGCTAAACCTTATTCACATTTACTCACGGTTATACAAAAAACTCTTTGCTACATCAGGAATAAAGTCATATGCATAAGAATGTGCAAAGGACCACATGCTGACATGCACACAGTATAGTGCAACATATTACACTGAGGCCTGAATAGTAGGGATGAGCATCTGGAAGAAATAAAATAGGACATGAGATAAAATTACCCATTTCGTTTCACTTTGTTCTCAAAGTGGAATGATTGAAAATCCAATAAAATTTCATTGGATTTTGCGTTTCTTTTGAAAACCAAAACAAATTTTAAAAAGTGATCTGTTGGGCATAGACCCATGCCTGAGGCTGGGGCCTTGTCTAGGGAATAGGCCATGGCCCGACATAGGAGCCATGGCCTAGGCCTGAGCATGATGCCAGGGTCTCAGCAAAGGCCCGGGACTAGGTGTCGGTTCCAAGCCCTCCTAACCTGGGCCTTGTGTAAGGCCTAGGTTTAGGTTGTAATCTAGTACAGCCTAGCTGTATGCAAGGGCTATGTTTTGGCTTGGGCTTAGGAAACGTATGCGGATCTCCCCCAGACTGGGTGAGTGGGGACTGGGGAGGAATGGTGAATAAAACAGAAAATGTCATAATGCCTCTGTATTGCTCTATGGTGAGACCGCACCTTGAATACTATGTACAATTCTGGTCGCCACATCTCAAAAAAGATATAGTTGCGATGAAGAAGATACAGAGAAGGGCGACCAAAATGATAAAGGGAATGGAACATATGAGGAAAGACTAAAGAGGTTAGGACTTTTCAGCTTGGAGAAGAGACGGCTGAGGGGGGATATGATAGAGGTGTTTAAAATCATGAGAGGTCTAGAACGGGTAGATGTGAATCGGTTATTTACTCTTTCAGATAATAGAAAGACTAGGGAGCACTCCATGAAGTTAGCATGTGGCACATTTAAAACTAATCGGAGAAAGTTCTTTTTCACTTAATGCACAATTAAACTCTGGAATTTGTTGCCAGAGGATGTGGTTAGTGCAGTTAGTATAGCTGTGTGGATAAGTTCTTGAAGGAGAAGTCCATTACCTGCTATTAATTAAGCTGACTTAGAAAATAGCCACTGCTATTACTAGCAACAGTAACATGGGATAGACTTAGTTCTGGGTATTTGCCAGGTTCTTATGGCCTGGATTGGCCACTGTTGAAAACAGGATGCTGGGCTTGATGGACCCTTGGTCTGACCCAGTATGGCATGTTATTACGTTCTTATCCTGGCCCTGGCATTTTTCTGTGTGGGAGGTATGGGTGGGAGGGCACGGGAGGCCTCAGGAGGCTCAGTTTCCTTTTTTTTTCTTTAATTTAAATTTATTTTTTTAAACTAAAGAATCAAAATAAACATTACACAAAACAAAATTTGTGGAAAAAACTACACCCAAAAAGGAAGCAAAAAACAAAACAACATTTTTACTACTTCCCTACCTCACAGTCCCATCTGTCCTTACCTTTTGCCTTTGGCCCATCACCCTCTCACTCTAATGTGAATATTTGAGTAAAAGTGTTTAAAATATCTGCTTTCTACAGAAGCCGTTCTTCACCAAGCTCACTTCCTCCTTTGAGTTTAAGCCCTGATTTTCTCCCACTCATCAAGGGATGGCCTTCTGCATTATACAGTGCTCCTGGAGAAAGAGGGAAGAGCAGGGGGTGTGTTTCAGGAATGCATGCTTTTTAGCTCAGTTTTCTATGCTGGACTTTCATCATTTGAGAGATGCAGTTACTCTGCTTTGTGATGCACTAGCCGGTAATAATCACATCACCTCAGCGATGCGTCTGCTCTCCGTGATTCACATGGGTACAAACAACTGTTCGCTTAACATGCCTCCAGCTCTTGAGTGGTGTTTTCACAGCTGCACCAGGCTTTTCCCAGACACTGTGAAGATGACAAAATCTTTGTAACAAGTCTGGATACCTGACTGACACCTTAGGTAATGTCTACAGAGGATATTAATCTGGAAATGAAATATTACAGCATAAAGACCAAATAATCCGAACAGTTTTGAGAACACTAGACTGCCCCAATATACAATCACTCTCAGAAAGTTTATATTAATGTATGAGTCTGCTGAAACTCATTTTCTTTATTCCTCCTCTATATTTCCCTTCCTTCTTTTCAGACTTCTTCAGAACATATCCTGCTTCAACGGCATGGGAGAAAGGCTGATACATCATGCATTCCCAGCATAGCTCTCTGCTTCAACAGCAGGGGAAAAGAAAAACTGATGCTTCACGCATATCCAGCATAGCTTCAACGGCAGGGGAGAAGAAAAAAGGATTCGCACTCACAAAGCGGGGAGTAGCTGGCTTGTTACGGCGGTTACTACCCCAAACCAAATGTGCCTGATACTTCACTTTCGATGCATATCCAGCATGGCTCTCTGCTTCAACGGCATGGGAGAAAGGCTGATACATCATGCATTTCCAGCATAGCTCTCTGCTTCAACAGCAGGGGAAAAGAAAAACTGATGCATCACGCATATCCAGCATAGCTTCAACGGCAGGGGAGAAGAAAAAAGGATTCGCACTCACAAAGCGGGGAGTAGCTGGCTTGTTACGGTGGTTACTACCCCAAACCAAATGTGCCTGATACTTCACTTTCGATGCACATCCAGCATGGCTTTCTGCTTCAACGGCATGGGAGAAAGACTGATACATCACGCATATCCAGCATGGCTCTCTGCTTCAACGGCATGGGAGAAGACTGATACATCACGCATATCCAGCATAGCTCTCTGCTTCAATAGCAGGGGAGAAAAAAAAACTGATACTTCACGCATATCCAGCATAGCTCCCTGCTTCAACGGCAGGGGAGAAGAAAAACAACCAATAAGGGCTGTATAACATAGTCTGGGTAAAACAAGCATGGGTGTAGCTTGCTTATTGCGGTGGTTACTACCCCTACTACCCCTAACTAATCAAGCTAGATATTTCACTTGGATGCAGCTCCATCACTGCTCTCTACGTTAATGGTGGGGGTGGAAGGGAAATAGAACCAAGAGCTAAGAGAAACAGATAAGTATGAGAGAAAAGATGTGTGAAGCTTGCTGGGCAGACTGGATGGGCCGTTTGGTCTTCTTCTGCCGTCATTTCTATGTTTCTATGTTTCTATGATTCATTGCTATGTCCACATCTGACGCAAATGCACAGTGAATCTTGCACCTTAAAAGAGGCCACCTGCAACAGGCAGTGATCATGGAGCAGTGAGGGGCAGTCCTGCTATCCCGTTCGCTCATGTGGGTTCTGTGTTCCTTGTAGGGAGTTACAGTTTCAGTCAGTCTGAGGACCCTGGAGTTTCCTCCACTCAGGTTTCTAAACAGGAAATGTCATCACATAAATTCAACATTATGAAGCTTCATACAAAACCCCCTCATGTGTAGGTTGATCACTTCACTCTAGGACACGTCATAGTTTTCAGCTCCTGTTCCAAGGTTTTCCAATATTAAAAATTCCCAGAGTGCTTTGCAAACAGAGTTGTTAAGACAACTTCTTTATTCCTTATGACCTGAAGCCGGGTGGCCAGCCTAAAATCAGGGATGGCCAACTCTGTTCCTTGAGTGAATATGTCAAAGATAGATTTGCATACAATGGAGGCAGTGCATCCAAATCTATCTCATGCATATTCATTGTGGATATCCTGAAAAACCTGGCTTGTTTGCGGCTCTTGAGCACCGGAGTTGGCCACCCCGGCCTACATGATCAGTTACAATGAACTGCAGGTCTGTAGGGAGAGGCTGATCCAGTCCTGGATTTACTCTCAATGCATGCAGGGACTTTTATTTTCAGATTCTTAAGAAACAGGAACTACAAATTCAAGTGGAAAATGAGTGGAAAGCTAGGATTGTCTCAGTCTCTCCCTAAAGACATGGATTTAATTACTCTCCTAATCCATGCTGAGACTTAGAATTCAGGACCAGTAGGCAGATCCCTGCCCCAGAGAGCACATACAATCTTTTCTATCATCATGCATCTGTTTCTATGTCTCCTTTAGACTAGAACTGTTAAGCAGCTACACCCACAGATCTATGACTGTATGTTATCTTTTAAATATGCTGTACCCAGTCTGGGATGAATTTCTTAATAAAAAATGCAGGCAATAAATCTACATACATGCATTCATAAATGTGCCAGATTTACTTTTATACAGGTTTGAAGCAAGGAGACTCCGTCATGATGAAAAGAGGACTGAGTTTGTACATTTTAGTGAGCAAACACTTAAAAGTTTATTTTACTTAAAAGGAATTTATAATCTGCCTATTTGAAAAATGTGTTCTTTTTGGTTATAGCATTCTAACATAAAATATCATCTTGCAATAAAAGAATAATAAATAAAGAAAGATTAAAACCAGGCTATAAAAATCTTTAAAAAGACAAAGCCAACCCAAAAAAAAGAAGAGGAAAGGAACCAAAACAGTAAACGCCACATCCTAACAGCAACACAGCAATCAGACATTACCAAATAGAAAGTTCAAAGAAAAAAACCCTTCTCTGTTTTCCTGAAAGTTAAACAATATTGCTGTTGAGAAAGTTCAAAAGGAAGGGAATTCCATCTCTGCCAAGTGCAGCATCTAAACAGAAGGTACACTAAGGAGAGACTTCAGGGCACAAGTCGAAGCATCCATGGTGAAGGCAGAGCTTAAATGAACTGGACCCTCACCATGTAAAGCCTTAAATACAAAGATGGTGATCTTAAATGCTATATGGATCTTTTTTGGTCTTATTCTGCCATCATTCACTGTGTTGCAATGTTAAATTGAACTTACCAATTAATAGGCAACCGATGCATGCTTGTAACAGGAGAAATAGGCTCAGTAACCAGACAGGCTGCTGCATTTTGAACAAGTTGAAGCACATGCAGTATGGATGAAGTAAAACCCAAGTAAACAGAGTTTTAGTAATCGATATGCGAGAACACAAGAGCTTGAATCACAGATCGAAGACCATTAGATGAGAATAATGGCTTCAATCGCTGAGCCAGTTTTAGTTTATAGAATCCAATCCTACTGTTTCCACTTGTGCCTTCATAGAAAGGTTAGAGTCCAGAATGATACCTAAGTTCCAAATATCAGAGAATATCGCAATAGTAACATCACCCAAATTAAAATTAGAAAGCCCCTCAGAAACAGGAAGTCGTCTTTTCCATCAGGCTTCAATCTTACTTAAATTAAGTGCTAATTTATTCTTAGACATCCACCCCATCACTGCCTACATACAGTCAGTTAATAGTCACAGTATGGAAGCACCATTGGATTCAGTGGGAAATAGCAACAGTTTATCAGCATCCATTCAATACTGTATCCCGTACATGGCAAAAAGCTTAGCCAGTGGAAGCAGGTAAATATCAGGAGCCGAAAGGACAGAGTCCTGAGGAACACCACAGAACAAAAGGAGTCCATTTAGAGTGCAACATTCCCACCAGTGCATGCCCGATTAGCAAGGTAGCAAACCATTTTACGGTAGGGGCCCCACAATACCAATTTCTTTCAAATGGACAAGCAATATGTCAATGTCTATTGTGTCAAAGGTTGCAGTAATATCTAGCAACACCATCAATTACTCCTCTTCTTTCCTTCCTCCTTCATTCACATACACGCACACACACACACGCAGACTCTCTGTCACATGCGCTCTCAGTCAAGACCTTGCCTTAGAAAATCAAATGTATAAAGCCTATTGCTTTCCTGGCCATAGGGTTTGCGAAAGCCATATTGACATGGCTCAAGGATAGAAAACTCATTCAAGAAGTCCTATAATTATCAGCAGCTATTTTTTTCAGTAATTTGGACAAAATTGATAAGTTGGAAATAAGATGGTTGGGAAGAATTTAAGGACATTTTTTTAAATGTTAAGATACACAACAGCCCTCTTCAAAGCAGGAGAGACAGCTTCCTCATAGAGAGATGATGAAACAATCTGCATTAAATACTGAGCAAGGGAATCTCAAGCAGCTTTTATTACTCACTGGGACATAGATCCAAATCACAGAAAGTGGCTTTAAAATTTGATAAATGTTTAATAATCTCAGATATCAAGACCAGATACAAATTGTTCCTACAGAACAATTCAATCGCATACATGCAATTCAAATGAACTACTAAATGGGCAACCAGAAGGTGATTTAGTAATTTTTTCAGTGAAAAACCTATCTAAATCTTCAGCATCAGGAGTTTCGTGTGAAATCTAATCAATTTGAGTAGTCAGATTTCACCAAGATGGAAAGTGCCCGGGAATGACAATGCTCTCTGTATCTTGAGAGAGAAACATTTTTTTGGCAATATCAATTAAATATCTATAATGTCACATCAGGACTATACAGTGTTCTTTGTCAGAAGAAGTTAATAAGGATGTGCATGTGATCCCTCCATGTGACAGGGGCCGGCCAATGGCATGGATACCCTGTCACATGGTAAGGGCAAAGGCCATCGGCGCCATTTTTATTAGTGGCAGCCGACGGCCCGAGAGCGGGAGATCGCTCCCGGGACCCCCACTGGGCCACCAAGTACCTGTAAAATGTTTTTGGGGGGGTTGGGAGGGTGGGGGAAGCAAAGGGATTAGTTTTAAAGGGTCAGGGTGGGGTTTTTTGTTTATCGGCTCGGGCACAGCCGATAAACAAAACTGCAATCGGGCCCGAGGAAAAAAAACCCACATGTGAATCGGAACCGGAATCCGAACCGATTCCGGTTCCGATTCACATCTCTAATATATAGCGTATCAGATTGTCTCTTTAACAAAGGTTCTCTCTCCATACACACACCCTTTTTTTAAACAACTTTAAAAATACTTTATTAATCTGTATTAATTTATTTTATATTTATTGCAGTTTATAAATACACATCATGTAAAAAGTAAACAATGAACATTTAACAGAAACAGATCCAAGCAAGTAATAAAACAAATAGTAATGTATTCTTTTATGAATCCTCTTTCCAAAAATGCAGAGAAGATCATAACATAAAACAGCAATAATCATAATCATCATCATAAGATTTGCAACAGGTGCAGAACAGAACTAGGACATGCAAACAAAAAAAAAAAATTCAAATTCTGAGGTCACCTAATTGACAGCAAAACAAATGCCCTCCAATGCCAAACATTTTGTGAAGTAAGACAAATCCCTATTAAAAAAAAACAAACAAACAGAAACAATGCCTAGAACCCTGCCATACTCTAATAGCAGTAACTCTCAGAACTCAAACAGCAGCAACCTTATCTAGAAAAAGGCAGCAAGGCAAACATTACACCAAGCACTAGAACACTAATACACCATCTAGTGGGCAAACAAAACAAGATAAACTGCTTTAAATCCCTACAGAGAAACTACATGCTGACCAAAACTCTGCCCTTCTATCACACATGCACAACACAGACAGACCCTTCCTTACTCATTACAGAATAAGGAACTACAATTTAGAAACAAACATGTGGACAAAACTGAAAAGGAAAGCCTGAGAAACAGGATTCTTTAAACACTGAAATACTGAACAAACAGTAAAATATAAATATATTTAAAAAATGCACATTCGCAAAGATGACATATTTCAATCATTGAAAGTCATAATATATATATTTTTTTACCTTTGTTGTTTGATCGTATTTTTCTAATCATTTGGTTAGCTACACTAACTGTGGTTAGGGCAGTTAGTGTGGCTGCACTGGCTGGATTTAAGAAAGGCATGGATAAGTTCCTGGAGGAGAAGTCTATAAACTGCTATTAAACAAGTTGACTTAGGGGATAGCCACTGCTATCACTGGCATTAATAGCATGGGATGTATTTAATGTTTGGGTACTTGTCACCTGGATTGACCACTGTTGGAAACAGGATGCTGGGCTTGACCCAGTATGGCAACTTTTATATTCTTAGTCCCAGTCTCTTTGTTCCCCTTGTCTGTCTTTTCCTAATTCCTTTTTCAGGGTCTCTTTTATTCTTTTTGTTTCCTCTCTCCTCTTTTTTTCTTTTTATTTTCTGCTTTTCAGGCACTTCAAAGTACTCTAGATATTTCCCTGTCCCTAATGGGCTAACAGTCTTTGTACTTGAGGCAATGGAGGGGTGAAGTGACTTGCCCAAGGACACAAGGAGCAACAGTGGGATTTGAACCCTGGTTTCTCCCCTCTCTCTCTCTCTCTCTCACATGTGCTCTCTCTCTCACATGTGCTCGCTCACTCACACAGGCTTTCTCTCACTCAGCCTCCCACTCTCACATGGTCTCTCTCACAGGTAGGTTCCCACTACCACACACACAGGTTCTCACTCTCACATGCTGTCTCTTACATGCAGGATCCCATTTCCCCCTCCCAGACTCACACAAGCTCTCATGTTTATATTGTCTCTCCCACACAGGCTCAAATTCTTACCCAAACACTCAGGCTCTCGCATGCTCTCTCTCTCACATGCAGGTTCACACACACACACACACACACACACACAGGTTTCACACTCACACACACACACACACACACACACACACACACACAATCTCATTCCCACATGCTTTCTCTCTCTTTCAAGCTCACATGCTCTCTCGTACACACAGGTTTTCACACTCACATGCTCTCTCTCTCTCACATAGACACACACAAACAGCTTCTCCACTCCCACATGTTCTAACTCATACACACACATAAATGCATCCCCAGGCAGGCTCCCATTCATACTTCCTCCCCAGACAAATTCTTACCAAGACACACATCCCAGGCAGGCTCCCATTCACTGACAAACACAGAAAAACATAAAGCTCAGGTAGTCTCCCCATTGGAAGCATATGAACGAGCACATTCTGCTGTTCCTTCTTGTGGACTGGCCCCTGCACTATTCAAAACTCTTGTTCTTGTGCTTTGTGAGATCAGCATAGAGCATGTGCTAGCCGCAAAAGTTTTGAATTCCATAGAGCTGGCACACGTACTGGAGCAGGCAGGGTTCTCTTCTTGGCCGCCTCTCGGGCCTCTTCTTTCTTTGACTGCTGGTGAGACGGGGTCCAACTGTGGCCTCCCCAGCCTCCTTCTCTTCCTGGCTGCTGGTGTGATGGGGTCCACTGGCGGCCTCCCGGACCTGCTTCTCTTCTTGTCGCCTCATTGGCCTCCTTCTTCTTCAATTGCTGGTGGGATAGGGTCCCACTGGGCAACACTAAGTGGGTGAACCTGAGCTGAAAGTGGGTAGGCCACGGACCACTCAGGCCCATCCATGGCTACGCCACTGGTATGTAGGTCAATGCGCAAATATATGGAATGCATTGAAATCACGTATTACTATGTACCGAACATATGTACTTTGCCCGCCTATTTTAAAAATATACAGGCATATATTTTACATGTGAAAGTAAACCTCGACTTACTCGCATAAGTCCTGATTTACATACATAAGTCAGCTAATTTTAAAACATGCACATGTTGAGGATATTAATGAAGTTTACCAATTAGTCCACCATTTTGCCCGGCCTTCTCCAGGTCGTCAAAACCTTCCTGCTTCTTCAGCCTGAATTCCCCCAGCCTACCCAGTTCTTCCACCCAATCAGTACTATACAATAAACACATTTAATATTGCTTATGCCAGATAATTAGCAGGTGTAGAAATATGCAAGGAACTTAGAAAATGTACGCATGTATCTTAAATTAGCAACCTTTGGGGCAGATTTTAAAAGCCCTACGCACGCCGAGCCTATTTTGCATAGGCCCGGCAATGTGCGCAAGCCCCGGGATGCGTGTATGTCCCGGGGCTTTGTGAAAGGGGCGGGGCGGGTCGAATCGGGGGCGGGACCAAAGCCTCTAGCACAGTGGCCTTGCCGGGGGATCACGCACCGGAACTTGGCCAGCACACGCAACCTATGCCTGCCCGGAGTCAGGCGCAACTTATGGAATAAAGGTTAGGGGGGGTTTAGGTAGGGCTGGGGGGCGGGTTAGGTAGGGGAAGGGAGGGTAAGGTGGGGGGGGTGGAAGGAAAGTTACCTCCGAGGCCGCTCCGATTTCGGAGCGGCCTCGGAGGGAACAGGGAAAGCCTTGTGTGCTCCGACCCCGGATTTTATAACATGCGCACAGTTGCTTGCGCATGTTATAAAATCTGGCATACATTTGTGCACGTACAAATGTACGCCCGCGCGTACCTCTTAAAATCTGCCCCTTTGTGTGCAAGTGATGGCTCTCCCTGGAATGTCCCTAGATAGCATCATTTTTACTATTACGTACACGCGCGTGAAAGTGAAAATACCCATGTATACTTACACTTATGCACGTATAAGCTAATTTTTAATTTGTAAAGTTTTGAAAATTCACCTTACATACTGTTATTGCATAGAAGCTACAGTTTTATGGGTTAGCATGCATGCTAATAGTGTTTACACGCTATTGAGGCTATTAAACATTTTAGTGAATTGCAGGATTCCATTTTAGCGTGCACATTACATTTTTTATCTATACATACCAAATTTACACCACATTTTTATTCATAGGCCCCTTAAAGGCAGCAGAAAACACTGGGCAAAATTAGGGCAAATGAAGTGTAAAATAATTGTAAAGCCAGTCCTCATGCATAATTTTGAAATCACATGTTTTGCCCAAGATTCTAATGTTCTGCAATGTGTCAAAAGGAAAAGAAAGACACAGAAATAACTGAAAACAGCTGGGATTTCAGGAGCCCATTTCCAAATGATCTAGTCTCCCTACCTAGGTGGCACAGGCAGCTAGATTGGCTCCATTTAAAAGTGAGTGGGGCTGGGCGACTAAAATTAGCTGCTGAAAAAGTAGGTGTCTCCTAGGTGGAGTGAGGTCATGGTGGGAAGTTAGCGACCTCATGTTGGTTTTCAGCACTAGGCATCTTAGATGCCTAAACCTAGGTGCAGGAATAGCAGACCTAAATCTAGAGTGGCTGATTTTGGATGCCTATGTTTAGGAGACTGTTTAACCACTAACCTAGCCACTCAGGTCAGACTGAACATTTTTCTTAAACTAGGTGGCCAAAACTGGACCTCCTAGGTCTGGCATGCAGCCACGGCTGAAAATTGACCACTTAGCCCCTGAGACACCGGTCCCACAGCATTTTCTCCAGATGTTTTTGCTTGCCAAGCTTTCCTTTGGCAGTTCTTTCTTTCCAAGTGTTTTAGGAGATCAACTCCTTGGACACAAGATGTGCTGTTTCAAAACTGTGCAAACAAGCTAACAGGCTTTTATCGTGTGTCCCATCCTTAACTTTGCAGAAGAATTTGATTTCCTGTCCTGTAATAAACGCTTAGAACAGCTGCTGGGGTCAGGAGGCTTGTAGTAGTAATAAAAGAGGCAATTTTCAAATAGCCCACATAATTGCATAATATGGAGCTACTTTTACCAAATGCACTTCCAGCTAAATTTCAAAGCTTTTTGATCATTAGCTAACGTAAAATATATGCACTAAAACTGCCAGCATGCTATTTATGCAGGCTGGTGAAGAGGGGAGTAAACTAGCACACACACTTTTGGATAGCCCATGAGCACTGAACCCCCTTCAGAAATGCCTCTGTTAAACCAGGATAAAAGTGCACCCAAGCTTTCAACCAGGAAGGCAATTTGCAGATAGGTCAAATTATCTGGATGGCAAAATGCCTTTGAAAATTACCCTCCACAATTTTCGATTAAATGTTTAGCATTACATAATTTTGCATTGCATAGGCCCGATTCACCCTTATCATGCTTTGCAGGGGAATAGAAATGTTATGCAGGAAAAGGCTGCTTTTAGCAGCTGTCTAGGTGGAATTATGCAGTGTTTTCTGGCTGGCAAAAGACCTGAATTGGAGAGAGTCTGGTAGAGATCTGAAGCCTGAGGTAAGCCAGGCTCACTCTATGCCGTGAACGTACAGGCAGACCTACCGAGACTCACCTTTCTGGAGAGTAACTTTGCTCCGTCTTTTGTTTGGCCCTTACATCCCATCCAAAAGCACTGCAGTGTTTGCAGCATTGCTTCTCCCATTTGAAATCAGCAGTACAAATACCAAAATGTATTAGGCATGGGGGGATGGGGTAGATACATCCTAAAAGCCTCTAGAAACTGGGTTGCCTGCCAGCTGTGCAGAGGTGTGTGTATGCTCCCCACCCCCACATACATCCACGTTTACCCACGCACCACTACCGCTACCGCGCTTTCTGTACGAGCTGAAGGCTTTGTTGATGCCGTTGTGCTGTTTGTTGATTTAATGTAGCACCAGGATTGTGTTTTTCACACAATTCTGCGGGCAAGACCATACTGCACAGCTGGCTTCACACCATTTGGAAGCTACTCACTCCATGACTGATAGAAGTGTTTATGTGCAGGGGTCAGACAGGGCTTCAAATCTTATCTGCTTCCACAGAAAAGATTCAGACATCAGAAAATGATTAAAAACTTCACTCTGGCCTTGAAATGTTTCTTTTCGTTTCCTTGACGACCACTTTAAAGTATCATGGAATGTAGTCAGCGGGGGGGGGGGGGGGGGGGGGGGGGGGGGGGGGGGGGTGAACTGCAAGTTTTTTTTCTGCTGTTTTGCTTGATCAAGCCTGAAAGGGGGGGGGGGAGGAGGAGTGAGTAGTTCAGGAATCCAAATGGTACTTCAGGGACTTCCAGAGATCTGTGATGCTCCTACAAGGTACGCTTACCTACAGAAGACGTGCTTGCTTAAAGTGTTCTGCAGAGCTGCATCATTTTGCACTCAGTGAGTAGCACAATGTAGAAAAAAAGGATAGAAAATTCCTCAAGTGAGTGCCAGGAGCCATCTCTGAGCATGAATCAAAAGAAGTTTTCAACAGACACCGGATCACATCCTAGGAAACAATCATTCCGGTGTCAGGGATGTTTACTGTAGAAAAGCCCTCCTGACCTACTGATATCTGTATAATAAAGCCTTATACCATAGTGACTTGAAGACATATTGCAGATGAACCATAGAGAGAGGGGGTCCATAGTGCATAATTATTAGAGAGATTATGAATCGATGATGTTAAATGGAGATATTATAAGAGATATATGCCTCGCAGATAAAGAATTCTGTGGCCTCCAGGTTTCCCCTTCAATTCAATGCTGAAAATACCCAGTTAAGGTACTTTGACAGACTGATTTAAAGATAGATTGATAGATGAATAAATACTGAAAGGGAATAATTAATAGATAGTTTAGGCAGGTGGTGTTTTCATGTATTATGAACATGGAAACTAGCAAAAAGATGAAGTATAGTTCTGTCTTTATAAAAAGCGCAGTATATTAGGTAAAATAACATTAAAGAGGGAGAGGCAAGAGTCTGACAACCTGAGATACCCAGTCAGCAGCGGGACAGAAGCGTGAGAGGTATGGAGTCAGCCAAGTGAAGGTAATGACACAAGATCAATAGCACCGGCATCCTCTCACATCTCATTCACGTAATGAGAACACAGAATGCGCTCCACACCCCCAAGGAACATGAAAAGCCAAACATATCGATCACCGCATCCAGCTCTGGCAACACACCGAGCTGCCGGCCGAGTACAGGAGCTAAGCAGCAGGCAGAGAGGAGATAATGACAAGGGAACAGCACCGAGCATAGTGTTTACCCCAGCCATCACCAAGCACTACCTTCCTCCTCCTAATTACTGTCTTTAGATACACCGGACATTAGAGCAGATTGATTGCCACAAGAGTACGGCGACATACAAGAACAAACCATAAGACGCAGCGGGGGGGGGGGGGGTTTGTGTGGGTAATTGTTTTGAAAGAACAAGTTACAAGACTTGAAGGCAAGGCACTTTTAGTGGGGGGGAAACATTTCCCTTATCAAGCAAAAAAAAAAATAAATCCATTTATCATTCACACAGCGATCCAAATTCTCAGTGGCGATTTTGATAGAAATGACAATGAAGTAGGTTAAATATGCTTGGACTGCAGCAGCACAACAAAATCCTCCTTTACACAAGGTGGAAGGGGGACTGTTCTGTGTAAGACAGTGGTTCTCAGCCTAGACCTCGAGAAATCCCCAGCCTGTCTGGTTTTCAGGATATCCACAGTGATTATGTATGGAAAACATTTGCGTGCACTGCCATTCTATTTATTTATTTATTTATTTAAAATTTTTATATACCGACATTCATCCAGGATATCACATCGGTTCACAGTGTAACGCAAATATACGCCATGCATGGCGCTTTACATGGAACAGATAAAACATGTTAACAAGGGAATAAAGGGGTAAGAGAACATGGGATAAATTGCATTAAATATTAAACAAGAATTGCAATTATATACATATGTACAATGTTGAGAGAACTGAGAGAAAAGGGATTTGGGAATATTAGGGGGGGGAGGGGGGAGTGGAGAGCAGAGGGGGGGAGAAGAGGGGGGGAGGGGGGGGAAAGAAGAAGGATGGGGCAAAAGCAGGGTACCGAAAGGGGGGCGGTGGAAAGGCAGAGTGGAGATTAGGTGTATGCTTTGGCAAATAGCCAGGTCTTAAGCTTCCGCTTGAAGGATTTCAGGCATTCCTCTTGCCGTAGTTCAACTGGCATTGTGTTCCAAAGGGTCGGCCCGGCGATGGATAGTGCACGGGCTCTTGTGGAGGTTAGTTTGTGGAGTTTGGGAGAGGGGATCGGCATGGTTGCGAGATGTGCATGTCTGGTAGGCTTATTGGACTGGTGTAAGCGGAAGGATTCATTGAACCAGTTCATTTCAGGATTGTATAAAGCCTTGTGGATGAGAGAGAGTGCCTTATATTGTATACGGGATGCTATTGGGAGCCAATGTAGATCTTTTAGAACAGGTGTAATATGGTCATGTTTGCGTAGGTTGGTCAAGATTCGGGCTGTTGTGTTTTGCAGAATTTGAATGGGATGAATGGCGTTGTTAGGAAGGCCGAGGAGCAGGGAGTTGCAGTAGTCTGTTTTGGCAAAGATAGTGGTTTGAAGCACTGTCCGGAAATCAAGGGCATGCAGTAAGGGTTTAAGTTTTTTCAGTGTATGGAGTTTAAAGAAACCATCTTTAAGTATATTGTTGATAAATTTCTTCAGGGTAAAGTGCCCGTCGAGGATGATTCCCAGATCACGGACTTGTTGGGCAAATTTGAACTGTGATAGAGGGGGGAGGATCGAGTGGTTGGGGGGTGAGATGAGCATGATTTCAGTTTTAGTTGTGTTAAGGGCTAGGTGGATGGAAGAGAGGAGATTGTTTATGGATTGGAGGGTATCATTCCAGAAATCCATGGTTTTCGAAAGGGAGTCAGTGATGGGTATGAGCAGCTGAACATCATCAGCGTAAATGTAATGGGGGAGATTTAGGCTAGAGAGGAAGTAGCAGAGGGGAAGGATGTAAATATTGAAGAGGGTAGAGGAGAGGGATGATCCCTGAGGGACACCTTGATTAAGGGGGATGGCATTGGATACGTGATTGCCTAGCTGAATTTTGTAGTCTCTGTTGCTGAGGTAGGATTTGAACCAGTTGTGGGCAACACCTGTAATGCCTATTTCAGTTAGGCGCTGTAGAAGAATGGGATGGCTGACGGTGTCAAATGCAGATGAGATGTCAAGGAAGGCAAGTATGTATGATTGTCCTTTCTCAAATCCTTTAATAATGTGGTCAGTCAGTGAAAGTAATAGAGTCTCTGTGCTGTGAGATTTACGAAAGCCAAATTGTGCGGGGGCAAGAATGTGATTGTCTTCAAGGTATTCTGTCAGTTGCTTGTTGACAGTTTTTTCAAGGAGTTTAGCGATGAATGGAAGGTTAGAAATAGGGCGATAATTGGCTAGATCAGAAGGGTCTAGTTTGGGTTTCTTGAGGATCGGTTTGACAATAGCCTGTTTCAGGGGGAGCGGTACCTGTCCAGAGTTAATGGATAGGTTGATAATGTTTGTTAAAGGTTTAGCAATAATATTGGGTATTGTGAGGAGATGTTTTGTGGGTATGGTGTCAGATGGGTGCGTGGAAGGTTTGGCTTTTTTGATAAAGGTTTCAATTTCTAATGTTGAGGTGCAGTCTAGAGAGGATAGAACTGTGGTATTTTTGCTAGTCATTGTGTGGATGAGATCAGGTTCGACGAGGTTGATGGGAATAGCAGAAGAGGGGAACTTTGATATTAACTTATCTATTTTGGTTTGGAAAAAAGTGGCTAATTCTTTGCATTTGGATTTAGCTAGTTCATCAGGGATGTCAGGAGTAGCCGTCTTGGTAAGTGAGTTAACGTAGTCATAAAGAACTTTGGGGTTGTATTGGAATTGGTGTATTTTGATGGCGTAGAAGTCTCGTTTTGTCGTGTTAAGTTTGTCACTGTATAGGTGTAGGGAGGATTTAAATTGTGCCAGATGTGTGTGTGAAGGGTCCTTGCGCCATATCTTTTCAGATTTCCGAAGGTGGTGTTTGAGGTTTTTTAACTCTTGGGAGTACCAAGGTTTCTTACTCTTATTGCTTTGTGGACAGATAAGTTTAGTTTGTAGGGGACAGGTAGTATTGGCTATATTATTGGTGATGTCGTACCAGGAGGCAAGTGCAGTGTCTGCATTGGTGAGTTCAAGGTGTTCAAGGTTATTAGCGACAGCCGAGATGAGGTCATCTCTGGTACAGTTTTTTCTAAAGTGTATGGTTTTATTTGTGTTGTCATGGATGGTAGGTGTCTTGATGGAGAGAGTGGTATTGATGAGGTGATGATCAGACCAGGGGATAGGAGTATGAGAGGGTGAGTCAGTTTGTATGAGGGCATTTGTAAAGAGGAGGTCAAGGGTATGACCCGCCTTGTGAGTAGGTAAATGGATGGATTGCTTGTAGCCTAAAGCATTTAATGAATCAAGAATGGCATCACATGAAGGGGTGCGGGGGGGTGCTGTCTACATGCAGGTTAAAATCACCAAGTATGATTGCTGGAGTGTTGATGGAGATGTTTGTTGCAATGTATTCAATGAGGGTTGAAGGGTTGTTATGTAGGATACCTGGAGGGGCATAAATAAGGCATAATTGTAAAAAAGGGGATTTGAATAGGCCTATTTCAATTTTTGGCGGGGGCGGGATAGTGTGGAGAATCATGTTAAATTTTTTCTTTATGATTAAAAGTAAACCACCTCCTTTCCTTTTCGGCCTAGGGATGGAGAAAATGTCGTAAGTTTCTGAAGGAAATTGGTTTAAGAGAACAGAGTCAGATTCCTTTAGCCAGGTCTCTGTTATAGCACAGATGTCTGGGTCTTGGTCGGTGAGAAGGTTGCAGAGGAGAGGTATCTTTTTGTTTAGAGATTGGACATTAAGTAGGACGAGGGATAGAGCAGTGAGGCCGATGATTTGGGTAAGGGGGGGGGAGATCATAGTGGGGAGGATTGTTCTTATATGTGACTGGTGTCGTGGGTATAGGGGGGTGTTGGGTCTGCGTTTGTTATATTTGAGTATGGTGATCTGGTGCTGATGCATGTTGTAATGTGAGGTGTTGGTGGGTGGTGTGTGAATGGAAATAGAAAGAGTTAGGGGGGGAGGTTAGTGAGTAGTGAATAGGTTGTTTTAAGCTATCATGGAAAGGACAGGGCAGAGGCGGGGGTGTAGATTTGTGAATGGGTAGAGGGGGGTGAGGGGGACCTGGTCGGATTAGATCAGGCGCGACCTTTTGAGCAAGATGACAGAAGGGGGACGGGAGGTACTTGAAAACGTATTTAGCAATAAAGAACAGTAGTTGAGTTGTGTACATTAGATGGAAGAAAAACAGTAGAAGAGAGTGCAAACTCACAGTGCTGAATTAAGTGGTCGGAGCACAGCGTGAAGGGCAGAGCCAAGACTGAACGTACTCTTACCCTAGCAATAGCAATAGTGTCTTCTTTCTAAGTCCTTCTTTCTTTCTTACTTAGCCCTTTGTCCACAGCTGGGCAGTGATGCAGCGGGGGCTGTCCTTGATGTAGATCTCGCGGGATAGTTGATAGGGTGGACGACGGCGTGTTGAGGAGTGGGGACTGAAGTCAATATTTTGTGCCGTTCGTCAGGGCTGCTCGAAGGGGCGCTCAAAGGGGCAGGCCCCTTTGTCGCGCTCCTTCGGCGCGTGACGCTAGGCGCATGACGCCTGGACGGAAGGGACTTTTAAATCCCAGCGCGGGCTGCCTTGATAGGCCGGCTGTCGCTGGAGCGTCGAGGGTTGGCTGTCCGTCGGTGGAGGCGGGGCAATCGGCCCGGAGCGGATGAGGACGGCGCCCGGAGCGAGGTAAGATCGGCAGGCCGGCTAAGCCTCGTGGTCGGCGAGGGGGACCCGTTCGGGGCAGGAGCGCAACAGCAAGGCCTTACCCCGGTGGGTCCTCGGCGCCGAACGCGCAGGCCCACTCTCCTGTCTGCCGCCGGAACGAAGAGGAAGGCTTGGAGCAGCGCGGGCCCTTTAAATCCCAGCGCGGGCTGCCTTGATAGGCCGGCTGTCGCTGGAGCGTCGAGGGTTGGCTGTCCATCGATGGAGGCGGGGCAATCGGCCCGGAGCGGATGAGGACGGCGCCCGGAGCGAGGTAAGATCGGCAGGCCGGCTAAGCCTCGTGGTCGGCGAGGGGGACCCGTTCGGGGCAGGAGCGCAACAGCAAGGCCTTACCCCGGTGGGTCCTCGGCGCCGAACGCGCAGGCCCACTCTCCTGTCTGCCGCCGGAACGAAGAGGAAGGCTTGGAGCAGCGCGGGCCCTTTAAATCCCAGCGCGGGCTGCCTTGATAGGCCGGCTGTCGCTGGAGCGTCGAGGGTTGGCTGTCCGTCGGTGGAGGCGGGGCAATCGGCCCGGAGCGGATGAGGACGGCGCCCGGAGCGAGGTAAGATCGGCAGGCCGGCTAAGCCTCGTGGTCGGCGAGGGGGGACCCGTTCGGGGCAGGAGCGCAACAGCAAGGCCTTACCCCGGTGGGTCCTCGGCGCCGAACGCGCAGGCCCACTCTCCTGTCTGCCGCCGGAACGAAGAGGAAGGCTTGGAGCAGCGCGGGCCCTTTAAATCCCAGCGCGGGCTGCCTTGATAGGCCGGCTGTCGCTGGAGCGTCGAGGGTTGGCTGTCCGTCGGTGGAGGCGGGGCAATCGGCCCGGAGCGGATGAGGACGGCGCCCGGAGCGAGGTAAGATCGGCAGGCCGGCTAAGCCTCGTGGTCGGCGAGGGGGACCCGTTCGGGGCAGGAGCGCAACAGCAAGGCCTTACCCCGGTGGGTCCTCGGCGCCGAACGCGCAGGCCCACTCTCCTGTCTGCCGCCGGAATGAAGAGGAAGGCTTGGAGCAGCGCGGGCCCTTTAAATCCCAGCGCGGGCTGCCTTGATAGGCCGGCTGTCGCTGGAGCGTCGAGGGTTGGCTGTCCGTCAGTGGAGGCGGGGCAATCGGCCCGGAGCGGATGAGGACGGCGCCCGGAGCGAGGTAAGATCGGCAGGCCGGCTAAGCCTCGTGGTCGGCGAGGGGGACCCGTTCGGGGCAGGAGCGCAACAGCAAGGCCTTACCCCGGTGGGTCCTCGGCGCCGAACGCGCAGGCCCACTCTCCTGTCTGCCGCCGGAACGAAGAGGGTCTTCTATGCAGATCTCTCTCATGCATTGTCATTGTGGATATCCTGAAAACCAGATTGGCTAGGGGGTAACAGGGTACCTAGTTGAGAACCTCTGAGCAGTGGAACAAACCATTATATAAGTTCTGCATTTCACACTTTGCTTTTCTGTGCTATACTCAAAAGGGATGCTAGTTTACTGCAGCTTGTTGCTGTTGTGGAGAGACTGACATTTTTGTTAGTGTCATTTTATTATTGTAATCTGGCTCACTAAGTAACGGTATGTGACCTGGCTTAGCCATTCACTAACATTTCCATTTCCTATTGATTTTCTAACTAAAGATAGTAGGAGGGGTTTAGTATTTTTTAATTCACCCATTGCTGTAACCCCACCTTTTTGTGGGTATGGCATCTAGGGTATGGAATTTAATCCCCTGGAGCATGCTCGGTGATTTAGAGGGAAGGAGATAGCCAATGGGAAGGCAACAGAGGATGAGTTAGGAGTCACTCCTAGATTCCTCAAGGATCTCAGGCAAGTTATTAGAGGGGTAGAAGATGCCCCCAGTTTTTCAGCCTAGGAGAAAGAAATCCCTTCAGAATTTCAGCCATTTTTGACAAATTCGGATTCCCGCAGGATCTTAAGGAGAATGGAGTTTGAGATTCTTCACAGGGGCCCCAGAAGAGAAATCTTCCTCCCCATCCGGACCAGAACCTGAATCCGTAGAACCCCTGGTCTAGGATAAAGCACTAAAATGGGGGAACAGCTAT
This sequence comes from Rhinatrema bivittatum, assembly GCF_901001135.1. NCBI lineage: Eukaryota > Metazoa > Chordata > Amphibia > Gymnophiona > Rhinatrematidae > Rhinatrema > Rhinatrema bivittatum. Next base: position 306,164,360 of record NC_042618.1, read on the forward strand.
AGTAGGTATGTCCCCGGAACACTCCTGAGATAAGACTGCATGGAGCGTCAAGTACTACTCTTAACAGAAGGCATGGGGGTAATCTGCAAAGAGCGACAGTTAGTTACTAAAAAGCTGACTGGGTACACTGGATGGACCATTTTGGTCTTTATCTGCCATCATTTACTATGTTACTATGTAGGCTGTAAATAGGTAGTCTGCGGAAAGGTCCAGAGAGTTCACAGGGAGAGCATTAGTTGAGAGATGTTAGCATGGAGACAGCAGCTGACTCACTCCCTGGTGGGGTTACCACTTGGCACTTGGTTTAAACTAATTCAGTGTCCTGTATGGCGTGTTGCCTGAGGGATCTATAGAGATGTGAGAAAGGAGGTGATTGTGAATTCTGCTGAGATTATCTGGTAAAGCTTGTGTTAAAGAACCCCCTAATGCTGGCAAGGCTTGTTGTGCGATGAAACCAAGATGTTAGCAAAGAGCATAGGGGAAACCTAGAAAAATTCAGTAGTATTGTACATGTTGAGGAAAAAAAGGTTAGAAAGGTATCTTTGGAGCTTGCCTTGGATGCTGGCAGTCTGATATCTTCAGCAGGTGAGGAATGGTGACCTAATGTGTACATTACAGTGTTTGTATGAAATTCCTATTTGAAGAATGGTGATGGCAATAAACCCTGTTAAAATCCTGTTTAATGGATGTTGTTAATAGAGCAATCAAATTGGATACACAGCTCTATTTTTTTATTCATTCCTTCATTTAATTTAAATTCTGACTTTTTGACACTTCAAAGTGGATTACATTCAGATACTAGAGGCATTTTCCTATCCTCAAAGAGCTTGTATTCTAAGGCCTAGATTTCTTTAGCCTCGATATGGCTACAACATGTGTTAAACAGCATTTAATGCATACTAAATGCCTTATATCAGCCATATCATGGCAATATTGCGCAATGTTTGGGCCTGAAACCTGCCTCTATTACAATTAGCTCTTTTGCATGAATTTTGCAAATCCATGAAAGCAGCTCATATATACCTAATTCTATGCTAATAAATTATATGGCTAACTTAGAAAAAAATCAGCCCCATTATTTTATCGTGTTTGAGGGATGTGTAGCTCTTTTGCCGCAGGAGCATCAGTGTTGCGCTGGAGGTGGACCCTTGGCCTGGTGCAGGATTGGTACGGCCCTCTGGTCGGACCCAGAGTGTGCCTGCCACCAGGAGGCGGAGCACACAAGGAGACAGAGGCTAACTGGGGCTTCACCAATAACAGTCTGGGGTTTCTGCAGGTTGAGCCCTTGGGTACCCAAACCGCCTGGACTTAGGTGGACCTCTGGTGGTCTCCAGTAGAGGTAGTGGAGGGGTGTGCCCACCATGAGCAAGGGCTTGTGGCTGATGCAGAGTGGATGGACTAGGCCCAAACTAGAAGCTCCAGAGATCCAGGGGAGGTAACAGTTCAGGAATGGTCTCCAGGCAAGAAAGCCAGTGCCTGCGGGTCCAGTCACATGGAAGCCACGGTTAGTTTCCAAGCAGGTTGGTCTGGTAGTCACAGTAGGCCAGAAAAGAGTGCCCGAGTGAAGTGCAAGGGTTAGAGCCAGAGTATCAGTCCAGGAGAAGTCAGCCAAAGCAGGGGTCAATACCAGAGTCAGTCCAAGCGTAGTCAAGGCAAGCGAGGATCGGTTCCAGGCGGCAGACAAGAGAATGGTCAGGTAGACAGTGGTCAGTTCCAGGCGGTAGGCAAGAGAATGGTCAGGCAGACATTGGTCAGTTCCAGGCGGCAGGCAAGAGTATGGTCAGGCAGGCACTGGTCAGTTCTAGGAGGCAGGCAAGAGAATGGTCAGGCAGGCAGTGGTCAGTTCCATAGGAACTACATGAGAAGGATACAAGAACACATGGAGCCACTGGGAACGGAGAGACACTGGAACACGGAGACTCTGAAACATGGAGATACTGGAACATGGAGATACTGGAACAGGAGACACTGGAACAGGAGACACTGGAACACGAGGCAAACTAGCACACCAATGGTGTCGACTCGATTGCCAAGGCCAGGATCAGGAGACTGAGCCCTGCCTTATATACAGGGCTCTGGTGATGTTATCCAAACGCGCCTCCCTCGGGTTTCCCGCGCTTGTCCCTTTAAAGGAATGGGCATTGGCCGCACGCGCGCGTGCCTAGGGGTGGGGCCAAGATGGCTGAAGACGTGGAGCCCTATCAGGAGCTCCGCTGTGAGGCCTGCAAGGATGGGGATGCTGAGGAAGGCCGTGGTGAGCAATAGGGACATCAGGGGTTAGCGGCAGCAGCCAGGCCAGCTCTTGTGGAGGGCAGCGTGAGGTGAGCAGGCCCGGCCGTGACACCCACGCTGCTGGGACGCACAACAATCAGGACACTAGTGTGAGATCTTCATGGTCCCATGGGAAAATATAAAGGGCCAAGCATCTTGAAATCCACCCCCCACACCTGAGAAAAAGACCCTGTGGTTTTTTGAGTCTCCCACCTGTCCCCCTGCTGCTTTCCGAGGTAGCGTAGCCCTCCCCCCAAAAAAACATGTTTTTAAACCATGCATCAGTGACCCACTCTCTTCCCAAACCCTTCCCATTTTTCATAAATTTTGCCTCCAATGCTAGGGAAAAAACCTCTCCCTTCCAAAATCCTCCCCTCAGCAGCAGCCCCACCCTATCTCCTTCCTTCCTCCTGGGTTCAAATCTGAGAAAAGTCCTAAGGTTCTAGAGGACCCCAACCCCCAACCAGGTGGTCAGGGGGGCACCCCATCCCCACCCACTTACCTGTAAGAAGGCTCATTGGGGCACAGAGCATCCCCCAGCTCTGGGCCCGGTCGACACCATTTTACAAAATGCCGTCAACCTGACTTTGCCTCATCACGTGATGGGATAAAGTTTGGTGACAGGACTTTACCTGTGGCCACTATCTTAAGGTGTGTGGATAGTTCTGTTGAATTTTTATTTAGAGGGAGGCATATCTTATGCTGATCCGGTTTTATTACTTTTTGGGTTAGGACTCTAGGGTATCTCTGCATGGAGATTTGGGACTAGAAAGGAAAGAGAGAGCCTTAACCCTGTATTTTTTTGTCCATGTTTTGGTAACTGTTTTAGTTGCCAGAAGAGGACGTTTATTCCACCTTTCCTGCCTCTTGGTGGATTCTTTTGGGAGGTATTTTGTCTTGTGTGCTACTGAGCACCTCAGGGCCAAGGGGCTCAACTGCTGCTGGTTGGAGGAGAGGTGCCTTTACCTTTGAAAATTCAAAGGAAGAAGAGGTATCATCGAGGGAAAATGGACTCGCATCCATTTTTAAGGAGAAGAAGTTTATTTATTTATTTATTTATTTTAAATACTTATATACTGCATCCCCCAAAGTTCGAGGTGGTTTACAATAAGAACATACATAAACAGGATCACATAAAAACAGTACAATAAAACAAATACAATAATAACATGATATATAGAATAAGTAAAGTTAAAAAAAAGGAAGAAGAGTAGAGAAGGAAGGAAAAAAGGAAAAAAAAGAAAAGCGAGAAGAAATAATAGAGAATCAAAAGGAGAATGAGTTGGACCAAAGTTATTCTGGGAAAGCACATGTAAATAGATGGGTTTTTAGAGACTTTTTGAATTCTTTGGTATCAGTTAAAAGATGTATCTGCATGTTCCAGGTAATGAGGCCAGCAATGGAAAAAGATCTTTCACGGTGATTACTAATCTAATGGATTTTGGAAAGGGTATTTGTAGGAGCTTTCGGTTCTGGGACCGTAAGACCCGAGCAGGAGTGTATTAATGCAAGGTGGAAGATAACCAACACTTTTTGTTATGGATTAAATTGTGTAATAGTAAGCAGTTTGTAATGAATATGCCAAGTGATGGGTAACCTAACCAGTGAAGATTGTACAATACAGGAGTGATGTGATCTGAGAGTTTAGTCCTGGAGAGTAGACGGATGGCAGAATTTTGAACCAGTTATAGTAGACGTAAAGACTAAATTGGAAGACCGATATAGAGAGAATTACAATAATCAAGACCGGATAGAACAAGAGATTGAAGGACAGTGCAAAAAGCATCATATTCTAGTTGAGGAATGGTGTAAGAATTTTGTGTAAACTCAGTGAGAAGCACCAGAGAAGAGTGCCACAAGGAGAAGAGTAGAGAAAAAATGAGGACTATGGGGAAAAGTAGGAGAACTGGGACTTTCCTGTGATTTGTGGAAGTAATTTTGGGATGAACTGCTTCCTTTTTATTCCTATGGGAGAAGAAGAAAAATACTATAAATGGGAAAAGAGTAATTGGGATCATTAAAGAGAAGCAAAGGGTCAATTTATCTATGGTATTGGCTGAAGTAATTGGAGAAATAGTTGTTGGAGAAAGTAAGGTCACACATTTATTACAACTCAGCTTGTGATAATCAAAAGAGCTATGTAAGGAAATCATCAATTCACTTTTGCAATCTATCAGTAAAATTGAGTTGGAACCCACACAGTCTCCAACGGGTTCATTTTGCTGCCTATGTTGGGAGCTTATCAGTGCTGTTTATACAGTATGCAAATAGAGACTGGGATGAAAACAACATAAAAGAGCCTTAAAGCTAAGCTTCCCTCCAAGAAGCTCCTAGTGTTCAAAATAATAAAGACGATAAAGCTGCTTTTCAGCACCTAGTCTTACATGACCTAGACACTTTGGAATCTATCCCATTCTGGCAGTCCCAAAATCTTTCAAGAACTGAACAGATCACCATCCAAACACTTGCAGCTGCTACTCAAATAGTTATAAAACTGGCAGACAAAGGATGCAGCATCATATTGTTGGTCCTTATTTCCTACATTACAGAGATCGAATGTCAGCTAATCGATCTCACATTCTACCATCCCTTACCTAGTGATCCTACTCCTAGGCTTCAAGAAAGGATTGCTGATCTTATTCAGCATGGTTTGGACAATAATTTTATCACTACCCATGAAGCTCATTTTCTACAGGAAAATTTCCCAATTATTCTGACGTTTTATGTTCTGCCCAAAATACACGTCCTTAAACAAGCCACCAGGGACACCAATCATATCAGAGATTGGCTTTCCTCTTGAACCCCTATCTTGATTTGTGGACAAATTTCTTCAGCCTTTTATTCCTTTGAGCAGCTCATGACATTTAATTACTTTTCTTGAAGGTATGTCTCCACCTGATCCACCATTCATTTTTGGTCTCTCTAGGTATCATGTCTCTCTATTCTAACATTCCACAAGATGAAGCCCTCTCCATGGTACGATTGGTCCTCGGGTTCCTACTCCTTTTTGATTTAACCACCTTGCTTTGACAGAAAACTTATTTTGCTTTCAATCATGGTTTTTCCAAGATTAAAGCTATGGGGGCCACCATGGCCCCTGATCTAGCCTGCCTATAAGTTGATGCCTTTGAGACTACTTTTGTTTACCCTTCTACTTTTTTCAACTTCATCTCTGTCTGGGTGAGATATACAGACAACAGTTTCCTGATATGGACCAGCATTGTCATCCAATTTTTTATTTTTTTTTGATTGGCTAAACAACTGACATCAACCTTCAATTTGATGTTTGTATCAGTCGTATAAGGATTTCCTTTCTGCATACTCTCATTTAAATAATAATCAAGCTTTCACCACCACTATTTTTTGTAAACAGACCAATCGTAATACTTTATTTAGCTACAGTACCACCACTGGTGCACCTTATGGGACAACATCCCCATTGGTCAATTTTTTAGACTGCGTCATTTATGCATATCGGGAGGAATTTGGTGCCCAGTCCAAAATAATGATATCTTGATCTGCTTCTCATGGCTATCTTCACCGGGATTTGCTTCTCTGGACAACACCTCATGATCCTTCTGATTGGATCACATGCATCCTTCCATTTTCAGCAAGCTGGCCAAGTCTCTTCACTTATTAGACAACAGTAGACTGTGTAGTCTCCACATTTTATTTTTCAGAACTCCCCTCATTTTGCATTTTACTGTGGCCGAAACCTACATGACCAATTAGTTTATTTCGAACTATGGCCACCTCCTTTAACCCTCCCAGGCCTGCTGGATCACCACCCTTGTGGACACTGTGTTGCTTGTCCCCATTTACTTTCAATTGCCACTTTCATACATACTACAATGGGAGACTTGTACTCTCTACAATATTCTACTTCATGTCTCTCTAGCGGTGTCATATATGTTATTATATGTCCCTGTTCACTTTTGTATATTAGTAAAACCAGATGTGCTTTGAAGGTTTGTATATCCGAACACAAATCCAGCATTCATTCTGGTCGCATTGAAGCACCTTTGGTACAACACTGATTGGACATTTGTCATTCCATATCTCATTAAAAAAATTTTTTATTATAGATCTTTTATCTCCTCCATAAAGGGGAGGGGATTTTGATACACAATTAATATAATATGAACAGAAGTGGCTTTTTAGATTACACTCTCTGGCCCCTATGGGACTTAATAGGGAAATTGAGTGGTTTCATTTTTTCTGACAGTTTTGATTAATCACTTTGAAAGCTCCAACAGCCTTTATTCCCTGCCCTTGACAGCTACTGTTTCTTACCCATGGGTTGGTTCCTTATTATCATGTGATCTTTTCTCTGATTGGCCCTTTCCATTTGTTTGGTTTGAAAATCCTTTTAAATGTTTTTCATAAAAAGATCTCTGTAAGAGCTTCTACTCTTGCTGTCTTCATCTCTAAGGTATGCACTGCCGTTCTGTTAATCATTTTTACAGTATATTTAATCAGGTTTGTCCATACTCTGTTGTAATATTTAAGTGTCCTTTAACCGATTTTATTAACTGGATGACATTTTGTTTCACTGCAGTTTCTGAATGTGAATTTTACTCGTCCCTCCTGATGCAGCCTTTGGGCAAAGCATGGACCCATGTTGGGGGACTTTATTATTTTGAACACTAGAAGCTTCTTGGAACAATAAAATAATTTTGTCACTGTTTTCACAGCTCTCATATAAAAGGAGCAATATCCTTTCTCTACGCTATCATTTGATATTTTGTAGTCTTCAGTGGCTACCAATGTACTGGTGCATTAGGTTCAAAATTTTATTTCTAGTCTTTAAAGCTATTCATGGTTTGCTCCTTCAATGTCTGTCTGATAAAATGGTGAGCTATAATCCTCCTCATTATTTATGTTCCTCCAAAAAAATCTATTGGAGGTACCTTCCCATAAATTAATAACATTAAAAGAATTGCAGGAACACATTTTTGGGGTGGCAGGACCTGTTCTTTGGAATGAACTTCCTGAGCTTTAAAAAGGAAGAATGACCTGTTGAAGTTCAGGAAACAAGTGGAGACTCATCTCGTTTCCTTGACCTAGTGGCTCAACGCAAGGAGCTCAGTATTTCTTGGATGGGGATGACTGGATGGCTTGCACGGGCATCAGTTTGGGTGGGCGCCCCCTATAAGCAAGACATTTTGTCTTTTGTGTTTTGCTTTGTCTAGTTTATTGAGATGCCATTATGTATATTTACTTGTTTCTCACTGAGATTTGTGGATTAGCTGGTTATAAATTTGGTAAATAAAATAAAATAAAAATAAAATAAAACTGTGCACTGAAATTCAGTGCATAGTTTAACCCTCATGGAAAAAGATGTAACTCCCGATGCATAAGTAAATTGTATACTAACTGGGAGTTTAAAAAGCATGCAAACCTGAGTTAAAATGTGTTTTTCATAGGCTGAGCACATATTTTTAATCAAAAGGGGGATAAGGAAGTTAATGAGGAGGGAGCAAGATCTGGCACTGCTAGAAAAGAAAGCACGGGGCAGAGGAAAAGCTAACTTCCAGGCCCTTTTATGCACAAAAAAAAACCAACAAAAAACATGTTTTGTGCTCGTTTCCTGTGCTTGAAATGTAATTTATGTGCACAAACAGTTTTGCTCTCCCTACAGAAGCTCACTTTGGTACACCCAGGACCTCAGAGCCCTTAATCATCAAAGACAAAAATTAGAAAGGAAATGGCACAAAACGATTCTCAAAGAGGACAGACCCAAATGCAAACTACACATGACAGCAAACCATAAAGCCATAACTAACATGAAAAAAAAACCAAACAGCTTTTTTCTCCCAGAATATTGCATATGTCCAAAACCCAATCAAGACACAATTCAAAATAGTAAATAGTTGAATCTTATCACAAAAATAAAACTAATAACAAATGAAATAGCTTCCTTCTTGGAGAACAAAATCAAGGATGTTTTTCGACGCTAACAGGACATTCCGTACCTGGAGACAAAGATTACATTGATCCCCCAGGATACACAAGAGATATGGGATTCATTTACCCCAATCACAGAAGAAAGTTTCTGAAAGACTCTGATAGCCCTGCCGCCAACAATTTGCTCCCTGGATCCATGCCCATCCAAGTTAGTAAAACTGGAAAGTGAGGGCCTCATAACCTGGGCAACCAAAATGATAAATTCTTCCCTCACTGAAGTCCTACATTTTACAGACCTAAAAAAAAAGCAGTAAAGAGAAACCTGAAAACTACCACCCAGTGTGCAATATCCCTTTCCTAGGGAAATTAATAGAACAGCCAGTAAGAACTGGATTAGCTAGCAGAGAAAAACTGGTTGGACCTATATCAATCTGGATACAGAAAAGGCCATGGAACAAAAAGAGCCCTAATCACCCTGCTGGATAATCTTCGGAGATATTGGGATAGAAGTCAGGCATAAGTACTGGTGCTGCAGGACTGGGGTGGCCAACTCTGGTCCTTAAGAGCCATAAACAGGTCAGGTTTTCAGGATATCCACAATGAATATGCACGAGCTAGATTTGTATGCACTGCTTCCATTGTATGTAAATCTCTCTCATGCATATTTATTATGGATGTACTGAAAACCAGGCCTGTCTGTGGCACTTGAGGAGCAGTGTTGCAACCCCTGCCATAGATTATAAAATCTTGTTTCTTGATTAACAGAAGTGATTTAAGTGGAAAGGTCCGAACCTGGTTCAATTCCTTTCTATCTGACAGGCAACAGACTGTAGACTTCACTGACATCACTTCAGCACCCTGGATAACAGGTTGTGCAGTCCCCAAAAGCTTCATTCAGTCACCAGTACTATTCAAACTACTGGCACAACTGATCCACAGTTTTGACATAAAAGCTTTCATCTATGCATATGAAGTCCAGCTTAAACTACCAATGGAGCTGGACCCCAAAATTGCTATATATATAAGCTAAGTTCATGCCTAACAGCTATATAAGAATAGACAAAGAAACAACACACGTCACCTGAACCCCCAACAATTCTTTGGGTACAGAATAAACAGAGACATTTTCAGAGCCTATGAACTTCTGTTAAAACCATAGGTCAAAAGACTTGAAGTGATGCTGGATTCAGAACTCACCCTTACTCCCACAAATCCTGGCAACAGTAAAGGGCTGCCACTTGCAAATATGAAATTTGAGGAGTCTGTACCCTCTCATCACACTCATAGTTATTTGTGCCCTAGTAACTACTCAGCTGAATTACTGTAATGCACTTCATTAAGGTCTAACAAATAAGCCCCCCCCCCCACACACACAAATGTCAGCTAATACAAGATAGCAGAATCTCTGATAGAAGGATGCAAAACCTACAAACACATCACACCCATCTCACAAAATCTACACTGTTATCAATATCATACAGAACGAAATTCAAAATTATCACCCTGATGTTCAAGGTGCCTATAGGTGAAGGACCTCACTACTTGAGTGAAAGACTGCTGGTGTGTACACTATCCAGACCACTAGGATCCTTACTCAGATTCTCTATGGCAATCCCATCATCAAAGGAACGGACACCTAAAACAGCTCCTTCTCAGAAGCCGCACCTGCCCTTGGAACTCTTTCCCAGAAGAGCTCTGAGAAACCCAGTACTACCCTCATTTCAGAAAGCAGTTAAAGAGCTGGCTCTTCTGTCAGAGCTTTGATGCTAAACCTAAAATGCAAGACATTAAATGACAGCAACTGTTATTCTCCCTCTAATGCTTTAAATATATTGCTGAAAATAAACATTTTTGCTAGAGTAGTTATTTTCAAGTAAATCATTTGTGGTAGCCCTACTGGGTTTGGCCACCAGATGTCACTGACCCTGCAATAGAACACACTTTGTAAGAAGCCGTCCATACCTCTCAGTCCCTCCCACCTGGAGGCTCTGGATTGGATGCTTCACTACTATTTAGCCCAGCCATTTTAAGACACCAGGGGTTCAGTTTGAGGAAGCAGTTAGAGTGTATTTTTTTCACACTCTGGTAGGGTCTTCCAGAGTTTTCTGTTAGAAGAGATAACTCATCGTGCACTCCTTGCCTGAAATCTTTTAGGTAACAGTCACAAAACAAGAAAAATGCCAAAATATGAATAAACTCAACAAAGTATCAAAAAATGAACTCACATGAATCTTTAATAGACAGTTTTATATTGTGTATGTTCAAAAAAGCTTTTTCCAGACAAATGTATGTCTTAAAAAATGTTTAATGAAGGAAGTGGTAGTTTCATATCATTATATAAAGGTACCGACCAGGTTACCCACTAGTGTGGTAATCATCAACTAACTACCATCCCCCGTTTTTTTGTTAAATCAGTGAAACTCAAAAAATATATAAAGATTGAAGCCACATTGTAAAACATTGTTCCAAGCATAGCTTTGATGTGCAGCTAAGTAACATTTATGAATAATTTTTCATGTTATAAGCACTGACGTGCAATACAAAAATTCATTATGCTTGGAACAAAGTTTTACATTTTTCACGGCTTCAACCTTTGATTATATATTTTTTGAGTTTCACCGATTTAATAAAAAAATGGGGGATGGTGGTTAGTTGATGATTACAACACTAGTGGGAAACCTGGTCAGTACTTTTATATAATGATATGAAACTACCACTTCCTTCATTAAACATTTTTTAAGACATACATTTGTCTGGAAAAAGCTTTTTTGAACATACATAATATAAAACTGTCTATTAAAGATTTATGTGAGTTTATTTTTTGAAACTTTGAAATCTTTTAGGGGCAAAAGGGTTCTCACCAGGGAACCAAAGACCTATGACTCTACTCTAAATCCTAGATAGACAAGCACCAGTGATGAGTCCTGCAAGAGACACTGAAGGCTAGGAGAGTCCTGATTTTGGAAGGGACTGTGGTTCACACTGTTACTTTTTGAAGAGTCATCCTCACTGGCCATAAGAGGTCAAGGGCTGAGCCCAATCACAACCTGAATGTGGCAAGCACCTGTGACAGCATGAATGCAAGTCTAGAGAAGATATCCAGTTTAAACTTTAAAGTATTTTTTGGACTGAGTTAAATGGGGGGAGGGTTGGATCCCCCTTCCCCATTAGGATTTCAGAGTGGAGAGCATGCCTGATCCCACTGATTTTTCTCTAAGGGAAGTCCCCAACAACAAAACAATTAAGGATGAAAGGAACAACTAAAGTCAAAGAAGGAAGAACCAGATCCAGGAGATCCCATCCGGATTTCCTCCCAAGGGAACAGGACAGGCTGGGTGTCCAAGTAGGAGAAGATGTCTAAAAGTAGGATTTTTCAATAAAGTTGGGGATACCTCCAATAGGATTACCACACAACCACTGAGAGAAATATGCGTTTTTAAAATCACCATGGGCTCTACCCAGAGGTCTGAATTAAGGACACCTACCTACCCACACATATACACACCCTCATACACTGGCATTTACTCTCACAGGGCCAGTCTCTCCCTTCTTCATCTGCCAATGGCACCGCAGTGCCTCTTGTTCTGCTGCCTGCTCCGAGAGTGCAGAACTATTCAGATGTATACGCATCAATTTTGGACAATTGGAGTTTATTTAACTTTACCAATCAGTAAACTTTATTTTAAAACCCAGTCCTGGTCCTGTCTGAATTATTCCAGCCTCTCCCTTCATGAGAAGCATCTAAAGTACAGCATACACACTGATGAACATTTTTCATTGTCTGGACAATAAGCGAGAACTTCCCCCCTAAAAATGATCTTCCCCAGGCATTGAGAGTCATCGTGGGATCAGAGGCGAACTAAGGGGGGGAGGGGGCGAGGGGGCATTCCGGCCCAGGTGGCAACAGGAGGAGGGGTGCCATTGCTGTCGGCAGGAAGGTCCTGTGGCAGTGCAGAACAGTGACATGGCAGAGGAAACCCATTAACAAAAGCAAAGACCTGCAGTGGCAGAGGCCAGCGGCATTGCCGGTATTTCCTGGAGCCGGCACGGCAGCAAAGAAGAGGCACAGTATTGCCTCCAGCACTCTCGGAGCAGGCAGCAGAAGAAGAGGCACTGCGGTGCCATTGGCAGATGAAGAAGGGAGAGACTGGCCCTGTGAGAGTAAATGCCAGTGTATGAGGGTGTGTATATGTGTGGGTGTGTGTGTTATGAGGGTGTGAGTGTGTGTATGAGAGTGTGGGTATATGAGGGTGCATGAGAGTATGTGTGTGTTTGTGTGTGTGTGTGTATGAGGTTCTGTGTGTGTGTGTGTATGAGAGGGTGTGGGTGTGTGTATGAGGGTGTGTGGGTTTCTATATGAGGGTATGTGGGTGTTCGTGTATGAGGGTGTGTGTGTATGAGGGTGTGTCGGTGTGTGAATTAGAGGATGCCTATGTGTGTATGAGACAGTGAGTGTATAGAAGCGTGAGTGTGTGTGTGCCTGTGGGTGTGTATGTGTGAGAGGATTCCTGTGTATGAGAATGAGAAAGTGTGTGTGGGATTGGGGGTGGAGGTGAGAGAGAGGAAACATGTGTGTGTGCATGGGTGAGACAGGAATTGTGTATGAGAGATACAGAGGAAGCGTCTTAGTGTCAGAGAGAGACGGAAGAAACGTGTGTGTCTGTCTCTTCCACACTCACACACACTCAAGCTCCCTCTGTGTCTCACCAAGCGTATATGTGTGTGAGAGTCAGAGGGAGCATATTTTGTGTCTCTATGTATGTGTGTGTACCCCCAGTTCATGACAATTTCAGGGTGACAGGTATGGAGAGTGGGGGATTTTTTTTAAATCCTTAGCTTTAATTACTGGGTGTTATTTGATGTCTGCTGTTTTGAAATATGTTATCATTGTCTAGGAAATTTTAAAAAAATTTATATAGGAGCTTCTAATTATTGAATATTAATCTATTCAACAGCTGTTTTGAAATGTTTATTTTTTAGTATGGTTTTACTGTTCTGAATGATTTATATTTCTTGATTGCATTGTTTTGAGGAATAGTGATTTTCTGGTTTTCATTTGTGGCACTGCATACAAAATCTGGCTTGTGGTTTCCAGTTCAGTTTTTGTCTGCATGTGTGTATGAGAGAGAGAGAAAGAGCGAGAGAGAGGAAGCGTGTGTGTGTGTGTATGTGTGTGTGTGTTAGCGTGTGAGAGAGACCATGTGTGTGTGTTTGAGAGAGAGATGGAAGAAGCAGGTCTGTGTGTGAGAGAGTCACAGAAGAAGTGTGTGTGTGTGTGTGTGTGTGTGTGAGAAAGTTACAGAGAAAGTGTGTGTGTATGTGTGTCTCTCACCAAGCATGTATGTATGTGTATGAGAGAGAGGGAGCATATTGTGTGTGTGAGTGTGTGCGCGCATGTATGCCCCCAGTCTACAACAATCGTAGAATGACAGATATGGAGAGAGGGAGATTTTTAAAATCTTTATTAGTTTTAATTATTGGGTGTTACTTGAAGTGTCTGCTGTTTTGAAATATTTTATTGATGTTTGGGAAATTTTAAAATTATATATTTGGGGGGAGGTGCCAAAGAAGTATCCGCCCCAGGTGCCAAACACTCTAGGTATGTGTTGCGCTGGAGGTGGACCCTTGGCCTGGTGCAGGATTGGTACAGCCCTCTGGTTGGACCCAGAGATCGCCTGCCACCAGGAGGTGGAGCACACGAGGAGACAGAGGCTAGCTGGAGCTTCGCCAATAACAGTCCGGGGTTTCCGCAGGTTGAGTCCTTGGGTACCCGGACCGCCTGGACTTAGGTGGGCCTCAGAGGGTCTCCCAGAGAGCTAACAGAGAAGAGTGCCCAGCATGAGCAAGGGTGCGTGGCTGATGCAGAGAAGATGGACCAGACCTGAACTGGAGACCCCAGAGACCTCAGGGAGGTAGCAGTTCAGGAAGGCTCTCCGGGTGGAACAGGCAGTACCTATGGGTCTGGTCAGATGAAGGCCGTGGTCAGAGTTCAAGCAGGTCAGTCTGGTGGGCATGGAAGGCAAGAAGAGTGTGTCCGAGTGAAGTGCAAGGGTCAGAGCCAGGGTATCCATCCAGAAGTGGTCAGCCAAAGCAAGGGTCAAATCCAAGGTCAGTCCGAGCATAGTCAAGGCAAGCAAGAGTCAGTTCCAGGCGGCGGTCAATGTGGTCAGGCAGGCAGGGGTCAGTTCCAGGCAGCAGTCAACGTAGTCAGAAGGCAGGCAGAGGTCAGTACCAAAAATCAGTCCAAAGGGTACTACCAGGGAACGAGGAGCAGGAACAAGACAGATGCTGGAAGACACGGAGGACCATGGGAACACTGGGACATGGAAACGCTGGAACAAGGAAACACTGGATCAGGCACAGGAGCAAGGAACAGGCAAACTAGAAACACCGAAGTGTCGACCCGATTGCCAAGGCGAGGTTCTGGGGACAGAGCCTCACCTTATATAGTGGGGCTGTGTGATGTCATCAGCGTGCGTCCGAGCTGGGTTTCCCCACGCTTGATCCTTTAAAAGGAGAGACGTTGGCCGCGTGCGCACCTAGCGGCGGGGCCGAGGAGATGGAAGACGCAGAGCCCCTACGGGAGCTCCGCTGAGAGGCTTGTGGCGTGGAAGAGGCCGAGGACGCCTGGGGAAAGTGTCAGGGACGTCGGCAGCTAGTGGCTGCGGCAAGGCCGGAACTGGTGGAGGGCAGTGCCAGGTGAGCAGGCCCAACCGTGGCACCAACGCGGCCGGGACGCGCAACAGTGTGCCTCTGTGTGGGATGTAACATGCTAACTGCAGCAGCCCCTAGAATAGATAAATGAGTTGTGTGCCCTTAGGAGGAACAACCCTCCAAAATAGGCATATTCTACTCTTGTTGTAGAGTTTAGTTAGTGTTTCTTATATACAATTTAGCTCTAAGGTGCACCTTTGATTGCGAAGTAAAATGTAATTTTGCTGCTACTTTAAAAGTGATATTTGCTCATATGCTGCTATTGATCTGTGCTCATACGCTGCTATTTTAATGTACTGTAAACTGCTTTGAGTGAATTATGTATTTATAAACATGGGTAATAAATCCAAATAAATAAATGTATGAACAGAATACATGCACAAAGCACATTTTCAGTGCATAAATCCTGACTACAGGTCCTGGCACCAGAATTTCAACTTCTGCCCATAGAGTAATACTAGCTCTAGAAAATTCATTCCACCTCTGACCAGGAGTTAAACTTCCAGTCTAAATACGAGTTAAGCCAGTGAACTTCTCTGCACTGGGGGTTCATAGCTAATGACATTGGGGCGGATTTTCAGAGCCCTGCTCGCCTAAATCCGCCTAAATCCAGGCGGATTTAGGCGAGCAGGGCCCTGCTGCGCGGTGCGCCTATGTTCAATAGGCGCACCGGCGCGCGCAGACCCCGGGACTCGCGTAAGTCCCGGGGTTTTCCGAGGGGGGCGTGTCGGGGGCGGGCCCGAGCCGCGCGGCGTTTTGGGGGCGTGTCGGCAGCGTTTTGGGGGCGGGCCCGGGGCGTGGTTACAGCCCGGGGCGGTCCGGGGGTGTGGCCGCGCCCTCCGGACCCGCCCCCAGGTCGCGTCCCGGTGCGCTAGCGGCCCGCTGGCTCGCGGGGATTTACGCCTCCCTCTGGGAGGCGTAAATCCCCCGACAAAGGTAAGGAGGGGGTTTAGACAGGGCCGGGCGGGTGGGTTAGGTAGAGGAAGGGAGGGGAAGGTGAGGGGAGGGCGTTAGAGGATTCCCTCCGAGGCTGCTTCGATTTCGAAGCGGCCTCGGAGGGAACGGGGTTAGGCTGCGCGGCTCGGCGCGCGCCGGCTATACAGAATCGATAGCCTTGCGCGCGCCGATCCAGGATTTTAGCGGATACACGCGGCTACGCGCGTATCTACTAAAATCCCACGTACTTTTGCTTGCGCCTGATGCGCCAGCAAAAGTACGCCTATTCGCGCGGTCTGAAAATCTACCCCATTATGAGCATGGGATTTGCACGAGAGGGTTCTAACCTATACACACATTGTGTGCAAAACTCATTGCTACATCAGCAGTAAAGTTTGCACCCAAAAAATATGCACACAGCTGAGGATTAAACTGTATACTCTGTCAAATGCTCCTTATTATATGGGCCCCACTGTGAGCAGACTGCCTCTCATCCTGTTTGCACATGAAAAGCTTAAAATAAAGTGGCAGCAGCAGAAACCGAGGTGCCAGCTCTCGGCACTGTTTTTCTTTCCAAAAATCTGTAGATCAGAATCAGAAAAGCAAGAACTGCAGCACTATGCTTGTTTAAGACTTCAGCTATATAATGGGATGTAATGCAGTGAACCATGAAAAAAGAAAAGAAAAAGGCATGGCACATACTGGACTTACTCTATCATATGAACTGCCATTAACTCAACCTGCAACTGTGTGCACTTAAAAGACAACACCAAGTCAACCATCAAATCCAATCCAATCAAATCACAACTGTAACCTCCTTGACAGGGCACATACAATGAGAACGTCTATGATGCCTGTTTATGAGCTAAGCACCAGTCTCTTGAGGGTTCACAAAAATACAGAAATGGCCAAGTAGATTCTTTCTCAAGTTGAATAGGGAAAGCAATACAAGACACTTCTTTCCACTCTATGGCCCCCTCGGACTGTAACCCCACTCATTCCATAAAACGATAGATGCCTCTCTCCAACCCACACTTTGGGACAAAGGCAGATAAAAAATGAAAAGGCATCTTCAACAAAACAAAACTTTTATATCCGAGGTTTCCAGCAGTCAGAGTTGAACAATATTAACATTCACTGAATTAATCAGGGTTCACACAAGCTCTTACAGCATTGATTAGCAGCAACATCAACAGCAACAACAAAACAATCTTCCTCTCAGGTTCTTTTCAGAATCACATCAGTTCTTTTCTCTTCTTCCCTTTGAGCAATTGTTGCGTATTCACTGTGTAGGTGTGCTAAAACATGAAGACACAAAGGGCCAGTATCCCCCAGGCAACTCCCCTGGCGAGATATACCATTTCAAGACACAAAGTGGTATCCTGCAGGCTCCCTTCCCTACAGAATCTGCTACTTAAGTAAACACAAAGCCACACTCACACACTCACATTCTGAATCAGTGCACAATAGATA
This sequence comes from Rhinatrema bivittatum, assembly GCF_901001135.1. Taxonomy (NCBI): domain Eukaryota; kingdom Metazoa; phylum Chordata; class Amphibia; order Gymnophiona; family Rhinatrematidae; genus Rhinatrema; species Rhinatrema bivittatum. Next base: position 306,181,661 of record NC_042618.1, read on the forward strand.
CCAAGATAACAGTGTTTATTATTAATGCTGTTAGGTTCCAGAAGGCAAGACAGAATACACAGATATAACAATGGCAATAGTTGCAATGATAAAAATATGGTACAAATACTTTTCTTACGGTTATAAGGGCAGTTGAATTGCTTCTGACAGTGAGGATTCTTTCTTGCTGTCTGCCCTCTACCTGTCTTTCTGTCCTTGCTTTGTTAGTTATATCATTGTTGTTTGCATATCTGAAATCGTGTTTTGAGAAATGGAAATACTTACAGTACCTGAATATAGTCTGCTATGAAGTACCGAAAAGTGGAAAAATAAAATAAATGTATGCAGTTTTCCTAAAACATACTGGCTTTCTCTTGCAATACTAACTCTCTCACCACAGATCCTGCATATCTGGTGTTTACTTTTTCTGTTCTCACCCTTGTTATAGTCAAGTGATGTGTGTCAGTGTAAGAATCCTGGGGGGTCCATATTCAGCCACTGTACAGCTTGGAAAGTTAGCCTGATAAACTTATCTGGCTAATTTAGACCTAGATTCATCATTTTGTTACAAATATAGCGAAAATAGCACCTGCGATAAAAAAAGGGCGTGGTTAGGCTAATTTTCCTGATACCGCATCACGCGATACCATTATTGCACCGAATGTTATTTTCACATTGCACACTGAGTAATCTACTGCAGCTGCATTACCAGCCGAAAAGGTTTTTATCATGAATAGTGGTTCAGGCTTCTGGCAAGAGAGAGAGAGAGAGAGAGAGAGCAAGAGAGAGAGAGGGGGCGAGAGAACCTTTGTAGAGGCTCACAAAAAAAGGTAGAGAGAACATGGTACAAATCTTTCATGTTCTTTCTACCTCAAGCTAGGTAGAACATGATACAAATCTATTCTTCTTTCACCTTTCATCACTCCAAATAAGATTAAATCTTTACTGATGGTAACTGTATTCATATGTATGACTGTGCATGTAAAACTACCCCACAAAACCCACCCCACCCTACATACCTCACCCTGAGTTCAAAATGCCCCTTCCTACTTACAGTGGTATAAAAAGTTCAAATATAAGTGAACCTCCACAGAGGCTCTCTCTCTCTCTCTCTTTCTCTCTCTCTCTCTCTCTCTCTCTCTCTCTCTCTCCCTCCCCCCCCCTCCCCCTCCCCCTCCCCCTCCCCTTCCCTCTCTCTCTCTTCTCTCTCCTCTCCCCCTCCCTGTCCCTCCCAAACCATCAATTGCAATAAATACCATTTCGGCCGGTAACGCACAGCTAACGTGGGCATAACGCACAGAAAAAAAAGGGGTAGTTATTTCCAGTGTTAAATCCCTTGATAGTGTGTGTTACTTTATTGCACACTACATTGACTGAACCTCATTTCCATTTCCTCCACTCAAACTCCTCCCACTCAAATATTAATTTTAAATTTGCATATGCATTTCACGTTAGGGCCCTAATGCACATGATAATGCATTAACGCATTTTGATAAATGACCCTGTTAGTTGGAATATTACGTGGTACTGCAGTACCTCTGAATAAACCCAGCTATCTTAAAGTTGGCTGGATAAGTTTTATCCAGTTAATTTTAGGTCAGCCTTATGGTCCAACCAGAGTTAGCCAAATAAGTTATTTGAATATTAGAGTTAGCCAAATAACTTATTTAGCCAGCTTGACTCCTCCCTGATCCATTCATTCCCCACCCCTGAGTTATCCAGCTAAATATTTAGCAAGATAAGTAACTTATCTAAGTGGTGCCCACTGACTGCAGCTGGATATTCAGTAGTACCACTTAGCCAGGTAAGTATGACTAACCAGCTAATTTTTTTTTTTTAATATCAGACTCCCTGAGTCCATGAAAGCCTAGCTTCTGAATACATCCTTAGCCAAAGTTGTCAGAGTCAAGCTAAGTAATTTCACTACATTCTACCCCATGGTTTCAGAGAACTCACAGTAACATCAGCATCATTCAAAGCAATGCGAATAATTTGTTTAGTACAAAAATGCATTAAACACTGGCCTCCTACCCTCTAGCAAATATAGAAGACCAGGGTTACTATTATATTTGCAAGAAGGACTAATTTTATTAGTTCATTGTTCATTCTATGTAGCTGGTCAGATGAGGCTTTGATCACGGTTCATCGTTCATCATGGTGCTGCTTGACATCTCCGTAGTCTTTGATACAATTGATCATGGCATATTATTATCTTGGTTGAGGGCCTTAGGCTTAGCTGGACATGTTTTGGCATGGTTTACTTCATTTCTTTCAAATTGGTCCATACAAATTAAGGTAGATTCTCATGACTCATCCTGGCAAACGATGGCTTTTGGAGTACTCCAGGGTTCTGCTTTACCTGCTGTATTGTTTAATATCTATATGATACCCTTATGCAGAATGTTAGCGGATCTTGGGCTGCATTATAAAAATGTATGCAGACGACATACCATTTTTTTTCCCAATTAAGTCAACTTGAGCTCAAACTGAACAGGCTCTGGCTAATCACCTTACTGCTATTCAAAACTGGTTAAGTCAAAACAAATTGGCATTAAATGTTCAAAAAACTGAAAAAATACATCTATCAGGATTTCCTCATTGTAATGTTCCAAGTGAGTTCTCTTTTAATGGCCAATGTATTCCAATTGCTAAATCTGTATGAAGTCTTGGCATCCTAATTGATCCATCATTACGAATGAATACTCAGATCAAAAGTTTAATACAGACATCATATCACAAACTAAACCTGTTACAGCACCTCAAACCATTGCTCGATGCCAAAGACTTCCATACTGTCTTTTATGGTTTTGAGGTGCTGGAGTGGATTCTTGGGTACTGTGGTGATGGCCACTCCCACGGGGAGGAGCCTCGTGAGGAACCGCAGTACCAGGCTAGACTCTATACACGCAGACACAGAGAATTTGTATTTATTATCCAGCTTGGTGATGCTGCCCAGGGAGTGGCAGCAGTGAGGTAACCCAGTTGAGTTAGTCCAGGGATCCTCAGGAGAGGAGACCAGTCCCACGTTTATGTAGATGGTAGGCAGCGCAGGGTAGAAGAGGAAGTCCCGGATGCAGACTCCCAGCGCTGAAGCTGAAGATGAGAGACTGACAATGTTAGTTACTCACTGAAGTAGATAGCTGTATTGATGAAATCCTGGCAGGCAGAAGTAGTTGAATTGTAGGCACCAAGGTAGGGAGAGCAGGCCCTCGAGGAGCGAGTACCCGGTATCCCAGCTAGGTACCTGAAAGAAAGCATAAGGGCCCCTGAGGTGCGGGTACCCAGGTTAGAGAAGAAATACCCCGAAGGGCAGAGAGAGCTTCCAGCGGCAGCAAGGAAGTGGCAAAGCAGCTTAGACCGGAGGCGTTCCAATCCATTCATGATCCTTGCTAACTCAATTTGTTAGGAAATGAAGGGCAGGCTAAATACCCGGAAGGCGTGATGTCACTCTGAGGGGATGCCCCTGAAGTTCCCACCATGACGTGGATAAAGACGTGGGTGGCATGCGCTTGCGCACCCTAGGAGGCCCTCAGGAGAAACATGGCAAACACCTTCACCGTCGCCTTTCCGGGGACACCAGAGAGAATGGCATGAAGACGCAGCAGCAGCCATCTTCCCAAGGCTTGAGGAGAGAGAAGGAAGAAAGGTGAGGCACAGAAATTGAAGCCATCTGAGACCGATGGACGCAGCACTGTTTTTTTTACAGGCATTGCTGTTTTCTAGTATGGAGTATTGTAAATCATTACTCATTGATTTGCCAAATTATGTTATTCGTCCACTACAAATCATTCAAAATTCTGCTGCTCGTTTATTAAGCAGTACACCAATCATGAACATATTACCCCGGTTTTACAACAACTTCATTGGCTACAATAGCATTCCGTGTTCAATATAAACACGCTACAATAATTCACTGTCTTATTAATAATATACATTCCCCATGGATAAATGCTTTCATGAAAATATACACCCTGGAAAGATCCCTCTGTTCAGTAAATCAGAATCTGCTGGACATTCCCTCCCCTAAAATAGCCTGTCTAGATAAAACCAGGGAATGCACTTTCGCAGTAGCAGGTCCGACCTTTAGGAACTCATTACCTATGGAACTTAGAAATCTGAATGATCCTAGGTTTTTTAAAAAAGCATTGAAAACGTTTCCCTTTAGACAAGCGTTTGAAGATAGATTTATGCTTTTGACCTCCCTGTTTTAATATTTATTGTATATTTTTTGTTTGATGATCTTGTTTTTAATTAATTATGAATGTGTTGCTGTACCCCACCCTGAACATAGGAAGGACAGGTTACAAATGTTTTAAATAAATAATAAATAACCCTGAACAGAAATACCTAACCCTCATCTAAGCTTTATATCAACTGAAGTTTAGTTGCTCCAGAAGTATGGTCAAATTGAAATTTTTAGCATGCATTCCTCCACACTGCCAGGAGACCCTCTGTGGTGGCTCTCAGCATTTCCTGTTGTTGATTGTGATCTCTCTGTGCTAGTGGTTGTATATGTGCTTAGCTCATTTGACTTTCACGGGATTCCCAGCTCATCAGAGATCATGGTCAAATTGTCATTAGCTCAATTTAGAGTCAGACCATCTTTGCTCTTCATGGCCTGCTTAGCAAAAGTTCACAGTACTCTCCTGAGGTGTACATTCACAGCTAGTTAGGTGTCTTTTATGCTGTACTGAATTCATCTCAGATCCTTGCATGCCAGCATCTTCCATTGGCAATTCATACCCTGCTTTATTATATTTTTTACATATCTGGAATAATTAAACATTGGTGTATCTTCCCCCATCCATCTTGCAGCTCTTGGCATATGAATGCCATTTGATAACATTGAAGATGTCAATATTAATTCTAAACTAACCAGCAATACAAGGAATGCAGTAATGTAGAAGAGAATTTGTCATAATAAGAAATACATAGCTATGTGAAAACCAAGATAATACAGTAAGTAGCAAATAATGACAGGAGCCGGGTGGTATCTTATAGACATAAGAACATAAGAAATTGCCATGCTGGGTCAGACCAAGGGCCCATCAAGCCCAGCATCCTGTTTCCAACAGAGGCCAAAACCAGGCCACAAGAACCTGGCAATTACCCAAACACTAAGAAGCTGGGACTAACCAATTTATTGATGCATGAGCTTTTGAGGACAAAGTCCACTTCGTCAGATGCATGATATTTAACATTCATAGAATAATGACTATGTAAAATAATTGAACTATAGAAAGCAAAACACTGTTTCCAAATTGTGTTTTGAAATTCTTGCAGGGAGTGATGGATATCAGGCTAGGGTTGGGGAAACCCCCACAGGGGCAGCACAGAACTTCAAGTCAGGGCAGAAAGTATCTTCCGCATGGACCAGCCACCTCCCCTGTCGGTTGAGCCCTTGGGTTTTGGTGGTTGGCAGGACAGACTGAAGCTGGGACCAAGTGCAGGTTGGAACTTGGAGACATAAGCTGGGACTTGGAGACATAGGCTGGAACTTGAGGGATAGTGCAGGGATAGTGCAGGGTTGAAAACCAGGGCTGGACACTGAGAAAGTGCAGGACTGAACACTGAGTTAAGCAGGATTGGAGACAAGGGATGGATACAAAGACATTACAGGGCTGGAGGCAGAGGCTAGATAACAAGGCAGTACAGGGCTGGAGACTAGGATATTGGAGACTGGCCTGGGAAGGCACAACAAGACCAGACAAGGATAGGACTAAACCAAGCAGACTAGGTTTAGTCCTGACTAGGGCAGGACTTAGACAAGACAAGGATAGGAACAGACAAGAACAACACAGAACAGAGAACACAGAAGCTTGTTGGCAGCAACGCTGAAGGCCCAAAGGTCGCTAAGCAAGATAAGGCCTGAATAGGCCATAGAGTAGGGTTTAGGGTACTAGCAGGCCCAGAGGCCACAAGGCAGGGTAAGGCCACAAGGCAGTGAAAGGAGCAGGATACAGGAAGGTCCAGAGGCATAGCTGGAAAGCCCAGAGGCCATTGGAACTAGGCAAGGCAGAGCTGGAAGGACCAGAGACCACAGGATTAGGCAAGGCAGAAAAGAGCCAAGCAGGGAACTGAGCAGACTCAATGACAAGGCATCAGGAATTGCAAGACACAGGGCTAAATAGACCAAGGCCTGCTGAGTCATGAGCCCATGGAGATTATGGCTGGAGTGAGAACAGTAATAGTTCCATGAGAATCTCTGGTGCAGGGATGCTGCATAGCAGGCTGGATCCTAATACCTACACAGAAGTTTTCTTAATCAGGACTATCTCTATGTGTCAAGAGAGCATGAGAGTGTATTTTTTATACTTCTGTCTGTAAGGTTAAATAATTTGTTACAATTCTGTGTCCCCTTTTCTTTTTTTTAGAAATTGTTGTTTATAACCCCTTTTTATATATTTACTTCCTTTGACCCACTTGTCTGTAAGTAATATCCCTATGGATAAAGCCCACAAATCCCAAGTTAAGTGTATTCATGCCTCTCCCCCCCCCCCCCCCCCCCCCACTCATTCCATAGTATAACACAACATATAAGATGAACAACTCATTTATAACTTCACATATAAGACATCATACAACCCCCCCCCCCCCCCCCCAAAGTGAAACAGAAAAAGAAAAATCCTAAACAAGAATGAAAAATCACTTGTGGGAAAAAAAAATCAATAACAAAATCAAAAACATAAAAACCCTCAAACTTCAGTTTCTTTATACAAGGATGGGGAAAACAAACTTCTCAGTCCTGCAGCTTCTGTGGAAGAACAGGCAAATGGCATCTTTTCTTTGTCTGTAACACAAATCCTCACATAAAAAGGTTAATTGAATTCTTTTAAATCAAATAACAAGATAAGACATACATTTTTTCTTTGTTTCTGATCAAGCAAGGCAGGAAACACCTACTTCCTGTCCTGTTTCTTTATCTGCAATAAGTAACTTTTATTAATTCATATAGGAGATGAATCTCTCTTTCGCTTTTTCTTTAGACTACCTGAAGACACATCTGCTTTGCTAAGCCCTAAGGGGCTAAGTCACAAGCAAAAGACAGCACAAAAAATGCATGTCCAATTAGAAAAACAGATAAGTGTAAGCAAAGGTGAAAAAGAAGAAGAAAGAGAAACAAGGTTTTTCTCTTCAGATAGATTCAAAACATACAAAACAAAGCACAGATACCACAATGAACATTTCTTCCTATCTTCTCCTCCCCAGCCAGAGCAACATACAAATAACTTTCATACTGTACCATTCCAGAGATAGGGAATGTGAATTCCGACTGACATAAAACAATTACGGTTAGTCAACTTAAACACATTGGTAATTCCAAGAGAAAGAAAGAGAGCTCAGCTGGCAGAACATATTAACAAGGAATTTCAAAGACAGGAGACACTGGGCAAAAGGAAAGATGAAGCAGTAAATCTGGAACTTTTCATACATTAACGACAATATTAAAAACCTTGGGAAAAAAACTGCACACTATGTGAAATTTGTTGCAGGTTCACTCTGTGGATGTGGTAAAACAAAGATACCAAGGGCCAGAATCCCCCAGGCCACTTCAAAATGCAAAGTGGTATCCTGCAGGCTTACCTACAGAATCTGCTACTTAAGAAAACAGCCACATTTACTTACACTCTGAGCTGGTACACAATAGATAGAGGGATAACAGTGTGTAACAGCAGCTTCCTCTCTGTAACAAATTAGCTTTCAGTTTTCCCAGCTAAGAGGAGAGTTTGCATTTTTTTTAACCTCCCACCAGTTTGGAACCGCCTATTGTGGGGATGGGTTTAACCTTCCTATAAAAGGATTGACAAGACTGTTGTTGAGGACTGGGGAGATCTGTTGGAGTTGGAGTTTGAGTTTTGCTGAATTTTGGTAGGCCTCAAGGTTCACCATACAGGAGCTTATTTGAAGACAGAGTGAGTTTGGGAGTCTGATTGATTTCAACCTGAAGGCTACATCACCCTTCCAGGAAGGACTGAATTCCAGTTTATTTGATTCTCTATGCTCAGTTAACAGTAGAGACAGATAATTTGGGCAAAACTCTTGTTTTTTCAAATTCATTTTTGGTGACTCATGATTGAAGAAAAGTTAGAGCCTTCCACCCTTTACAGGGAGGGTCCTCAGGACACTAATTCAGCTAACAGAGGCAGGAAAGAAGAAAGGTTGTAATGGATAAAGATACTGCTGCCTTTTTTGGTTGTTATTTTCCTGTTCTCTTTTACTATTTTGCAGTGTTGGCCAGGATTTTATCTTTCAAGACTCTGCCAGTACTTTTTTCAGTCTTCTCAATATGATATACCCTCTTACTGCAGTGAGTGAATTATTTGAAAGAACTGTGGTGAGGGAGATTACTGTTGGACTTTTCCCCTTCTGAAATGAGGACATACTTTCTGCCTGCTGATGGAACCCTGGCTTCCCAGTGGTTTTTAGGTTCATATTGAAATTGGGAAGAGAAAGAGAGGTTGGGAATATTTGTGTTTTATTTTATTTATTTATATACCACCTATACAAGCTATGATAGATTAAGCGGTTTACAGTTAAAATATAATCATAGTCAGAAATAAAACAATAAAAACAAACACATTAAAAATAAACATTAGGGGTTGGACGAAGGATAGGGAGAGGAAAAGATTTGTCTTCATGAAATGGTAAGAAGGCGAACTCATGTTTGGGAATCAGTGCTGGGGAGTAGCCAGCTGTCGTGGTACATGTGGGCACCAACGACATAGGAAAATGTGGGAGGGAGGTTCTGGAAGCCAAATTTAGGCTTGTAGGTAGAAAACTTAAATCCAGAACCTCCAGGGTAGCATTCTCTGAAATGCTCCCTGTTCCACGCGCAGGTCGCCAGAGGCAGGCAGAGCTCCGGAGTCTCAATGCGTGGATGAGACGATGGCGCAAGGAAGAGGGATTCAGTTGTGTTAGGAACTGGGGAACCTTTTGGGGAAGGGGGAGTCTCTTCCGAAGGGATGGGCTCCACCTTAACCAGGGTGGAACCAGACTGCTGGCCTAACCTTTAAAAAGGAGATAGAGCAGCTTTTAAACTAGAGCAAAGGGGAAAGCCGACAGTCGCTCAGCAGCGCATGGTTCGGAGAGCGGTATCTTCAAAGGATACTAATGATGCATTAGAATTAGGGCATCCCAACAGTGAAGTTCCAATAATAAGAAAAGTAGTCCAAGTGCCTGTAACTAATAACTCACCTGAGCTAAAATATTCTAACTTATCCCTATCAATTAAAAAGCAGAATGAAAATACAAACAAAAAACAAACTTTGAAATGTTTGTATGCTAATGCCAGAAGTCTCAGAAGTAAGATGGGAGAATTAGAATGTATAGCAGTGAATGATGACATAGACTTAATTGCCATCTCAGAGACATGGTGGAAAGAGGATAACCAATGGGACAGTGCACTACCGGGGTACAAATTATATCGCAATGACAGAGAGGAGGACCCGGGAGGAGGTGTGGCGCTTTATGTCCGGGATGGCATAAAGTCCAACAGGATAAACATCCTGCATGAGACTAAATACAAAATTGAATCTTTATGGGTAGAAATCTCTTGTGTGTCGGGGAAGACTATAGTGATAGGAGTATACTACCGTCCACCTGGTCAAGATGGTGAGACGGACAGTGAAATGCTAAGAGAAATTAGGGAAGCTAACCAAATTGGTATTGCAGTAATAATGGGAGATTTCAATTACCCCAATATTGACTGGGTAAATGTATCATCGGGACACGCTAGAGAGATAACGTACCTGGATGGAATAAATGATAGATTAATGGAGAAATTGGTTCAGGAACCGACAAGATAGGGAGCAATTTTAGATCTAATTCTCAGTGGAGCACAGGACTTGGTGAGAGAGGTAATGGTGGAGGGGCCGCTTGGCAATAGTGATCATAATATGATCAAATTTGATTTAATGACTGGAAGAGGAACAGTGTGCATATCCACGGCTCTCGTGCTAAACTTTCAAAAGGGAAACTTTGATAAAATGAGAAAAATTGTTAGAAAAAAATTGAAAGGAGCAGCTACAAAAGTAAAAAATGTCCAAGAGGCATGGTCATTGTTAAAAAAATACCATTCTAGAAGCACAGTACAGATGTATTCCACACATTAAGAAAGGTGGAAAGAAGGCAAAACGATTACTGGCATGGTTAAAAGGGGAGGTGAAAGAAGCTATTTTAGCCAAAAGATCTTCATTCAAATATTGGAATAAAGATCCAACAGAAGAAAAAAGGATAAAGCATAAACGTTGGCAAATTAAATGTAAGACAGTGATGACAGGCTAAGAGAGAATTTGAAAAGAAGTTGGCTGTAGAGGCAAAAACTCACAGTAAAAACTTTTTAAAATATATCCGAAGCAGAAAGCCTGTGAGGGAGTCAGTTGGACCGTTAGATGATCGAGGGGTTAAAGGGGCACTTAGAGAAGATAAGGCCATCGCGGAAAGATTAAATGATTTCTTTGCTTCGATGTTTACTGAAGAGGATGTTGGAGAGGTACCCGTAATGGAGAAGGTTTTCATGGGTAATGATTCAGATGGACTGAATCAAATCACGGTGAACCTAGAAGATGTGGTAGACCTGATTGAAAAACTGAAGAGTAGTAAAGCACCCGGACCGGATGGTATACACCCCAGAGTTCTGAAGGAACTGAAAAATGAAATTTCAGACCTATTAGTAAAAATTTGTAACCTATCATTAAAATCATCCATTGTACCTGAAGACTGGAGAATAGCAAATGTAACCCGATATGTAAAAAGGGCTCCAGGGGTGATCCGGGAAACTACAGACCAGTTAGCCTGACTTCAGTGCCAGGAAAAATAGTGGAAAGTAGGGATGTGAATCGTGTCCTCGATCGTCTTAACGATCGATTTCGGCTGGGAGGGGGAGGGAATCGTATTGTTGCCGTTTGGGGGGGTAAAATATCGTGAAAAATCGTGAAAAATCGTGAAAAATCTAAAAATCTAAAAATCGCAAAACCGGCACATTAAAACCCCCTAAAACCCACCCCCGACCCTTTAAATTAAATCCCCCACCCTCCCGAACCCCCCCAAATGAGTTAAATAACCTGCGGGTCCAGCGGCGGTCCGGAACGGCAGCGGTCCGGAACGGGCTCCTGCTCCTGAATCTTGTTGTCTTCAGCCGGCGCCATTTTCCAAAATGGCGCCGAAAAATGGCGGCGGCCATAGACGAACACGATTGGACGGCAGGAGGTCCTTCCGGACCCCCGCTGGACTTTTGGCAAGTCTCGTGGGGGTCAGGAGGCCCCCCACAAGCTGGCCAAAAGTTCCTGGAGGTCCAGCGGGGGTCAGGGAGCGATTTCCCGCCGCGAATCGTTTTCGTACGGAAAATGGCGCCGGCAGGAGATCGACTGCAGGAGGTCGTTAAGCGAGGGTTCCGGCGCCTCGCTGAACGACCTCCTGCAGTCGATCTCCTGCCGGCGCCATTTTCCGTACGAAAACGATTCGCGGCGGGAAATCGCTCCCTGACCCCCGCTGGACCTCCAGGAACTTTTGGCCAGCTTGTGGGGGGCCTCCTGACCCCCACGAGACTTGCCAAAAGTCCAGCGGGGGTCCGGAAGGACCTCCTGCCATCCAATCGTGTTCGTCTATGGCCGCCGCCATTTTTCGGCGCCATTTTGGAAAATGGCGCCGGCTGAAGACAACAAGATTCAGGAGCAGGAGCCCGTTCCGGACCGCTGCCGTTCCGGACCGCCGCTGGACCCGCAGGTTATTTAACTCATTTGGGGGGGGTTCGGGAGGGTGGGGGATTTAATTTAAAGGGTCGGGGGTGGGTTTTAGGGGGTTTTAGTGTGCCGGCTCACGATTCTAACGATTTATAACGATAAATCATTAGAATCTCTATTGTATTGTGTTCCATAATGGTTTAAGACGATATTAAAATTATCGGACGATAATTTTAATCGTCCTAAAACGATTCACATCCCTAGTGGAAAGTGTTCTAAACATCAAAATCACAGAACATATAGAAAGACATGGTTTAATGGAACAAAGTCAGCATGGCTTTACCAAAGGCAAGTCTTGCCTCATAAATCTGCTTCACTTTTTTGAAGGAGTTAATAAACATGTGGATAAAGGTGAACTGGTAGATGTAGTATACTTGGATTTTCAGAAGGCGTTTGACAAAGTTCCTCATGAGAGGCTTCTAGGAAAAGTAAAAAGTCATGGAATAGGTGGCAATGTCCTTTCGTGGATTGCAAACTGGCTAAAAGACAGGAAACAGAGAGTAGGATTAAATGGACAATTTTCTCAGTGGAAGGGAGTGGCCAGTGGAGTGCCTCAGGGATCTGTATTGGGACCCTTACTTATATTTATAAATGATCTGGAAAGAAATACGACGAGTGAGATAATCAAATTTGCAGATGACACAAAATTGTTCAGAGTAGTTAAATCACAAGCAGATTGTGATAAATTGCAGGAAGACCTTGTGAGACTGGAAAATTGGGCATCCAAATGACAGATGAAATTTAATGTGGATAAGTGCAAGGTGATGCATATAGGGAAAAATAACCCATGCTATAATTACACAATGTTGGGTTCCATATTAAGTGCTAAAACCCAAGAAAGAGAATCGTCGGTTCAGTGTGCTGCGGCAGTCAAAAAAGCAAACAGAATGTTGGGAATTATTAGAAAGGGCATGGTGAATAAAACAGAAAATATCATAATGCCTCTGTATCGCTCCATGGTGAAACCGCACCTTGAATACTGTGTACAATTTTGGTCGCCGCATCTCAAAAAAGATATAATTGCGATGGAGAAGGTACAGAGAAGGGCTACTAAAATGATAAGGGGAATGGAACAGCTCCTCTATGAGGAAAGACTAAAGAGGTTAGGACCTTTCAGCTTGGAGAAGAGACGGCTGAGGGGGGATATGATAGAGATGTTTAAAATCATGAGAGGTCTAGAACGGGTAGATGTGAATCAGTTATTTACTCTTTCAGATAATAGAAAGTCTAGGGGGCACTCCATGAAGTTAGCATGTGGCACATTTAAAACTAATTGGAGAAAGTTCTTCTTCACTCAACGCACAATTAAACTCTGGAATTTGTTGCCAGAGGACGTGGTTAGTTCAATTAGTATAGCTGTGTTTAAAAAAGGATTGGATAAGTTCTTGGAGGAGAAGTCCATTACCTGCTATTAATTAAGTTGACTTAGAACATAGCCACTGCTATATTACTAGCAACAATAACATGAAATAGACTTAGTTTTTGGGTACTTGCCAGGTTCTTATGGCCTGGATTGGCCACTGTTGGAAACAGGATGCTGGGCTTGATGGACCCTTGGTCTGACCCAGCATGACATGTTCTTATGTTCTTATGTTCTTAGGGAAAGCTAATGAGAATCGATAAATTTTAACAGCTATTTTGAATTTGTTTTTTGTGGTACATAGTCGGATAAAATTGGGTAGCGAGTTCCAGAGTGTCGGATCCACTACGGAGAAGGCGCATTTGCGAGTTAGATCTAGTCTGACATTTTTGAAGGTTGGAACCTGTAAGTAGTTTTGTCTGTTGAACATAAGTGACGAGGAGGTTGGTAGAGACATAAAGATGAGCATAACCAAATAGATGATTCATTATGTATTAGGTTATGGATGATAGTTAAGGCTTTGTATTGGATGCGTTGACAGATGGGTAGCCAATGTAGTTGCTTCAAGACAGGAGTAATGTGTTCTTTGCATTGAGTATTGGATTTTTGGTTCATATTGGAAATGGGAAGAGAAAGAGAGGTTTGGAATATTTGTATTACAGCCCTAGGAAAATATCCTTTTTTTCAGTCTCTCAATGATGAGGGGGTTACAAATGTTTATTATTAATGTTAACATTTCAGAAAGGCAGAAAACCCAGAGGGGCCAATGCAATAAAGTGCGCTCAGCCCAACGCATAGGTCTATGCATTGTTGGGCATGTATTTTGGACATGCTAGACTAGCACCCGATGCAATATGGGGGTTAGTACATCCAAAATGCACACCCAAACCAATGCATAGCCAATATCATCCATCATATGTAAATTCCATGTAGATGAGGCTATTATCTATTACCCCCCCCCCCCCCCCGGATGCAAGAAATCAATGGCTGCCCAATGCACACTTTTTAATGCAGCAAATTTAACTCCTGCCCTGGAAGTGAAGTCGATTTGCAAGCCTTGGGTGCACCAGGTCCGCAATTCGGCCCCCCCCCCCCCCTACTTTCCACCGCCGCAGCGCAATGGGATCACGGCCAGCACTCCCTCTTCTCCCGTGGTCATGCCGGTGTCTGGGGTCTCTGCGCCGTGGGAGAGCCGCCATCGCCCTCCTCACTGGCCTTCCTTGCGGCAAAGACGCTGCCACCGAGATCTCCTCCTGCCTGGGGTTTCCCAGGCGTGCGCACGCGCGTTCCTCTCATTTTTAAAGGGCTGCGGCACTCAAGGGCTGCCAGCTCCCTTGGAAGACATCATCACGACAGGCCTATTTAAGGAAAGCTCTGGCAATCAGAGCTTGCCTTTGCAACAAGGTTTGTCTGCTCTCTTTTTCCATAGGTGCTCTCTTGGTTCCTGTGTCTGACCTCAGCCTGATCCTGGACTCGTCTACCTGCTGCCTGCTTCTGACCTCAGCTTGCCTTTGACCTGGACTGACCTCTGGAACCCGACCTCTACTTTGATGACCACTCCTCGGACTGACTCCCAGATTTGGACCTCTGCCTGCCCGGCCACGTTTTAAGATTCTGATCCTGTTACTAGCCTTGTCAGCGCCTACGCTGTTCTGGTCCTTCTTTCTCCATCTGACCCCGGTCTCGAACCGACCTCACTCACCTCTTGTCTGTGGGCACACCGGACTTCCACTCTCCCAGGAGACCCTGCAAGGCCCACCTAAGTCCAAGCAGCCCGGGTCCCTACAGGCTCCTCCCAGGGGAACCTCGGGCTTCCAGTGGTGATGCTCTACCTAGCCTCTGTCTCCTTCAGTGCTCCGCCCCCTAGGGCCAGTTACCTCCTGTTCCCTTTCAGGAGACATTCCATCCTTGCCCCAGGACAAGGGTTCACCCCCGAGTGTAACAGCAAGTCAAGGGCTCATGAGAAATAAAAAAAAAATGGACCTCTGTGTTACGAGTGTGACCTCCTACTTAAGATCATTGTGATACTTTAATTTACTGCTTGCAGTGGAGAAAAATAAATGTATATTGGTTTGATTAAAAAAATAATAATAATTTTCTTATAGTTGCAATATTTAGATGCCCATAGCAAGGGGTGCTTAATATGACATTTT
This sequence comes from Rhinatrema bivittatum, assembly GCF_901001135.1. Classification (NCBI taxonomy): domain Eukaryota; kingdom Metazoa; phylum Chordata; class Amphibia; order Gymnophiona; family Rhinatrematidae; genus Rhinatrema; species Rhinatrema bivittatum. The sequence continues at coordinate 306,196,894 of NC_042618.1, forward strand.
AGCAATCTCAGCAAAATAACAAAAAATCAGCCTGAAGAATTGGGATAAAAACAGACACTCGTATTGAGCACCCATGTGCCTTTTTTACACAGTCCCTCATTTAAATATTGCATCGGGTGCCCATGGGATGAGGCTGTGTGCACGTTAGGGAAAACATGCACTGCTATTACATCAGCCCCTCATATAGCAAAGGCAATAGTTGGAATAATAACGTAGTATGAGAGGGGCATTCATGAGCCATGAGAAGATGGCTGCTTGTTGGCTCAGCTCCTCATGAATCCCGGAATACTGGTTCAGCATTCTGCTTTTTACCTTGCTATTTTTTTTTCTGGCAACTGGCATCAGAACATCTGAAATGTCAGGATCAAAATCAAATAAATCTTAAGCGGTCTTAGCACTTGCAACAGGCACAAATCATTCTAAGCTACACTGGGGAACATACCTCCTGGTAAGGCCCTGATGCACTCAGATCCAATTTTGATGGAGCTGCAGCATTTAAAGGAAATGCTTTGCATAAATAATGAAAAATAACTTGCACTATTAAACTGGAACTTTCTGATCGCTCGATGAAGGAGGCTGCCTTTCAGTCTAGAGTGGAGTCTCTTGTACTGCAGCTCAATTCCTGTGAAAGTGCCATCACCTATTTGCAGGGCACAACTACCAAAATGGCCGCTCTACAAAGGGATCTTGAAGACCTCTCTAACCAGAGCAGAAGGAATAATATCCATGTCTCAGGTATTCCGGAGGGATGAGAAGATTCGGGCATGTTAACTTTTCTAACAGATTTTATTCCAAAGATTCTAGGGTTAACATTTGATCCACAGCTGGATATCGAGCAAGCACGTCATGTGCCATTGCAACCTTGAAGCAGGCCAAATTTTCTAGGTCAGTCATGGTTAAACTACTGAGCTATACACAAGTTCTATCTGTTCTTAATACAGCCAAAACCAAAGCCTTGTGGAATGAATGAAATTATTTGTTCCAGATCTTGCAAAATTGATGTCGCTGTGTGGCAAGCTGTTCCTGAATCTCAGATCTTAGCTTAAGGAAATTGTGACTCGGTTTGGCCTTTTGTATCCCACTTGAATACAGATGACATACAATAACACCACTAAAACATTTGACTCACCAGACGAACTGTAAAAATGTATTAATTCCAGTTCTGCTCCTACTCGGTTGCTTACTTAATTGACTTTGTGCTGCTCCCTAAGAGGTAGATTTTAAAAGGGTTCCATGTGGCAGAATTGAGAGATATGTGCATGATGTACACATGCGCGCTCCGCATAGATTTTAAAAGTGCCGCTGCCACGCGCGTATCTCCCAATACGCGATAAAATAGGTTTGCCGGAAAAAGGGGCAGGATGAGGGCGTGATCTGCGTGGGGCATGGAGAGACCTGGACTGCAGCATGCAGTCAGTTATGCACTAGCGCATGCCGGGATCCCACAACTGTGTAACTTGCTTCTGCTATGCGCTGCATTTAAGTAGATAAATTTAAAAAATAAGGGTAATTAATGAGATTTTAAGGGTTGGGGTTAGTAGGGTAAAAAGGAGGCTAGCTAGGTAGGGATTTTAGGAAGTCCTCTCTTTTATTGGGGCCAACTGGGAGGGAACTGGAAAATAGGTCTAATGCATCACCGCACATATCTACAAAAATCCCCCCCTCTTACGTGCTCGAGACTGCATTCGCGCACACATGCACACGTTGATATAAAATTGTGCATGCATGTACATGTGGATAGCTGGTTTTATAACGTGTGTATAAATGCTCGCATGTTATAAAATCGGAGCATCCATGTGCGCACACGCGTCACTTTGAAAATTACCGCTTGTGAATTTTCTTACTTTGTTGAACTGATTTTTGTGCTTCATGCCGCTGTTCATTATAGTTCTTATCTTAGCAAGTCTGTTCTTTCTTACCTCATCTGCACCATCCACATTTTCATCCTGTCCTGTTGACATTATTCTTTGAGCTTCATATTGAGTTACCATATTTCAATGAGAACCCTTACCAAATGGTTATATATTTTTCTTATTTTTTGGTAAATATTTCTGATTGTGTGATGTTTTATTATACCATGTTGTTGGCTTCCTTGGCAATTTATTGCCTATGGACTTGGATACCTGCTACATATGTTATGTTTAGACTATTTTTGATGTGCTAACCAAATATTTCTGGCTTTTTGCTTTTAATTGGTGCCTTTTGATTTGTTGCTCTGAATGCTGTAATTTTATTTTATACTATATGATGGATCATGAGTTTCTGAATGTCGGGTTATATGACTGCATTAGTGATTTTTCAGTCTCATTGATCTTTGATAACTCAGCTGTGTTTTTATTATTTGCTTCTATATGTTTCCAGGTTATTGTTTACTTTCACAGGATGCTTTGCATGGACAAGTTTCTGTTATGTCTTCACTTTATCTTGACTCTTTTGCAGTATTAAGTTATCCTCCTTACTTTTATGAAACATGCCTGCTTTGATTATTTTTAATGTCTATCTCCCCTAATTTAAATATCTTTACTTTGAATATGAATAGTTTCAACCATTGTATTAAAAGGCAAAAAAGGTATTGGATTATTTATGCTCTTTCCACCCTGATATTGTTATGCTTCAGGGGACTCACCTATTTGCAAAGGATTCACTTGAACTCAAAAAAGACTGGATTAGTGATGTGCTTTTTTCACCAACCAGTAAAAATAAAACGGATGTTGCAATTTTATTTAATGAGTTTAGATGTTCAGCTGTTGGATCAGAAGTAGGATCATGTTGGGAGATGGGTGTCTAAACAATTGCTGTTATTTTGGGGTAGATTTTCAAACACGGCGCGTTCGTGTACTTTTGCTGGCGCATCAGGCGCAAGCAAAAGTACGCGGGATTTTAGTAGATACGTGCGTAGTCGTGCGTATCCGCTAAAATCCTGGATCGGCGTGCGCAAGGCTATCGATTACGTATAGCCGGCGCGCGCTGAACCGCGCAGCCTACCCCCGTTCCCTCCAAGGCCGCTCCGAAATTGGAGCGGCCTTGGAGGGAATCCTCTAACGCCCTCTCCTCACCTTCCCCTCCCTTCCTCTACCTAACCCACCCCCCCGGCCCTGTCTAAACCCCCCCCTTACCTTTGTCGGGGGATTTATGCCTCCCGGAGGGAGACGTAAATCCCAGCGCGCCAGCGGGCCCCTAGCGCGCCGGGACGCGACCTGGGGGCGGGTACGGAGGGCGCAGCCACGCCCCCGGACTGCCCCGGGCTGTAACCACGCCCCCGGGCCCGCCCCCAAAATGCTGCCGACACGCCTTGAAAACGGCGCAGTGCTCGGCCCCGCCGCCCGACACGCCCCCGACACGCCCCCCTCCAAAAACCCCGGGACTTACGCGAGTCCCGGGGCTCTGCGCGCGCCGGTAGGCCTATGTAAAATAGGCTCACCGGCGCGCAGGGCCCTGCTCGCCTAAATCCGCCCGGTTTTGGGCGGATTTAGGCGAGCAGGGCTCTTAAAATCCGCCCCTTTATGTTTATGATCCTAGTGTTGATGTGCAAACATTTTTTCAGGAAATCTCTTCTTTATTGTTGGATAATACTGGTGTCTCTAATTATTGGAGGTGATTTTAACTGTTGGCTTTCTTTTTAGACAAGCATTCTTCATGGAAGAGTAAAGTTACTATTTACTACAAGGTGATTCACTTATTAATATCCCACTTTGGATTGGCTGATTACTACATCCCACAGATAGGGACTAAACGTTTTTCATGACCTCATCAATCTTACACCAGGATTGATTATTTTTTAGTGTCTAACTACCTTCTAACATTAACAGCTTCAGCCCAAATCTACTCTCTTTCTATCTCTGACCATACTTTGATTTCTATTTCAATTCAATGGTTACTCCCTCATCCTTCCTTCTGGAAACTTAACACTGTGGTGCCATTGAAAAATATTTTATAAATAATGATTTGGGCGAGGTTTCAGAAAGTTATAAAGTTGCTCTTAGAGGAGAAATCACAAGTTTTTCTGCTCATAGAAACAGAATTGAGTAAGGAAACTGTGAAACAAGAGATATCCCATTTAGAACATGGGTGCCTCTGCACTCAAGATAATGCTTTGCTACTATTGATATATAAATTGAAAAATCAGTTTAATAAAAATGTGAGTGCATGTGCTAGAAAGTTGATTTATCTTGAGAATTAAAGATATTACTCTGATAATAATAGGAGTGTTAAATTACTGGCTAATTATCTAATTATCTCAGACATAAAAACAAATTAAAAGCGGGTTTTGGCAATTAAATCTGACACTTCAAAGATATTGGTGTTGGAGGAAGACATTCTTGCTCATTTTCAGAAATGTTACTTTTCTATGTGTTAGTCTAGCTCTTTTAAGAACACCCAAGACCTTACTGGTTGGTAAGATTGCTCATCCTTCTATATCTGATGAGAAGAAGCTTCATCTAGATTCCCTGAATCTAGATGCAGAAGAAGTTTAAAAAGCTGTTTTTCGCTATATCTAGGAAAGTCACCAGGATTGGATGGCTTCCCAATTGAATTTTATAGGGCTTGCCATGCTCAGTTACTGCCTCAGTTATTAACATACATTCAGGAAATGCAATGTACTAGCCTTCCCTCTATGCACTTTAATAAGTCCAAGATTGTTGTGTTTCCTAAACCAAATAAAAATCTATTGTTAGCTGCTAATTATAGGCCTAGTTCCCTTTTAAATGTGGATTATAAAATCTTTACTAAAATTTTAATTTTCAGGTTGGAGCAAGTTATTACTAAATAGATTCACTCTGATAAACATACTTCCTCCTAGGTGGCTTAGCAGAACTGCCCAGGAGTCTGATCTAAATCTCCTAGAACCATAGACTTGCAGGACACTGGCTACTTGCCACAAGGAATAAGAGAGAAACTCCTCCATTTTTACTTCACTCCAGCTTCCCACCAAGCTCTTGTTCTTTCTTCTGTATACCCATGCATATTCCCCTTAATGGTTCTCCTTCAGATAAGGGTACCTATAACCTTAGTAGAAGTCTTATATTCTGGTAGCAAAGGGAATCTTCTAGCAATGGAAGGTTCAAGGGGAGTTAATGGTTTTGGTGATTGATAGTTGGGTCCATCCCCTAAATAGTGGGTTAGTAATCAGGAGTTGTAAAGGTAACTCAAGGAATCATTGGAAGGGGGTCTTCAGTGTGGGAGCTCAAAAAAGACAACTTAGAGGTTGTGCTCTGCCCAAGCTGCAGTGAGGGAAAGCACAGCAGTTGTTCCTTTCCCTTGGGGAGTGTATGTGTCTCCTTGCTGTTGGATTGTTTGGAGCTGATCTAGGAGGGTTCAGGGTTGGTACCCCAGGACATTGGGATTGATAGCTCAACTAGAGCACAATCTTACCATCCAGGTATTTGAGAAGTATTGCTCTAAATTGAAAGAAGTGATTCCTTAGTTCTAAGGAGTATCTTGGGAAGACGAGCCTAGAGAATTCTGAGTTTTCCTAGCATGATTTCTTCAAGGAGCATGAGGAATTAACTTTTAAAATATATGTTACTAAACCATGCCTAATTTGTCTTGCTACTTACTGACTTAAAATCTGATTTTTGTATTTTTCTACCTTTTGTATTTCCTAATCATACTTTTTGATTCTAGTAACATCTTTTTCTTTAAAACACAAATTTCAATGAGGACTGTGTATTACTTTCTGAACTGAGAGACTCTCTTGGCAGCCCCGCAGGATTTTCACTGCCCCAGTTTCACAGAACCCCCAAGTTTTCCCACCCTATTTGAGTGGTGCAGTGTTCTCCAGGACTGAAAAGATGGCTCCCTCCCCTGAGAGGAGATTAAAATCACAACACATATGCGAGCATATGGGCTGAGCGCGAGCAACTTTTACTTTGAAACCAGAAAATACACATGTATATGCGTGTGTGCATGCAACAGAACATGCAAAAAGAGGGGCAGATTTGGGGAGGGTCAGGGCCATGCTGGGGTTTGACCAACTTTCATGCATGTAAATCCAAGTGTTAAATCAGCAAAAACAACGTGCAGCAGGCTGTTTCCTGCACATAATTACTTCTGCACTTTTTCAGGTGCAAGACAGAATTAAACTCATTGTAGTAAAAAATTGACTGGGTGAGTAGTCTGGGTAAACTGAGGGCAGTGCAGACTGAAGAACCAGTGGGGTCTTGATGGCCTAGAGATAGACTGGGCAAACTGGTGGATTAAGTGGTCAAACTGGTTATTTCCTGCATGTGCGCATGTTTTACAATGTGCTCACATGCATGTGTAAAACCCAACAAATCCTAAGGAAAAACACATGAATAACATTTCCTCACATAACCGCTTAAAATTAGGAGCACACATACTCGCGCTGAACGATCTAAAATTGCAGCGTATGTTGGCTCGCTTGTACTCATTTTAAAATCATCGTCCAACTGTAGAGACTAAAGGATACATTTTTAAACCCCGGAGCACGTAAATCCCAGGGTTTACACGCGTGGCTGGGCCTTACTGGCGCTGGGCCAATTTTCAAACGGGCCCAGCCACGCGCATAAACCCCGGTATGTGATTAAGTGCCGGGGCCTGAAAAGGGGGTGGTCCAGGGGGTGGCGAGAGGTGGTCTGGGAGCGGGAGGGGGGTTGTAGGCACCGGTACAGCGGCTATTTGCCACTGTGCCGGGGAAGCACACGCCGGCAGTCGGCCAGCACGTGCAAGTTGCTTCTGCTCCAGAGAAGCAGCAACTTAAAAAAAAAAAAAATAGGTAAGGCAGATTAGGTTTAAGGGGTGGGGGAGGAGAGGGGGAAAGGAGGCTAGGGTAGGGGGTACGGTGAAGGCTGCGATGCGTTGTAGCGCGAAACTAGCTAAAACCTACCCCCCCCCCCCTTGCGCACGCCATGCGTACTTGCACGCACAGATACCGCCGATTTTATAACATGTGCGTGCCGGCACGCATATGTTATAAAATTGCACATCCATGTGCTCATCGGGTAGCGCACGCACATGGTGGCGCGCACGTATTTTTTTTCTAAATCTACCCTTAAGTGCATAGTTTTCCAGAAATTCTCCAAGGCCAATCTATTGAACATACTCTATTTATAGAATCCCATAGCATAATTATTTTCTAACAAGTGGCAACTCAGAAAAATTCAATAAAGAGTTGATCCCTCAACCTGCATGGACTTCTCCCATATCCTTGCTGATTTCTGTCTTCTCCCAGACTGCAAGAAGGTGTTGTTCTGCCCCTTGAACCTTGGAACTATAGCAATGTTACAGGTGGCAAAATTGTGACATACACTAACCATTTTTATAGCAGCCGACCTAATAGCCATGCAACAGCCAATTCTTTTTACTAAATTTTTAGAGCATGTACTAAATATTTTTAGAAAACATGATTTTTTTTGGCAAAATTGTGTCTTCTGAAGTTTTAAAGAACACATCATCCATATCTGTACAGGAACGGAAAGTGACATTCCTAGATCCTATCAAGATTCAAAGTGCATTACTTTACTTAGATTTACAGTTCTTGAAATGGACCACAGGGGTCCTTCTCTCTGTTATTATAACTTTATTCCAATTTTCATGCAGTCCAATGAAAAGAGTTCTTCACTCAAACTGAAGTCCAAATTATCTTGCTTTATTTACGCATGCAAAACTCACTTCAATAAAAAAAAAAAAAGAGAGAGAGCAGTTAATTCTAATTTTTCAATGTGTCAATTAGTGAACAATTTAGAATGTACGTCCTTTATTTAATAACAGAATTCAAATCACTTCTTCAACTCTCCTTTGTTTCTCTAAAGCTCAGCATTCAATCTCCATCACACATTTTTCTCTGCTGAGTGTTAGGATTCCCGGCTGCGTGAGACCATGGTCGGGTCCCCTCACCTGGATGGGCAGGAAGCCCATGCCGACTTCCCCCGTCGCATTCTCCTCCTGTCGACACAAACGCCGCAGCCACGGCCTGCTCTCACAGCACCTCCACATGCTGCCGACACTCAGCACCTTCTCTGAACCATTAGGCGCGTGTGGGCGTCCCTATGGGGAATTTAAAGGACCAGCGGCGGGGAAAATTCTCCTCGTCCCGAGGAGATGACGTCAGGTGCACTGGATATTTATACCCGGTCCTGCCATCATCACTTCGCCTCAGCAACGGGTTCTGCTCATCTTTGAGTGCGAGTTGTCTGCATTCCTGATTCCTGCCTTGATTCCTGCATCCCTGCCTTGATTCCTGCTCCTGATTCCTGGTTCCTGCATTCCTATTTGTTGCCTCCAGTTCCTGCCTCGCTCCTCGTTCCCTCGGATTGTTTCTCTGGTTCTGACCCTGCTTCGTTGACTCCGCTTGACCTCCGCCTACCCTGACTTCAACCTGGTACCTCATCTCTGCTTGTTTTCTGCCTGTCCCAATCTCTGGCCTGTCTTCATTTCTGCTTATATGCTGCCTGCCCTGACCTCCAGCTTGTTACTGTTCCTGCTTGTCCACCACCTGCCTCGACCCTGAGCACATCAGACACTGCCTCCGCTTCTTGACTCACAGTCCAATGCCTTGACAGAGAGGAAGACCCGCGCCTAAGTCCTGCCGGTCCTGGTACCCAAGGACTCAACCTGCGGGGAACAAGGACTGGTATGGGTGAAGGTCCTGTGGGTTCTTCTTCTTCCCCGAAGCTGCCTCCTGATGACAAGGACCAGCAGGGGTCCTTCCCTGGTAGTAGCGACAACCTCATCTCAGCTCAAGGGTCCACATTCACAACACTGAGATACTTCCTAGTACTCACACTTTCATCCCTATTCACAGGGACCTCTGGGTTGGAGAATCCAACATAAAGTTCTACATTTACCACCTTAGGAACATCCAGACTGCTCAACAAGGATGCTGGTAACTAGTCATGTTACTGCTAGTCAACTATGGACAAATCAGACTGTTCACTCTTCAAACAGCAGCCATTTCATTTCTGCATTCCAACATGACACTACAAAGTCAAGAGCTCATTGAGCAGGCTGCCACACACTTCAAAAGAAGACAGGAGCTGCACCAGTGGCAGGGGTACTTCTCTCTGTGTGAAACTAAGGGCAACATGAAGAATGGTGACCCTGTGGAAAAAAGCAGAATCCAGCAGATTCAGAGTACCCTTGAATGCTACCCCATAATGGTTGACACAACTAAAGGCATTGCACAGAAGATTCCAAGTATTAATAAAAAGTTCACAGCGGAGAGTCAGAAAATTCCCTGTAGTAGTGTCTTTTCCCCCATCCCCAAACCTTATCACCTATAATGATATCAGAAGCACACTAAAAGAAAAACTTGCAAAATTTCTTGCAGATAAGATCATATATCTAGATAATACTGGGCTGAGGATAGAGAGAAGCCACCATCAGTTCACTACAAGAGAAAGACATTGATACCATCCTAGCCAACCTTAAAGCTACAACTTGACACAAGGCCCCTTGCCTCTTCTAGAATGTTCAAAAGGCCAAATCCAGGCTATTTGATTATCTACAATCTATTGTAACTTCATCATTACCTGAAGGCCACCTACCAGACAATTTAAAATAAGCAATAATGAGGCCAACTTTAAAGAAATAGAATTTAGACCCAAACGAACTAAGCATCATTTGACCAGTCTCCCACCTACCATTCCTCTGCAAGATTATTGAAAAGTAGTATATAAACACATCTATCAGATTTCCAGCTAACCACAACAGACTAGATCTATTCTAGTCTGGCTTTAGGCCTCATTTCAGTACAGAGATTAGTTTTAAATGTGCCACACGCTAACTTCATGGAGTGCCCCCTTATCTTTCTATTATCCGAAAGAGTAAATAACCGATTCACATCTACCCGTTCTAGACCTCTCATGATTTTAAACACCTCTATCATATCCCCCCTCAGCTGTCTCTTCTCCATTGCTCTAATGGTACTCATGAATCCCTCTGCAGCATTTAGCACCATTGACTATGAAGTACTAGTCAACTGCTAAAGAACCTAGGGCTTGTTAGTCCAGTGCTATCCTGCTTCAAATCCTTCTTCCAAAATTGTGCCCAGACTGTTTCCCAGAGATCAGCAAATTTACATCCTTTCCCTCTTCTCCTGCAGTGTTCCACATGGATCCAATGCTATTCTCAATATGTATTTAACATCTAATGGTCTCCTAGGGAAATTCAAAGAATACTAGATACCTACTACTCATATGCTGATGACAAACAGCTATTGGTCCTCTTGGATGAGACCCAGAAAAAAACTGGCATTTGAATGATTTAATATGTTTCTGAGCAGAACAGTCTTTATGCTTTTGTTGTAAGTTAAGAAGAACATAAGAGCCATATTGAGTCAGACCAAGGGTCCATCAAGCCCAGCATCCTGTTTCTAATAGTGGCCAATACAGGCTATAAGTACCTGGCAAGTACCCACAAACTAAGTCTATCCCATGCTACTGATGCTAGTAATAGCAGTGGCTATTTTCTAAGTCAACTTGATTAATAATAGGTAATGGAATTCTCCTCCAAGAACTTATCCAAACTTTTTTTAAACCCAACAAATTCCAGAGTTTAATTGTACGTTGAGTAAAAAAGAACATTCTCCGATTAGTTTTAAATGTGCTACATGCTAACATCATAGAATGCCCCCTAGTCCTTCTATTATCCAAAGAGTAAATAACTGATTCACATTTACCCGTTCTAGACCTCTCATGATTTTAAACACCTCTATCATATCCCCCTTTAGCCATCTCTTCTCCATGGTGAATAGTCCTAACCTCTTTAGTCTTTCCTCATACGGGAGTTGTTTCATCCCCTTTATCATTTTGCTCGCCCTTCTCTGTACCTTCTCCATCGCAATTATATCTTTTTTGAGATGCAGCGACAAAAATTGTACACAGTATTCAAGGTGCGGTCTCACCAGGGAGCGATACAGAGGCATTATGACATTTTCCGTTTTATTCACAATTCAATTCCTAACTTTCTGTTTGCTTTTTTGACTGCAGCACTTAAAGGATAAAGTACTATAGATGTTTATTTATTGTTACTTTTGGTTGAATCTTTTTGTATTTTTATTATGAGTGTAATTTTTGTAAATTGCTTAGGGCTTTGGCTAAAGCAATCAATACATTTTATTAAAAATCAAAAACAAAAAATAAAAATAAATGCCTGGGAAACATCTCTAGCTGGCTGCACTTATGCACAGATTATCTCAAGTGCTTACAGCACTGGCCACAGATAAGAGTAATCATCAAACCTGCAGATAAGGGTGGTGTTATGGTCGTTCAAGATCATCAAAGTTATATCACAGAAATTCAGTGACAGCTAGCTGATCAATGATATTATTCTAAATTGTCCATGGATCCAATGCCAACATTACAATTTATTATCAAACAGCAAATTTCTTTGGAGTCATCATTTTTGGGCAACTAAGAAAGAGCTTCAGTATTTAATCAATGACAAACCATGCACACCCATTATTTATGGTACTCCAAAGGTTCATACATTTTTAACCGATCCCTTGGCATATCCTATTGCTTCTAATAAAGGATCTCTTTTAGAGCCATTGTCAATATTCTTGGACATGTTCCTAGAACCCTACGTGATTCAGATGTACATCCAAGATACAGCTCATATGCTTTGACACTGCAGTGATTACCCACACTGGCTGAGCATATGATACCAGTCAGCATGGATGTTGAGTCATTCTACACCAATGTTTCACAAGAGAACGCATTAGCAATCATTGAACAAGTTCTTTCAAGTCATAGGCATCATCCATGGGAACCAGTTAATTTTTTTTACTGTCCATAGTAGAATTAATTTTGAAAAATAATGTTTTTATGTTTCACGTTGATTACTACCTCCAGACTCACAGAATTGCAATGGGCTCCACAATAGCTCCACAGTAGCAAATCTAGTTGTGGCACAATTTGAAGAGCAATATATTTATACATCTCAAGTTTACACTAAAGTGTTATTATGGTCTTGCTACATTGACAACTTGTTTTCTTATCTGGAAAGCCTTCATTCCTAATGAAAACATTAGATCATTTTTTATAATTTACTACACATTATGATTATTACCAAATTTCTTTTTTGGACATCTTGATTTCTAAGAGCTCTCAAGGGATACAAATTATGTTGTTTCACAAAACAATTGAGAGAAATAATTTGTTAAAATTTCAAAGCCATCATACAAAACCATTCAAATTTGGACTTTCAGTGAGTCCGTTTTTTAGACTATGCTAGATATGTTACACTAAGCAAGAATTTAACTATCAAGAACATAAATTAGCAATTTGATTTTTTGAACAAAGTTATGTCGTCTCGGCAGTAAGAACAGCATACCATCAAACTTTGTACTCGGACTGTGAAGCATTGTTACAGTATCAACCTGATAAAGCACAATGCTGTGAAGATTGCATACTTCAATATATAAATAAGACACTTGCCTTCGCCAATAGTTCATCATTGGCATGTATTAGCTCTTCATCCTATATTTAAAGACCCTCTGGGGTGCAAACATACAATACTAAGTGGTAAAGGCAGTTTTACAAAAAATAATAATGGAATCTGTTTCATCTTCTATTGGTCATTTTCCTTGTTTTGGCTGTAATAAATGCCCTATTACAGGGTGTATATGGGTGCATCCAATTATTAATTTTGAGATCAAATACACTACTTACAAGGATTGTAATTCAGCCAATGTGATTTATGTAACCAGTGCAGTTGTCTACAATTGTACGTTGATTGGACAAAAAGACCTATCAAAGTTCATTTACAGGAACACCGTAGTTGCCTCAAAACATGTAAGAAACAAGCCCATATGATGAAGCACAGTTTATCATAAATTTGAGGACCTACAGTGATCTATCATTGATTCAGTGGAGAAGCCAGAAAGAGGTGGTGTTTTAATTTCATTGTTAAATTATAAAGAACAACATTGAATATTTACATTGAATACCATATCTCCTAATGGCTTGGATGAAACCATTGATTGGTTTACCATGGTTTGACTTCCAATTTTTATGATGTATTGCATCATCCTGTGAATGACCTTTTACTTTCAAAGTGATTGATTCATCACAGCACCATGTCGTATATAAAAAATGGCTATTTGTTGCAGGGATCCATTTCTGCAGGAGCAGAGAAATCAGAGAGCATGCCGACTTACATTCTTGTAGCCCTGAAGAAGCTTGCGAAACACGGGGCCTGTGTTGGGTAGATAAAGTTGAAACAGAGTGCAGAAGATGTTTTATAAGAAGCAGGTAAGTACTTTTTTGTACTAAGAATTTTGTGTGCAAAGAATACTTTTGAAAAATAGATGTCTGAAGAGACTGAAGACTATTGAGACCAATGATTATAAAGCAGAACTACATCCCAGAAAAGCTCTAGATGATGAGGATCTCTATTACAGATAGTGTGACTTGATTTTGGTGATTTTTATAGAAAGTACCTGTTTATTTGCTAACCAAGTAAGTTGAGAAAGCTTGTATACCTGCTTTGAGCCAGACTTGTAACTCTTCTCCAGATAACTTGGATTGGTCCTTGGATTCTGCTGATTGAAGGGCTGTGAGCATGCTGTGGATCCCAGATAAGAAAGATCTGCAACCCTGCTGAACCTGCTGAACGCTACATGAAATATTCTGACCTGGATTGGACTGACTGAGTACTAGGGGTGTGCATTCGGATTGACCGCATTAGTAAAACGCAACTCATATTTTTTTTTTACTTAAAAAATTGATTCGACATAAACGATCGGATTTCCCACATATCGAACATAGATATGTTCGATATGTGGGAAATCGCGATTGTTGAGCCAAAATAAAAATTTAAACCCCCTCACCCTCCTTAATCCCCCCCCCAGACTTACCACAACTCCCTGGTGATCGAGCGAGGAGTGAGGACGCCATTTCTGCAATCCTTGGCGAGAAGCATGTGACGTCGGCGGCACGTCGAGTGACGCCGGCGTCACGTGATTCCCGGCTCGTTCGCGCCGGACGGCTCGTTCGGCCCAAAAAGAACTTTTGGCCAGCTTGGGGGGGTCAGGAGGCCCCCCCAAGCTGGCCAAAAGTTCTTTTTGGGCCGAACGAGCCGTCCGGCGCAAACGAGCCGGGAATCACGTGGCGCCGCGTCACTCAGACGCGACGTCACGTGATTCCCGGCAAGTTCGCGCCGGACGGCTCGTTCGGCCCAAAAAGAACTTTTGGCCAGCTTGAGGGGGTCAGGAGGCCCCCCCAAGCTGGCCAAAAGTTCTTTTTGGGCCGAACGAGCCGTCCGGCGCGAACTTGCCGGGAATCACGTGACGTCGGCGTCACGTGATTCCCGGCTCGTTCGCGCCGGACGGCTCGTTCGGCCCAAAAAGAACTTTTGGCCAGCTTGAGGGGGTCAGGAGGCCCCCCCAAGCTGGCCAAAAGTTCTTTTTGGGCCGAACGAGCCGTCCGGCGCGAACTCGCCGGGAATCACGTGGCGCCGCGTCACTCAGACGCGGCGCCACGTGATTCCCGGCAAGTTCGCGCCGGACAGCTCGTTCGGCCCAAAAAGAACTTTTGGCCAGCTTGAGGGGGTCAGGAGGCCCCCCCAAGCTGGCCAAAAGTTCTTTTTGGGCCGAACGAGCCGTCCGGCGCGAACTCGCCGGGAATCACGTGACGCCGCGTCACTCGACGTGCCACCGACATCACATGCTTCTCGCCAAGGATTGCAGAAATGACGTCCTCACTCCTCGCTCGATCACCAGGGAGTTGTGGTAAGTCTGGGGGGGGGATTAAGGAGGGTGAGGGGGTTTAAATTTTTTTTTTGCACATATGTACATATACCCAACTCATTGGATTTTTTTTATGTCCATATTGGCCGCAAGTGGGACCCCCTTTCGGACATAAAAAATATGAACATAAAATGTTGCTCTGCACATCCCTACTGAGTACTATGAATCTGCTGTTAAAGGGTTGTGATTATCAATGAAGGTGAAACGAATCTGTTGCTTGTTATGTTATGAATGAACCCTATTTTGAATGAGAAGATATCTGTGTTTCATATCCTGTGGCTAGCAACCTGACCCCAGTACTAGAAGGAAAATGCTCTCAGGATCAGTTCCAATCTTATGGACCTCCCTACCACTAAACATCAGACTAGCACGAAATCTGCTAGTCTTCAGAAAACTACTAAAATCCAAACTCTTCAAAGCATCCTGTGATCCAGAAATAGGAACAGAACTGGATGCACCCTCTGGTTCCTACAAGTCTGTGTGTTTTTGGAGGGGTTATATGTAGAAAACTGTTCTGAGTCACTTTAAATATCTGATATGTAGCGCCATCGTAAATAGTGAAGCCTTAGGAGTGTGATATTAATAAGCATAAATCTACTATGAGTCACTGTAAATGTATGAGATGTAATAAAATTGCTGCTAGACACCTTCGGCATTAAAATTTCCCCATGTTCCTTCCTTCTTACCTTTTACCTATTTACCCTTATTGCAGACATTTCTCTAACCACTTTAGATTCTGAAGTTACCCATGCCTTTTTTTCCTCCTCCCTTTCTGCTAGTTTTTTGTGCCTTACTTCAAAGATTACCTATGCTTACTACTTACTGTGCTGCATTTCAGAGAACTACCTCCAGATGTATGCTTTACAATTTATGCACTTTCATTTATAAACAACTTATCATAGCTCGTGTAGAGCTCTTTTTAGTTGGAAAAACATGAAATAAATAAATGATGATGAAAAGTTTGCTTGGAGCATGCCCAGATCATACACATTGAATGGATCACAGTTAACACAGAGTTTCATTCGATCATACCATAACAGTATACAGAGGCTACATGCATAATATCACAGAAATATCTACTACTACACAGATTTTCAAGAATTTATGGAACACATAAAAGACAACCTAGATGACATGGATAAAGCCTTTCTGATTAGGTGATATCATTCTTTAATTGAACTTATAATCTGTTTCATTAATACATTCCAGGCAAGGCACAACCAATTTAAAACATTAGTAATGCAAATGCTTGACAGCAGTAGTAATGCAGTGTTTGACAAATTCCAACATATAACATACAGGACTTGCATAAGAGTGTTTGACTTCTTAGGCAAACCTTTGGTCATCCACCCCCACTCCTAACTTATCTCCAGCATATCTCGCCCTTCTTTAATGATATTGTTCTGGCACAGCACTCCAGTTGGCTTCATTGCTGCACCCAAACTTTTGGCACTCTAGGTGACTACCTAGTTTGCTTAATAGAAGCACTGGTCCTGATAACATTGCACCCCATATAATGTGTAACCCAAGCACTTGTTGGGTTACCAATAAGCCCTAGGTTAGTGGAGTGTCAATTAGCTAGAGTATGATAAATGAAGGGAGGAACCATTCAAATGTAGCCCCTCCGTCTGCAGGGTCTTGAATGGCCTGCCCATTTGTAACAGTATATAACCATGCCCTTGCTACAGCATGGGAGGCAGTCCTTAAGCTTTTTGCTGTTTTACAGGCCCAGCCAGTTTTAGCCAAGCAAGCCCTATTTGGTGGTCCTGGCCAAGGTCGGAAGGGTTTCTGCCCAGCCAATACACAACCTGTCTGGTGGGAAATCCCTCTGAGTGCATCTATTGAACTTTTACCTTTTGAGTACAGGGGCCTCACTGGAGCCTGTTCAGCTCCTGGACTCAGGGCACAGGAACCCTGGGTTTGGACCTGCCCCCCATTGCCTCAGTGAGGAAGAGGGTGGCAGTACCTGTTGTGAGCCACCCCAGAGTTATCTTCAGTTTTGTAAGCCTAATTTCAAGATCCAGGTTGGAAGTTCTGACTGCAATTCCTTCTTTTGGGAGCACTGAGAATCCTGCTCCAAGAGATCCTTCCCATCAGGGATTCAAAAGGAAAGAACAAGGACTGCATAAGAACAAAGAATGTTTGACTCATCTAATAGTAAGTAAAGGCAAAGTCTACCATTCCAAGGACACCCACCCCGTGATTATGCAAACCCTAGGGGGAGAGAGAGAATTTTAACCTTCTGTGCAGCAGCTTAGTATTTCAGCCATCTTGAAGGAGGTGGTCTGCCCATTTAAAGGACACCCTGCCCACCAGGAAACTCTATTTTTCTCCAGCCCTGGAGGGGAGAAGTTCCCCTGGCTCTGGCATCAGATAATCCTGCACAGATTGAGGAAAACCCTGTAAAGAACATATAGTGCTGTGGAACAATATTGTGCCATCTTCCAACTATTTGCAACAGTAAAGATTTATTTGGACACTAACACAGTGGCTCCTTTGATTTCTTTGGCACATAGCACAGAGTATAAGAATTCCCTAACCTAGGGAATTCCAGAGGGAGTCAGCCCACATTTAGAACTGAGAGGAGTTCTTCATCCCCCAGTCGAAGGAAGGGAGTTGGAGAGCTAGCCTAGGTTCCTGCCCCAAAGAACTTATAAATTATTTTATGGCCCTATTGGAGTGCAGTCCGCACCCGGGATGGAGTTACAAAAGTTTAGCATAGCCCCATGTATGTTAGCATAACACCACTATATTAGCATAATACCATCATAAACACAAAATAGGTAAAAGAAAAACAGAGTGAGAGCACAGGTGTGACAGCTACCTCAATGAAATGTTTAGACAAAAAGCAAGATCTTCACTAACTTATTGAAACTCATGGTATCTGATTTAATTGAGCTTCCAGTGACAGTTGATTCCATATAGTAGGCCTGCTCATGGGTGAAAATAATCAGACCTAAAGGCATACACAGCAACATACAATGACTCATTATGACAGTACAAGCACATTGGATGTCTGACATATTTCCACTTCAAAGGAAGTAATAGAATAAGAATGTGCAAAGCACCGCTATGAACAAGGGGTTTATACTGAAGATAAATTTAATGTAGGCTAGTTAATTGGCTTTGTTCATATTATTTACAAGGTATAATATAATTTTATGCAATATTGAAAGTGGAAAATAAACTTATTTAAACTGCATAGCTATATTGTTATTGCCTTCCAAAACTCACACGAATTAAGAAATATAGAGACTCATGACCTAAGTAAGAGGGCAAGAGATATGGAGAAGGTTAAGGGGAGCAGGAGACATGGGGAAAGAAGAAGGAAGTGATAAGTTATAAAGAGGGTACTGGGACCGTGATCAATGGAGAAAGGTAAGGCTGAGAGTGAGAATAGCAGGATAAATGGAGAAGGTGAGGGTGATAGAACCAGTAGACATGGGAAAGGTGATGGTGAGTGGAGCAGAAGATATGGAGAAGTTGGGGGGGGGGTATTGACCTACATAGGAGGGAGAAAAAGCTTTGGAAATTCCTAAGCAAAAATAGGTCATTTTTAATATTAAATCACCTAAATCTAGGAAATTCAAAAGATCAAACCGAAACTAATTTGAATCCATAAATCAGATTATTTCTAATTTGAACTGAAACATAATGCAAATATTTTATATATACTACAATGTTACATGGATTTGATTGGTTTGAGTGTTAGAAAAAAAGATCATTTGGGTATGAAGAGAGCCTGTGGAAGCACAAGGTGGACTACGTGGCCACCTATAACACCACAGGTCTAGGGGCATGGCCTCTCCTTCCTTCTACCATGAGGCCGGGAAGAGGAACTAGTGTGGAATGAGCCCACATGGGCAGGAGAAGGAAGGCCATATCAAGCCCATTACCATCAAAAAGAGGAAGAAGAGCAGCACGGTCCCATTTCGGGAACAAACAGCATCTGCCCTGGGCCCATGCAGAGACCAAACAGTATGTGTATTTGTGGTTAAGTGTGTATATGTGTGTGTATAAAGCCCTTCTGTGTCTCTACTAAATGGTTCAGTCCATCAGGATAGGGGAGGAAAGTAGGTTTTTTCGGTTTCAGCTCCTCCATAAGTGGTTCTGTGGCAATTATTATTTTGCATGTAATGTAACGGATAAGGTTCCAGGTCTAATTCCACAGGATGAAGAAAACTTATGCTGTGAAAAGTCATGCTGATTTTGGTAACCACTCATGCTAACATCTGTGACCTGAAATGGAATCCTACAAAAATCGTGATGCTAGTGAGAAAAAGCATGGGTAGGGATTGATCACCTAACCTCCCTGCCCATCTGATCTACTATAAGCAATTTGGCCAACTGCCAGTAAGCTCTAAGGGGCGGATTTTCAAAGGCCCGCGTGCGTAAATCCTTCTGGATTTACGCGCGCAGGGCCCTCGTACACCGGCGTGCCTATTTTGCATAGGCCGCCGGCGCGCGTAAAGCCCCGGGACGCGCGTAAGTCCCAGGGCTTCCTGTCGGGGGCGTGTCGGGATGACGCGGCGTTTAGGGGGCGGGGGGCGGCATTTCGGGGGCGGCGACATGGGCGTGGTTTCGGCCCGGGGGTGTTCCGGGGGCATGGCCGCGGCCTCCGGAACAGCCCCCGGGACCGGACTACGGAGCGGGGCAGCCGGCCGACGCGCGCAAAGTTACGCCTGCTGAAAGCAGGCGTAACTTTGCTGACAAAGGTAAGGGGGGGGGTTTAGATAGGGCCGGGGGGTGGGTTAGGTAGGGGAAGGTGGGGGGAGGGCGAAAGAAAGTTCCCTCCGAGGCCGCTCCGAAATCGGAGCGGCCTCGGAGGGAACAGGCAGCGTGCGCTGGGCTCAGCACGCGCAGGTTGCACAAATGTGCACCCCCTTGCGTGCGCCGACCCCGGATTTTATAAGATACGCGCGTATCTTATAAAATCCAGCGTACTTCTGTTCGCGCCTGCTGCGCGAACAAAAGTACACGCTCGCGCAAGTTTTTAAAATCTGCCCCTAAGTATGACTTGCAAGAATAAGTAGCAGAATATTGCTGTCTATCTACATATTCTAAAAGTCCCTAATGAATGCAAAATATCTACATTTCTGTATAATCACATGCTGAAAAATATGATGCGGTGGTATAATCGCTAGAGATGTGTATCGTGTGATCGTCTTAACGATCAATTTCGGCTGGGGGGGAGGGAATTGGATCGTCGCGGTTTTGTTTTTTAAAATATCGTGTAAATCGTAAATCGGGGGAGGGCGGGAAAACCGGCACACTAAAACATCCCTAAAACCCACCCCGACCCTTTAAAATAAATCCCCCACCCTCCCAAACCCCCCCCAAAATGTCTTAAATTACCTGGGGTCCAGTGGGGGGGTCCCGTTGTGATCTTCCACTCTCGGGCCACGAGTGCATTGATAGAAAATGGCGCCGGCGCTACCTTTGCCCTGTCATATGACAGGGCAAAGGTAGCGCCGGCGCCATTTTGGTTCCTGTCCCTGACGTCACGAGCGTAGAAGATCGCTCCCGGACCCCCGCTGGACCCCCAGGGACTTTTGGCCAGCTTGGGGGGGCCTCCTGACCCCCACAAGACTTGCGAAAAGGTTTGGGAGGGTGGGGGAGGGTAAGGAATTGGTTTTAAAGGGTCGGGGTTGGTTTAGGGGTTGTTTTGGTGTGCCGGTTTTCCCGCCCTCCCCCAAATAATTCCCGTGCCCTATTTAACGATTTAGGACGATTTATGATGATAAATCGGGGGCTTTTGTATTGTATCGTGCACTCTGATGATTTAGGACGATTTTAAAATTATCTGACGATAATTTTAATCGTTCAAAAATGATTCACATCCCTAGTATTTTCCTCCCCTGACCTGCACACTTCCCCAGGATCCTCTCTAAATGTAACTAAAGGTATATATGTTGCTCCATAACGTGCATGCTTTTAGCTGTATTGAGGCAAGACCATTTTCAGACAGCCAATTTACACTGGTAAATGACTTTGGAAATTGTCCTTGAACTGATTTTTGTATTAAAAAATATATATAATCCGCGACTGCATCTCTAGGGCAAAAAGTGCAAAATATCCAAAACAGAGCCTTTGGGATTGGAGTAAAGAAATGTGTGGCCTTCTGCATGCAGTCACCGCCTTCCCCTCAGGTTGAGCTTTCAGGTGCTGATGGTCATCAAGCCTTTGGCTGCAAAGGGCCAGTAACAAGGAATGAGGTGGCCCAAGATGGCCAAATCCAGCTATGAGGAGAATCCAGCCCAATGCGTACTGAAGATTAACCAGGAAATAGGATGGTCTCCAGAGAGAGGTGGGGACAATGTTGCTGGTAAGAGCAAATAAGCTGGACAGGGAAAAGTGCTGACAGCTGCTGGTGGAAGGCAGAAGTTGACTCTATCTAGAGGCCTTCTTGGGACCTGAGCCACCTGTAGGTTGGCAGCAGAACCTGACACATTGGTGGTGACTGTTATATCACCATGTTCCCAAAAGTAGGATTTCTACTTCTGCCTTTTAGAAAAAGCATGCATAGTGACTGACTATGGGAAAGCAATACATCAAAATCAAAAGGGGATGAAATGATGAGGGAAATGATTTATAGTGGTTTCCTGATGAGAGACAAACGGGAAGAGTAAGGAAAGAAGCCACATAGTAGGACTCCTTGATCTAGGAGGGAGTAAGGAGAGAGCCATACATGACTTCTCCCTATGGATGACCAGATGGGAAAGAATAAAGACAGCAGTCATGCATGATGGCTCCCTGATGAGATAAGGATAGGAGTGAGTAATAATGAGGATTTGCAGAAGAGGTTAAGCACATGAAAAGCCTAGTTGGATAATGGAGTAGTTTTGTTGTATATTGACCTATTTCTGTGCACAATAGGATATTACAATACTTCGCGGCAGAAAAGGAGCTTATAAAAATAGATTACATAGAGTTGTCCTCACATCATGAGACAAAGAAACTCGCCTGCTTTCTAGAAGGATGAATCCCTTTTGAGCAATAATAGGGCTGTGGTAAGAACTAATCTTTCAGCTTTGCAAATCCAATTGGTATCTGTGGGACATTGTTTAAAATCTTACCGTCTGTATTTTTTTTTTTTAATTTAAAATAGCTCCCATTGGCATTCGTGCTTACAGTGTACCAAATCATCTGGAGAAATTTCTTTTTTTTTTTTTTTTATTATTCTCAAAGAATAATGGGTTCCTCAACTAAACAATATTTGCATTCCATAAGGCCTTTTATTTAGAATGCGATTTAAAGGAGGGAGTCAGAGAGACAAATCTTTTAGCAAAGAGCTGTACACTTCATTCACTGGCAAAAAAAAAAAAGGGGGAAATGAAAATCTGTAATGAGGCTGAAAGTCTTTTGTATTGCCTGCAGGTATAGCACAGGATTGTGGACAGGCAAAATCGTGGGTAAAATAATGAGCTGATGAGGGAACAGAGGCTGAGACAGATAAGGCAGAAGAGAGACTGGCTAAGGTACAACAGAGAAAGAAAACCTTATCTGAGATAGAAAAGTGAAATTTGGAAAAAGAGAGCCGAGACAAGAAAGGAGGTGTTACTAATGAGAAAAGCGCTAAATAACACAACAAGGTTAATCTTTCTTCCCTCAATTAGAGACCCTGACGTTGCTGATGCACTCAACTCTAACTTTTGCATCATTTACCCTGAATCTGCTGCCTCCACGGCTCCTTTCAGTGTTAATGCAAAGCAGCACTCTAATAAACTGGAATAGATCAAACCAGCAGAACTGATGTCACAAGGGACCCCAGAGCAGGAGAGGTTTTCACGAAAATGTTGCACTTTTTGAAAAAGAGAGCAGCTTTCACTTTGAACACAAATGTTTTACTACCTTTCTTTTTGTATACAAAAATATTTGTATTAAACAACCTTACAATGTAGCAACTGATTGCATATGCTTATTTTATTTTTGCAATTTCTTTTCAAATGAGGTCGCCGAAGCACTCCTAGCATATCACAGGTAATCAAGGATAATCATATAAATAACAGCAATCAATTAACAAAATGCATGTAAATAAACAACTTTATGCAATCTTCCTTCTTTTATTGCCATATTCCAAAGGAGTGACCTAGTGATTAGAGCAGGGGGCTGAGAGCCGAGGAAGACAGAGCTCAAATCCTGCTTCTCTCACTGATTCAACTTGCGACCTTGGGCAAGTCAACTTCACCCACCATTGCTTTAAGTATCAACTTAGATTGCAAGCCCTCTTTGTGTTAGGGACCTGCCTAATGTAACTTAGCTTGAGCACGGGTTTGGAAAGGGTCGTAATTCAATCTAAATCCAAGCTTCAGTAACTATATTAAACTGAAGCTGGTTCAGGCCAGTCTTTTTTCTCTATTAAACATTCCCAAAAACATTCAATTTTCCCATTTGACATGGGAAAATTTCAGACCCATTTGACATGCAGTTATATTTCTCAACATGTGAGAGCCAGGTGCATGGAGATGCTCTACCTGCAGTAGTGTAGCACACAATCTGTCCTATGTTTTCATATTCGTCCAGAGCTAGAAAACCTAAGAAAAAAAATAAAAGACCTACAACAACTACTAGTGGATAATGAATCATTGAAAGAAAAATGTCCTTGCTGCTCTACTTCTGGTTTTCTGGCAACTACCTAACCAAAAACTAAAACTGGTAAGAAGCAAACTTCACACAGAGTCCCATAAAGAAGTAAATAGCACAAAACCCTGCAAAACATCAGGCTGCAAATTGTGCCAGCATATATTTCAAGATCCTAGAGCTATCCATATAGACATTATGGGGCGGATTTTAAGAGCCCTGCTCGCCTAAATCCGCCTAAATCCGGGCGGATTTAGGCGAGCAGGGCCCTGCGCGCAGGTGCGCCTATTTTACATAGGCCTACCGGCGTGCGCAGAGCCCCGGGACTCGCGTAAGTCCCGGGGTTTTCAGAGGGGGGCGTGTCGGGGGCGGGCCCGACCCACGCGGCGTTTTCGGGGCGTGTCGGGAGCGTTTCGGGGGCGGGCCCGGGGGCGTGGTTATGGCCCGGGGCGGTCCGGGGGCGTGGCCGCGCCCTCCGGACCTGCCCCCAGGTCGCGTCCCGGCGCGCTAGCGGCCTGCTGGCGCGCGGGGATTTACGTCTCCCTCCGGGAGGCGTAAATCCCCCGACAAAGGTAAGGGGGGGGGTTTAGACAGGGCTGGGCGGGTGGGTTAGGTAGGGGAAGGTGAGGGGAAGGCAAAAGAAAGTTCCCTCCGAGGCCCGGGTAAGATTCACTGTGGTTTTTCTACCTTAAACCATCTTGAAATTGCATTAATTCCAAAAACGTATCTAAGCCTTCCTCCTTCAATTCCTCTGGATCCTTTGTACTTAATGCCAATATATAAAAATGTGATATATCCCATGTCACTTTCCACGCTGGAAAACTGCCTCTCTTCTCTCAATATCCCTAAATTACAGATTCCTTTAGCATGCCGGATAAGAACCAGTGAGTTATGGACCCCAAAGGGAAAATCAATAGTACTCATAAGTGTAATAAATAGAAAAATATTTGTTTTCTTTCTCCCATTTTTATTCCGCTACCTCGTTGCTAGCAGTATAGAAAGGAAGGGTAACCTGTTATTAAGGCTTAAAACAGGGCTTTCCAAACTGTAGATCAGGGCCTGAAATGGGATCACAAAACCTTCAGCTAAGGTCACAACTGCTCTAAACGGCAGGGCTCTTCAGGCACCAGCAGCAGCATTGACAGGGAAGTCAGCGAGGGGGCCTATGAGCCAGCTCGCATCCACAGGCCCTGCCGTGGCTGGTGGGACATACCTGGGAACTTCTGAGTTCAGCTCATCCTGAGATTAGTGCAGGGAGGGGTGAGGTGGGGGGCCTGTGCAGAATCTCTCTCTTCCTCCAATTCCCCCCTCCCTGATATTACTTTCTTCTTAATATAGCTTCTCTATAAGATAATTAAATAGTTTCCAACCTTTGGTGTCTCTGGCTTGATTTTCTGGCTCAGCATCATTTTTTTCTCACTCTCTGACCTTGTCTCTATTCCTTTGTTTTTTTCTCTCACTCTCTGGTATCCTCTTTCATTTCACTTTTTTTGTTTCAGTTCTCTCTCTCTCTCCTTTCCTTCTTTATGGCTTTCCTTCAGCAGCAGTTGCTTTAACACTTTATCTTTCTTCTTTTTCTTTCAACTTATCCTGCTTTTTTCCGTCTTTCTTCTCTTCCTATTCATTCTACCTGCTCTGCTTTCACTGTTCTTCCTCCTTTCTCCTCCGCTATCTCCTTCCTTCTGTATTATCACTCTGGAATCCTTCCCCCAACCCAAGGTCCTCTTTCTCCATTTCCTGCCATCCCTGGTCCTTGCACCCTTTCTCTTCCTCCCATTTCCCACCTTTTCCTCCTCTCCCCTTACTCTCCCCTTACTCTCATCTTCCCCTAAATCAACCTTGTCTCCTCCTTGCTACCATTTTCTCCCTCCCCCATTTTTCTCCTCTCTCTACCCCCACACTCTCTCTCCCATCCTTCTCTCTCCCTCCATTTGTTCTTTATTTTCCCTCCCTCAACCTTTGCTCGCTTCTCACTGCCCCAACATTTTTGTCTCTCTCTTTTTCTAACCTTACTTCTCCTTCTTGCTCCTCCTATTCTTGCTCTCCCAGTTCTCCTTTCTCTCACACAAACACACCTACCCTAAACACTCTCTTGCTCTCTTCTCTCACTGTTCCCTCTCAGCACTTACTCTTGTTCTCTCCTCTCACTAATCCCCACCCCCCAATCCACTCACAAACACAGGTTCTCTTGTTCTCTCCTCTCTTTGACTGCCCCACACCCACTTAGATTTTTTTTTCCCTCCCCTCCTTTGGATCTCTCATACCTATGAACAATTTCTCTTGCTGTCTTTCCATTTCCTGATTCCTGCAGGACTAGCAGTGCTTCCCCACCTCTCACTGCTTATTGGTTAATTGTGATAGCTAGAACCAATCAGCAACCAGAGGCAGAGAATTAGCAGCAGAGCTTCCTCCTGCCTCAGACTCCGTCCTAATGCCTGTCCTCCCCTCAGCACAGGTAGAGGAAAGAGGCTGCAGCTAAGCAGAGCAGGTGATTTCTAGGTCCCTGGAGATCCTGTGTGCTCTCCTGGAGACCCAGAGTTGTGTCTCTAAACCCTGAGTCTCCAGCTCAAATCTGGAGAGTTTCCAGATATGCTGGTGGAGACTGATACTGCTCCCCTCCCTTCACCCACCATTGAACCTACCCAAGAGAAAAATGGTGCTCCTGTGATTAGCCTGCCCCGTCTTCCCACCAATTGTCATCCACCTTTAGTTCAGGGCCCCAAAGGACAATATGCTGCCGCTGACCCTGGCCAGGGGGATGTTTGGAGGAGGGAATGTTTGTGTAGAATTTTTCCCCTTTTCTCTGGCTGAATCTGCTTGTTCAGGGTCAGATCCACATTTGTGTGCAGCATGAACCCCCATACCTCCAGGAGAATAACTTATTGTGAAAGCAGATATCACTTAGAACTCTTCTTTGGCTGCATGCAAGGATTCTTTACTTGGAAACTGGATAGAAAAATAATAAATATTGTATATACATTTAGATTGTTCTGTGCAGCTGATTGTGATGGAGGAATATGGAGTCTTGACTCACTAGTTCAGGCTACATCGTGTCTGATAAATGCCTGGATCACATCCCCTTCCCATACAGAGTAGGTAACACAGTGGAGAGGGGGGAGGAGAACGTTAAACCCTTGTTGTCAGGGCCAGAGGGTGACATTTTCGCTATCAGTCCTCCAACAGTTTGAAGGTGGGGATGTTTTTGAAGCTAGGAATCAGATGCAGGAGGGATTTAAGGATTGGATCAGGTGGAGAGGGATTGGCTGTGGAAGGCGAGAGAGGGGAACTGACAGAAGAAAGGAGCTGGGGTGGAAAAAGGGAGCAGCTTGGGAGGATATGATCATTTAGAGGAGAGGAAGTGAGACTGGGAGGTGCGAGAGAAGGGTTAGGAGATGAAAGTGAGGAAGGGGCTCGTAGAGCATCAGTTAGAGGTTATAAGAAGAGTTTAGGATTGAGAGAGGATCAGCTGGGGCTCTGAAAAAGGCTGGAGGGGCGAGAGAGAGGGAATGGGCCAGGGATGTGAAAGGAGGTGGAGGGGTCCACTAAAGGGGAGGAGATTAAGAGTGTAGGTCAACTAGAGGGGGTGAAGATTGAGAGAAAGGACCAAGTGGAGAGGGTAGAGGCTGACAGATTGGATCAGATGGAGTGCCAGGCAGGTGAAAATGGAGTGATTTTTGGAGGGGGACTGTACCCTTGCTAATATGTTTTGGTCATCCTTTAGGGTCATGTGAATTTTCAAATGCTAAAATGCGGTCACATTGGACAAAAGTTTTGGAAGCCTTGGCCTAACATTATTCTGAATTCTTTCATATGAAATACATTAATAGGAGAGTATGCTTTTGTGAATTCTTCCATTGAATTTGGAATCAAGTATCTATAACCATCCGTATTCCAATCATGTTTTGATGTCCTTTGACATGAAATATTATACAGCTTTAAATCCAGAAGGGTTAATCCCCCTCTTTCAGTTTCCTTGTCAATGTAATAGAACTTAACATGCAGGTCAAGTAAAAAAAAAACACAACCCCAAATGGATCAGCTAAAATTAGTCAGATAAGTTATCAGGGTTATTCAGCACAGAATGATTAATGTCTCACTGAAAATCCTTGAATAAAGTTATCTAAGTAAATTGGTAAAATAAATACAGTTCCCACAGATTCTTGTTTGTCTTGTCAAGTATGTTTGTCTTGCGTAGATGGTAAGCTCCCTAGGTCAAGGACTGTTTATTATGGGCTGGATTTTTAAACATATGCGCGCGGGGTACATTTGCGCGCGCTATCCGGTGCACACAAATGTACGCCCGCGCATGTTATAAAATCTGGGGTCGGCGCGCGCAAGGGGGGTGCACACCTTGCACGTGCTGAGCCCTAGGGGAGCCCCGATGGCTTTCCTTGCTCCCTCCAAGGCCACTCCGAAATCAGAATGGCCTTGGAGGGAACTTTCCTTTGGCCCCCCCTCCCCACCTTCCCCTCGCTTCCCCTATCTAACCCACCTGCCAGCCTTACCTAAATCCCCCCCTACCTTTATAAGTTACGCCTGCCTCTAGCAGGCATAACTTGCGCACGCCGGCCAGCTGCCAGTGAGCGATCCCTGGCACGGCCACTGTGCCGGAGGCCTTGGTCCCGCTCCTGGACCGCCCCCAGACTGTCCCCGGACCGGCGCCCCACCCCTTTCACAAAGCCCAGGGACATACGCACGTCCCGGGGCTTTGCGCGCGTCACCGGGCCTATGCAAAATAGGCTCGGCGCGCGCAGGAGCAGGTACACGCTTAAATCCTGAGGATTTATGCATGTAACCCTTTTAAAATCCGCCCCATGTGTCTCTGTTCAGTGATGTGTATGTCTAGTAACACTTTAGAAATGATACATAGCAGTATTAGTAGTAACTTAACCGGCTTTGTTTGAATATCGGCAATTAGATTTTAAAGTTATCTGAGTACATGTGCCTGGATAATTAACCTTAACCAACTGTATTCAAAAGAGCAGGCCTAATGGGTCAATAAGAACATAAAAAATTGCCATACTGGGTCAGACCAAGGGTCCATCAAGCCCAGCATCCTGTTTCCAACAGAGGCCAATCCAGGCAACAGGTACCTGGCAATTACCCAAACACTAAGTAGATCCCATGCTACTGATGCAATTAATAGCAGTGGCTATTCTCTAAGACAACTTGATTAATAGCAGTAAATGGACTTCTCCTCCATGAACTTATCCAAAACCTTTTTAAACCCAGCTACACAAAGTGCACGAACCACATCCTCTGGCAACAAATTCCAGAGCTTAATTGTGCATTGAGTGAAAAAGAACATACCAGCGCTATTGTTACTGTTACTATGACATTAGCAACAATTCATGTGCCAGGAGCAAGATGATTGTTCTGTGTTTCCAGTCATGGTAAGGAGTTTGGTGGGTCACGGCTGGGTTGGGGGGGGGGGGGGGGGGGGGGGTGAAGCTGCTGGGGAGTTTTGGTTTCAATTCTATTAGGCCAATTTGGGGGAAGGGTAAGGGGAGGCTTTTTGAGATAGAAATTATTTGTAAACATTTTTGGGGAGAGAGGAAAGGGACCAGGGGTGACATTTGTTGAACTCGGGTGGGGGAACTGGACCGCCAGACCCACTTGGCTGCTTCTCTATTTTTTTTAAGGAGAATAGCTGCCCGACACACTGTACTCTTTAAATATATTTTATTTTACTTTTACTTATTTAAAAAGGGTTTTTTATACTGCTGCTCCATACATCGTAGCAGTTTACAAAATATACCATACACAATAAAATATATCTATGTATAAACCAAATAACATATAAAACAGAGAATACCAAAACATATCATCAACAATAGAGTAGCATCTGCTGGAGGGCTATTCGTTTCCCATTCTTCATTAGATAACTGCACATTCTGCTTCAAATTCTTCTGTATACAACCACTTTTATATCGCTCTGCATTCTGAGCTACTCTGGCAGAGTATTCCACAGAGCCAGGCCAGCTATAGAGAAAGCTGTATCTCTTACTTCACAATATGTGCCTGCCGAATTGTTGGGATTTCCAGGAGGCCTTTATATTTTGTGATCTTAACATTCTTGAAGGAGTATAAATACGTTACATGGTACCTGCCCATGGGATATTTGTAGTATTAATTAATTAGGATTACAATTTTATACTTAATTCTGACTCTGACTGGGAGCCAGTGGAGGAAAGCAAGTACTGGAGGAATGTGATCGTATTTATTTTTTACCAGAGAGAAATTTGGCTGAGGAATTTTGTAACAACTGTAGGGAACGCAAGGTAGAGGTAGGACTTCCTAATATAGCCTATTAATGTTAAAGTCATCCGGCAACACGTTCCTGGATAACTAGCCCTCCACTTCTTCAAATCTAGAGAGAGTCTAGGGGTCACAATCTGAAACTCCAGGGGGGATAACTCAGAACCAAAATCAAGAAATATCTCTTCACAGAGGGTGGTGGATGCCTGGAAAGCCCTACCGAAATAGGTGCTGAGGACGAGAACAGTACATGAATTTAAAAGAGCATGGGATAAACATAGAGGATTCCTAAAGGTTTGAGGCTGGCACTGTAGAAAAAGGATAACCTATGTTAACTTTAGATGTAATATTTCTGCATGGGAGAAACATGCACAGAACAACAGAAGAATTACCCCAACAAACAAAGTCTAGTTGGGATTTCTTGTTGGCATGCTACAATCCGCTGCAGTCCCTTCAAGTTCTGCAAGTAGTCCTTCTTGTAAACCTTAGGATACTCCCCAAAGATCCTTTTAACATAATAGCATAGGAATGATGGCAGAAAAGGACCAAATGGTCCATCCAGTCTGCCCAGCAAGCTTCTTATGGTAGTACCTGCTGTTCCGTGCAGATTACCGCACATTTCTCTTAAGGGTAGCAACTGCCACTCCATGCATTTATTAAATGAGCCTTCTTAAAAAATTCATACAGTGCTGAGGTGGTTTTGCTTATAGGCTTGGCCTTAGAAGCAGTCCTGTGCTTTATCACTTATGTCTGCCTATCAGTACCCCAGACCGAAAAAGTCATGGCCCATATTAGTGGTCATCTGAATTAAATTCCCCTTCCATCCCCCATCCCCCCACTGCCGTCAAAGCAGAGAGTGAAGTTGTAATTGCATCAAAAGCATCAAGGCTTAATGGTTAAGGGTATTAATCCCTTGCCTTATGTTGCGTCCAGGTTATCCCCATGTGAATCAGTTCCCCGGACCATAAAAGTCAGGGTCCTCATTGGTTGCCATCTGAATCCAACTCCCCCTTTCCCCCTGCCATTGAAGCAGACAGCAATGATGCAGTTGCATCAAAAGTATCAAAGCTTATTGGTTAAGGGTAGTAACCGCTGCATCAGCAAGTTACCCACATGCACCCTTTTCTTCATTCCCATCCTCTAGCCTTTAGGGATCTATGGTGTTTATCCCATCCCATGTTGGGTTCTTTGAGTGCTGTTGATTTCACCGTCTCCTCTGGAAGGGCATTCCAGGCATCCATCAGCCTCTCCGTGAAGAAATACTTCCTGACGTTGGCTCTGAGTTGTCCCCCTTGAAGTTTCATTTCGTGACTCTTAGTTCTACTGTTTCCGTTCCATTGGAAAAGGTTGGAAGTTCAAGCATCATTATTTATTTATTTATTTATTTATTATTTTTATATACCGATCTAGAACCTTTCAGTTAGCTCCATCATATCTCCCCTGCACCTCCTCTCTTCCAGAGTATTCATATTGAGGTCCTTCAGCCTCTCCTCATAAGTCATTTGATGGAGACCCCACACTATTTTGGTTGCCCTTCCTTACCAGGAAAATGAAGTTTTAGATCCACAACAAAACAAAACTTGGAGACCCAGCACAGAAATTGTGGATTCATTTGTGCCCACAGAGACTGCCTGCTAGCTAACAGTTTAAACAATGTGTGTTATCAAGGGTGAGTGTCTCTTTGGCCCAATGAGAGCTTCACTGTGGATGTCCAAATCTGAAGGACAGGAATAATACTGCTCTCCCAAATCTGCACAGCTAGTGTGACTCTCCTTGGTAAAGCCCCAGCCCACTGCTGCTGGCTTGAGACCTAAATGGTCCTGACCCTGTCCCACATTTGCCTCTCTAATTTTTTTTTGTTATCCTTCACCAGCTCTTTACCACCATGCTCTCTGATATAGCTTATCCTTGGTTTTAGATTTCCAATAAATGTCAATCTTGACATAAAGTAATTAATATCTTTCTTTGTTACCCACACAGGAATCATTTTTATAGGTTAGAGTTTCTTTGGGAAAATCATAATTTTTATAAGTGCATATCTTCCTGCTGTCTAGCATTTTCTTGATTTGCTCTTATGCAGCAGAAATATTTAGTCTATGTATATTCCTGATTCCCTTGAATACTTAAGTACTTTAAAAAAATCTATTGTCCATCTTGGCAGGAATTCTCCTTCACATGTAAGTGGTAACATTGTATCACAAGGTATTGCCTCAGATTTATCAAATTTAACTTGCAGTCTATGTTTACCAGATTTCTAGCTGTGGAACAGTCAGATGTATCCTTCAAGAAGTGTATTATATTTTTTTCCAGTCTCTCAAAAGACTGGAATATCTGTAAGTCTGAAATATAAAAGGGTCACCAAGATCCAGGCTTCTGGTGTTATCTTACTTCACTTAATGTTTTTCACCCTCCCATGATGCTTTGGTGCACTTTGTATATAGCAAATAATATAGCAAATAGGGATGTGCAGACCAAAAGTTTATGTTCATAAGTCCATAAGTCGAAAGGGGGGGTCATTTGCGGTCAATATGGACATATGGAGAATTCCATAAGTTGAGTCTATGTCCATATGTGCAAATAAAAATTTAAACCCCTCACCCTCCTTAATCCCCCCCCCCCCCCAAGACTTACCAAAACTCCCTGGTGGTCCAGCGGGGTCAGGACGCCATTTCTGAACTCCTTTGCGAGGAGCACGTGACGTCGGCGTCACGTCGGAGTGACGCGGCGTCACGTGATTCCCCGCGGGTTCGCTCCGGGACCCTCGTTCGACCCAAAAGGAACTTTTGGCCAGCTTGGGGGGGCCTCCTGACACCCCCAAGCTGGCCAAAAGTTCCTTTTGGGTCGAACGAGGGTCCCGGAGCGAACCCGCGGGGAATCACGTGACGCCGCGTCACTCCGACGTGGCGCCGACGTCACATGCTCCTCGCAAAGGAGTTCAGAAATGGCGTCCTGACTCCTCGCTGGACCACCAGGGAGTTGTGGTAAGTCTTTGGGGGGGATTAAGGAAGGTGAGGGGTTTAAATTTTTATTTTGGATCAACAATCGCGATTTCCAACGTATTCAACATAGCTATGTTGAATAAGTTGGAAATCCGATCGTTTTCGCCTCATCACTTTTTTTAAGTTAAAAAAAAAAATAAGTAGCGTTTTACATTTAAGTTCAAAACGAATGCACACCCCTAATAGCAAACTTACTGGGTGATGCATCAAGTTGCGTTAATGCTCTAACATACATTGCATTGCATATATCAAATGATATCACCGCGATAGAGCACTTTTGCGGCTATATTTCATGATATACACAATATTTTGCATCTCTCCACCCTGATACGCTCCACTATTACAATGGCATTCTTTGCATATGATTTGCATGCATGAATAATGCAAATGAATGCAAAAAAGATCATGATAGTCAATTTGTGTTAATATTTTATTGCAGCCTACCAAGAAGGTAGTCAGTTGCGATAAAATAACACTTCTTTGAAATGCGTTAGATGTATGGCTGGAGGCCTAGGACCCTAATATGGGTCCTGAGGCTCCTGCCACACATTTAAAGCAGCAGAAACCCCCCCCAAAAGTCACAGCCAAAAAGGGAGGTTGAGCTGAAGCCAGTCCAACATCCACCTGCCCAACTAAAAATAAAGCTCCCAACCATTTCGACAAGTGAAAATTTTGTTGGACCTGGGGATAACCAAGATTTCCCCTTTCTTACCCCATGAAGCATTTTCTCCCTTAAAGGATAATTTTGAAAGATCTTGGTGTGGCCCCATGTACCCACATATATAGGTGCATGGAGATCCTCTATAGTCTGTGTGTATCTGGTCCACTCAGATTATAAAATATGCATATATCTGCCCCAATATATGTGCATATGTTTCAGTATGTGTGAATATTTGCAATGCATTGAAAGTGCATACTTTCTCTACCTATTTTATATACATATGCGTGTACATTTTTTTGCATGAAAAAATATTGCGTATATATATAAATCCTTGATTTACATGTGGAAGTAGGTATATTTTAAAATATGTGTGCATACTTGAAATAACCAGTTCACTGAAACCCTCCCAGTCCTTCTCCCTGAACTTCCTCAGTTCAGCCAGATGTGCCACCCAAAAATAACCATCAGCAGACAAGCCTGGTATTAATTGCACTAGTTTATTATCAGGTGTAAAATTATGTGAATAAGTTGCTTAATGTATTCATGTCAATCTCTTTTAAAATAGCAACTTATCCAAGTAAAGTACCTCTTAGCCCTACCCCAGAACACCCCTAGATCACCCCTTTTTTGAGCAGCCAAATGTGCACGTGAAATCTAAAATATGCATGCACTTTTCATATTTATAAAATAGCATGAACATGAATACAAGTTACTTATGCACATATATGCTAATTTTACACGTGTATCTCCTTTGAAAGTTAACTCGTTAGATTGGATGAGGTGGGAGGTATGATTTGAAATTCAAATACCTGAAAAATTGCAAATAATGCATAAGAGACATCTTCTAGCAGCCAGGAAATTCTAGAACAAGAGGAACCTGGTATGTGACAGAGGGGGTACACGCAGGATTAACGTTAGGGAATATTTCACTGAAAAATGGTGATTGATATAGAGTTCAAGAAAGCCTGGGATAAGTAGAGAGGAAGTAGCAGTGGGGAAGTGAGGGTATGTAGTATTGTAACAGAAAAATGAAATAAGCAGACTAGATGGGCTTTCTAGTTATTACCTGCTGTCATATTTGCCCTTTCTATGTTTCCATGTATGTATTTTATAGTCTAAATTATAGGTATGTAGTTCTTGTGCATTAATCAAAATGGACAGAAGCCCCTGGGCTATTTTTTTATTTTATTTTTTTACAATAAACATAGTCAAAGGTCTTGATCATTAGCAAAATGACTGAGAAAACTGCTGGGAAGCTTCAAACTGAAATCTACTGAATTATTGTGCATGTGTGACGTCTGTCTATAGACTGAGCTGTTAGTTTCAACAGAATAAATATTCATGTCTTTGCTATGCGACATTTAAAGGGAGTCATCATTTTTTCTTAAATGTCAGATTCTGCCAAAGCGTTGCATCTTGGGCTGAAAGGTTGTGGGGGAGGTGACAGGTCAACTTTAGCTCTTTAAACTTCCTTTTTTTGCTGTTGAATGCTTTAACATTTCCAGCTGTATCAGCAGTCCTCAGCATAGCTTGGCAAAGAGGAGGCCCCTGTGTTCTTTTCTCCATGCAAAACAAAGATTTTAAGTTCTTTTGAACTTAGCTTGCCACCTTGGGCGGTAAATCTCATGTGGTGGAATAAGCTTTGGAAATTCCTAAGCAAAAATAAGCATTTTTTTTTCTTTCAGTGTTAACTTCTTTTGATCC
Source organism: Rhinatrema bivittatum (assembly GCF_901001135.1). Classification (NCBI taxonomy): domain Eukaryota; kingdom Metazoa; phylum Chordata; class Amphibia; order Gymnophiona; family Rhinatrematidae; genus Rhinatrema; species Rhinatrema bivittatum. Next base: position 306,231,806 of record NC_042618.1, read on the forward strand.
ATAGGATTCAGAAAATTACAATCTAAAAATGATTTGGTAGGGGCATGGCTATTAGAAATTTGATTGGTAAATCAGATATTTTTATTTATTTATGCTTATCACCCATCAGGGACTTTAGATGATGAACAACTAATAATCATAAAACATTCATACAACATAATATCATGGATCTACAGGCATCATAATTAACCTAAAATCAAACAACAGCAAGATAAAAATAACATTTAATATACAACATAATGCTCCTAATCAGAGCTCAGATTAAAATCTTTCAAAAACAATAATATCTTCAAAAGACAGAAAAACCTAGTTTGTGTTCAGATACCTTTATTTGCTACAATTGTGTATGGTAATCAGACACAATGATTTTGTTTGATTTGAGTGGCAAATGAACATGAGACCCTGTCTTTCATGGAATCCATACACAATGTAAATTTGTATTCATCTGTAATTTTTAAATTATAAATAAGAGAATATTGTCATCTGGATAACATTCTACAAAATGGCTCTAAGTAGAGATGTGCTGTCATTTGTTTTATTTTGAACAGTGCACACCAAATCAAAATAGTCAGCCAACTAGGGATGGACAGGAAAAAAAAAAAGTGCCTTGTTTTGACCATTTGTTTCATTCATTTAAGAACAGACAGAGAGTTCATTAAGCCCAGTATCCTGCTTCCAATGGTGGGCAGCCCAGCTTACAAATACCAGGCAAGATCCCCATCAATAAATAAATCCCATGCTGCTATCGTGCAGTGATAAATACGGGCTATGTCTTATGTTTTCTTGGTTAATAACAGTTTATTGACTTCTTCAGGAATTTGTCCAAATCTTTCATAAACCCAGCTATGTTAACTGCCTTAACCATGTTCTCTAGTAATGAATTTCAGAGTTTAGCTGCATTTTAAAAAAAATCATTTTTTGGTTGATTAATTTTTCATTTGTCATTAAACTCAATGGGGTAAGCATTGCAGTCTATATTGGGTTCCAGAATTGGGGTTCTCTCATCAACTCTCATGAAATTTGTGGGCAGAATTCATCAGAAGGGGGAAAGAATTCCAAGGTATTTAGACTGTGGCAAAGTGGTACCAAAACTGTCATGATTAGTTTATATGACAGTTTATATAGAGGAGACCTTCAGGGACACAGTAGAGAAGTCCCACCTCCAATCTGTGCCGCTCTGGAGCAGAAAGGATACCTGCAAGGAGAGCATCAGCTTGATGAGGCAGGAAGCAATCCTGTAACTAGGACCCGCCCTCAAGATGATGAGGAATCTTCTCGCACCGAGGATAGGTCTCTAGGGGCACATGCCCAGGAAGAAAGGATTAGGATAGTCATTATAGCTGGTGATTCAATTATTAGGAAGGCTGATAGCTGATTGGCTGGTGGACGTGAGGATCGCTTGGTAACTCCCTGCCTGGTGTGAAGGTGGCAGACCTCATGTATAACATAGCTAGAATTTTAGGTAGTGCTGGGGAGAAGCCGTCTGTCTTGGTATATGTGGATACCAAAGACATAGGAAAGTGCAGGAAGGAGGTTTTGGAAGCTAAATTTAAGGTTTTAGGTAGAAAGCTAAAATCCAGAAACTCTAGCATTCTCAGCAATGCTCCCCATTTCAAATGCAGGACCCCAGAGGTAGGCAGAGCTCCAAAATCTCAATGCGTGGATGAAACAATGGTAGATCTGATAGAAACTGGGCTTCATTTTGGGGGAAGGGGAGGCCTTTTCCGAAAGGGATCCAAATTAACCAGAGTGGAACCAGGCTGCTGGCACTAACTTTTAAAAAAGAGATAGCACAGCTTTTAAACTAGATGATAAGGGAAAGCCGATGGTTTCTCAGAAGAGTATGGTTCAGAATGATGTATCTTTGAAGGATACTAAGAGAACAGGAAAAATAAGGCATCTCAGTAGAGAGGTTTCAATAAATGCCAAAGGGGATAAGGTGCCTTTAAGTAAAGAGCAGAAAGATTCCAAATTACCCCATCAACTGATCAGGAGCTTGTTGATACAAGCAAGAAACATGCTTTTAAATGTCTATCTACAAATGCTAGAAGTCTAAAAAATAAGATGGGAGAGTTAGAGCATAGCACTGGTTGAAGAGGTAGATACAATTGGCATCTCAGAGACCTGGTGGAAGGCGTATAACCAATAGGGATGTGAATCGTTTTTGAACGATTAAAATTATCGTCAGATAATTTTAAAATTGTCCAAAATCGTTAGAGTGCACGATACAATACAAATGCCCCCGATTTATCGTCAGGGGCATTTGTATTGTATCGTTAAATAGGGCGCGGGAAAACCGGCACACCAAAAAAACCCTAAAACCCACCCCGAACCTTTAGAACAAATCCCCCATCCTCCCGAACCCCCCCAAAATGTTTTAAATTACCTGGGGTCCAGTGGGGGGGGTCCCGACGCGATCTCCCTCTCTCTGGCCACGAATGCGTTGAGAGAAATGGTGCCGGTGGCCCTTTGCCCTTATCATGTGACAGGGCAAAGGTAGCGCCAGCGCCATTTTGGTTCCTGGGTCCCGACGTCACGCGTGCAGGAGATCGCCCCCGGACCCCCGCTGGACCCCCAGGGACATTTGGCCAGCTTGGGGGGGGCTCCTGACCCCCACAAGACTTGCCAAAAGTCCAGTGGGGGTCCGGGATCGACCTCCTGCACGCGGGCCATATTGCCAATCTTCAAAATGGCGCTGGCGCTACCTTTGCCCTCACTATGTCATATGGGCGACGGTCGCCCATATGACATAGTGAGGGCAAAATCTTCAGAATGGCGCCGGTGCTACCTTTGCCCTGTCACATGATAAGGGCAAAGGGCCACCGGCGCCATTTCTCTCAATGCAGTCGTGGCCAGAGAGAGGGAGATCGCGTCGGGACCACCCCACTGGACCTCAGGTAATTTAAAACATTTTGGGGGGGGGGTTCGGGAGGGTGGGGGAATTGTTCTAAAGGTTCGGGGTGGGTTTTAGGGTTTTTTTGGTGTGCCGTTTTCCCGCCCTCCCCCGATTTACGATTTTTAACGATTTTTTTAAAAACAAAAACACGACGATAAGATTTCCCTCCCCCCCAACCAAAATCGATCGTTAAGATGATCGATCACACGATTCACACCCCTAATAACCAATGCGACACTGTGATATCAGAGTACAAATTATATCGAAATTATAGGATGGATGAAATTGATGGAGGCACTATATGTTAAAGAGAGCATTGAGTCAAACAGGATAAAAGTTCTGTAGGAAACAAAATGCAATGATGAATCTTTATGGATAGAAATTCCAGGAGAACAAGGGAATAAAACAGTAATGGGGTATATTACCATCCACCTGGCCAAAATGAACTAACAAATGATGAAATGCTAAAAGAAATTAAGGAAGCTAATGAAATCAGCAGCACACGAATAATGGGTAATTTCAATTACCCCAGCACCGACTGGGTGAATGTTACATCAGGACATTCTAGAGAAGTAAAGTTCCTAGATGAAATAAATGACTTTCATGGGGCAGGTGGTACAAGAACCAACAAGAGGGGAAACTATTTTAGACCTAGTCCTTAGTGGAACACAGGATTTGGTGCAAGAGGTAACAGTGTTGGAGCCTCTTGACAATAGTGATCACAACATTTTTAATTTTGACTGAATAACTGGAGGGAGTATGAAAAAAAAATCTACTACGACAGCATCCAACTTTCAAAAAGGTGACTATGACAAAATAAGGAAAATGTTTAGGAAAAAACTAAAAGGAGCAATTGCAAAGGTGTTCAGTTCGGAGTTAACAATCTGCTTGAAAGTAGCAATCTGTTCTGTTATTTAGGAGAGTTGTGGGTGGATCCTTGGACCGGTGGCAGATGACCACGCTCCCGAGGGAAGATCCCGAGAGGGACCACCGGTCAGGCTCAGAGTATGGAGACAGACACACACTAGTTCTTTTATTAGACAGTATGCTGAACCACCAGAGGTGGCAGTAATGAGCTGGAATGCCCGGCTGGGCTGTAGTCCCTCGGATACTGGAACAGTGATCCCTGGAGACTGAGCTGTAGAGAAATTGAAATATAGTGTGTAGGCAGGGTATGCATAGTTCATGTGCTGAACTAGATGGTAACACTCACACAATGTCTCATAGAAGCCCAGGAGCTGGAATGTATAGGCCCTCGAGGAGCGAGTACCTGGTTGCAGGGAAAGCTCTGAGAGAGCGACGGTAACTCACTGATGTAGTTGGCAGTGATGACTTCCAGGCAGAAGAGAGTACCGAGTAAGTCTGGGAACAAGGGCCCTCAAGGAGCGAGTACCAGTTCCAGACTGTCACCTGAAAAACAAAGGAGAGAGCGAGGCCCCCGAGGAGCGGGTACCCCTAGTACGTCCGAGGAGGCAGAGTAGCTTAGGTAGTGAAATCCTTGCTAACTCGATGTGTCAGCAAATACTGAGACCTTAAATATCCGTCGTGGGTGACGTCATCTTTGGGGGACGCACCCGAGTTTCGTGCCATCGCCGGTACTTCAGTCAGGGCCGCGCCGCGCGCATGCTCCTAGGCCTCCAGGAAACATGGCGGTTTGCAGAGTCCAGCCGGTCCAGGGACGCCGGAGGACTTCGGCAGAAGAACGCCGCGGAAGCCAATCTTCCCGCAGACGAAGAGGGAGGCACCAAAGAGGTAAGGAGGGTGGAGAGAGGGCGTCGGGAACCGATGGAAACAACAAAAGGTTAAGAATTTAGCTCAGGCATGGATGTTGTTTAAAAATACCATCTTGGAAGCCCAGAACTGATGTATTCCATGCATTAGAAAAGGTGGAAAGAAGGCTAAACAACTACTGGCATGATTGAAAAGTGAGGCGGGAGAGTCTATAATATCTAAAACAACATCTTTCAAGAAATGGAAAAGGGATCCAAATGAAGAAAACATGAAACAGCACAAGCACTGGCAAGTCAGATACAAAGCATTGATAAGAAAGGGAGAGATTTGAAAAGAAGCTTGCCATGGAAACAAAGACTCATAATAAAAGCTTTTTCAGCTACATTTGAGCTAAAAAGACTGCTAGGGAATCAGTTGTACGATTAGATGATCAAGGGGTAAAAGGCGCACTTAGGGATGACAAAGCCATTGCAGACAGACTAAATTAATTCTTTGTTTCAGTATTCACTGAGGAAAAAATAAGAGATATACCCATGCCAGAAATGATATTCAAAGGTGATGATTTAGAGGAACTGAAACAAATCTCAGTGAACCTGGAAGATATACTAGGGCAAATTAACAAACTAAAGAGTAGCAAATCACCTGGACCAAATGGTATGCATCCCAGAGTGCTGAAATTACTGAGAAATGAAATTGTGGACCTGCTATTGGAAATTTGTAAATTATCAATAACATCATCTATGGTACTTGAAGACTGGAAGGTTTTCAATGTAATGCCAATTTTTAAAAATGGATCAAGGGGTGATCCAAGAAATTACAGACCAGTGAGTCTAATATCTGTGCTAGGCAGAATGGTAGAAACAATCATAAAGAACAAAATTGTTTAACATATAGATAAGCATAGTTTAATGAGACAAAGCCAACATGGATTTGGCCAAGGGAAGTCTTGCCTCACAAATTTGCTACATTTTTTGGAAGGCATAAATAAACATATGAATAAAGGTGACCCAGGTGATATAGTACATCTGGATTTCCAGAAAATGTTTGCCAAAGTCCCTCATAAGAGACTTCTTAAGAAAGAAATTTTATGAAGCATCACTCTACACCCTTTAAACATTTTTTAGAAATCTCATTGAGATAATAAGTAAGTGTGAAAAGTGTGGTCAAAGTATATTTTTAAAATTATAAAATTATCATTGTTGAAAGTGATTAAAAAAGAAAAATATTGTAAGGAAGTATATAAAAAAAGTTTATTGAGTGTGGGTTGTTTGTTGTGATTGCCATTAACTTCTCCAGCATGAAGTAGGATGAATTCTATTGGGTGCCAAAATGAACAATAAGTTGTTTGAGAGGCATCCCGACTTTCTCTTGCTTTTCCTGGAGAAGCTGCCCCAACTTCACATTTCTATGGAAGTACCTTGCTATCTTCCAGCACTTCTCTAAAAGCTCTGCCAAGTATTCATTCGCATGGTCCTTGAACTCCATCCCCATGACTTTCTTCACTACCAGGTGCAGAGTGTGTGCAAAACATTGGATACCCTGAAAGCCCCATTGTATATTGCCTTTACTATATTTGTGCCATTGTCTGTGACAAATAATCCTGCATTTAAACTCTTTGCTCTTTTGTCTAGCTGCCAACTCTCTAGTTTATCTCTTATGGCTGATAGGATATTGGCTGAGATATGGGACTCATCCATCAACTGGATGTGCAGCAAAGCCCACCTGCACCCTGATGCTCTGTCCCTGCTAGAGCTGCTTCCTGGCTCTGCCTCTGCCAGGTCCCACCAGTGGGCCATCAGGGAAAGATAAAAGTGTGCCGCATTTGTAAAGCTCCAGATGTTGATGATCAACTGCACACTACTCCCTTCTGCCTTAGTCAGCAGTTCTTTAAAGTGATTATGGCACTGGTTGTACAGGTTGGGGATGATCTTCCTTCTAAAGGTGGTCCTGGAGGGAACTTTGTAATTTGGCACTATCACCTGCAGGGAATGCTTAAAGCCCACATTTTCCATTAGGTGTAAGAGCTGATCATCAAGGGACATCAAGGGACATCAAGGGACTAGGAGCATTTTTCTGATGCTCCTAGTTACAACTTCTGATGCTGCCTATTTCCTAGCCTAGGACAGTGCTATCAAACACAGTCCCTCCATGGTAGAATGCCATTTCTGACTCTTGGCTGGAGGCTGGTTGTCTGCCACCTGACTGGTGGAAGGGGTTGAGGGCATGGGATCAGTTTGTGGAACACTCTTCCTCTTTTGCACCACTTTCCCCTGACTGGAAGAAGGGGTCCCCAAGCTACTACTGGCACTTCCACCTTCCCCAGACACCAGTACTAGTGAGTGCTGCTTCTACAGGTGATAGTGCATACCAGTATTTGTCAGGTGCCCCAATTGCTTCCCTTGACTGATATCTTTTGCACAGTGATTACACTTCACAAAATGTGGGTCTCCCTGATTTTGAAGTGCCTTCAGATTACATATTTCTTCTGTGGATTCTGATGAACAATGCCAGGAGCTTCAGTTGTGCTCTACCTGTGCTGCCTGATCTTCATCACCATCCTCATTTTGCTCTATCTGCTCCATCAATGAACTAGATGCTAAGATACTACTGTATACTCCTCCCAAAATTTCTTCTAGTAGCTATTCTATTTCTTCTGATTTAGACAAACCAAGAAAAATCTCTTTGTCTGAATCACTGGATGAAAATATTGCCTTCATAGTATCATCTCTAGTGAGGAAAGAAGAACTTGCTGCTGCTTTTGGGCTTTGTTGTTCTTCTACCCCTTCCAACTTATTACTCTCTGCCTCCTTGAATAAGTGTGTCTGTGCCACCTTTTTTCTCTTTTCAAAAATAGAAGGGAGTGAAACAGGCTCATCTGCAGTCTGCAGTGCCATATGCTCTTCATATATCAGTTTCTTCTGACAAGAACTGCCATTTTAGGCTTAAAGAAATCCCTCTTCAACTTAGGTGCAGGACCTTTTCTTTGGTTGTTGCTGCCAAACTTGCCAACATTTTCTGTACCTATTCTGCCTTTCCCTATCCCCAACATGATTGATTTTGCCTCTGGGGGTTTGGATATTAAAATGATTTAATATTTCTCAGTGATACTGTAACTCAGTATATACCTACTGACTATGACACACTAATGTGTGTGTATGGAGATCTTTAACTGCAGTGCAGCAATCTCTGCACTTTCTTATACCTCCCCCCAAGGGAGAGAAAAAGCTACAAAACAAAGCTACTGCCTGCCATCTTTCTCTGCTGCTGACTAACTGGTCTAGTAACAGACTAAAATGGGCAGCAGTCAAAAGGTTGTTCTGGAAAAATTGAAATCTAAGAACTCTGTGAGATGTCAAAAACAGTGACCTCCCAAGAAAATGTCTGCAGAAGGAATGCACACATCACAGTACATCAATGATTTGCTGAGTCTTCAAAATCAGTGTCACTGGATTTAGACAGCAGTGATAGGATGGATAGAAAAATGTCACTGCAAAACATTTTCTCCATTGTCTTCCTGACAAACTGTCCTACTCAGGATGACAAGGCAGTAGGTCACACATAACTCACTGGGCTGGCTGGATGGCTATTATACAGTAACAATTCCTAACTGTATACCTCTTGCTCTCTCTTTGATTTCAATGGAAATGAATGGGGAGTAAAACAAATTAAATGAACAGGATTAATTTGGGGGACACCCCCCCCCTCCATTTGTTTCAGGGACCCACAAAAGAAATAAATGGGACCCCATTTGCTTTGGTTTACCCATTTGTTTTAAATGAATGCACATTCCTAGTGCAAACTGTATAGGGACATGACAGGTAACAGCAGGACACAGCACTTATGTCTGCACATGGAAGTTTCCCTTTAAAAAAACACTTTACAATATATTGCATTTGCAAAGTCTCCCATGGAAGTCCTCCAGGCCCAGTCTCAAGCAATTCTAGCTTATAGATATGCAACTCTAGATTTCTATCAGTGTCACATTTTTTAACAGTAATTTAATTTATTGCCTGTACACCTTTATTTTTGTTTTCCTTTGATTATATTTAGCTCACATCTTTTCATTGGTAGCTCAAGACAAATTATTTTTAGGTACAGTAGATATTTTCCTGTCCCCAGAGGGTTTACAATTAGGGACAGTAACTTTTAAACTGGCTTGCAGGTCCCCGTGTGCTCGTTGTTGATATGCGCCCAGGGGTGCGGCCATTTTATAACATATGCGTCTATATGCATGCATGTTATAAAATAGCCTGGCTCTGCACACATGTGCATGCAATTTTAAGTGGACATGCACCTATTTTCGCAAATGCCGCTTCTACCATGTAAGTGGTGGGATTTTAATAGACACGCACGCCAATGCAATTAAAAGTTTCCCCCATTTCGTTCCCAGTTTGCCCAGGTAAGAGATAGAACTTCCAAATCCCCCTAGTTTAATAGCCTCACTTCTCCCCTGTTAGCCTCGACTTTTAAAATCCTATTGATCTACCTAGAATTTTTTGTTTTACAGCTTACAAGTCATCCATTGCAGAAGTAAAGTTAAGTGGCAGGGAACCCTGGCACGTGCCTGTGCGTGTGTGTAAGTATTTATGCACTAGTTTCAGGGTGAAATCAATGAACTTCCATGCCCTGCCCAAACCACGATCATGTCCTGCCCTGCCCCTTTTTTGCAACTTTTCCTTTGTGCAAGTAGCAGTAAGTATCAGCCCGATACTGTAAAACCGCGGGAGAGCGGACGAACGCCCGCTCTCCCGGCGCACGCACCGGCCCTTCGCCGGTGCGAGCTATCCAGTATGCAAATTAGGCGACGCGGTGCAAACGAGGGAAAGGAGGCACTAGGGACACTAGCGCGTCCCTAGCGCCTCCTTTTGGCCTGGAGCGGCGGCTGTCAGCGGGTTTGACAGCCGACGCTCAATTTTGCCGGCGTCGGTTCTCGAGCCCGCTGACAGCCACGGGCTCGGAAACCGGACGCCGGCAAAATTGAGCATCCGGTTTTCGGCCCGACAGCCGCGGGCCGAATTCAAAATTTTTTTTTTTTTTACTTTTTTTTACTTTTGGGGACCTCCGACTTAATATCGCTATGATATTAAGTCGGAGGGTGCACAGAAAAGCAGTTTTTACTGCTTTTCTGTGCACTTTCCTGACGCCGGAAGAAATTAGCGCCGACCCAAAGGTCGGCGCTAATTTCTTAGAGTAAAATGTGCGGCTTGGCTGCACATTTTACTTACTGGATCCCGCGCGCATACCTAATAGGGCCATCAACATGCATTTGCATGTTGAGGGCGCTATTAGGTGCCGCGGGTGGGCCGCGTGTTTTCCTCCCCTTACTGAATAAGGGGTAAGGGAAAACACGCGTCCAGAGCAGGCTGACAGTGCGCTCCGACGGAGCACACTTTACTGTATCGACCTGTATGTGTGTACTTGGATGGCTTTTGAAATCCGCTGCCGCATGCCGGCCCAACTTGTATATAAACGTTGAGAGAGGGGAGAGGTCTAGAGGCATTACAGGGCGGGGTCAGAAGTGTGCATTGTAGTTGCTATTTCTAAGAGGTGTACACACATACATTACCACACTTATTCGTACACCTTTAAACCTGCTAATTGACTCACACAAGTGACATTGGACTTGCCTGTAGTTTGCATGGGAAATCTGGGTAAACTGGTGGAGGTTCTAAACGCATACTTTATAAAATACCTGCTTCCATGTTTAATTCTTGGTGTTTATATTCATGCAATGCCATGATTATTACATGTGTAAAATATTCGCACATATCTTTATCAATTGGGTAGACAAAGTATATGGTTTCCAGCATTGGAAATATGCGTGTGCACTGTACTTTCAATGCAGAAATGTGTGGTGTTGTATAAAATGTGCAGCTTCCACTATCATTAAACTCTGGACGTCCACTTACACGCGTACATGCTGTAATGCAGATAGGTTTGAAAGTTGGTCTCGCTGTTTGTATCTGAGCTTCTGAGGCAATGGAGGCGGGTGAAGTGATTTGCTCAAGGTCATAAGGAGTGGGATTTGAACCCTGGCTCGCCAGTTCACTGCTGAAACCATTAGGCTACACCTAACCTGACATAATCATGAAAGACATCACATATAAAATCTAGTGGAAAATTTTTATTTAAACTATTTTATAGGCAAGCAATCAAACTTAGGTATTAAATGACATGTTGAGAAAGTTTGTGAATTGGGATGTATCGTGTTAATTTACTTCCACTGTTTCCAATATGGCCTAGTTCCTAATAATGTGTGTTTTTTACATTAAAATAGTCATGCACTTTTGTGAATGTGGTGTAACATAACATAGTAACATGAGGTACATTTCCAAAATAACCATAGGTCTGCAAGTACATTTTCAAAGAGGAACTCACTAAATCCTGGGCTGGGAGGGGAATTAGAGTACTTTGCATCCACATACATTGCACCTGTCTTGACCTGTGTGGCCTCCTTAATAAACAGGGGAAAAATATTCTAAAGGTAAATTGATAAGAGTATTTAGGTATATCCGAAAGCTAATAAATCGGGATTTCAGAAGTCTAAACTCCTACATTAATGTGTTGTGGTGTCAGAACGGTATTGAATATCTGACAAGCTCTTCAAAGTAAGAGGTTCAGGCTCAATCAGGCTTCTCATTTCAAGTGGGTCAATTTCTCCTGACACGTTACACGCAGTATGAGAGAAAGGAGCTAGAGGATCGGTCTGCTGTCTAATGGACTTTCAGTCAGACAAGGTCAACGCTAGACAGAAGACATGAAAAAGAATAAAGAAAACTGACATACACCTCCAAATTCCTGGGAAATCCAGTCGCTGATAAGGAGGAAAAACTGATTATCCTTCTTTTTAAGAACACTTTTTTTTTTTTTGCATTTAATTTAAGAACAGAATTGGCAAGCATGACAAGCCTCAACTGAACAAGTAATGCCAAAAGCTGTAATATCCACGTGTGGCTGAAAATTATGTAAAAAGATGATCAATGATCCTTTTCAGTCCATCCATTTTCTGATTATTTAACACGGATCTCTGTAAGGTTTTTGTAGTAAAGTTTAGCAAGCACGTTAAGGCTAAAAAATAGTGCATTACACAATAGCAAAGCACTTTCTTTAGAACAAAATTTTCTGTTTTATTTTGTTTTTAAAACAAACAAAAAATGTAAAAAAATTAATCTCTTTTGTAAAACAGTTGTCCTATCTCTGACCTGCTGAGCCCCTCCCCAGCACCACCACCATAACGTCCCTGATGCCCCTAGCCTCCGATACTCTCACCCCGTGAAGTCTTCAACATATGTTTAAAGCATCACAAGGCAGGAGCAGTTCCTGGTCACTCCTGCCCCACTGCTGCCATTTTTTCAAGTGAAGCAGGTAGACTCAGGCTGCTGCCATTATTACTTTGTTCCACACAGAGATGCTGGCCTGAGTCTGGCCAGGGTCAGATTTAATAAAAAGGTTTCTGTGGCGCTATGTTTAGGTCATGGATAAAAAACCAAAATGCATAGGTCTGATTTTTAAAACTACACACATTTTTTTTTACCCATAATCAGCCTCCCGCAGATTGAAAATGTACGAGGTCACTTTGCCTTAGCATATTTGAAGGGGAATTTTCAAAGGGAAACTACCAGCGTGGTCTCCTTTTAAAATTTGCTTCAAGGTGAATGGATACAAATTGAAGGGGGGCACCGTGCAACAACAAGTACTAATGAAAACTGCCTCTATTGATGTGCAGCTTGATTTTCCACCCATAGGATGAACTTTCAAAGACATACATGCATACTAATTAGCATATATGTGCATAAGTAGCATTGATTTTATGAATTTATTTAAACATTCAAACTATTCACACATGTGTTGTTCAGGGCAGATTACCGATTTAACATTCATAATTAACAATCTACATAAACAGTTCAAAATAAACGTAGAAACATAAAAACAAATTACTTGTGTACATGCTATTTTATAAACTTCAAAGGTACATGCATATTTTTGCTATCACGCATACATATATGTGCGTAAAAAGGGGGCGGTCAAGGGCGATATGGGGGCAGGCACAACATTTTAGTATATAAGTTGCTATTTTAAAAGACATGCACATAGATCTGGCAACTTATTAGCCTAATGTTGCACCTGTTATTAATCTTGCGTAAGCGATATTAAACATGTTTACTGTGGCCACTTCAAACAAAACCTTTAGTAAGGATGCAGAAAAATAATTATTGCAAATAATAATTAAATAGATATGAATGAATTGGGGGGAGTTGAGGCTGAAGAACCAGGTGGTTTTGATGATCTGGTGGAGCAATTGGTAAAACTGGTAATTTCACTTATGTACACATGGCGACCCTTTGGACTTACCACTATATAGCCCTAGTTCCTTTTTTTTTGCTAGGACAGCAAATGGGTAGTTGAAGGAAGGATGCACCATTTCAGAACAGCTCCTCCACAGAAGTTGCTGGAATGGCTTAGTCCCTTGCTGGTACAAAAGCAGCTTGCATCATTACAAAGTATGGCATTTTTAGTTAGCAATTAGATGAGAAGGAGCTATTGTTCCTGAGTTGATTTTCTTCCTATGCGATGTACTAGGCCCTATGGTAAGGAACCTGCACCTAATAGGAAGTGGACAATTTCCTGGCTGGTACACAACCGGTCCAGTAAGGATGTCTCAGGGATTGTTCAAGGTACCAAACTTGTTTCCCTTAAATTAAACCCACCCTGGACCCACTAACTTTTTGCTTTACATTTAGGCTCATAATAAAACTAGGCTCCTAAATTTTAGCATTTTACTCAGCTCAGTTTTCAACGGGGCAGATTTAGGAGCCTAATCCTCAAACCTATCCGTGGTACAGCATTTGCATATATAAGTGGATGCAGAGATTAGTACTAGTATTTTGTAAACCGTGTGGCAGGAGCTGCATGGTTTATAAAATACTATTTTTTTTCTGCCCCAAAGGTATGCATGGATGGATCAGTATATGCATTTATTTCCAATGCAAGAAAACGTATATTTCTCTACCCATTTTATAAACATACATGCCTACATTTCATATATAAAATAATTGTGACACTGCACAAATAAACATCAATAATTAAGCACAGAGATAGATATTTTATATTGCATGCACCAGCACTTGGAATCACCAGTTTATCGCTACATCCATCAGTTCATCTAGACTGTCCAGCACGGGGTGGACTGCATAGCTCAGGAACCATCTGTGGCTATTTCATGTGCAAAATGTGGTTCTTGCCCTCCTGGCCACAAGGCAACGAGCAGCTCTACAATGGACAGGAGAGGAGGGGCCGGAGCAGGAAGCACACATAATAGAACAGAGCAGAGAAGAGCCATTCTGCTCCAGTCCCTGCCTTCTCGACACAGTGCTGCTGTTTACTGCAGAGATATTAGGGACGGGGCGAGAACAGGGCTCAGAGGCTTTTCTTTGTTCATCTCCGTTCTACCCTCTACCTACCCTATCTCTCAGCAACTAGCAACAGTGGAGGACAGGAAGAGAGAGGAGGGGGTAAGGCTTTAGCTGACAGGGCAGCAAAGAATAGTTACTCAGCTCCCTGCTCTTGCCCTCCCTATTCTTTCAAAATCTCTTTCCTGGTCTGCAGTCTGGAGAAATGGGATTGGAGATACACTGCCCCCGGCCCAACAGCTCACTGTGCTCCCAGAACTGACAGCAGGGGAGAGGAGGGAATCACCCAGAGCTCTAGTCAGGCCAAAATGAATTGTGGAAAGCAAAAGGGAGCGAATGCTGAAAGGGGATAAGTGGGTGATTGTAGTTGATGAATACTTGGAGAGCACTGCATGAAATGAATGTTGAGGAAGGCGAGGGGCGTGAAAGCTTGAAGGAGAAGTGGTGAAAGAAGGGGTAAATGCTTCTGGGGACAGTGAATGGAAAAGGGGTGTATGTTATGAGAGTTAGGAACAGCATAAGGAGGAGCTTCTGCTATTGTTTGTTTATTTATTTATTTATTTATTTATTTTTTTAGGACTTTAAAGATATTAGCAAAACTAAAAGGAAAACATCACTACCAAGTTCAAATAAAGGCTTTAGATTGATATCCATGTCAAACACTTGCGAAAACAGAAATATTTTCAGAGCATTCTTAAAAATTTTAATAGATGTTATAGATTTCAACAAAGGGCGTTTCAGAGGACCAGCAGAGGACCAACCTTGGAAAAGGCCTGATCGCACATGAAACTGAGGTGAGTCAATTTTGGGGAGGAAACCTCTAAAAAATCTCTATTTGCAGATTTCAAAGAACATGAGGACTTGTATATCTGTAATGCAGTGTTGATCCCAGGAGCAGAGTCATTATATATTAGCTCATGTATTAATTTTGCCGGTTTAAATTGGACATGCCCTTGAATGGGCAACCAATGTAAAGAGAAATGCAATCACACATTTTTGTGTCAGTCAAGGTGTGAGCAGCAGAGTTCTGCACTATCTAAAGGTCCACATTGTATTTGCTGGCAGTCTGGTAGATAACAAATTACAGTAGTCTAAGCCAATCAGTACCAGGGCTTGGAGGACTGTACAAGTGTCCAAAAGACCTGTGGTTCTAAGAGCAGCTTAAGTTGTCTAAGTATATGCAGCTTATAAAAAGATGATTTTCCAACAAATTTGATATAAGCATGCATGGAAAGATTATTATCAATAATTACACCCACATTTCATACTTGTTAGGTGATTGGAAGTTGAGACCATTAAATTGGAAAACCGAAGGCGCACTGAAGAATGGGATTCTGCGTAGAATAATTATTTTGTTTTATTTCAACATTCAGTGCTAATCTGGTGAGTGTCAGCCAACGTTTAACTGAATTTAAACATAAGATAATCAAATTGAAAGTATTGGAAGAGGTAGAATGAAATGGAATAAAAAAACTGGATGCCATCAGCATAGATCTTGTAGTTCACACCAAGACATGCAGAATTTTACAAAGAAGAAAAATATAAATGTTAAAGGGAGTTGCTGACAGTGTGGAGCCTTGTGGTGCTCTGCTAGTCACAGCATTCCAGTCAGACACTGACCCACCAGTCCTAATTTGCTGAACACGGTTTCACAGGTAGTAGGAGAACCAATTTAATACTGTCTCAGCAATGCCAGTAGACTTTAGATGTGTTAAGAGAATCTATGATCTAATGTCAAAGGCAACTGTGATATGTAAGAGACCCGTAACATAATTTACGCCTCTATCAAAGCTTCTTATTATATTATCAAAACCTGACAACAATAAGTTCTCAGTGTTAAATGCCTTCCTGAGACCAAACTGCAATTGATCAATAATGGCCTGCTCTTCAGAAAAATTCATCACTTGGGTTAATACAATTGATTCAATAACTTTGGCAAGGAAGGGTAAAGATGATATAGGTCAATAGTTTGTCAATTCGGAGGGATGAGTGGTAGATTTACTTAGAATATGCTACACAGAAGTGTTGTGGGAGTCTCATTTTAGTGGACCCTTGGGCCGACCTGCTGGAGACTGGGAAAGGTGGTCAATGTCTCTAGTGAATAGCAGGCCGGGAGGCAGATGTTCAGGCAGGATGTAGATGCTCTTCACCCTGGAAGCTGGTACTCCCCCGGGAGGAGCCCGTAGGGGCCCGGCCGCTGGGACTTAGGCGGGTTGTGGATCAGGACAGGTAACTGGAACCAGACTAGGACAGTAGCAATACTGTAACTGGGTTCGGGTACTGGAACCAGGCAGGAACTGTAGCAAGACTCAGGTACTGGAACCAGGCAGGAACTGTAGCAGGTAAACAGGAACCAAGCAGGTGCTGTAGCAGGCAGGCAGGAACCAAGCAGGTACTGTAGCAAGCAGACAGGAACCAAGCAGGTACTGTAGCAGGCAAGCAGGAACCAAGCTGGTACTGTAGCAGGCAGGAACCAAGCAGGTACTGTAGCAAGCAGGCAGGAACCAAGCAGGTACTGTAGCAGGAACGGAGCGACGAAGCCAAGCGAGTCACTCTGGGGCACAGCGCAACAGGAAACCGGGAAGCTAACCCGTTGCAAGGCAAGGACTGGATGGCCACAGCCGGCTTATCAAGGCTGCAGCGTCTGACGTCAGGAACTGGGCGGAGTCTCCACTGGCGGGAAACGGGCTAGAAAGGCGCCCAAGTGGCACGCGCGCGAGCCTAGGAGCAGGGTGTCCTCAGGCACCTTCGCGGTGGTGCAGGCCCAGTGGGGATGCCACCCAACAGGCCGCAAGCCAGGGCTCCGCAGGCGGAGGCAGGTCCGGAAACAAGGAGGTAAGGGCCGGGCCGCAGTACTCGCAGCCAGGACCGCAACAGAAGCTTGTTTCAATGAGCCAGGAAACATACCAATAGCCAGGAAAATGTTAATAATTTCAGAAATTGTTTGCAAATGTCACCCCTAATTGTTTTTAAGATAGCAGTTGCACATGGGTTGGGGGGGCTCAATGAGGAATTCATATTAGCAATGATAGGGACAATATAATTTTCTGAGGTTTAATCAAATAGTTCCCAAATCATATTTTCCTGATTAATCTCATCAGAAGAAACCAAGGGACCAGAGGTAAATCTACTACAGATATTAACTATCTTGAAAGAAAGAAAGCTTCAAACATGTCGCAGTGAGCAGCAGCAAGAGCAGGATCAACCCTGGCCCCATTTCCAGTTGGCCTATGAGTCAGATGTTTAACTGTGTATAAAAGTTTGGATAGATTATTCCCAGCTATCCGGATTTTATGAGAAAAGTATTTCTTTATGTCATATTGATCTGCTCACTGTAGACTGTTAGTTATGTGTTGTAGATGGTTTTACAGGTCAGTCCAACAACATAAAGTGGAGGACCTTCTCGTATTGCCAGAAGCAACAATAGTGAAATGAGACAAGTCATCTTAGATGAAGGGAATCTTTTATTAACAATCCAAACTTCAATTGCCCTTGGAGCGGACTGGGAGGGAACTGGGGAAAGGCCCTATCGCATTGCTGCATGCTTGTTTCAAAATGTACCCTTCTTACGCGCGCGAGTCGGCACTCGATGTGTGCGCATATGTTATAAAATTGGCGCATACATGGATGCCCTTGCGCAGGTTTAAAAAATTACCTTATCGTATACTTTATGCTGCTTTTCCCACAAACTATCCAATCCTACCTATAATTTTTCTTTTAGCATAAAGTATGCATGCTAAAAGCACCCACTTAGATTGTACCCACTATTATATGCAGGTAGCTGAAGGGGTAACATGTGATGTATACACGCTACTTTCCTCCCCACTGCCTAAACCCACCATTGGGAATTGCCTTCTTGCAGTCTAGCTCCAAGTACATGCAGTTGAAAGGCAGTGTGGGCTTTTAGTGTCTGCTTGCATATTTCATATTTTTTAAAAGTAGAAAATAGAAACAAAATTATGGCAGAAAAAGATTGTATGGCCCATCTAGCCTGCCCATCCACACATTCATTTAGCTTTATAATTCCTATCATGCCTTTAGAGAACCCCTGTATTTATCCCATGTTTTCTTGAATTCAGATATTGTTTTTGTCCTTACCACCTCCACTGGCAGGCTGTTCCACACATCCACCATCTTCTCTGTAAATAAATATTTCCTAAGATTACTCCCAAGTCCAGCCCCTTTCATCCTCATCCTATGAGCCCTCGTTATAGAGCTTCCTTTCTGTTGAAAGAGGCTCGCTTCCTGTGCATGAAAAACTTTCAGATACAGTATTTGAATATTCTCTATCATATCTCCCCAATCTTGTCTCTCCTCTAAAACATATCCCCATATGCTTTAGAATGAAGAACTATGACTATTTTAGGAGCCACCCTCTGGACCGACTCCATACAGTTTATATCCTTTGGAAGGTGCAGTATCCAGAATAGAATAATTTGTGCACTATCAGTATCGAAAAAAGATATTGAAATATTACAAAGAAAGAAAAGGCAGGGAGCAACTGGTGTCAAAAAAGTAAAATAAGTAGACTAGATGGACCTTATCTGCTATTATATTCTATGCCTCTATTTTTACTCCGTGAATAAAGGGGAACAGAAGAATTTACAAATGCTGAACAATCATCCAAACTGGGACTTCTTACCTTAGAAAATAAGAGGCCGATATTCAAAGTGTTTGGCTAATGACTGGAGAGAAAGTTATCCAGCTAACTCTACTTGCACCAAAGAGCTGTCCTAAAGTTAGCCAGATAAAATTATCTGGCTACCTTTAAGATAGCCAGCTATATTCAATAGTGCAGCAGCACTAGTACTGACTATCCCTCCAAGGGTAGCTGGCTTAGTTTATCTGGCTAACTTTGCAATCTGGCCAGTGCCTGAATATTATCCCGTCTGTTTTTCAATTTGTTGTAATTGGCCTTGAGGCCATTCTTGGTAAAAAGCAGAATATCAAACATGTATAAAATACTTGTGAGATTTCTGATGAGATTATTTTCAACAATGGCTTATGCATATCATTTGTTGGGAAAACATAACATAAAAACATGCCATAGTAGGTCAGACCAAGGGTCCATCAGGCCCAGTATCCTGTTTCCAATAGTAGCCAATACAAGTACCTGAGGGGATACCAAATAATAGATAGATTCCATGTTACTTATGTCTAGGGATAAGCAGTGGCTTTCCTTAAATCTACTTGATTAATAACAGTTTATGGACTTTTTATCCAGGAACTTATCCAAACCATTTTAAACCCAGTTATGTCAACTTTCTTTACCACATCCTCTGGCAATGAATTCCAGAGCTTAACTGTACATTGAGCAAAAAAGTATTTTCTCCAATTTGTTCTAAATGTGCTACTTAGTAATTTCATGGAGATATGGATTTTAATGTACTGCCAAAGAGTGGGATTTTTTTGTTCCTGCTGTGGAATGCTGTGACTCATCCTTGTGTATTTTATTTCTGATTGACTGCTGGTGCCATAGAAAAATAAAAGTTGTGATGAATTTGAGCATTATATGAGACTGATGACCTAATCCCAGGGTTGTGGGTTCAATGTTTAAATGGGACTACCAAGGGATGGCCAAAAGAGAAGACATATTTATGTATGGGGCAGTCTGATTTTTCATAGAAGGGAAATGGTTGATTTTAGGTTGCCCTATCCAGCAACAGATTTATATTCTCTTAAGCCTCTGATCCCGTCCAGTCTTCCATCTTAGAACCCACAATGCTGATATAAGGACCACAAAAAAACAGCATCAGGACTCTTTTTTGTGTGCCCCTAACAGGGATTAAATTTAGTGGATTTATCAAAAAATCATCCATAATATGTCCTACTATGGATAAATTTTAATGTGTATTAGGGATGTGAATCGTGTGCCCGATCGTTTTAACGATCGGGTTCGGCTGGGGGGGGGGGGGGTGGAATCTGATCGTTACGAGATGTGAATTGGAATCGGTTCCGATTCCAATTCACATCACTAATTTGTTTTAGTGAGGCCCGCGCCGATAAAAAAACCCCACCCCAACCCTTTAAAATTACCCCCGTAGCCTCCCCCACTCTCCCGACCCCCCCAAAAAACTTTTTACTCATACCTGGTGGTCCAGGGGGGCTGCGGGCAGCGATCTCCCATTCCCACACTATCAGCTGCGCTAAAACAGATGGCACCGATGGCCCTTTGCCCTTACCATGTGACAGGGCAAAGGTAGCGCCAGCGCCATTTTGAATATTGGCAATACGACCCGCGTGCAGGAGATCGCTCCCAGACCCCCGCTGGACCCCCAGGGACTTTTGGCCAGCTTGGGGGGTCTCCTGACCCCCACAAAACTTGCCAAAAGTCCAGCGGGGGTCTGGGAGCGACCTCCTGCACTCCGGCCGTATTGCCAGTACTCAAAATTGCGCCGGCGCTACCTTTGCCCTCACAATGTCACAGGAGCTGACCGTCGGCCGACCGTCGGCCCCTATGACATAGTGAGGGCAAAGGTAGCGCCGGTGCCATTTTGAATACTGGCAATATGGCGCCATTTTGAATACTGGCAATATGACGCCATTTTGAATACTGGTAGCAGATCGCCTTTGCCCTCACTATGTCACAGGGGCCGACCATCAGTACCTGTGACATAGTGAGGGCAAAGGCAATCGGCGCCATTTTGAGTACTGGCATCGGACGGCCAGCATTCATGAGGTCGATCCCGGACCCCCACTGGACTTTTGGCAAGTCTTGTGGGGGTCAGGAGGCCCCCCCCCAAGCTGGCCAAAAGTCCCTGGGGGTCCAACGGGGGTCCCGGAGCGACCTCCTGCACTCCGGCCGTCCGATGCCTTTGCCCATACTATGTCACAGGGGCTACCGGTGCCATTGGTCAGCCCCTGTCACATGGTAGGAGCACAAGATGGCGCCGATGTCCATGTGACAGGGGCTGACCAATGGCACTGGTAGCCCCTGTGACAAAGGCTATCGGCGCCATGATGAAACCGGCATCGAGGTTGTGAGTGCCGGGGATGGCTCCCGGACTCCCCGCTGGACAACCAGGGAGTTTTGGTAAGTCTTGGGGCGGTCAGGAGGGTGGGGGGTTGTAGTTAATTTTAATTTTAGCTGGGACACAAATAGAAATCACCGTATTAACGCATTGGGGCACCATACGGCCGAATGCAACGTATCTGCTCCCCGACGAATCCGAATCACGAATGCAATGTATGGCGTCCCTCTGCACATCCCTAGTGTTATCTATTCCCAAAGAAGGGAGCTTGTCAAGAAAAATGGCAATAGCCTTACTCTGGATAATTTATATCAGTCCAACTAAAGATTAGAGACATGCATTTGTTTCATGCAATTAATCTGATATGCATACATAGCATTTTTAGGCATGTAAAATTAAATTTGCATATATAAATTATGACTTTACATACATAAAACTGAATTTATGTATGCAAAGTAACAAAACATATGGAAATGAAACAAAAACATGACCACAAAAAAATGAACTAACCTGAAGAAAATTTTACCCATGCACAACTTTACTAAGGATAACTACAGATACAGTAACATCCTCACTACTGACCGATGACTGTCTGCACAATGCAGTCCCATCTGTATCACACTTCTCAGAAATGCAACCTTTGTTGATTTCATAATTTTCTACATTAGTTTTCTCTTTCATTGACCGTCCCTCTACTGGACCTGCTCATTTGGTGATAACGTCTGTGTTCCAGCACAATAACTGAATATTCAGCAGTGTTTGCAATACTTTGTTGCAAGTGATACTTGGCTAGAGATTTACTTTGCAATAACTGCAGTTTTAGCCAAAATAAATATATTTTCTGCACTATAATAGGCAAGACTGGACATTAAGAGCAATTTTCAAAGCCAAATAACATATAAAACATAGTTGTAAATGTTGGATCCCATTGGGATCCGTGCCAAGGAGTGTGGCCTAGTGGCTAGGTTAGGTAGTGTAGAGTAGAGGAATGTACTATCATTTCCCAGGTCCCCCATTAGACGTTGATGGTTTATTCCAGCTTACATTATAGGCAAGTGACCCCTAGTGGCTATTTGGAGTTTTGAGTTGAGAGTGTTGGAGCTTTTCTTTTCAGTTGCCTTAAGTTGCACAGTATAGCCTAGACTGAGGGGGTCTTAATTAGAGATGTGAATCGTGTGCCAGATCGTCTTAACGATCAGATTCGGCTGGGGGGGGGGCGGGGGGAATCTGATCATTAAGATATGTGAATTGGAATCGTTTCCAATTCCAATTCACATCGCTAATTATTTTTTGCACCGCTAAAAAAAAACCAACCCACCCAACCCTTTAAATCGACCCCCACCCTCCCAACCCCCCCCCCCAAAACCTTGTAAAGTTACCTGGTGGTCCAGGGGGGCCTCGGGGGGCCTCAGGGAGAGATCCAGGGCGGCCTCGGGGAGAGGAGAGATCCAGGGGGGCCTCGGGGAAAGATTTCCCGTTCCCAGGCATCACCTGTTCTAAAAAAAAAAATGGCGCCGATGCCCCTTTGCCCTTACCATGTGTAAAAGTACATGAAATTGCTCCACCATGTACTTTTACACATACTTGAAAGTGGCATTTCTGGGGGTGTAGTTGGGTTGAGGGAACCATTTATGTACATACTTTCGGCAATTAAGCAGGCGTCAATGTACGTGCGTAGGTCATGCAGAGTTCCTTGTACACCCACTAGTTTTCAAAGCAGACTGAATTCTGTGTGCACATTCTACATGTGGACGTCAGTCCTACACAGGTTGTTATAAAATAAATTACCCTCCCAATGCATTAAAATGTCACTAACCCTTTCCCTACCCTTCCTGACAACATACTGAAAGGAAATTATCCAAGTCATAAGAACCTGGCAGGATCCCAAAATATAGATCCAGTCCTTCTCACTCATAACCAGGGATAAGCAGTGGCTTTCCAAAGACTACATGGCTAATAATGGTTTAAGGACTTGAACTTATCTAAAGCCTTTTTAAATCCAAGTGCAATAACTGCTTTCACCATATCATCTGCCAACAAATTCCACAATTTATTGTGCGCTGAGTGGAAAATATACTTTCTCCCATTTGTTTTAAAAATGCTGTTAGATTCATGGAGTACTATTATAAAGGGTAAATAACCATTTCCTAGTTACTCATTCCATCCTACTCATGATTCTGTAGACCTCTATCCTATCTCCTTCTCCTCACAACTGTCTCTTCTCCAGGCTGAGGCTGTCTCTTTAACCTTTCCTTTAAAGATGGCGCCGGCCAGCTTTACTCATCAGCCCCTATTATAGAGTATAGTATTGAAAATAAGGGGGTTGTGAACATAAAAGTACATGAAATTGCTCCACCATGTACTTTTATGTTCACAACCCCCTTATTTTCAAAAAGCTTATTTACATGCATAAAATGCTTTTGAAAATCAGGTTTAAATGGTTTGCTGTAAGGTTGCATTGTTATTGTATTCATTGAGAATAAATATGTTTTCAAAAATTAAAAAAAAAATCAAAAAACATCTTCATGGTGCAGCTGCTAAGGTTGCTAACTTGTTAAAAATAAAAAATAATACTAAACAGGCCCAACCTACCACATGTGAGCCTGCCTTCACTGCCCACTTTTCCCCCACCCCTGACCAGATTTTGTACTTCCTAGCACCCTTCTGCTCTTCTGACCTCCCTGCACAGGATGGCCTTTGGCCCAGATCTTTAGGATATAGATGGTAACACTTCGCATGTAGCCAGTATATGCCTACAGTCCCCCATAATGTCCCGCCTCCCTCCTGCTCTGGCATAAGCGTCCGTTTTCACACTCCATGAAGTGCTGTCATATGCTGGAGGGGAAGGATGCAGGGAGAACTGGGAAGTCCAGTGATTAGCAGAATGCCAGCAATACAATTGGCAGTTTAAAGGCCTTCTCAGTTTCTGGCCTCCTTTGCTCAAAACCATCCAGGTTGGTCAACCTCTGACCAGTTGGCAGCCACAGCTGCTGACCTCCATCTCTGCTATGTGCTGGCTCACAGACCCTTGCCAGCATGGCAGTGGGACCCCAGTTAACAGCTATTCCTCTTTAGTGACCTGCAGGATGGCCCCCATTGTCTCCAAGGCCTATTGCTCTAGTCCCCCTGCAACTGTTAACCTGGATGCCTGAAGCACCTGTTGTTTTCCCAGACTTGGGCCTCATTGGTAGCTCCACACTCTTCAGGTCTGCTGCTGGGGGTGGTTTGTCCTTTAGGAATAACTGAGGGGGAGCGGGGAAGGTTACTCAAGATGCAATAGTGATTTTTTTGGAGCAACGGTGGTTAGGTTTGTTGTGGGTTTGTTAGTTTAGTATACTGCACATTGGATTTAAATGGGTAGGTGTGGGATGGGATTTTGTGTGTTTATTTGGAATGATGAGTATTTATTTTTTAGATTGCATTATAGGGTTGGTCTTTTCCCCTGTGAGATTAGGTGGCAGTGGCTAACCAGGAAGCAGGAGCAGCTTTCAGAACCTCATCAAAAAGGAATACAAATCAAGCACTGGAGCTCAAGTTTTAATCTTTAGCTGCAAAGGAATGATGCGAATGAAAAAAAATAGTCTCTTGCTATTGGGGTCATAATAGGGTTAGGAAATCAGATGGATTATATTGCAGTGATTTGATTTTACACTTTTATACTGTCTTACTGCATAAATATAAACCAAAAGTGATTTACATCACAGATAAAATAGAACAATCAATACCAGTACACTTTGCAATAACTTGGGCTACTGACAATTGTCCACTGCATGTGCCTGCTTGTGTGATAGTTATGGTGTATGAGTACTATAAGTGTTTGTATTAGATAAAGTATTGAGGGTGCATCTGTTCCTTATATACTCCAGTATTTATTAGTCTATGATATGTTGATATAATGTGTTTGCAAGCATAGAGAAAGCATGTAGCAAACAAGCGTGAGCATGGGAGAGATACAGTGAGGTCAAGAGTGAAAGGGTTTGTCTAGCCTAAGTTTGGGACTTATCAGGACAGATGCCACATTTTGAATTTCCCACCCCCACCATACAGACGAATGTAAACCTGGTAGGTATTTACCTGGCTAAAACTTACCTGGGTATAAAAGAGGTGTCATGGAGGCATTCCAGGGATGGGTCCTTATTGAGGTGGCAAGTAAGTCTAAAAGTTACCAGGCTGCATTCAGTGGGATTTAGTCGGTTACGTTCCCTGCTGGATATCCTGGACAAGGATAGCTGGGTACGTTTACCCGGCTTACTTCCCAATGCCCACATTGCTCTACGTTGCCCACAGAGTAAGAATGTAAGTGGAAGGAAAGTTTAGAGTATCAGCGATGGTTCATATGTTTTAGATGGGGGATACACTGTGGATTACAACTGGACTTTGAATTAATTCTGCTGCTTTTAATATTTGGAAGTGATGATGATCTTTTATTAAACATCCTGTGTTCTCCAGCTATTTGCAATCTGGTTTGAGCAATTTTGTGCAGCTCTCCTGTTGCTCAGCTTCGCCCCTTGGCCCTTTGTACTTTACATTCCTGTGTGGCTCGCTTCTTCTCCACCGTTTACCCAGTTGGTAGATGAGATTATAGCCATTTAGCTTGTGTCCATGCCAGGTTCTTAAAACAAGAGTGTTATGATATCGGAAAGAAAGATGGCAGAAAGAAAAGCTGCGTTTAAGATCAGCTTTTATATTGGAAAATGTAGATATTAATTAAAAATAGGGAAAGGTTCCTAATAAGAGATTTAGAGGAGTTATGCAATGGAGTAAAAGAGTATTTGTTGCAACCCACTTTCCTCTTTTTTCCCAAAGTATAGAAACATTTTTGGACATGCCAAATTTGCTCCCCCCGAAAGTAATGAGTTGGGTGGCTATAGCAGCACTCTGTCCTGGACATATGCCAACCTGGAACAGGAGTAAAATATATATTTGAGTCTGAGAGCTGCCAAAAGAGAATAAAAGGTGTGGATATATGTGGGTGAATACATGCTTGCTAATGTGTCTATAGGTTGTGGGGAAAGCATCAAGGCAGCATCTTTGGTGACAGCTCCTCATTTATTTATTTATTAACATTTCTAGGCCTACAATCCCAAAGGTCCAAAGCTGTGGACAAAAAAAAAAAAAAATCATAAAATTGTAACAAACAAAAACAACAAATCACAGCAGTAACACAAGAAAATCTTAAGACCCAAGCTCATAAAGAATAAGCCAGAGGGAATAAATAGGTTTTTAACAGCCCTCTGCAGGTTTTAGAGCAACTTTCCATTCGCAGCTTGAATGGCAAAGAATTCCAGATTTCGTATTCTCCTGTCTCGACCAATCTAGCATATTTCACACTAGAAAACCTCTAAAAGTTCCCTCTGGGAAGATCACAACTTACGAGTTGGATTATATCTGCACCACAGCACATTTACCCATGGTTGTGAATGGAAAGCCAATATCTTGTGAACTAAAAAAGCACTTTTTATATGTGACTTTCCATTGTACTGCAAGTCAGTGCAGCTCTTGAAGAACTGGAGAGATATGCTCCTTTATTGATTACCGGAAATAATCCTAGTAGCAGTGTGCTATAAAACCTATATTGCTTGCAATGTGAGACAAAAGACCAGTGTACAAATAATTAGAGGTGGAACCTTTAAAAGATTTTGTTCACTTTTCATTTACAGTTCGGGTCCACACCTGAATTGTTGTTTTTTTATTTTTGTGTTTACCCAGTTTTGTTTATTTATTTATTTATTTATTTATTTTATTTATTTAACATCTCTTTTATACCGATATCCGTTCGCACATCGCATCGGTTCACAATAAACAAAAACTTTTGGGCGGTGCCCTTACATGTAACTGATAACTTAGTGAACTAGAAAAAATACAATTAACTTTTGGGAGGAGCCCTTACATATAACAAACATCAATGGGTAGATGCAAAGCAATAGAACTGTAACTATAACTATATACATGAGAGTGCACAGTACAAAATCAGCGGACATAAGGCGTTCATAACAAAATAACATTGTAAAATTCACAGGGGGGTTTTATGTAATAGGGGGTGACATGGGGTAGGCTTGTTGAAAGAGCCAGGTTTTAAGTTTCTTTTTGAAAGTGGGGGTATATGTCTCCATGCGAATATCATGGGGCAGGGAGTTCCATATGGTGGGGCCGGCAAGAGAAAAGGCTCTGTTTATAGTAGAGGAGAGTTTAAAAGATTTGATAGATTGGGCACGAAGTGTTCCTTGGAGGGCTGGGCGGGTAGGTCTCTTGGAGGTGCAAGGTAGGAGGGGGGGATTAAGCCAGTTGAGGTTGGAATTTAATAGACTCTTGTGTATGATAGATAGAGTTTTATATAGAATTTGTGACTGTATAGGGAGCCAGTGTAGTTCGATAAGTGTGGGAGTGATGTGATCTCTTTTCTTTGTGTTTGACAGTATCCGAGCGGCGGCATTTTGTAGGAGTTGTAATGGCTTAGTGTGTGTTGCGGGAATACCAAGGAAGAGTGCATTGCAATAGTCAATTTTCGATAAAATAATAGACTGGAGTACTGTGTGGAAATCAGTGAAGTGTAGTAGGGGTCTGAGTTTCTTTATCGTTTGTAGCTTAAAATAGCAATCCTTTATGATGGATTTAATGAATGGTTTAAAAGAAAGGTGATTATCAATAATGACTCCTAAATTACGAGTGTGTGATGGGAAATTGGTAGACGAGTAAGCAAGTGGGATGTCGGGGAGCGGTTGCCTATTAGATATGATTAATAGCTCAGTCTTGTTGGAATTTAGAGCTAGGTGCATGTCCTTTAGGAGTTGGTTGATGGAGGAAAGACAGGATTCCCAGTTTTGTAAAGCAGTTTGGATAGAGTCAGAGAAAGGGAAGATGAGTTGCACATCGTCAGCATAAATAAAATGCTTGATGTGCAGGTTAGTGAGAAGCGTGGTAAGGGGAATCATGTATATATTAAATAGTGTCGAGGAGAGTGAAGAACCTTGGGGCACACCTTGGGGAAGACTGATGGGATCAGATTCATAGTTGTCAACTAGGACAGTAAAAAAGCGATTTTGGAGATACGATTGAATCCAGGCGAAGGCATTGCCAGTGATCCCAATACTTCTGAGGATGTTGAGTAGGACATCGTGATTGACTGTGTCGAACGCAGCCGAGAAATTTAAACCTGAACCCACCCCAGCCCTTCTCATTTATTAAAATAAGGAGACCTCCCCCACCAGGGGAGACCCACTCACTATCTTGGCCCTCCCAGAACTCATCAAAATCTCCTGGTGGTCTAGCAGAGGGCCAGAAGCAACCTCCTACTCCCAGGCCAGCAGATGCCATTAGTCAAAATGACACCAGCCACCCTTTGCCCCTTCCATGTGACAGGGGTTACTGGTGCCATTGGACAGTCCTTGTTACATGGTGGGGGCAAAGGGCAGCTGGCACCATTTTGACTAATAGCAATCACTGGCCCTAGAATGGGAGATCACTCCTGGGCCTCCCACTAGACCACCAGGAACCTTTGGTGAGTCTGGAGGGGGGCTTAGGAGGATGGGCTAGGGTAGGTAGGGGGGGCCTGCTGGTTGGGGAGCTCAATATTTTAATAAATGGAAAGGGTGGGGCAGGTTCTGGGTTTTTTTTTTTAAATGTGGCTTTTTATTAACTCAAAAAAACGATAGGAAAAACAGCACGAAATGTAGTGTTTTTTCCTACTGGGTTTTTTTTTTCAAATCTGAAAGGCAATGAAATACAAGATGGAAATCCAATTGAGAAAGAAAAGGTTTTAAACCGCGTATCAGGTGAAACTTATAAAAGCCGGAGTGGGCTTCATACTCCAAAATCTCTTCCTTCAGATAGTGAGAAATATTTTTAAATTTTGGTCAATATCTCCTTTTACAACAGTTTCTATTTTAAAAAGTCTGAATATTTCTCACTATTTGCACTCAAGAATCTTGATTATTTCTTTTTATTACTGATGCTGACGTGTAACTCTAACTCATAATATTCTCATACCTTAAAAACACTCCCTTATAAACTGAAGAAAACCTGGAAATTCAAGCTACCATTAAAACAATAAAAGTGAAACATACTCTCTACATTGTCTAGCTGCAACTAGATGTCTTAGCAACATGACCATGCACTTTCTCTTCTCAAATCACTACATTGACTCTGCATTTACTTCCGCATAAAGTTCAAGTTTCTCCTACTATCCTACAAGTTTATTCACCCTGCTGCTACTCATTATTACCTCTCTTATCTTATTTGTTCTATTTATGTATTTAGTTAAACTTGATTTCATGCCTTACCCATTAAGCATAGGGCAAGTTACATCTACTATGTGCCCATCAAGATATTAATCAAGGACAACAATCAGAGATGTACATTCTTGTAACACAAATATGTAAAATGCAACACATTAGCCAATATTTGGTTATTTTGAATGGAACAAACTGAAAATAGCCTCCAAGAAAAAATACTCAGAGCTTGTCCCACGGCCTGGTTCCATCACTAATGCCTAAGCCTGGTATCGGGACACAGCCTGGGGCCTGGTTCTGTCACCAAGGCCTAGGCCCAGTTCTGGTGCCTGGGCTGAAGCCTGGTCCCATCGCCAAGTCCTAGACCCAGCCCTTGGGCCTGCCTGATGCCTACTCCTGTCACCAAGGCCTATGCCTGGCACCGGTACCCTGACTGAGGCATGGTCCCATCACCAAAGCCTAGGCCTAAGCCTGGCACCAGGGCTAAGCCCTGGCACTGGGCTTAGACCTTGACTGTAGGACTTGAGGCCTGGTCCTAGGTCAAGGTCTAAGCCCGGTGCTGGGGCCCAGCGCAAGGTCTGGTCCTATCACTGAAGCACAGATTGTGTCGCTGTTAAAATTTGATGAGTGTAAATGGGATACGATTGGTTTACCATGACACAGCCAAGTATGATGAAACGTGACTCACGTCGGGCTCATGTCTGATTCCAGTGCAGTTGATTAACTACATCTACTCCTTTGGAGAAGGAGTAGATGTAGTTAATACAATATACATACAAAATACATTTTTAAAAATTGATATGAGTTTTTCACTAGAATTAATTTTATTTATTTATTTATTTATTTATTTATAACTTTTATATACCGGCATTCGTAAAAAAAACATCATGTCGGTTTACAGATAACTGAGAAAGGAAATTACAATGATAGATGGAGGAAGGATAGGAAGTTAAAAGGTGACAACTTTACTGTAGAGCCAACGGGTGCCACAGTTATTAAATGAGATTACATGTGGTTAACCAGGTTGGACATAAATTAATTATATACAAGAGACGACAAAGTGGGGGGTAGCGCGGGGGTGGGGGATGAAGCGCATAGGGGAGGCGGGGTGGGGTAGGAACTGTACAAGGGGGCAGGGGGTGGCGATGGGAAGGAGAGGTGGTGACTGAATATCAGGAAGCCATAATATGGATGGGGTGGTGAGGGAGGGAGGGTCTCACCATTGTCTCCAATGTCTCACCATTGAAAAATCACAAAAAGAGGGGATTATAATACAGGTGATTATATTGGTAACATTATTGTGATCATGTCACAATGTGCTAGATGAAGTCTTTCCCCCACAAAAAAAAAAAAAATATATATATCATTGTGCACTATAAACTGTAGTTTTCTCAGAATCTGGGTTTATTTTTTGCATTGAATCTTATAGCCCTCAATAATCAAACACTGAACAATGGTGAGACTACCAAGCCTTGCGTCTCCCCCTCCTCCAATTCACTTGTAATGGTCTTGTCTGATTTTTTTCCCCCAAAACACAGACTATGTTCTATCTGCCAGAACTGACCTTAGACATTTTCAAGCAGTCTGTTCTACTCCCAAATCCTTCAATCTTCTCAGCAGTAGGTCATGATCTATCGTATTGAATGCTGCTGAGAGGTCTGGGAAAACCAATATGAAGTCACTGCCCCTGTCTGCAGCCATTCAAACTCAATTTACAGTCAACAATAAGATTGACTGTCACATGCCCTTGCCTAAATCCAGATTGCAATGGGTGGAGTGCTTCAGCCATTTCAAAATAACTGAGAATAAAACTGATTTTTCAGTCATCTTACTTATGAAAGACAAATCTGACACTGGACAATAACGTGATAAGGCTTGGCTTTTTCAAAATTGTACAAATAAATGATAGCATGTTTCAGTTCCGGAGGAAGCAGGCTCTCATCCAACAAGCTATTAAGCACATTGGCTAGCATAAGGTGCCAAAAAGTCCAGTCCAGCCACCACAAATAATCTAGCCTGCAGTACTCTGCCTTCATCTCCTTCAAGATATCCATAACCTCTATTTCGGAAAATTGGATCAACAAGGGAAGCATTCTTTTTCCAGTACCCTTATCCTCCAACTCTGAAGAAACTGCCAGATTGGTCTAAACAGAGACATGATTTTCTGTTGTTTTAAAAGTTCTCTTGGATATCTGCAATTTTTTAAATAAAAAATTATCTGAAGCCCTTGGCTGTAAAACTTTAGGTATCCAAGTCCCCAACCTGATCTATTCCATCCAAAAGGTATTTCATCACTTAAAATATTTTCCTAGATCTATTTTCAGTTAAGTTCAATGATTTAGAAATGCATTCTCACTTTGCTTTCCTAATTGTTTGTTTATAGACTATAGCATGCACCATAAATATCTCCCTATGTATTAAATTTAAATCTTTCTTCCATTTGTAATCTAAGTGTCAGGCTTGTTGCTTTAGAAGTCTTAACCCAGGGTGATAACCAGCAATCTTAGCTGACTTAACTGCTAACAATTTTATTCACTATTTCTTTAAGTTTTTCATCCTACATCTGTATCTGCTCATGCAAAGTTTTCAATAAAAGATTCTCTTTAGTAAAATCCAGACACTTCACAAATACATCTCTCCATAAAAAAAATATATGCAAGGTTAGATGCATTAGCAAGGTAGGAGGGGAAGATTAGTGGAAGATAATGTAGGAACTTGGAGGAGTGGGAAAGGTTTGGTTCCCATGTGCACAGGAGAATCATTTATTCTAGAAGGCCATTACTGGCAGCAGGCAGAACGCTACATATTTTCTTCTTACTTAGTTCAAGGGCATAATGAAGCATTATAGCACGCACCCATTCTGTCATTTTTTAGTGATGCTATTATTTCCTTGCATCCAAAACAACATTTTTCAACTGAATATAAATGCATACAAACAAAAATAACTAGGTTCTTGAATTCCTAATGCTAGGACGTCCTGAAACCTCTTTCTGCTTTGGGTATCTCAGATGGATTTCTAGATCTCGGATATGTCTTCTGAGTACAGTATGATTACTTAAAGAAACATGTCAAATCACATCATGTGCAGTGGGCAGCTTTTGTGATATCCACTGTATATGTCAGGCTCTGTCCTGTAAAGGACAGAGCCTGACAACCATTTTTATGTCAGCATTAATCCAACAAATCATTCAGATGTACAATATACATATAAAAGTCTCATAGGAAGCATATTTCTATTTTCCAATACCCAAAGTTTTATTAATATAGTTCACTGTCCTGGGCAGATTTTATTTCTCACTTGGCAGTATATAAGAAATAATAATTAAATAAGTACAACTTGTATAATCTACTCCACCCATACCCTTAACAAAGCCTATATTGACCTATTCCCCCATAGCCAAAGCAGAGCCTTCACTGATCTGATACCCAAAGCATGACTTGTATTGATCTATCTCCCAATATACAGTGTGTACTGGTCTCCTGGTATGTTGCTTTGGTAAATGATAAAATCACAAGTGGATTTGGGATTCTATACTCTGTATAGCAATAGAGCAAAGCATGTAGGTCCTGATATCTGCTGAGATCAGACAGTTTCAAGCCCAGCTCCCAAACTCAAGAGCTCCAGAAGTTTCAAAAACAATGGCTTGTTATCAAATGACAAGTGATTTTGCCATTGAATAAAAACATTTCCACAATACCTTTAACGTGCCCTCTTCCAAGTGTCACAAACCCTGATGAGATGAAATTGTGCAGGTCTGGTCCTCCGCCTCGACAGATATCCTTCCCATAGTGTGCCGCTGAAAAATATACAACATTAATTCAACTATAGTCCAAGTTCTAGAACAAGAAACTGTTCATCTTACACCTAGTCTTCCATGGTCTCTGCAGAATTTCTCTTTTTCTGGTGTGAATTTGTATAAATAAAAAGGACTTATCAGTTACAGTTAGCAGGCTAAGAGGATCTTAGCTATTGCCATTAGACATGGGGTTTATGCTTATTGATCATATATACGGAGAGATGGGCTCCCCATTCCTTTTGTTGTTACTGTGATAGCACGTATAGGAGACATTTGTGGTTATGCCTGGTACTGCATTCCAAGGGACAAAAGAAGAGTGCGAACTAATAATGTTGACTGAAAGAAAAAAAAAGTCAAGAAAAAAAATGGCAAGTGCTCAGGCAGTAATGTAACATATAGTAACAAAGTAAATGACAACAGATAAAGACTACAAAGGTCCATCTAGTTTTCCCCACAAGTTTTATTTTTAGGGCAATAACTGCTGCTACGTGCAGGTTACCCCCAAGCCTTCTATTAAGGGTAGTAACTGCTGCTCAATACATGTTAAGTCCCTACCTTCTATTAAGGTTGCAAACTGACTCCAAATTTTTAGGATACATTGATCTAATTCTGGTTTTATCCATTCCTGCATGAATTTACTGTCTTGCTTTTCTTAGGAAAATCAATAGGGATACTAGAACTACAAATCCATGTAGGCAACAGGTCAAAACCAGAAGCAGATCAACCTGTCCTGAAAAATTAGATCCAATTGGCAATCCCATCAGGGTGGGGAGAGGGACAAAGCTCCAACCCCAGTAGGGGATCATATATTCATGCCTAGACAAAGCTGGGTAACTTAGATGGAATTCATCAGCAAAATGTCAGTGCCTGCTTCTGTGTTCTTCCAGATGGAAGGCTACTCCCAGAGAACTGGAGCTGGGTTTCTAGACACAGCTACGTAACCAAAGGAAACAAAGAAGCCTGAAGCATGGAAGTCCAGTGACTTCTGTTGAGTCCTTTGATACAGAACTGCTCCAAACAGAGTAGAGACAGAGATGAGACAGACAGAAGACAAGAGATGCAGCTAGAGGTGGTCTAAAAAAGGCTGAAGGAGTAGCTGGAGGGTTCCCCATGACAAATACTTATTTATTAATGCTTTTCAGTTCTACACAGTAAGAAATAGTCTTTATCCAATGGATATCCATTATGCATTCTTTACAAATGGATTTACTTGCATTGTACTATTATACGTCTTGTGTTTATGTTTTATTTATGGTAATTATGAATGTGCTTTCTTAACTGCCCAGTAATGTTGATAGTTGGTTTAGAAATGTTTTCAATAAATAAACAAAATACATAACATATATTTTAATAACCAAGAAACATAGTAATACCTATTTCCTTACTAAAAATGTCAGCTTTCCCCAGGCATACAACACTCAGTTCTCAGTAAAGGGATTCATAAAAAAATATCCTCAGCTCCTGATTCTTTCCCCCTGTATCCTCCAAGTCTGCAGACTTTCTATTCCATACTCAACCTTTTGTTGGAGTCCTGGACATTTTAGCTTCTATATTTTGCATTCTCTTCTAAAACCTTTTAAATGGTGATTTTTAGCCCAGGAACTCTCTTTAATAAAAACAGAGAATATGACAGCAGATAAGGATCATAAAATTCCATGTAGATAAGACTATTAGCTAATCCACGCAATGCAAAAAAATTTCCTATGCGGCCAATGTACCTATTGCAACATGGCAAATTTTATACAATCCTGCTTTTTGCGATTCCTCCTAAAAGTATCATAGTGATACTAAGTAGGAAAAACCAAATAAAGTAGTATTTATTTTAAAAAAAAGTTTTGAAAAAAACATTCCGGACGCCCAATATACATACACAAGATACATGGTGCAGGCCATGAATCTTGTGCATGTCTATGCTGGTGGTGAGAGAAAACGGATGTTCCTAGATTGAGCATCCGTTTTCCCAACCCACTTGACAGCCACCTCTCCCTTGCACCCTCGGCTGAGGAAGCACAAGGGATGCACACATTTTCCCTAGTGCCTCCTTTTTAGTGCAACCCCTAATTTAAATATTGCAAGGCAGGCAGGAATGCAGCAACTAACACTATAGGAAGCTGTAGTCGACCTGTTGCTGAGGCGGTGATCTATTGCACAGATGGGGTTTAAATACCCGGCCATGTGATGTCATCATATTGCTGCGGGAGGAGCAGTTTCTGCCATGAGGCCTAGAAAGGAAGGCCTGCAGATTACGCTCGTGCCTAGGGGAAGCTCCTGAAGGAGGATGGCGGCGGCGGCCCTGCTACGAAGCAAATTGCGGCGTTAGTGGTGTCGGGTGAGTGTGCTGGCTCACAGGGGCAGCCCCACGAGCTGGCAAATATAACACACTGACACTCTATCTGCCACTCCTCTGTGAACTTTCACCTCTGCTCTCCTCCTTCCACAGCATTTCAAATCAACCAAAAGGACCAGAATCCAAAGGGATGCCTCTCTCCCTTGACCCTCTTGATGGTATACCATATCCAGTGAACACTTACTATCCCCTCTTGAAAACCATGCGGCCTCAGATCCTGCAACCCAGTGGGCTCAAGGTACATCACTGTCCTTTCTTTCAGTACAAGGGAGGTTTGATAATAAGGCAGGGTGAATTGGTCGCCTCAGGCGGCAGAATTTTGGAGCTGCAAAAATATCCCCCAAAAGGCCTGGTAGCCACCTCACCTTGCTGTCTGATACACTTTTAGCTAAACTTAGGCAGGGTTCACACCCCTCGCTGGAGGCCAGAAGAGGAGATGGCCCATGTGCTGCCGGCAGAGCCCAACTTGCCATCGGCAGACGGAAGAAGAGGAAAACTTGTGCACCACCAAAAGAGCCCAAACCGCCGGTGGTAGAAAGATGAACAGGAGGCCTCATGCGCAGCTGACAGCAAAGGAAAGAAGAGGCCCCGTGCGTTACTGCCAGAGTCTAACCCACCAGTGACTAAAGAAAAGAGGCAGCCCAGCAGTGGCAAAAGAAAATAAGAGGCTCTGTCTGCCTCCTGAACTCACACAGCTGCAAGAGAAAGGGGAGACTGAGCCTGATTTACAGTGTGTGTGAGTGAGGTAGCAGGAGAGAGAGAGGGTATGCATATGATAGAGTACATGTAGATGTGTGAGATAGAGGATCTCTATGTGTATGTATGAGAGAACATTTGTATGGGTGTGTATGAAAGAGCATGTGTATGTGTGTGTGAGCATGTGTGAAAGCATCTATATGTGTGGGTGAGAGCAAGTGTATATACTGTTTATGTATGAAATAGCATCTGTGTGTGTGTGTGTGTGTGTGTGAGAGCATCGGTGTGTGTGTGTGTGTGTGTCAGAGAGTATCTATGCATGTGTCTGAGAGCATAAGTATGTGAAAGCATCTGCATGGGTATAGCAGAGGGCATTTATGTATGTGCCTGAGAGCATGAGCATGTGTGAGAGCATCTGTGCATGGGTGAGAGCATGAGTATGTACTAGAGAGGATGTGTTGTGTACTATATGTGAAAGAGCAAGTGTGAACGCGTGTCTGTGTGTGTTTATGTGTGTGTGTGTGTGTGCACGAAAGAGCAAGTGCGAGCTTGTGTGTGTGTGAAAGAGCAAGTGAGAGAACGTGTGTGTGTATGTGAAAGAGCAAGTGAGAGAACATGTGTGTGTATGTGAAAGAACAAGTGCGAGACTGTGGGTGTCTATGAAAGAGCAAGTGTGACAGCATGTGTGTGAGCAAGTGTGAGAGTATATATATATGTGTGTGTGTGCAAGAGCAAGTGTGTGTGTGTGTGTGTGTGTGTGTGTGAGTGAAAAAGCAAGTGTGAAATTATGTATGTGTGTGAAAGAGCAAGTTTAAGGTGGGTGTCTAGGAGAGAGAATGTATATGTATGAGAGAACATGTGTGAGAGCATATATGCATATGAGAGTGTGTGTATGAGCATGAATGAATTTGTGTAAGAGAGTGAGGAGAAACTTCCCTTGCTCTTCCCACTCCCTCTACCCCACCCCGTAATAATCCATGGAAATCTTAGAGTGACCAGAAATCAAAAGTTCCCAGGTATGGAAAACGGGGATTATTTTATTCTAACTTGTTTTAATTATTAGATGCTGTTTAATGTGTCTGCTAATTTTAAAATTGTATTGATGTTAGGGAAATATTTTATAATTTTTATATAAGATTTTAATTATTCGATGTTGTTCTATTCATCAGCTGTTTTGAAATATTTATTCTTTTTATTACTATGGTTTTACCATTATGATTGTTTTATATTCTTTGGGCCCAATATTCAAAGCACATTCAGCACTATTTAGCTAGATAAGCGGGACTTATGCAGCTAAGTAGTGGCCGCTGAATATGTGCCTACATTCAGCGGCTGCTTAGCCATACAAGTCCCTTACACAGCTAAAATATACACACAGACAAGTGAGCATGCAGTAGGTGGATCTGGGGTGGAGCGGGTTAGATGTATTCCTTATAGGGCAGATTTAAAAACCTGCGCGCGGGCGCAGATTTGTTCGCGCAACCCGGTGCAAACAAATCTACGCCCAATTTTATAACATGCGCGCGCAGCCGCGCGCATGTTATAAAATCCAGGGTTGGCGCACTCAGGGGGGTGCATAATTGTACAACCTGCGCGTGCCGAGCCGCGCAGCCTGCCTCTGTTCCCTACAAGGCTGCTTTGAAATCCGAGCGGCCTTGGAGGGAACTTTCCTTCCGCCCCTCCGCACCTTCAGCTCCCTTCCCCTACCTAACCCGCCCCCCAGCTCTACCTAGAACCCCCTCCTTACCGTTGTTGAAGAAGTTACGCCTGCCTCCTGGCAGGCGTAACTTATGCGCACCAGCCGACGGCCAACCCGCGATGCCTGGAGGCTCAGGCCACACCTCGCCCCCCCGGACCTCCCGGACCACCCACGCCCTGCCCCTTTTTGCAAGCCCCGTGATGTACGCGTGTCCCAGGGCTTGCGCGCACCGCCGAGCCTATGCAAGATAGGCTCGGCGCATGCAGGGGGAGGCAGGGGTAAGTTTTCGGGGGTTACGCGTGCAACCCTTTGAAAATCTACCCCTATATGCCTAACTACTGGTATTCAGAATTAGACGTATAAGTGCACATCTAAGTTTAGACACCCCATAGAGCAGGTCTAAATTTAGTCAGGTACACTTATTTGGCAAAGTAAAAACATATACGTGCAGTTCAAACAAGCTAGCTAGAGACTGTGATGTACAAATCAACTCCTCTTGTTGGTTCCTTTCATTATTCAAATGATAGAAATTCATCATTTATATAAAATTTGCAGTTAATTCCTCTGACTGTGTATGTAAAACCACTCCCTAAACCCCTCCCCCCCAAACCCGCCCCGAGTTGAAAGTGTCCCTTCTGTCCCCTCTTGTGGTGGTGTATGTATATATATATATATATATATCTATCTATATCATTCCATATTGACTCTGTACAGAGGCTTTTCTCTCTTTCTCTCTCTTTCTGCCACCCCCCACCGTGAGATAAAAACATTTTTCCCAATAAAGCATGGCTAATGTGGGTAGAACACACAGAAAAACAGGTGTAGTTATTTCTGATGTAAAATTGTAAGTGTGCATTACCCGACTGCATTCCGTGCTAGCAGAGCCTCATTTCCATTAACTCCTCCTACTTGCATACTAAATGTAAAATTTGCATACTAATGTGTATTCCGATATTTATCGCACTCAAGAGGGCCCTAATGCATTTTGATGAATGACCTGGTAAGTTACTTACACGGCCGGCTTTGAATATTGGGCCCTTTGATTTTTTGTATGATGTTTTATGAGGATTGTTATTTCGATTTTTCCATTGTTGCACTGCATATAGTCTGGTTTGCTGCCGTTTCCAGTTTGGTTTTTATCTACATTTGTTTATCCTTTATGGTCTCTTTGTTCTATATCTGATGAGAGTCTGTCAGTGTTCTGCATGTGTGATTGAGGTGAGGTATTCTGCTGGCATGTAGTTTCTGTGTACGGATCTATAATAGGTTGACTTATTCTATTTTCCTAATAGGAGGTGTATTGGTTTTAGGACATGTGTATTTGCAGTGTTGTCTTTTCATAGATAAGGCTTTATTGTTTGAATTTGTGCTCTTTTTTAGTATGGAAGGTTTACTATATTATAATTGTAGTTCAGTTTGCTCATGGCTTTCTGAGGACAAAGCCCACATCCAATATGCATTACAATTATACTATAAGCACTCCAAGTATGTTTTTTGCTTTTTTGCAGGGTTTTCTGGTTGGCACCACAGCAGTGCATGTTAAAATAATATACATTTTGTTGTGATATTTTTATCTCAGAAGACTATATTTTGAATGTTCTTTTTCATGTAAAATTGATTATTATTATTAATAATGCAGAATTTTTAATTGTGTATGGTGAGGGCAGGGGGGGCATGCACACATGGTTGTAAATAGCCTAGTCTTCCTAATGCCCTTTCATTAGCACGGAGAAAGTGCGCCACACACACAGACCAGCACTATTCATCCATCTCCTGCTTCTCCAGGGGAAAATGCTGGGGAAATGTGGGAGGCAGGTCTTAGGATTCCTAGGAGTGTGGTAGGGTTGTCAGCTACCTAGAAACATTATTGCTGACACTCTGTCTGCCACTCCTCTGGGTACTCTGACCCCTGCTTTCCCCCTTCTGCAGCATTTCAAATCACTGAAAGGACCAGACTCCAAAAAGACCCCCTCTTGATGATTTGACCTGTGCCGTGCCTTGGCAGGGGGAGGGGGGAAGGAGCACCATCTCATTCCTCGCCTCAGGCAGCAGATTCACGTAAGCCATCCCTGCTTCAGTAGAGTCTTTCTCTATTAAATTCATGCACATCAAGTATGATAGGTGAGATCATATGGACAGAGTAATGGGGTAGCAGGGGGATATGTGAATGGACTTGTTTATGAGTATCTCTCTTGGATGTTCCAATTGTATTTAGAAAATCTAGTGGATAGGAATATTCAAAACAATATTTCCTATTACTGATGGGCAGACAGTTAAGTAGATTTAGGTTTGCTTTAAAAGATTAAATTGGCTTGTGGATGTTTAATCTTCTTCCTATTACCACCTTCATGAAGGCAGACAAAATCTGCATTTCTCCAGTTCGGTGGACACACTTTCATTTCCACTGATCTACTGAACATGTAACCCCTAGGTGGGATGGATGCTTTTACTTGTAACAATATATATGCACCAAAGCTTGTATTTCTATAACCAAACTCAAGCTGCCTCCATATACAAAAGCTAAGTATTTTTTTTAAATCAAATTTGCAGACAACTTATTTGAACACTTCAATGTTTCCAATTTCATGCATTTGTTTTTAGATATTTTTCCAAAATCACATTGAAATTTAATTTGGATACTATAAGTAGAATGCTTGAAAGACTATTTATAGACCATCACCTTGTAAAAATGTTAAAAATGGTTTTTGACTCATGATTTTGCCCTTGTCATCGACAGTGAGACTTCATAGTCTTGGCATCTGAGTTCATTTCCTCCTCAAATAAAAAGGTTTTCATATAGATGGTTTGATTTTGAAAAAGTTTTGGTGCACATATAGGGCCGGATTTTCAAAAGGTTACCCGCACCGGGCCTATTTTAAAAAGGCCCAGCGACGCGCGTAAAGCCCCTGGATGAGTGGAAGTCCCAGGGCTTGCAAAAAGGGGCGTGGTGTGGGCGGGGCATGGGCGGAGCGGGTCAGGCTCCCAGCACAGCGGCCATATTAGCCGCTGTGCCAGGGATCGCATGCCGGCAACATACTTCAGCCCCAGGGCTGAAGTAAGTTTCGAGATAAAAAAAAGAAAAAGGAAAAGGTAGGGGGGGAAAGGTTGGGGGAGGTAGGGGAAGGGAAGGTGGGATGGGGGTTAGGGAATGGGATAGGGAGTGCGTCTCGGTGCTGGCTCGACACACACAATTGTGCAACCCCTTGCGTGCGCCGACCCCTGATTTTAT
Organism: Rhinatrema bivittatum; assembly: GCF_901001135.1. Classification (NCBI taxonomy): domain Eukaryota; kingdom Metazoa; phylum Chordata; class Amphibia; order Gymnophiona; family Rhinatrematidae; genus Rhinatrema; species Rhinatrema bivittatum. Next base: position 306,272,810 of record NC_042618.1, read on the forward strand.
AACATGCACGCACTCCTTTTAAAATCTACCCCATATTGTTGTCAGATATTTTGAATTTGCACTGCTAGCTTCTTTGTTTTTTCTGAGTTTCCTTTTATTTGCACCCTGAGGTACATAAGAGAAATAACACAACCCTCCTTAACTGTCTCTCAGTCTCTCCTTCACCCCACCAGAGAGCTTTACTTTTGGAGTCCTAGGATTCCAGTGTGGGGAGGAAGAATCGTTCTTATACCCTACTTTTTGCAAGACCAGCCCTTTCTCTGTGGTCTGTACACAGCTCTGATAATTAACACTATCTCTGCACTCAATGAATACACATGACAAGAATGGAGGTTTCCAACTTCTTTACTGATAGTTGATTAGATGACTGAATAGTATTTACAGCTTCAATTTGTTTCCTGGTTAAAGGCAATAAATAATAAGACAGCAGAGAGATTTAATAAACTTTGTGACTCCACTCTTTTTGCAAAGTCTCTACTTTTACTGGAAGCACTTCTTTAATATTTAATTTCCTTCTCTTCTCAATTACTCCAAGTTCTCCAAGTTTATCAGATTGAATTTAGTTCAATCTTCCTTCAAAATTCCAATTGCTTCATTCGCTCTTCCCACTGAAAGTGGTTAGAAGAATAGCAGTCCCACTAATTTACCAGAACTCAGTCCCAGATTTTTCACTCTTCCTAAATCCTTTTGAATTAGATCTCTTTAGGCAGTGTCTGTGGGCACCTTACTTTTGCCTTATGTAATATTTCATATAGCAGCAACAAAGTTCTTGTTATCTTTACTTTGTTTCGTTTAGCTTCCTTTCTTTAATGTCATTGGCTGGGATCCTTTTCTCCAAGTGCATTCTTCCACATTTCTATTTCTTTCAAGATGAAAAACTGCACTCTCACAATGGTTTGGTTACTCAGTCCTGAGTGCCAGGGGCCATCAGCTCCATGTGGACCAAAAATAGTCTTTAAAGCCAAAAAGGGAAAATATCAAGAACAAGATAGAAAGGGTGGAAAAAAACTTCCATGCCTCAAACAGAGGAGACAGTGCAAAAAGGCAATTACTTCAAAAATATAACTCCTCTGCATCAGGTCACTGTCAGGTTTATCCTCTGAGGGAGAAATGCACACTGCAGGTCTTCCTTACCCCAGATCCAGCCTTGAATACAGGGATGCCCCAATCCACTGCAACAAGGGGCACTGGTTCTCACAGAAGAATTCTCAAAAATCAGCTTAAAAGAGTCCAAAGCAAGTATAAAGTCTGAATAGACAAGTCAATGGGAGGCTGACCCCTAAAATGCGAACATTTTGTTACTCCTTTCCCATAACTCAGGAAAAAATTAGCAAGCAGGAGACAGAGGGCTCCTGTCAATTTGAAATCCAAAAGCATACATGGTGCTTTGGAGATGATAAACAGCTAGGTCACACCATCTGCTTGTTCCCACATGGGGGAGCAAAACCCAAATCTCTCTTTTCAATTTCTATATAGAACCTCTCCAATCAATTAGAACACTCCTTTTAGTTAGGGAAACCAAAGGTTCCCTATAAACAGATCCTTCAGTGGACCTACTAGAAGCTCTTTGAATCTCTTAATATCCTAATATATATCCTAATCAGCCCTTAATTTTTCCTGTTTTCAATTATGCTTCACACAAACTCTATTTATAAATGGTGCAACATCTACCTCACTCCCATATGTACCCCTTCCAACAATCAGCAGTCCTTCTTCAATCGCATCTTCAATGAACATTGAAGAAAATGTGTTTGTGCTTCTGTTTTTTTCTTGTCACCCTCCACCCATTCCAACTTTATTTCCATCAGTCTTAGAATCCACCTCTGCACTTTCACTTTTCATTGGCTTACCTTAAAGTCTTGTCACCTAATTTTTCTACCTCTCACACTTTGCCATTCTATCTTCCCAGCTTCTTCAGCCTTACTAGATAGTAGTGGAAGGGCTTGTCAAAAATGCCAGGCTAAAAAGGTCCATACACTTGAATTCTCACTTCCAGCTTCCATTTACCCCCAGCACTGCAGTCTTTCAGGCTCACATTGAGTATACACATATTTTTCCACAGTGGGTAAAAGTATGAATGTTGTTACATAGTGGGGTGGATTTCAAAAGGGTTACGCGCGTAATATACGCACGTAACCCTTTTAAACCCCTCCTGTGCACGCTGAACCTATTTTGCATAGGCTCAGGGATGCGCGCAAACTCAGGGACGCGTGTATGTCCCGGGGCTTGAAAAAGGGGGTGGGGCATGGGCAGTCCAGGGCGGGGCGAGGCCAGAGGCCTCCGAAGGCCTGCTAGGCTGGCACGCACAACCTACGCCTGCCCAGAGGCAGGCGCAATTTAAATAATAAAGGTGGGGGGGGGGATTTAGGTAGGGCTGGGGGCGGGTTAGATAGGGGAAGGGAGGGGAAGGGGGGGGCGAAAGGAAAGTTCCCTCCGAGGCCGCTCCAATTCCTCGGAGGGAACGGGGAAAGCCATCAGGGCACCCCTTGTGCGCGCTGACCCCAGATTTTATAACATGCACGCGGCTGCACGTGCATGTTATAAAATCGGGCATAGATTTGTGCGCGCCCAGTTGTGCGCACAAATCTACGCCTATGTGTAGGTTCGAAAATCTGGCCCAGTGTGCGTACCTTAACCTACAGAGAGGCCAAACAGTGCTGTGAATCACAGTTTATGCACACACTCATGTTCAGACCTGCAGGAAATGCGTAGAAAATACTATTTATTTCAATTCTATTTCTCCTTTAGGGCTTGTTGTACTAAGGGTTCCTCACCCTTTCTGAGTCTATGGGGAAAAAAATGTAGTAAGACTCTTAACTATGATTAAGGGACAATTTGGGGTGGCACATTGAGAGGTGAGGGTAAGAAACCACAACTGAGAATCAAAACATCAAATGCCAGAAAAGACAGTGCAAACATGTGTTTTTAAGTGTGATTGGCAGTGTTTGAACTTAATGTACTAAGAGGCCAATATTAAAAAATAAAAGTTGAGCACCTAAATTTAGGAAAATAGATTACAGTGCTAAATTTTCAGCTGAAAATTCACCAAAATTTAGAGACCATAAAAGGATCCTCTGTTTAGACCTTCTGTTCATTTTCATAGGTACTAAGCTCCTAAATTTTTCCTCCACTCTAACTCTGACCCTATAGCCACCCAAGTTTTAGGATCCTAAATTTAGTCACTCAGCTCAGATAAATTTTCAAAAGTGCAAATTTAGAAGCCTAGGGCCAGATCTTAAAATCTATGGGGCGGATTTTAAAACGAGCGCGAATAGCCTACTTTTGTTTGCGCTCCAGGCGCAAACAAAAGTACGCTGGATTTTAGTAGATACGCGCGGAGCCGCGTGTATCTGCTAAAAACCTGGATCGGCGCGTGCAAGGCTATGGATTTTGTATAGCCGGCGCGCGCCGAGCCGCGCAGCCTACCCCCGTTCCCTCCAAGGCCGCTCCGAAATCGGAGCGGCCTCGGAGGGAACTTTCCTTTGCCCTCCCCTCACCTTCCCCTCCCTTCCCCTACCTAAGCCACCCGCCCGGCCCTGTCTAAAACCCCCCCCTTACCTTTGTCGGGGGATTTACGCCTCCCTCTGGGAGGCGTAAATCCCCGCACGTCAGCGGGCCTCCTGCGCGCCGGGACGCGACCTGGGGGCGGGTCCGGAGGGCGCGGCCACCCCCCCGGGCCGCCCCGGGCCATAGCCACGCCCCCGGGCCCGCCCCCGGAATGCTCCCGACACGCCCCGAAAACGCCGCGCGGTTCGGGCCCGCCCCCGATACGCCCCCTCTGAAAACCCCGGGACTTACGCGAGTCCCGGGGCTCTACGCGCGCCGGTAGGCCTATGTAAAATAGGCTTACCGGCGTGCAGAGCCCTGCTCGCGTAAATCCACCCGGTTTTGGGCGGATTTACGCGAGCAGGGCTCTGAAAATCCGCCCCTATGTGCGGGCGTAAATTTGTTCGTGCAACCGGCGCAAACAAATCTAGGCCCGATTTTATAACATGTGTGCGCTACCGCACGCATGTTATAAAATCCAGGCTCAGCGTGCACAAGGGGGTGTACACATGTGCACCTTGCGTACGCCGAGCCCGAGGGGAGCCCCAATGGCTTTCCCCGTTCCCTCCAAGGCCACTCCGAAATCGGAGCACCCTTGGAGGGAACTTTTTTTCCGCCCCCCCCCCCCCCACCTTTCCCTCCCTTCCCCTATCTAACCCACCCCCATCCCTAACTAAATCCCCCTCCACCTTTGCTGCAAAAGTTACGCCTGCCTAACTTGCATTCACCGGCTGGCTGCTGGCGCGCCATGCCCCGGCACAGTCCGCTGTGCAGGAGCACTCGACCCTGCCCCTGAACCACCCCGGACCGCCCCCACGCCCCTAGCGACGCCCCCGAACAGACCCTTTTTGCAAGCCCCGGGACATACGTGCATCCCGGGGCTTGTGTGCACCGCCAAGCCTATGCAAAATAGGCTCGGTGCGTGCAGGGGCAGATTTTCTCAGGTTACGCATGGATGTTACGTGCGTAGCCTTTGAAAATCTGTCCCCTTCCTCCCAAAGTTAGGCACCTAAATTCTTTGAAATCCATATTCAGATACAGTCCAGATAGCAAAGTTAGGCCTCGATTTATCAAAATGCACTAAATATCACATGTGATAGGAAAAGTGGTGTGTTTTATGGTAATAGCCTATTTATTGCAAAGTGCACTATCTTAGCACTTCACAGTAAGTACCACAATTGTTGCAATTCCTACTTACAACCACTTGGAGAGAGAGAGAGAGAGAAGAGAGAGAGAGACCATCTAAAAGGCTCTTGTAGTAGTTAGCTATTTATGCTACTATAGGATGCCCACCTAGTAATAAGGGAACCTACTTGGGAGGAGGCTCATACTGGACCTGCTGCTTACCAATGAGGATATTGTAATTGTATGATTTGTGTTGTAACTCGTTTAGCACATTTTGTTAAATATAAAACTAATATATCAAATAAATAAAATAAATAAAATATTATTAGCGGATCTTCATCTGGGATTCAGAGATCACTGGATTTTGTGGTTCAGTATTACAACACAGGCAGCAATAGTTCTTTCAAAGGTGAGGGTCCTAGACTTCAGGAAAACTATTAAAGTGGGAACCACTTCAAAGGATTGTTAGCTGGATGAGAAAATCTAGGGAAGGCAGAAGAGTAGTGGGGAAAACTAAAAGGAGATATTGTAAGGGCAACTAACATTTTTTGTTAGGAAAGTAAATAAAAAGGCAAGAATAAAAAGAAGCCACTATGGTTTTACAAAGAATTAGCAGAAAAAAAGGACAAAAAGGTTAAGTGTTTATAAACTTCAAGAAATCACAGAAAGAGGAAGTCAGGTGACAATATCTGGAAAATCTAAGAGAAGGGAAAATGGTCAGGCAATCAAAGATGCAAATGGAATTAAAATAGCTAATATGGGAAACAAGGGGTGTAAGACTTTTTTTTTTAGGAAATATTAGTGAGAGCAGGAAGTGAAAAAATGGTACTAAGAGACTCAGAAGTGAAGGGTAGGAATGCACAGAGGCTGATGAAGAAAACCATTTTGCCCTGCAAACCATCCCGAGACCACCTTAAATGCCAGTTCTCTCTCTCTGTGCTACTCGCCAGACTATCGGCCCTGCCCACCCTCTGATGTCTTTACTAGGCTCAGGAATTTTGGGAGTCTTCTAATGCCGGATGCGAACAATGTCTTCTTTGCTTACCCTGCAATATGGAATAACTTGCCCTGCATACCATCAAGAGGTTATCTTGAATGCTGGCTCTCTACCTCCATACTACTCCCTGGACTATTGGCACCGCCCACCCTCTGATGTCATCACTGGGCATTGGTATTTTGGAAGTTTTCTAATGCCGGAGGTGTGTGCACGGAGGAGCACGACAAAGGAGTCTGCCCCTTTTGCGTCCCTTTGTGGGTACGAAGTGTGTGCGACAGATCCAAGCAAGAAGTTATTGGAGGAAGTAGGTTAACCAATGCTTGCTTTTTTCTGGTTTGTGTAATTACAGAGGTACAATGACTATGAGTAAACCTATATCAGTGATACAAGGACAGGGTAAATATGGTGAGCTTGCCAATGTCTATCGACAACATTATATGGAAAAAGGTTGTACATTGAAAATGTTTGAGACCTCTAATCCTGTTAATATTCTCACCTGCTTGATATTATCTATCATATAGGATCTTTTTTCCAACTCACGATATAGCTTGATGTTACCCAGGTAGAGAGTCCATCAAGTTAGGTTGAGAAAACATTGTACAATTCTCATCGTTGTATGAGTTTCCACACTCCAAAAGACATCAAATCTTCACAAGAGTGCACTGTTCTGTTTCATACGTCTCACTCTGCATGTTAAAGTGGCCTCTAACCCCTACACTACTACCTTAACCTCACCACGAGTTACTAGGTGGGCATCCTATAGTAACATAAATAGCTAACTACTACAAAAGCCTTTTAGATGGTCTCTCTCTCTCTCTCTCTCTCCAAAATTTACATAGAAACATAGAAACATAGAAATGACGGCAGAAGAAGACCGAATGGCCCATCCAGTCTGCCCAGCAAGCCTCACACATTTTTTCTCTCATTCTTATCTGTTACTCTTAGCTCCTTGTTCTATTCCCCTTCCACCCCCACCATTAATGTAGAGAGCAGTGATGGAGCTGCATGCAAGTGAAATATCTAGCTTGATTAGTTAGGGGTAGTAGGGGCAGTAACCGCCGCGATAAGCAAGCTACACCCATGCTTATTGTTTTACCTAGACTATGTTGTACAGCTCTTGTTGGTTTTTTTTTTTTTTTTCTTCTCCCCTGCTGTAGAAGCAGAGAGCCATGCTGGATATGCATTGAAAGTGAAGTATCAGGCACATTTGGTTGGGGTAGTAACCGCCGTAACAAGCCAGCTACTCCTCGCTTTGTGATTGCGAATCCTTTTTTTTCTTCACCCCTGTCGTTGAAGCTATGCAGGATATGCGTGAAGCATCAGTTTTTTTTTTGTTTTTTTTTTTTTCCCCCTGCCCTTGAAGCAGAGAGCTATGCTGGAAATGCGTGATGTATCAGTCTTTCTCCCATGCCGATGCAGGAGAGAACCATGCTGGATATGCATGGAAAGTGAAGTATCAGGCACATTTGGTTTGGGGTAGTAACTGCCGTAACAAGCCAGCTACTCCCCGCGTTTTGAGTGCGAACCCTTTTTCTTCTCCTTTGCCGTTGTAGCAGAGAGCTCTGCTGGATGTGTGAAGTATCAGTTATTCTTCTCCCCTGTCATTGAAGCAGAGAGCTATGCTGTATATGCATTGAAAGTGAAGTATCAGGCATATTTGGTTTGGGGTAGTAACCGCCGTAACAAGCCAGCTACTCCCCTCTTTATGAGTGCAAATCCTTTTTTCCATTACCTCTTGCTGTTGAAGCTTAGAGCGATGTAGGAGTCACAGTAAGCATGTGTATGTTTATTTAGTAAGGGTATTGTGTCAATAGCCATCATTCTGGCGAGTCACCCACTCTTCATTGGTGGCCTCTTGACTTTATGGATCCGCAGTGTTTATCCCACGCCCCTTTGAAGTCTTTCACAGTTCTGGTCTTCACCACTTCCTCCGGAAGGGCATTCCAGGCATCCACCACCCTCTCCGTGAAGAAATACTTCCTGACATTGGTTCTGAATCTTCCTCCCTGGAGCCTCAAATTTGTGGTATTAGTGCAAAACGTTAACACATTTTGCCCTAATACATAGGCTATTACAATAAAACACACCCCTCTTCCTATTACATGCAACATTTTGATGAATCTAGCCCATAATATGCAATCTGCTTCAAAGAAAATGCCTTATAGGCAACTTAATTCATGATGCTAGACCAGATTGTATTTGTTTAACAGAAACATGGTTGACTAATTATGATCAGGTTTTGATAAATCATTCTTTATCATCAGATTATAATATTATCTCTCATCCCAGAGAAAGTAGAAGAGGGGGTGGCATAATGGTAATTTTTAAATGTTCCTTAGACTTAGTTCCATGTTAAGTTGATATTGTTTTGCCATTTAAAGTATTTCTGCTTAAATCTGCAACTCTTCATTTATGTGTAACATATTGTCCTCCGGGCACACTAGCACATATGTCACCTTTTATAGAATTTCTTTCTAGTGCCTCCATAAAGTTACCTAAAATCATTGTAATTGGTGATTTTAATATATTCGCAGATAAAATTCATCTCTCGGTACATGCTGAGATTTTTTCTAGAAACTTTGGCTGCATTAGGATTCCATCAACTAATCTCAGGTCCTACACATAAAGCAGGTCACACCTTAGACCTATTATTTAGTAATCAAGAAAAGGTTTGGATTAATAGTATTTCCATTGTAGCTCTGACTAACCCTTCGTCAGATCACAATCAGACCGATTCAGTAAAAGTCACGGGAGAGCGGGCGAGCGCCCACTCTCCTGTGCGCGTGATTCAGTATTTAAATGAAGGCCCACGGTAGAAAGAGGCGCTACGGACACTTTTTTGACAGAAGCGGCAGCTGTCAGCAAGTTTGACAGCCAACGTTCAATTTTGCCGGCGTCAGTTCTCAAACCCGCTGACAGCCACGGGTTTGGAAACTGGATGCCGGCAAAATTGAGTGTCCGGTTTTCAACCCACGAGCCGCAGGCCGATTTTATATTTTTCTTTAATTTTTAATTATTTTTTACTTTGGGACCTCTGACTTAATATCGCTATGATATTCCCGGTGCCGGCAGAAATTAACGCCTACCTTTGGGTAGGCGCTAATTTCTGAAAGTAAAATGTGCAGGTTGGCTGCACATTTTACTTAGTGAATCGTGCGGGAATAACTAATAGGGCCATCAACATGCATTTGCATGTTGCAGGCGCTATTAGTTTCAGGGGGGTTGGATGCGTGTTTTCGACGCACTATTACCCCTTAATGAGTAAGGGGTAAAGCTAGCACTTCGAAAACGCATGTCCAAATGTGGGTTATCAGTGCGCTCTGCCGGAGTGCAGTGTACTGTATCGGCCTTTATGTTATCTACTTTAAAGCTCATGTAGCTGGTTGCATTCCTGCAACCACAGACACCCTAAAATATATCCAAAGACATGGACAGATTGACCCAGATAAATTAAAAGAACTATTCCCTAATAAACTAGGTAGTTCTTCCTTTGATAACTGTGCCACTGCAGTTAACTCTTGCCAATCTAGAATTGATTGATATTTTAACACCCCTCCCTGAAATCAATCAAGATTAAACCCTAAAACTCAAAAACATATTCCCCATGATACACCAAGGAACTAAAACAATGTAAGTGTGGACTTAGGGCTAAAGAAAGGGCATGGAAAAAAGATAGATCTCAGGTATCGCTAGAAAGATATAGAATATTATTAACTAAGTATAGAAGGCTGATCAATGAAGCCAAACAAAAGATTTTCACAGATAAGATCTACACTACTGGTTTTAATAATATACTTCTATTCTCCACAGTTAAGTCATTAACTAGTCACAAGACTGTAGTTGAAAAATGTTCTAAAGCCCTTTTTAATTGTGAAGAATTTGCCAACTTCTTCTTGGATAAAGTATAACATTTGTTAGATCAATTTCCACCAATTACAGATTCCATAGTTGGGAATCACCCCCTGTAATTTAACATGGGAGCATTTTTTTGACATTTTGATCTGTGAGGTCCAACAAGCCAAATTCAAGCTTAATACAACATATTGTAAATTAAATCCTATTTCAATTGTGGTGTTAAAATTGGTTAGGGAAGTCATTTCCCCATTCCTTTCTAATTTGGTGAATTTGTCACTATCAGAAGGTGTCCTTCCACACGATATTAAGAAGGCAATTGTTAAACCAATTTTAAAATACTAAATCTAGATCCAAATGTACTAAATAGCTACCATCCCATTTCTAATTTGTCTTTTTTATCCAAACTCATAGTCATTTGTTCTTGTTCAGCTCACTGACTATCTAGAGGATTCCAACATTCTGTATCCAAATCAATATGGTTTTAGAAGATATAGTAGTATAGAAGGTCTTTTGCGTTCCGCTTTTGATATCATCTGGCGAGGTTTTGACGGTGGTCAAGACTATGTTTTGATTTTACTTGATATCTCTGCCATCTTTGACACCATAAATCATGATATATTGATTGGTCGATTGAAAGAGTTTGGCATCTCGGGCACAGTCCTTAAATGGTTTGTCTCTATTCTGAGATATAGTGTTGTGCTGGAGGTGGACCCTTGGCCTATGCAGTATTGGTATGGCCCTCTGGTTGGACCCAGAGAGCCTGCCACCAGGAGGCAGAGCACACAAGGAGACAGAGGCTAGCTGGAGCTTCACCAATAACAGTCTGGGGTTTACGCAGGTTGAGCTCTTGGGTACCCGGACCGACTGGACATGGTAGGAGCAATGGATGGCCGGCGCCATCTTGTGCTCCTACCATGTGGAGGCCGACCAATGGCACTGGTAGCCCCTGTGACATAGTAAGGGCAAAGGCTATCGGCGCCATTTTGAATACTGGCAGCCAATGGTCCGAGTGCAGGAGATTGCTCCAGGACCCCCGCTGGACCACCAGGGACTTTTGGCAAATCTTGGGGGGGGGGTGTGTCAGGAGGATGGGGGTTTATTCGTTAGTGATACGTTGTATTCGTGGGAGTTTGCCATACATTTCGTGACCCCCACAAATACAACGAATATGGCATATACGTTGCGGATTGCCAATACGTTGCAAATGAATGCACACCCCTAGTGGGCAAGCCTGCGCTAGTGGACAGTAATGCCAGGTGAGCAGGCCCAGTCGCGACACCCATGCGGCCAGGACGCACAACAGATAGGTCATTTCAGGTCTGTGACAGAGAATTTACGCGCGTAACCGGGTCTACGCGTGCCAGGCCTATTTTCAAAAGGCCCAGCGATGCACGTAAAGCCCCGGGACGCGTGTAAGTCCCGGGGCTTTACTAAAGGGGTGGGAAGGGGGCGGGGTGGTCAGGGGCGGGGTTTGGGTTTGAGGCCCCAGGCACAATGGCCATTTGCCGCTGTGATTGGGATTGCGCGCCGGCAGTTGGCTGGCATGTGCAACTTGCGCCTGCCCAGAGGCAGGCACAAAAGGTAAATTAAAAATTTTGGGGGAGGTTAGAGTAGGGCTAGGGGGAAGAAGGTTAGGGGAAGGAGTGGGAAGGTCAGGTTAGGGGGAAGAGAAGTTCCCTTACAGGCTGCTCCGATTTCCGAGCGGCCTGGCTTGGCACGTGCAAGGTGCACAATTGTGCACCCCCTTGCGCGTGCTGACCCCTGATTTTAGAACTTGCACGCATGCCTGTGTGGGCAAGTTATAAAATCGTGTGTACATGTGCGCGCGCCGGGTAGCGTGCACACATGTAGGCCGTGTGCGCTTCTTTTAAAACCTACCCCATTACTTGTACAGGATATATGAAGCTCCGAATGTTGACATCTGAAACCTTTGTTGTGTACTGAAGACTTCAGGACAGTTAATTTTTGCTGGGATAGATTACTGTAACTCTCTATTGCTTGGTGTTCCTACATCTACTTTACATTCTCTTCAGTTGTTGCAAAACTCTATGGCCAGGCTACTTTCTGGTAAAAAAAAAAAAAAAAAAGTATGATCATATCACCCCTGTCCTTTCTGCACTTCACTGGCTTCCTATAAGATCTAGAATTACAAAATATTAGTCCTAATACATACATTGATAAATACTGCCAATACCCCTTTGATAAAAGCAGCATTGCATATTTATACTCCTTCTAGAACATTGCGATCACAAAATAAGGGTTTGTTGGAGATTCCAACAATTAGAGAGGCACAAGTTGGTGAGGTAAGCGACAAGCTCTCTCAATCACCGGCACGGCCTTGTAGAATACCTTCCCAGAATATCTCAGAACACAGGGTGATATAAAGATCCTTAAAAAAGGTGTAAAGACCTGGCTGTATGCTGAGGAATTCGGAATTGAGAATATAACTTCATAGTAAAGAAAGGCTGTTCAAGTAATGTTACTGCATATGTCATTTTGTACATTATGATGTTTCTTTTCTTCTGCATTGGTTTATGTTTTTAAAGTAGACATAACTACGTTAATGTGTTTGGCATTCTGTAAACTGCTGCAATGTAATGAGTAGCAGTATATAAGAGATGTTATAAATAAATAAATAAAAACAGAACTGTTTAACAAATATTTCTGCTTGATTTTCAATGAGCAAGGGCTAGGAATAGGACCACAAAAAGCAGACACAAAAATGACTGGAAATGAAGTCAATCTCAAACAATTTTCAAAAGACTGTGTTTCTGAGGAGCTAACTCATAAAAGAAGGTAAAGTGATGGGGTTGGATGGCAAACATCCTATGGTTTTAAGGGAACTTAGAGAAGTTCTAGCAGCTCTACTGGCTGACCTTTTCAATGCTTCTTTAGGGTTGAGTAGTAGTTTAGGAGGACTGGAGATAGATGGATGTGGTTCCTCATCACAAATGTGAAAGGAAGGATGAGGTTCAGAGCTACAAGTCAATTAGTCTAACCTCTGTGGAGAGTAAATGGAGAAATTTAGTCATACCTGTTAATTAATCTGAATCGGTGTAGCCATCACACTGTTGTGATGGCTACACCGAACGACGGTATATAAAACTCAACAAATAAATAAATACATAAATAAATGTCCTTTTTTTGAGACCTGCTAGACCAGTCAGACAAGTGGATTTTACTCCACCCAGACGATGGGGACAGAAGACCTGCCTTTTTCTCTGTTATACTAGAGGTATAGCCTGGGCCCTTGCCAGTAACGTCTGACAAAGTAATGGAGCAAGCCCCTAAACTAATGTTACCTTTACCCTTGCCAGAAGAAGGGAACATCTACCAATATCCCCTAGGCAGCAGGAGAGAGGTGAGAAGGAAGAAGCAGAAGAGATGACACAGAGTGGTCAAGCTGCTTCCCTAAAGAGAGAACCTCAGTTCCTATGCATCCCAAAGGATAGTCAAGGAAAGAGAGAGGAAAATAATGTGTAGCTGCTGTGTTCCTGGATGGATCCTAGATTGGTCTAGTAGGACTCAAGGAAAACAAATTAACAGGTATAATTACATTTCTCCTTCCTTATCAACCTGTTGGATCAGTCCAAAAAGAATGGAATTTAACCACGCTTAGACTAGTCCGGGTGGAAAGAAGACAGGGCTGGTCTGAGAATGCCTGTCCCAAATGCAGCATCTGCCTAGACCTGTATATTCAGTTTGTAAAGTTTAACAAAGGAATGCAAGGATGACCAGATGGCTGCTTTCAGAAATCCCCTGTAGCCACTGCAAAGGATTTTGCCCATGATGATGCTTGGTCCCTCGTGGAATGAGCACAGAGAAGCTCTGGTATCTGTTGGCCATTCAGTAAGTAACCTCCTTGATTCATCTGCAAGCAGCTAAACACCTAATGGGGCTAGTACAAATAGCCTGTCCATTTTCTGGTTGAGGCTCATAAACAAACGTTTTCTGTTACTGGTCCAGTGTTTTGGAATTTGCTTCCAGTTTCATTACTGTATATTGAGTCTCACACATAATTCAGGAAGCAAGTTAAGGCATACCTCTTCAGGAAGGCATTTGAATTAGAAGCTTAAGTTATGCGCTCAGTAAAACCTTTTTATAATATCTTGTTATATTGGATTGAATCATGCTTGATCATTATCATTAAGGCACATAAGAGAAAGAAAAGAGATGGACCCTTTATGCACAACCCTCCTTCACTGTCTCGCCTTCATGCCACCAGATAGCTTTATTTTCTGAGTCCCAGGATTCCAATGTGGGGACAAACAATAGTTCTTATTCCCTGCTTTTTCCACAACCAGCCTTTTTTTCCATCCTCTGTACACAGTAGGGATGTGAATCGTTTTAGGACGATTAAAATTATCGTCCGATAATTTTAATATCGTCTTAAACCGTTATGGAACACAATACAATAGAGATTCTAACGATTTATCGTTATAAATCGTTAGAATCGTGAGCCGGCACACTAAAACCCCCTAAAACCCACCCCCGACCCTTTAAATTAAATCCCCCACCCTCCCGAACCCCCCCCAAATGAGTTAAATAACCTGCGGGTCCAGCGGCGGTCCGGAACGGCAGCGGTCCGGAACGGGCTCCTGCTCCTGAATCTTGTTGTCTTCAGCCGGCGCCATTTTCCAAAATGGCGCCGAAAAATGGCGGCGGCCATAGACGAACACGATTGGACGGCAGGAGGTCCTTCCGGACCCCCGCTGGACTTTTGGCAAGTCTCGTGGGGGTCAGGAGGCCCCCCACAAGCTGGCCAAAAGTTCCTGGAGGTCCAGCGGGGGTCAGGGAGCGATTTCCCGCCGCAAATTGTTTTCGTACGGAAAATGGCGCCGGCAGGAGATCGACTGCAGGAGGTCGTTCAGCGAGGCGCCGGAACCCTCGCTGAACGACCTCCTGCAGTCGATCTCCTGCCGGCGCCATTTTCCGTACGAAAACGATTCGCGGCGGGAAATCGCTCCCTGACCCCCGCTGGACCTCCAGGAACTTTTGGCCAGCTTGTGGGGGGCCTCCTGACCCCCACGAGACTTGCCAAAAGTCCAGCGGGGGTCCGGAAGGACCTCCTGCCGTCCAATCATGTTCGTCTATGGCCGCCGCCATTTTTCGGCGCCATTTTGGAAAATGGCGCCGGCTGAAGACAACAAGATTCAGGAGCAGGAGCCCGTTCTGGACCGCTGCCGTTCCGGACCGCCGCTGGACCCGCAGGTTATTTAACTCATTTGGGGGGGGTTCGGGAGGGTGGGGGATTTAATTTAAAGGGTCGGGGGTGGGTTTTAGGGGGTTTTAATGTGCCGGTTTTGCGATTTTTAGATTTTTAGATTTTTCACGATTTTTCACGATTTTTCACGATATTTTACCCCCCCAAACGGCAACAATACGATTCCCTCCCCCTCCCAGCCGAAATCGATCGTTAAGACGATCGAGGACACGATTCACATCCCTAGTACACAGCACTGATGATTAACACTGTCTCTGCATCCAATAACACACAAGGAATGGACAGATGAGAAGCAATATGCACTAGAGATGTGAATCAGAACTGGAATCGGTTCTGATTCCGGTTCCAATTCACATCGTGTTTTTTTTTTTGTCCGGTCCGATCGCGGTTTTGTTTATCGGCTGCGCACGAGCCGATAAACAAAAAACCCACCTGACCCTTTAAAACTAATCCCTTAGCTTCCCCCACCCTCCCGACCCCCCCAAAAAACTTTTTACAGGTAGCTGGTGGTCCAGTGGGGGTTCCGGGAGCGATCTCCCGCTCTCGGGCCATCGGCTGCCACTAATAAAAATGGTGCCGATGGCCTTTGCCCTTACCATGTGACAGGGTATCCATGCCATTGGCCGGCCCCTGTCACATGGTAGGAGCACTGGATGGCCCTCGCCATTTTTAAAGATGGCGCTGGCCATCCAGTGCTCCCTCCATATGACAGGGGCCGGCCAATGGCACGGATACCCTGTCACATGGTAAGGGCAAAGGGCCATCGGCGCCATTTTGATTAGTGGCAGCCGATGGCCTGGGAGCAGGAGATCATTCCCGGGATCCCCACTGGACCACTAGGTACCTGTAAAATGTTTTTGGGGGGGTTGGGAGGGTGGGGGAAGCTAAGGGATTCGTTTTAAAGGGTCAGGGTGGGTTTAGGGGTTATTTTTGTGTGCCGTTTTTCCCGCCCTCCCCCAAAACGATAAGACAACCCCCACGAACAATTTCATGGGGTTTTCCTATTGTTTTGGGGGAGCCCCCAATTTCTGACGATTTTGAAAATATCGTATAATATTTTCAATCGTCCGAAGCCCGATTCACATCCCTAATATGCACTACATTCAGTAGTTGGACTTGTTGCTGAGGTGGGTTGCTTCCGGGGAACTGCTTTTATATAGGGCAGCTCTGATGATGTCATCTTTAGAGACCGCTGGGACTTTCCTGCCATGGACCCTTTAAATACTGGGAAGTGGTGTGCATGCATGTGCCTAAAAGGAGGCATGAGCATTGCAGTTGGTGGCATCCTCCTGGTGGTGTCTTGCTGCATTGGAAAGCACCATCCTTTCACATGGCTGGCTGGTGGCGTTTCACCGCTTGCAAGGAATGGGGCTGACTCAGCTGGAGAAGGTGAGTGCGGTCGTTCGTGAGAGCAGCCCGCGGAGCGCCAAATACAACATTATTCAACATTAGTCTTGCCTCACCAATCTGCTACAATTTTTTGAGGGTGTAAATAAACATGGATAAAATTGAGTAGGCTGATATCGTGTAGCTGGATTTCCAGAAAGCATTTGATAAAGTCCCTCATGAGAGAGGATATTAAAAAATCATGTGATATGGGGTAATATACTACTGTGGATTGGGAACTGGTTATAAGATAGAAAACAGTAGGAATGTGAATCATTTTTGAACGATTAAAATTATCGTCAGATAATTTTAAAATCGTCCAAAATCGTTAGAGTGCACGATACAATACAAATGCTCCCGATTTATCGTCAGGGGCATTTGTATTGTATCGTTAAATAGGGCACGGGAATTATTTGGGGGATGGCGGGAAAACCGGCACACCAAAACAACCCTAAAACCCACCCGACCCTTTAAAACAAATCCCCCACCCTTCCTCCTGAACCCCCCAAAAATGTTTTAAATTACCTGGGGTCCAGTGGGGGGGTCCCGGCGCGATCTCCCGCTCTCTGGCCATGGCTGCGTTAAGAGAAATGGCGCCAGTGGCCCTTTGCCCTTATCATGTGACAGGGCAAAGGTAGCGCCGGTGCCATTTTGGTTCCTGGCTCCCGACATCACGCATGCAGGAGATCGCTCCCGGACCCCCGCTGGACCCCCAAGGACTTTTGGCCAGCTTGGGGGTGCCTCCTGACCCCCACAAGACTTGCCAAAAGTCCAGCGAGGGTCCGGGAGCGAACTCCTGCACTTGGGCCGTATTGCCAATATTCAAAATGGCGCCGGCGCTACCTTTGCCCTCACTATGTCATATGGGCGACGCGGTTTTGGTGTGCCGGTTTTCCTGCCCTCCCCTGATTTACGATTTTTAACAATTAAAAAAAAACAAAAAAAACCCACGACGATCAGATTTCCCTCCCCCCCCAGCCAAAATCGATCGTTAAGACGATCGATCACACGATTCACACCCCTAGAAAACAGAGAGTAGGGCTAAATGGTAAATTTTTACAATGGAGAAAGGTCAATAGTGGAGTGCCCCAGGAATCTGTTTTGGGACAACTGTTCAAAATTCTTAAATCACAAGAGGATTGTGAGAAATTGTAAGAGGACCTTGCAAAACTGGGAGATTGGGTATGCAAATGGAAAATGAAATTTAATGTGAACAAGTGCAAAGGGGAAGAGTAACCAAAAATGTAGCTACACAATTCAAGGATCCACATTAGGAGTCACCATTCAGGAAAAGGATCTAGGCATCATAGTGGATAATATGTTGAAATCTGCTGCTCAGTGTGCAGCAGCAGCCAATAAAGCAAATAGAATGCTAGGCATTATTAGGAAAGGAATGGAGAACAAAAAGAATATCATCCTCTGTATCACTCCATTGTGCGACCTTATTTTGAGTATTGTGTCACCACATCTCAAAAGAGATCTCTAGCAGATTTAGAAAGGTACAGGGAAGAGTGAGCAAATTAATAAAGTGGATGGAATGATTCCCCTATGAGGAAAGGCTAATGAGGTTAGGACTCTTCAACTTGGAGAAGAGATGTCTGAGGGGAGATGTTTATTATTTTTATATACTGACGTTTGATCTCAAGTGAGATATCATACTGGTTTACATTCAGGTACTGTAGGTATTTTTCTATCCCCAGAGGGCTTACAATTTAAGTTTGTACCAGAGGCAATGGAGGGTAAAGTGACTTGCCCAAGGTCACAAGGAGTCATAGCAGGACTTGAACCCTGGTTTGTTGGTTCATAGTCCACTGCACTAACCACTAGGCTATTCCTCCTCCCTTAGGATAGAGGTCTATAAAATAATGAATGGAGTAGAATGAGTAAACTTGACTCAGTTGTTTACGCTTTCAAAAAGTACAAAGACTAGGGGACACAATAAAGTTACTAAGTTCTACATTTAAAATTAATAAGAGAAAATGTTTTTTACTCAACGCATAATTAAGCTCTGGAATTTGTTGCCAGAGGAAATGGTGAAATCTGTTAGTGTAACTGCATTTAAAAAAAATTTGGACAAGTTCCTGGAGGAAAAATCTATAAATCATTATTAAGGTAGAGCTGCAGAAATCCACTGCTTAAACCTGGGATAAGCAAATTGGAATCTATCAACCTTTTGGGATCCAGCCAGGTACTTGGGACTGTTGGAAACAGGAAAGCTTTGGTCTGACCCAGTATGGCAATTTCATGTTCTGTGTTCCAAACACTACCTCTTTTCCTCATTCCCTTCTCTGACACATTGCCCAGTCTCTGTTTTCTCTCCAACCTGTCCCCCCCCCCCCCCTATGATCCTCTCTCATCCCCTTCTAACTGCCCCAAAATTATCTCCCTTTGCTTTGTCTGCTCTAGGTTCATCCACTCTTATCCTGCTCCCTGCAGGCTGCCTGGGAAGGAGAGGGGGCAAATTTGAACAGGAAGTAGAGGGCTGTTCTCTCCTGATTAAGATTTGGCACAGCTGAAAGGCAGGAAATCCTTCAGGCAATCTTGCTGCCCCCAGACTTTTGCTGCCCTTGTCTCTCTGCCCTTCATGAAAAGATTATAGCCCTCTGTGGCTATGTCCCAATTATGGGACTCATTGAACCATGTGATTGGGACACCCACAATATCTAGTTCTGTTATCAGCATTAGGGCTTGCATGTGTAGGATTTTATTACCTAGATTAGGAATATTTGCGCTCATAGCCTTCCAGGTAGTCCTCATTTTCTTAAGTTTCTGCTGCATATCCTATCTGCCCTTTTGATTTCCTTGTTCTTTACAGGTAACCTTGAGATGCACACATTTGTATTTTTCACCAGATTTAATCAGCTTCCTTTCACCACCCCCTCATCTAATTTATACTCCTGGCAATGACAATCTAAATTATTCACTAAGGATCCTGATTGTTCTCTCACACAGATGCAGGTCATCTCTACAGTTTAATCTTGCATCTTTCCACGTTATCACTTCAGCTCCCAAAACCCTGTTTACATCAGCTCTTCAGTCATGTATTAATTCTGGCTCAACATAACCTACCATTCCCCTTAACATACACTGATAATACCTCAGAAAATGCTGCTGTCCTTGCCTGTTGCCTAATTTCTTAAACTTCTTCTTATTACACTGTCTTGGTTTTCAGCCAGGTTATTTGCACTCAAGTGAATAGAGGGCAAAAAATGGATCTCAAACAAGGATCCATAGGGACAGAGGTTTCTGGTGTATTTCATGTAGTTTAAGCAGAGGCAGGCTTAGACAGCTGTTAGCCTGGCACACGACCGCACCCTGAGGATCTGGACTGGTTCAAAAGTGCTTGCTGGGAACACCAGAATTCTGGCAACTTGATGGCTAGAGGATATGAGATGAGATGAGTTGAGCTGTTGAACCCAGGAAAGCCAGTGAGTGCTCATACTTATGTATCTGTTAGGGATGTGAATCGTTTTTTGACGATTTAAAATATCGTCCGATATATTTTAAATCATCAAAAATCGTTAGAAGCGTGATACAATAGGAATTCCCCCGATTTATCGTCAAAAATCGTAAATCGGGGAAAGGGGGAGGGGAAGGGGGAGGGCGTAAAAACCGGCACACTTAAAACAGCACCTAAACCCACCCCGACCCTTTAAATAAATCCCCCACCCTCCCGAACCCCCCCAAAATGCCTTAAATTACCTGGGGTCCAGAGCGGGGGTCCTGGTGTGATCTTTTATTCTCGGGCCTGCGGTGCGTTGTAGAAATGGCGCCGGCACCATTTGTTTTTTGTCCCCTGACGTCAGGAGCGTAGGAGATCGCTCCCGGCCCCCCGCTGGACCCCCAGGGACTTTTGGCCAGCTTGGGGGGCCTCCTGACCCCCACAAGACTTGCCAAAAGTCCAGCGGGGGTCCGGGAATGACCTCCTAAACTCGAATCGTTTTGCCGTACGGCAAAATGGCGCCGTACGTCCAGCGAGGGCCGTACGTCCAGCGGGTGCCTTACGTCCAGCGGGGGTGATGAGGGGGATGATGAGCGTATTTGCTCTTTGCTTATCATAGGATTGCTAAAACATTGACTTGGAGGTATCTAAAAGCTGCAAGGAATTGATCTGCAGCAGTCCCAGGTACACTAACAGCAATTTCAAGGTGAGCTCTCCGCGCCCAGAGAAATGTTCTTGCACTGCTTTAGAAGTGTGAAATAACCATTTGTTCTGTCAATCATTGCTATTAGGTCTGGAATGTGAGAATGAGAGTGGTTCACAGTGCAACAGGAAAGGAATCAAAGAGGAAGCGCAGAGCACCCAGGGAGAGAGGAACTGCTGCCAGAACACTAAGGGGTTGATATTTAAAAGCCAGCCAAATAGCTAAGTTAGGCAGATAGCAGGTCTAACTTATCTGAATAAGTAGTTATCCAGCTAAGTGACAGCAACTGAACGAGGCTGGATATTTAGAAGTCACCACTTAGCCAGATAAGTCCCTACTTATTCGGCTAAGTGGTGCTGAATAGCGACCTGTTATTGTCTTGGACCACCATGAATCAACTTAATTTGTGGATACTGTCTGTGTAATTGTCCAACATTAGACAAAGCTAAGAAGTAAAAACTGCTGTCTAGGAGGTGCTGGTTTGTAGGCAGATGCTGTTCTACCATGGCAGAAGCGAATTGATAAGCAGGAGTTACAGGGCTAGAAGAGAGCATGAAGGGGCTCTGGTATTAGTATGGCTACTTGTCTTCCTACAACTGGAGCAGGTGTGGCAGTTCTAAATGTTCATGGAGTGAGGTTCTGTCTGAAGCAAGCATAAAATATCACAACTAAAAGGGTAAAGACTGATTAGAATGTTTAAAGTTTGTTGGGAAAATTGTCCTTTTCATTTACCTTAATTGTTTCGTCCCATTCTCCCCATCTGGGGGTACATAAAATGATGAAAGGATTTTCCCTATTTGTAGAAGGGTCCTTCTCCTAAATTTATTTAGTGGTTCAGTAGTTAAATCATGCAGTTGGTGAAATGTACACTTTAAGTTCCACTAAGTTCCTCTTCATGCCGCTGTAAATTGTTAATTGTTAAATGTTATTGTTAATTGTTAATTGTTAAATGTTTCAATGTAAACCGCCATCGAGGCGACAGTTTCTTCCTTGTAAACCGGTGTGATATGTATACTTTACAGGAACATCGGTATATAAAAATAAATAAATAAATAAATAAATAAATAAATAAATGAATCTGAATCAAGACAGCAGGGGTGGAAGTAGCTCACCACTCTTTCGCTGATTGGACACGATGGCCACCATCCTTCTCCCCTCCATGAACTCTGGCCCTAATACTACTCTTTAGTGCTAGCACCATTAAAGCATAAAACAGAGACACATCACTTTCAAATAACCAAACTCTTAACTTTATTGATTCTGGTTTTAAACGCCAGGCACTTATAACAGGAATAGCATGGAGTATGACTACTCAAACTGAAAAATCAGAATTCATGGGCTACAACAGTCAGGATGCAAAATCTCTTTCCAATGTACTCCTTATGACTTAGTGTACCACTCCTTCAGTCTTCACTTGGAAATCATTTAGATATCCCTCTCTCACCACTTTACAGGAATATAAGGCTTACATTCTCCACATTCACAGCTCTCTCTATTCTCCAATGGAACATTCCTCATTCCCCTTATCTCCACCTAGTCCCAACCCACAAGGGACTCGTACCACACTCCCATATTTCTCAAGTTTAACCCCGGTCTCTCACTCCTACAGGGAATGATGTGTACTCCTTAAAGTTTACTCACATTACTTCTTCCCTTCACCAATCATTGATGGTTTATATTCTACTCCAGACATTGCATCCCAGTATCCCGCATCCTTGGGTTCCTTCTTGGGGTGTTTCTCACCTCAGACCATTCCCTCTTCTTGCCACTGAAAGTGGTTAGAATAACAATCCCAATAATTTACCAGAACTTAGTCTCAGATTTTTCACTCTTCCAAAATTTTCTTGAATCAGTTAGCTCTGTTGTGTCTGTGCATTCTTGGGCTGAGGCGAAATTGACATTACCTTCAGGGAGGAGCCCTACAGGCAGACCCAAATGAGGCATAGACTCATTTGGAACTTCACCTATACTATCCCTTGTTCCCCTCAGTGTATCTCAAAGGTCAGGTACAAGCAGAGGTCAAGCACAGACAGGTCAGAAGCAGGAACGGAACTTCCAGGAATACAAGCAGGAGCCAAGTAGCCAAGGCAAGGACTGCAGGAAGGCCTTGCTTAAATAGACCCGGGTCAGGAGGGAGGAGCCCTGGCACCTCCCATAGCGATCTCTTTAAATGATGTCAGAGGCCGCACATGCGCGCGCACACCTAGAAGCATGAACTGTGCAGGTGGGACCGGACAGAGCGCCGCCACGTCCCGGCCAAGAAGGGGCAGCAGCACCACCGGAGGCCTGGAGGGAGCCCTGCGCGAGTGGAGCGCATGACTGGGAAGGAGTAGCAGCGTCAGAGGCCTGGCAGGGACCCAGTGTGGGGGAAGTGCATGGCCGGGAAGGAGCAGCAGCGTCAGAGGCCTGGTGGGGACTCAGCGCGGAAGGAGTGCATCTGCCATGGCACCTTGCGGCTGCAAGACCTCCGGGGCTGACGAGCGGCGGGCGGCCGCAGCGGTAGGTGGAGGGAGCCAGTAGCGGCCTAACGTGTCAGTTCCCATAATACAATGATCATAGGCATGCAGGAGTCAATCGCATCCAGAGGCAGGCAGAAGTCAGTCATATCCAAAGTCCAGGTTATGGTCACACCAGATATCCATTCAAGGGAGAAGGAAAGGGATGGATAGGCATGGCAGGTAGGCAAGGACAAGAACAAGTGGGTAATGAGAATGGACTGGAATGGAGACAGAAGACAACCTGAAAACAGCAGGATGAAAACCAAGACAACTGGACAAGGACTGAAGACAAGGCTGGAATGAAGAATGGAAGATGGTGCTGGAACAAAGAACTGAAATCAAGGCTGGAATGAAAACGGGAACGCTGGATTGAACACGTTCTGCTCAGGAGTAGTGGGACCTGTTGCTGAGGATATGAGGGAGAGAAAGAGAGAGCGAGCCCTTTATAGGGCTTAGCTTGTGATGTCATCATCCAGCATTGTGGGGCTTTCCCCGCTGCTGGCCTTTTAAAGGGATAAGGCTCTGGCACATGAACGCCTAAGGAGTCACGCATCAGCTGGGCCAGCAGCATCCTGCCTCATGAGGAGTTGGCGGTGTCTTGCCATGTATGAGTGTGGTGGCCAGCGTGATGGGAGTTAGAGGGAAAATCCCGGCCAGTGAGGCGAGTGCGGCAGTCTGTGGGAGCAGCCCACATGAAATATAACATTATCCCCCCTCTTGTCCCCTCTCTGAGGCTCTGGGTTTCTTGGGGTACCATCGATGGAAGTCTCTCAAAAGGTTGGAACATGGATCCAAGAATTTCTTGCCTCTCTGGCGGGAATCCAGAACTTCTTTGACTTCGTATACAGC
Source organism: Rhinatrema bivittatum (assembly GCF_901001135.1). NCBI lineage: Eukaryota > Metazoa > Chordata > Amphibia > Gymnophiona > Rhinatrematidae > Rhinatrema > Rhinatrema bivittatum. The sequence continues at coordinate 306,296,435 of NC_042618.1, forward strand.
ATCTTCAGCAGCAGCCACATCTTGTAGTTCAGGAAGTACTCTTGAGGGCCCAAGAGTATGCTACTGATTTCAGCAGTGACTTATGAAACACATTGTGGATCTTCAATATCAGTGGTAATCTTAATTCATATGTGACAAGGCCCAGTTGCTAAAGCACAGAGAAAGGCCCAATGAAAAGTGGTGCCAGGCACATAGACAGGAGTCATAGGTGTAAGTGTTGGGTACTCTCCCAGACTTTCTTTCCTACTTTCAACTTAGGATCCAGTCTTCTATGGGCATCTGCTGTTTTCTTGACTCCGGCAGTGGCTTTCTCAATCAAGTAATTGATCTGTTCCCATAGTTAATGGAATTTCTGGGCAGAGAGTTGAGCCACTGGAGATGGGACTGTCATGGGCAGTGGTAAAGGAGGCAGAGGCTGTTTCCTATAGACCAATTGTAAAGGTGAAGAGGTGGTGGCTGCATTGATGTGAGTGTTAAGAGAGAATTAGGCCTAAGGTAAGAGAGAGGCCCAGTTATCCTGGCGTTCATTGACATATTAGCAGAGGAAGGTTTTGACAGTATGATTGATGCACTCTGTTTATCCATTGGCTTGCGGGTGATAGGCCGTAGTGTAGTCGAGGGTGATGCCAAATCTTTTGTAAAGAGAACCCCAGTATCTGGTGGTGAATTGAACTCCTGTATCTAACAGTATATGCTGAGGTAGGCCATGAAGGTGAAAGACATGGAGGGTGGAGAGATGTGCTAATTCTGGTACAGAAGGAAGGCCTAGTAATGGAAAGAAATGTACCATATTCGAGAACTGATGAGTACCACACAAATCACGGTGACACTGTTAGACTGGGAGATCCATGATAAAGTCCATGGACAATCGGGTCCAGGGTTCACTAGGGGCTGGCAACGGCTGTAACAGCCCCCAGAGTCATCCATGAAGTGCTTTTTTGCTGTGTGCAAGTGGGACAGGGATCGGCATAGGTCTTGACATCTTGCTTCATCTGGGGCCACAAGTACTGTTGCTGAAGCAACACAAGGGTTCGTGCCCATCCAGGGGACCTGTGACACGAGAGTTATGGACCCATTTCAACACTTTCACATCAAATCTGAAAGGTATGACTGTCTTTCCCAGAGGGACGGATAATGTAGTGGCAATAACTTTTAGCAGGATCAATGATATACCTGGGAGGTTCTGAAACATCCTCGGTCTGGAAGGAGCAAGAGAGAGCATTTGCTTTTTGGTTCTTGATCACTGGGTGGTACCATAATTCAAAGTCGAAGCAAAGATCAGAGACCAACAGGCCTGTCTTGCATTAAGTTGCTGAGCTTGATTAGATGCCAAGTTTGTTGTAGTACGTGTATATTGTAATATTATGTTGCGCTCCTTCAAGCAAGTGGCACCATTCCTCAAGGGGTAGTTTGATAGCCAGGAGATCTCAATCTCCAAGGCTATAATTGTGTTCAGCTGGGGAGAATTTCTTAGAAAAAAAGGAACATGGACGGAATATCCCTTCTAGAGTGTGTTGACTGAGGATAGCCCCTGCACCAAGGGAAGAGGCATGTTCCTCTAAGATGAAAGATCATGTAGAATTTGGGTGACATAGGCATGGCTTTTCAGAAAAAGGTCTTCTTTAACTTTTGGAATATGTTTATAGCCTTGGGCAGCCAATCTTTGGTGTTGGTGCCCTTATGGGTAAGGGCAATAAGTGGATCTGCCATGGAAGAGTAATTTGGGATAAATTGACAGTAATAATTTGCAAACTCCAGGAACCTTTGCAAGGTCTGAAGGCTCACTCGATGAGGCCAGTCCAGGATAGCTTTTATTTTGTCTGGATCCATCTGGAATCCATCTTGTGAGGCTGTGCGCCCAAGGAAGGGAAGTTCCTCCTGCTAGAAAAGATTATTCTCTCACAGGCATTGTAGGATGATAGGAATGTCTCTCCAGTGGGAGCTCAGGTTTTGATAAAAGATCAATAGTATCAATAATATACAACAATAGTATCAATAGTATACAACCATGCAGGTGTATAGCAGATTACGAAAGATGTCATTGACTATTTTCTGGAATACTGCCAGGGCATTGCAAAGCCCAAAGAACATGACCAAATAATCGTAATGTCCATCATGAGTATTAAATGCCATTTTTCATTCATCACAGGACTTGATGCAGAGGTCCAAATTTGTGAATATCTTGGTGCCCTGTATGTGGTCGAAGAGCTCCATTATTAGAGGTAATGAACAGTGATCCATTATTAGAGGTAATGAACAGTTCCCAGCTGAACACAATTATAGATCCTTCTTAGTGATGGAGTTCAGGCCACAGTAGTCTATGTATGTACAGCCTGAGTGATCCATCCTTCTTCTCGGCCCGTGCCATTTTTAAAGATGGTGCCGGACATCCACTAGATGGCCCACACCATTTTTGAAGATGGCGCCGGCCGTCCAGTGCTCCTACCATGTGACAGGGGCCGGCCAATGCCACGATTACCCTGTCACATGGTAAGGGCAAAGGGCCATTGGTGCCATTTTTATCAGTGGCAGCCAATGGCCCGAGAGTGGGAGATTGCTCCCGGGGCCCACTGGACCACCAGGTAATTTCAAAATGTTTTTGGAGGGGTCGGGAGGGTAGTGGAGGCTAAGGGAGCGGTTTTAAAGGGTCGGGGTGGGTTTTTTGTTTATCGGCCGACAGCCCTAGCACGAGAGAACGCTCCCAGGACCCCCGCTGGACCACCAGGTAATTTTAAAATGTTTTTTGGGGGGTCATGAGGGTGGTGGAGGCTAAGGGAGCGGTTTTAAAGGGTCAGGGTGGGTTTTTTGTTTATTGGATCGGGCGCAGCCGATAAAAAAAAACAAACGATCTGGCCGGACGAAAAAAAATGCACGATTTGAATCGGAACCGAACCGATTCCGGTTCCGATTCACATCTCTAATTCCTAACATTCTGTTTGCTCTTTTGACCATCACTGCACACTGAGCCGATGATTTCAATATAATATCAACTATGAAGCCCAGATCTTTTTCCAGGTTGGTAACTCCTAAAATGTAACCTAAGTTTGTGTAGCTACAGCATGGGTTATTTTTCCCTATATGCATCACCTTATACTTGTCTACATTAAATTTCATCTGCCATATGTACACCCAAACTTCCAGCCTCACAAGATCCTCTTGCAATTTATCACAATCCACATATGATTTAACTACTCCAAATAATTTTGTTTCATCTGCAAATCTGATCACTTCACTCATCATACCTCTTTCCAGATCATTTATAAATATATTAATAAGCACCAGTCCGAGTATAGATCCCTGGGGCACTCCAGTGTTTACCTTTTTCCACTGTGAAAACAGACCATTTAATCCTACTCTGTTTCCTGTCTTTTAACCAGTTTGCATTCCACAAAAGGACATCTCCTATCCCATGATTTTTTAGTTTTCTTAGAAGCCTCTCATGAGGGACTCTGTCAAATGCCTTCTGAAAATCCAAATATACCACATCTACAGGTTCGCCTTTATCCTCATGCTTATTCATCCCTTTAAAAAAAAGTAGATTTGTGAGGTAAGACTTCCCTTGGGTAAATCCATTCTGGCTGTGTCCCATTAAATCATGCCTTTCTATATGTTCTGTGATTTTATTCTTTACAATAGTTTCCACAATTTTTCTCGGCACTGAAGTAGGGCTCACCGGTCTATTGTTTCCTGGATCACTTCTGGAGTCAGGGTCACATTGACCACCTTCCAGTCTTCAGGTACAACGAATGATTTTAATGATAAGTTACAGTGGAATGGAGGAGGAAAAAAAAGGGGGAATTGGATTTAGATGACAGCCAAGTTACAAAAATGACGTGCAAGCTCCGACGGTAGACTCGTTTGGCAGGGGTGTGCTTCGCACGGGACTGTCAATGTCCCACCCCATTTAGGGCAGCTTGGGTACTTCCCAGCAGTCTGGACTGATCCTGGTACGTACAGGGAAAGGAAAATTAGTGCTTACCTGATAATTTTCGTTCCTGTAGTACCAAGGATCAGTCCAGATGCCCGCCCATGTCAGTGAAGAGTCCCGCAGCTATATTGTCTTTCAGATTTCTCGTTGAAGTACTTGCTCTGTTTTCTTATATTTCATGGCCTTTTTCTGCCTGGTTTCCTCGTTTTTCCAAATGTTCATAATGTTCATATTTATCTTGATCTAGTCACAGAGTTTGCCATTGATTTCTTATTTCATGCTGCTTTGTCATGGATTATACTGAAGGATCGCAGGGGGCGCACCAGGGTATATCAGTTGTGCCTTTTCAGTTTCTCTCTGACTCCATCTGCTGGATGGGAGGCATAACCCGGGTTGAGTCACTCATGTTACCACACCCGTTCAAGTCCACACCGGACTATTTCATGTGGAACAATTTTCCTTCCATATCCTCGAATGGTCGATCCACCCTGTCGTCCTGGGGCTCCCCTGGCTTCAAATGCATTGCCCTCACTTTGACTGGAAAACTCTACAGCTGGTTGAATGGGGTTCGGCCTGTCAAGACTCTTGCCTCATATTGGTAGTTCCGGTGCAATGCTCGACCACCATCGCAGCTCCTCAGGGGCTACCAGCACCCAACATGGCTTACACTGATGTCTTTTCAAAGCAAAAGGCGGAGGCACTACCACCACACACACCTTTTGACTGCGCCATTAGGCTTCTCCCAGGTGCAGAGCCCCCCCCGAGGCCACACCTATGCCCTCTCTTCCGCCGAGACCCAAGCCATGTCACGTTATATCCAGGAGAACCTGGATTGAGGATTCATTCGCAAATCTACCTCTCCAGCGGGGGTTGGCTTCTTCTTTGTAGGGAAGAAAGACTGAATGCTCCGTCCCTGCATTGACTATCGAGGATTAAACGTCATCACCATCAAGGATCGCTATCCACTTCCTCTAATCTCAGAGCTGTTTGACCGCCTTCAAGGTGCTAAGATTTTCACTAAGTTGGATCTCAGAGGACCTACAACCTAATTCGTATCAAAGAGGGAGATGAATGGAAGACAGCCTTCAATACCAGAGACGGCCACTATGAATACCTAGTTATGCCGTTTCGGCTCTGCAATGCCCCCGCCGTATTCCAAAACACTATGAATGAGATCTTTCGGGATTTGTTGTATTAATGTGTAGTTATCTATCTTGACGACAATCTAATCTTCTCTAAATCCCTTTTGGCCCATCGTCAACATGACTTCCATGTACTACAACGGTTGAGGGAAAACAAGCTCTATGCAAAACTGGACAAATACCTTTTCGAGCGAGAAACTCTCCCATTTTTAGGGTATATTGTCTCCAGCCAGGGGTTCAGCATGGACCCTCAAAAACTGAGAGCCATTCAAGAATGGCCCCAACCATCTGCTCTGAAGCCACTCCAGTGATTTCTAGGCTATGCCAACTATTATCGCTCCTTTATCTCCAATTATGCCTCCATTGTGGTGCCTCTAACGACCCTAACCTGGAAGGGTGCTGACACCAAGCATTGGGGTCCAGAAGCTACCTCCACCTTTTTAACTCTCAAAGAAGCATTCCTGAGCCAGCCGTGCCTTCATCACCGGACCCTCAACGCCCTTTATCATTGAGGTGGATGCCTCATCCGAAGGCATAGGAGCCATTCTCAGCCAGATATCAGCCAATCATTCACTCCATCCTTGCTCTTTCCTCTCTCGTCAATTCACCCCGGCAGAACGTAACTATGCCATTGGAGATAAAGAGCTTCTCACAATCAAGATCGCCTTTGAAGAATGGCGACCCTGGCTAGAGGGAGCCCAGCATCAGATCACGGTCTACACTGACCATAAGAATTTGGAATACTTGCACCGGGCGCAACGTCTCAGCCCTCGACAGGCCCGGTGGGCATTATTTTTCACTAGGTTCAATTACTTCCTGTGATATCTTCCAGTCAATAAAAACATAAAGGCGGACAATCTCTCTAGAGCTTTTTAAAACTACAGATACCACCGAACCTCCCAAGTTCATCATTGAACCTTTGCGAGTACTGCTAGCTGCCACTATGCCCATTCCTCCAGGGGAAGACCTTTATGCTGTCTCCGGAAGCAGGTGTTGAATTGGGGCCCATGATTCCCGCAGCTCGAGACACCCGGGACAGCACCGGACGCTGCTCGCTCTTTGCCGGTACTACTGGTCACCAGGGATGACTAAGGATGTTCGATCCTATGTAGAATCATGCCACACATGCGCTCATCACAAGAATTCTCCAGGACTGCCGTGGGGCGTGCTCCAACCCTTGCCTGTGCCCATGGAACCGTGGACACACATCTCTATGGATTTTGTTGTGGATCTGCCCCATCTAATGGCAACACTGCCATCTGGGTGGTCGTTGATCGATTCAGTCAAATGGCTCATTTCGTGCCTCTCCTGGGGTTACCCTCTGCCTCTCAACTGGCGCAGTTATTTGTCCATATCTTCAAACTGCACAGTCTACCCAAGAGTATCCTATCTGACCGAGGGCCTCAATTGACTGCTAGGTTTTGGAGATCGCTCTGCAGAAATTCGATGTCACGTTGGAGTACACTTCCAGATATCACCCGCAAACTAATGGCCTGGTGGAAAGAACTAATACAACCCTCAAACAATTCTTACGTATCTACGTCAACAGTAAACAAAACAATTGGAGAAACTTACTTCCATGGGCTGAGTTTGCCCTCAACTCGCACACTTCCGCTGTGACCGGCTCATCTCCATTACAGCTAGTCTTTGGCAAGCAACCTCACCTGCCACTGCCTATTCCAGTGACCGTTCCATCCCATGGCCCAGCTCTCTGCTGATGAACTACATCAACTTTGGACCTCCACCAGGCAGGCCTTGCTTAAAGCCAACCAGATAGCCAAAAAATATTCCGATCGCCGACTGAGAACTTGTCCTCCTCTTCAACCTGGTCAGAAGGTGTGGTTGAATACACAATATATCCATTTGAAGCTACCCTCAATGCGGCTTGCTTCGCGATTCATCAGGCCATTTCCCATACTTCGACGTATTTGTGCGGTAGCTTACCAACTACAGCTACCTCCTTCACTCAAAATCCCCAACACCTTTCACATCTCCCTTTTGAAACCTCTGGTGCTAACCAGGCCTTCCAGTACGACACCAACTCCTCAACCGCTCTCCTCTGAGGAAGACACCATCTACCAAGTCCGAGAAGTACTAGATGTCCGGAAACATAGGAAAAGATGGGAATATTTGCTGGCCTAGGAGGGGTTTGGCCCCGAAGAAAATACGTGGGAACCTCTTACCAATATTCTGGATAGGAACCTTCTTGCTCAGTTCCATACTGACCATCCGTCCAAACCCAAACCTCCTGGGAGGCGCCCTAAAGGGGGGGGGGTACCGTTGTGGCTTCTGGCCGCGGGCAGCCCCTCCTACCTCTTGTTGCGGTGTCAGGGTTGCTGCCACTGCTGCGGCAGCGGCGAGGAGGCATTCTTGTGCCTGGCTCCTGCTCTCCTCACTTACCCCTGCTTTTGGGACGGGTCCCTGTGGGATCTGACGGCAGAGGAGATGCCCCCAGCCTTCCTCTCGCGGCGTAGGGCCACACTGCAACATTTCCGGGAGCGGCCTTAGGCTGTCCTGCTTTTAGGCATGAGGCCGCTCCTGAAGCCATTTAAAGGGCCTCGTCCTCTAAATTGGTTACACCTTCTCTAGACAGGCTAGGCTAAGGGAAGTATTTAAGGAGACTTCCTCTTCCCACTCTTTGACTTAGCAACAAGTCTGCTCCATTCGGTAAGTCTTCTGGTGCTTCAGGTATGCTGGTTCTTGTCTCCGTTCCTGGACGTTCCTCTGTGTTTGACTTCAGACCGGCACGCGGCAATTCTCTGTGACTGACTTCGGACTGGCAAGCAGTGACTCTCTGTGTTTGACCTCGGACCGGCAAACGGCGACTCTCTGTGTTTAACCTTGGGCGAACTTCGACGAATCTTCCATCATCAAGGGTCCACCTAAGTCCCAGCGGTCCGGGTCCCTACGGGCTCCTCCCGGGGGGGGGCCGCAGGCTTCCAGTGGCGAAGATCCAACCAGTTCCTGCTTCGAGTCAGCCTCACCACCCGACGGGGGAACCCATGGAGCCATCTCCTCAGGTAGCGCCAACTCCCTCTCGGTCTAAGGGTCCACATCTTCTCAACTTCCATAACGACAAAGCAATTCCTTTTTTTTAAACCAAGGGTTTAGCAAATAGGTGGTCTTTTTTTCATGATTTCCTTGTAAATGTCTAATAATTTTCAAGGTGTTATATATTTATTTTTCCTTCTCAATTATCCACTTTTCACAGCAATAAAACTGCAGTTGGAGAGTCTGTTGTAGGCCAATTGTAGATCTTATGAGCACAAACTGCGATGTGGATTTGGCTATGATGTATATGCTTCTTGTTTCAATTATATTGTGTTTTGAGCTTTCTTTCAATATGTGTGACCATTTAATCCATGTGGCACGGTTTACGATTGCAAATTATTGGAAATCTGCATCATCTGTTACTCACTGGTATAAAACAGGTACATGAAGTTGTGCTAATAGAAAAACTGACCTTTACTTTGTAGAAAAACACTGCTATGTACAGTAAAATATGGGGCAAGTACTGAAATTATGTGGCTGTAAGATCTTTCGTCTCTTCTAGATCGTAGTTGTTGTCAGGCATACTGTATATGGGCAGGATGGATTGCAGATTTCTATGTTTATTTGACAATACTGCTTATTATATATTGTGGAGCCATACTTTTCATGTTTATTATGATATGTTTTTCTCTGCTAGATTTATAAATAAGACTTAAAACAAAAAACTACCCCAGTGATTGGAAAGGAAAAGGAATAAAATAATTAATTGGAATTGGCTTGAACAAGGGAATAAATTGACTGGAAACATAAGGTCACAAATTTATTGAGCATCTGAAGTGTAAAATGGATTTTGTAAATGCCAAGACTGAAAAGAACTTTTTTCATCAATTTCATCCTTAATCAGTAAAAGTTGAGTTGAAAACCAGATCAGCTTCCAGCATGCTTATTACTGCTGTTGACAACAATGAGATTATTAGTGCAGCTTATAATAAGAATGGACATGGATTAAGACCTAAATAATACACAGGACCTGGAAAAGAATTTTCCCCCTGGCAAGGAACCCTGGACAATCAGACTGAATTATAGAAACATATAGAAATGACGGCAGAAGAAGACCAAATGGCCCATCCAGTCTGCCCAGCAAGCTTCCCTCATTTCTTCTCCCATACTTATCTGTTTCTCTTAGCTCTTGGTTCTAATTCCCTTCCACCCCCGCCATTAATGTAGAGAGCGGTGGAGGAGCTGCATCCAAGTGAAATATCTAGCTTGATTAGTTAGAGGTAGTAGGAGTAGTAACCGCCGCAATAAGCAAGCTACACCCATGCTTATTTGTTTTTACCCAGATTATGTTATACAGCCCTTATTGGTTGTTTATCTTCTCCCCTGCCGTTGAAGCAGGGAGCTATGCTGGATATGCGTGAGGTATCAGTTTTTTTCTTCTCCCCTGCCGTTGAAGCAGAGAGCTATGCTGGATATGCATCGAAAGTGAAGTATCAGGCACATTTGGTTTGGGGTAGTAACCGCCGTGACAAGCCAGCTACTCCCCGCTTTGTGAGTGTGAATCCTTTTTTCTTCTCCCCTGCCGTTGAAGTTATGCTGGATATGCGTGAAGTATCAGTTTTTCTTTTCCCCTGCCGTTGAAGCAGAGAGCTATGCTGGAAATTCGTGATGTATCAGTCTTTCTCCGATGCCGTTGAAGTAGAGAGCCATGCTGGATATGCGTCGAGAGTGAAGTATCAGGTACATTTGGTTTGGGGTAGTAACCGCCGTAACAAGCCAGCTACTCCCCGCTTTGTGAGTGCGAACCCTTTTTTCTTCTCCCCTGCCGTTTAAGCAGAGAGCTCTGCTGGATGTGTGAAGTAACAGTTTTTTCTTTTCCCCTGCTGTTGAAGCAGAGAACTATGCTGGATATGCATTGAAAGTGAAGTATAAGAATGGAGTGATCAAGCTAGTTGAAAGGCATCAGGAATAGAGGAAGGTGGAGGTAGTAATTTGGATATTTGGAATTAACATCAGGAAGAGTGTATCTTATTTGAGGACCCTAGCCAGCAGATACATAAATATACATGTTGTTTTAAATGATGTTTTTACCTCAGAAGACTATACTTTGAATGCTTCTTTTCACATACAATCCGTTATAAATGCTTAATGTTTAATTGTATATGGGGAGAGGTGGGGCTGGGAGAGAGGTGCAAGACTGAAAAGCATGCCTACAGCACCTAAAACCCTTGCACCAGCTCTGGGAAAGCAGGGTTCCATTTGAAGCTGTTCTGCTCTAGGTTAGTGGTTATCTCCAGTCTTGGAGTAGGTAGGCAGAGCTGTGTCTGGGGAGCCATAAAAGTAGCAGACTGTGTACTAGGGATGTGAATTGTTTTTTGACGATTTAAAATATCGTCCGATATATTTAAATCGTCAAAAATCGTTAGGGCCACGATACAATACCAATTCCCCCGATTTATCGTTAAAAAATCGTAAATCGGGGGAAGGGGGAAGGGGGAGGGCAGGAACTTACTTACTTGCCCTAAACCAATGGCAGGAAAACCGGCACACTAAAACCCCCTAAAACCCACCCCCGACCCTTTAAATTAAATCCCCCACCCTCCCGAACCCCCCCCCCCAAATGCCTTAAATTACCTGGGGGTCCAGCGGCGGTCCGGAACGGGCTCCTGCAATTGAATTGTGTTGTCTTCAGCCGGCGCCATTTTGAAAAATGGCGGCCGCAAAATAGCGGCGGCCATAGACCAACACGATTCGACTGCAGGAGGTCGTTCCGGACCCCCGCTGGACTTTTGGCAAGTCTTGTGGGGGTCAGGAGGCCCCCCCCCAAGCTGGCCAAAAGTCCCTGGGGGTCCAGCGGGGGTCCGGGAGCGATCTCCTGCCACAAATCGTTTTCCGTACGGAAAATGGCGCCGGCAGGAGATCGACTGCAGGAGGTCGTTCAGCGGCGGTCCGGAACCCCCGCTGAACAACCTCCTGCAGTCGTGGTGGCCCTGTTACCGGGCCTCTTCCTCTTCTCGGGCCACTGCAACTTGGAATTCGCGGCGGCCCGTAAGCACAAGTGCGCTCCTCTTCTGCATGCGCTGATGCTTCACCTACTTCCTGCCCACGCGACTTCGGCAACATTTATTTCCGGGGCCGCACAGGCAGGAAGGAGGAGGAGCATCAGCATGTTTAAATGCGGTCTGTTTCTTCGGGCCGTGGTGACGTGAGCCTCACCACGGCCCTGCCTATCGCTGCGCCGAATGAGCCCCTTTGCGCCCGGGGGCATTGGGGAGGGGGGTGGAGGAATCCGGAGGGTGGGGGGATACTAAAAACCTAATTTTAAAGCGTCGGCGCAGCCGGGAAAAAAAAGGCTCTGCGCAGCCGATAAAAAAAAAAAAAAATTCCCGATAGTCCATGAAACGCTGCGCGTGTCAGCAAAAACATCTCGGCGTGTTACCTCTGACACGCGTGTCATAGGTTAGCCATCACTGATGTATGAGAGAGATTTGCACACAATGGAGGAACCCTATCTGGTAGTAAGTATTGACGCTGAAAAAGCATTTGATAAGGTAGAGTGGGGATACTCATTCCATCTTTTGCGTAGTATGGGGTTAGATGGGTTCTTCTTTGATGTGGTTCAGCTGCTTTCCCATAGTCCAACCGCATTTATTATTTCTCATGGATTGTGGTCGGCCATTTTTTCGGTCAATAGGGGAACCAGACAGGGTTATCCACCCTCCCTCCCATACATAATGAACCAAGAACAGTACTGTGCCAGCAATCAAACAGAGAAGCCAAACTCAGATAGTGATTCACAATCAGTCATTCAAAATCAAACTCCTGGATTGATGTGGCAATGCTTGTATGTAATTGTCCCATATTGACAGAAATTTTCGGCTGTGAAGAGGAGAGATCTAGGACACCATGTTGTCTATCTGCATCATGCGGTGTAAATAATTCCGCCACATCCAAAGCGAGGGTGTGTTGTGACCTTTCCAGAAAAGAAGAATCAACTGCTTCCCAACTACTCTCGCCTTCTTTATAAATAAATGAGGTCCAACTCTCATTTGAATTGTCATAACTTGCTGTATCTACTTGAGGTTGCATCAGAAACCATGCATCCCAAGCCATGTTGATTTCATGCCAATAAAATTGGAACAAAAGCAAAAATTAAAAAACATGCAATCCTAAACTGCCAGTGATAAAGCAGTGCTAGGACAGGGACACTGCTGTGTAAGCACATGAGTAGCAGCACAATAGCAGTGGATTTCTACAACTGTCCCTTAATAATTATTAATGGACTTTTCCTCCAGCAACTTGTCCAAACCTTTTTAAATTCATCTATACTAAAAGCTTTCACCACATCGTCTGGTAACAAATTCCAGAGCTTACTTATGTGTTGACTAAAAAAATATTTTCTCTTATTAGTTCTAAATCAATTACCCAGTATCTTCATTGTGGGGCGGATTTTAAAAGCCCTGCTCGCGTAAATCCGCCCGGATTTACATGAGCAGGGCCTTGCGCGCCGGCGCGCCTATTTTCCATAGGCCGCTGGTGCGTGCAGAGCCCCGGGACGTGCGTAGGTCCCGGGGTTTTTGGAAGGGGGCGTGTCGGGGCGTGTTAGGGGCGGGGCCAAACGACGCGGCGTTTTGGGGGCAGGACGCGGCGTTTCGGGGGCGGGCCCGGGGTGTGGTTTCGGGCCGGGGCGTTCCGGGGGCGTGGCCGCACCCTCCGGAACTGCCCCAGGTCGGGTCTCGGCGCGCGTGGATTTACGTCTCCCTCCGGGAGGCGTAAATCCATGGTTAAAGGTAGGGGGGGTTAGATAGGGCTGGGGGGTGGGTTAGGTAGGGGAAGGGAGGGGATGGTGAGGGGAGGGCGAAAGAGAGTTCCCTCCGAGGCCGCTCCGATTTCGGAGCGGCCTCGGAGGGAACGGAGGCAGGCTGCGCGGCTCGGCACGCGCCGGCTGCCCAAAATCGGCAGCCTTGCGCGCGCCGATCCAGGATTTTAGAGGATACGCGCGGCTATGCGCATATCTTATAAAATCCAGCGTACTTTTGTTTGCGCCTGCTGCGCAAACAAAAGTACGCGATCGCGCTGTTTTTAAAAATCTACCCCTGTGTGTCCCCCTCATCTTTGTACTTTTTGAAAGAGTAAACAACTAATTAAAGTTTAATCGTTCCATTCCACTCATTATTTTATAGACCTCTATCATATCTCCCCTCAGCCATCTCTTCTCCAAGCTGAAGAGTCCTATCCTCTTTAGCCTTTCTTCATAGGGGAATTGTTCCATCTCCTTGATCATCTTGGTTGCTCTTCTCTGTACCTTTTCTAATTCTGCTATATCTTTCTTGAGATGTGGTGACCAGAAATGAACACAATGGCCAAGATGAGGTCACACCATAAGCATTATGGTATTCTCTGTATTATTCTCCATTCCTTTCCTAAGAATCCATAGCATTCTATGATGCTTTCTAGGCTGCTGCTGCACACCGATCAGATTTCAATGTATTTTCAGTGATGACACCCAGATCTTTTACTTGAGTGGTGACTCCTAATGTGGAATCTTGCATTTTGTAGCTATAATTTGGTTTCTCTTCCCTAAGTGCATCACTTTGCACTTGTCTACATTAAATTTCATTTGTCATTTGCATGCTCAGTTCTCAGTTTTGCAATGTCCTCCTGCAATTTCTCACAATCCTCGTGTGATTTGAGAACTTTGAATAATTTTGTGTCATTGGCAAATAAGGTCACCTCACTTGTTGTTCCCCTTTCCAGGTCATTTATATATCTATTAAAAAGCATCAGCCCCAGAACAGATCCCTGGGGCACTTCACTATCCATCTTTTACCATTGGGAAAATTTACCATTTAACCCTACTCTCCATTTTCTACCTTTTTAACCAGTTGGCAATCCACAATAAGACACTGCCATTTACCCCATGACTTTCTAATTTCCTAAGGACTTTGTCAAATGCTTTCTGGAAATCCAGATACACTACGTCAATTGGCTCACCTTTATCCAGATGTTTATTTAAACTTTCAAAAAAATGTAGCAAATTTGTGAGGCAAAACTTCCCTTGGCTAAATCCATGTTAGCTTTGTCCCATTAAACTATATGTTCAGCAATTTTGTTCTTTATGATAGTAGAAACTATTTTGCCTGGCACAGACATCAGACTCACTGGTATGTAATTTCCTAGATCACCCCTTGATATCCCCTTGATATCTGAACATCTTGGTCTTCAGATACCATAGATTATGTTACTGATAGTTTACAAATTTCCAATAGCAGGTCCACAATTTCATTTCTCAGTTCTTTCAGCACTCTGGTGTGTATACCAGCTGGTCCAGGTGATCTGCTACTCTTTATTTTGTCAATTTGTCCTAGTGCATCTTCCAGATTCACTGAGATTTGTTTCAGTTCCTCTGAAACATCACCTTTGAATATCATTTCTGGCATGGGTATATCTCTTACATCCTCCCCAGTGAACACTACAGTAAAGAATTCATTTAGTCTCTCTGCTATGGCTTTGTCATCCCTAAGTGCTCCTTTTACCTGAAAATGTTTTTTATTATGAGTTTTAGCTTCCACAGCTAGCTTCTCTTCAAATTCTCTCTTTGCTTTCCTTATCAATGTTTTACATCTGACTTGCCAGTGCTTATGCTGTTCCTGTTTTCTTCATTGGATCCCATTTCCATTTCTCGAAAGATGTTCTTTTAAATTTTATAGCCTTTCACCTCACCTTTCAACCATGCCGAAAGTTGTTTGGCCTTCTTTCCACCTTTTATAATGCATTGAATACTTCTATTCTAGCTTCCCAGGTGGTATTTTTAAACAACATCCATGCCTGAGCTAAACTCTTAACCTTTGCAGTTGCTTCTTTCAGTTTTTTCCTAACCATTTTCCTCATTTTATTATAGTTACCTTTTTAAAAGTTAAATGCTGTTGTAGATTTTTTTTTTTTTGCGTGCCTGTCAGTTATTAAGTCAAATTTGATAATGTTGTGATCATTATTGCCAAGAGGCTCCAAAACTGTTACCTCTCACACCAAATCCTGTGTTCCACTAAGGATTAGGTCTAAAATATTTCCCCTCTTTTGGTTCTTGTACCAGCTTCTCCATGAAGCAGTCATTTATTTCATTTAGGAACTTTACTTCTCTAGAATGTCCTGATGTGACATTCACCCAGTTAATGCTGGGGTAATTGAAATTACCCATTATTAGTGTGCTGCTGATTTGTTAGCTTCCCTCATTTCTTTTAGCATTTCATTGTCTGTTAGTTCATTCTGGCCAAGTGGACAGATATAAACTCCATTACTATTGTGTTCCCTTTTTCACCTGAAATTTCTATCCATAAAGATTCAACATTGCCTTTTGTTTCCTGCAGAACTTTTATCCTGTTTGACTCAATGCCCTGTTTAACATTTAGTGCCAGCCCTTCACCAGTTTGATCCATCCTATCATTTGAATTTAATTTGTATCCTGATATCACAGTGTCCCGTTGGTTATGTTCCTTCCACCAGGTCTCTGAGACACCAATTATATCTACATCCAGTGCTATACACTCTAACTCTCCCATCTTATTTTTTAGACTTCTAGCATTTTTATATAGACATTTCAAAGTATGCTCCTTGTTTGTAATAGCAACCTGCTCATCAGTTGACAGGAGTAATTTGGAATCTTTCAGCACTTTACTTAAAAGCAGGATATGATCATCAGTTATTGACTTATGTTTTTCTTGTTGATTCCATTATTTGTTTGATTGAATTTGTTTGTTTCTGTGATTATGTGGTGTATGACTGTTACTGATTTTATGTTTTTAATGCTTTTTACTACTATGTTGTGATTTTATTTTCTATAATCTTCCTCATTATTTTATTAATCTTTTTACTGTTTATGTATGTTGCACTGTAACCCGACCAGAATTGTAGATGGGTGGGTAAAAAATCATTTTAAATAAAACTGGTTCAAGAATTGATTGGTTGGCAACAGAATTTAACATCAAACCAGAAATCCAGTATTTATATATATAAACTTGTTGGTTCTCCCAAGTGAGAAACACTTTGGAGGGGAGGAATTAAGGCAGCACCAACCTGGTCTTACCAGGAGGAAGACAGGAAAATAAGGAAGACTCCTGAAGCCAATGAGATCTGGGGATTAGAGATCCATTGACATAACTGGGACTACATTTCTAATCATTTTACAAAGGGAAGAGCTAAGACTGATTTCATTAATGGGTAAGGAGCTAAATTACTAATGAAATTAGCTTTACCATCTAAAAGCATTTGCTGGAAGTTTAAGGTCATGAATTTATTGATGAATGACATGTAGATCCATTGACTGTAAACATCAAGCACTGTAAAGAACTTTTCATCAATTAGTAAAATTAAGTTGGAGTCCAGACTTCCAATGTAATTATTTATACTGTCTACCTGATGATATCATTAGTTCGTTTACAATGAACTAACAGGGGCTAAGATTTAAGCAACACATCAGGGTCTAGAAGTTAACTTTCCCCCTACTCAGGGAATTCTGGATATGTAGAGTAATTTGAGCACCTTTTTGAGAACTGAGCAGTAAAAAATCTTTGAATTGAGATGTGGCCCCTGGACTTCTAGCCAGGTCTACCCGTCTGGGGATTACAAAGAAAAAATGAGATATTTATGTTAGAGATTTTTTGAATCAATTCTGCCAGGTTCCAAGTCACATGATGTACCTTTAAAGGGTTGGCTTGTGTGCTTTTGGGAGCTGTTGGAGCTCAAGCTATAGGGAAAACACACAAGAGAGTCAGACAGATAACCCATAGACTGGTTTTGAAAAATTCCCCTGGCTGATAGTTTCCTGCAATCTGCCCCTGGCTCCTACACTAGTAAGTAGGGATGTGAATCGTTTTTTGACGATTTAAAATATCGTCCGATATATTTTAAATCGTCAAAAATCGTTAGAGCCGCGATACAATAACAATTCCCCCGATTTATCGTCAAAAAAATCGTAAATCGGGGGAAGGGGAAGGGGGAGGGCGGGAAAACCGGCACACTAAAACAACCCTAAAACCCACCCTGACCCTTTAAAATAAATCCCCCACCCTCCCGAACCCCCCCCAAATGCCTTAAATTACCTGGGGTCCAGAGGAAGGGTCCCGGTGTGATCTTTTACTCTCGGACCTCGGACATCCGTGCGTTGTAGAAACAAAATGGCGCCGGCGCTACCTTTGACCTGTCATATGACAGGCCGGCGCCATTTTGTTTTTTTGTCCCCCGACGTCAGGAGCGTAGGAGATCGCTCCTGGACCCCCGCTGGACCCCCAGGGACTTTTCGCCAGCTTGGGGGGGCCTCCTGACCCCCACAAGACTTGCCAAAAGTCCAGCGGGGATCCGGAACGACCTCCTGCAGTCGAATCGTTTTTCCGTACGGCGCCATTTTCCGTACGGAAAAACGATTCGATTGCAGGAGGTCGTTCCGGACCCCCGCTGGACTTTTGACAAGTCTTGTGGGGGTCAGGAGGCCCCCCCCAAGCTGGCCAAAAGTCCCTGGGGGTCCAGCGGGGGTCCAGGAGCAATCTCCTACGCTCCTGACGTCAGGCGACAAAAAAACAAAATGGCGCCGGCCTGTCATATGACAGGTCAAAGGTAGCGCCGGCGCCATTTTGTTTCTACAACGCACGGAAGTCCGAGGTCCGAGAGTAAAAGATCACACCGGGACCCTTCCTCTGGACCCCAGGTAATTTAAGGCATTTTGGGGGGGTTCGGGAGGGTGGGGGGATTTATTTTAAAGGGTCGGGGTGGGTTTTAGGGATGTTTTAGTGTGCCAGTTTTCGATTTACACGATTTACACGATATTTAAAAAACCCAAACTGCGATGATCCGATTCCCTCCCCCTCCCAGCCGAAATCGATCGTTAAGACGATCGATCACACGATTCACATCTCTACTAGTAAGGTGCTTGTGATGGATAATTTAAATGTCTATTCACTTATGTATGGGGACTCCATACATAGAAGCCTTGTAGTTTAGTGATTTCAGACTCTGTCCCTTCTGCTTTGTTCAGTGAAGGTGGGGGTGTTTTAGGTGGTTTGATACAAAGCAAAATACCATAAACTCAAGTAAATGGCTACCCTGGATATGGGTAGAAGTATGAGCATTGTGCCACAATGTGCACTATTTTACTTACTTACACTGAGCAGAAGTGTTCCTGGGGGACAGGCTGGGATTGGGAATCATGGCCATTTTTACTTTTGGACAAAAAAAAAAATGCCGTTGCCTAATGTCCTTGATAGAAGGGGACCCACTGCATGAGCACACAGGGCTCTTCCCTAATGACTATTGACCAGTGCCAAAAATCTCAGGCAGCAGAAAATACAGCCCCCTGCTTCCTATTCCAGCCCCTTTCCCAGGCAATGTGCAGGAAACAGGAGGGGAAGGGATTATCCTGGAGCAGACAGAGCACAGATTCAGATTACTTTATTGACCTGACATGTTGCCAAAGAATAAATAAAATGGTTAAAATAAAAACGGAAAATGGTAACGAAAGACCAGAAGAAACTAAATGCACTCTACTCCCCAGTCCAGTTATTTCCCTTCTGTTATTTAGTGACGGGGGAGAGGCGGTGAGCCTGTAGGAGGCACTCCAGAGCAAAGAACGGTCACTGCATCCTCATTCAGTTTCCCTCCCTCCCCTCCTCTTATTCCCCTCTCCTGTCTGCAGGGAAAATGAAGGGAGAGATGAGGCTGAAGAGCAGAGCAAAAACGAAGTCAGAATTTGCCTGCATATTTCTATTTCTAATATGCAGTTACTTATTCTGTATTTGGTGAGGATCTGTGGTCTGCATGCATGATGAAATGTCTTTGTACTAATCTATAGCAGTCAGGCTTGTTTTTTCCAACCCCAAATAGGTGTTTTGTGTTTTAGTGTCCTGTGAAATATTTTTGGTATTGCCTTTTCATGTAATGTTGCTCTTTGAGTTCTGGGTGTTAGTGCTGTTTTGGTATAGCAGGTTTGCTGTATAGGTTCTGAGTGAATTCTTGCAGGTTTTGTTACTTCAAAATATCTGGTAATGGAGGAAGTCTGTCACTCTTACTAATGTGACAACCAAATTTGAACTTTTCTATGGTGAGATATAAGAGAAAACATCCTAGTTCAACCCGGCCACCAAGATCAGTCAACAACTTCAGATTATGAATTTCTTTTTATTTATACATTTTTTAAATTATTTCTTTCTTTCTTTTTTTTTTTGCAATCCACCCCCCTAAAATGATGGAGAACACATTCATCATACCCAATGTGATGTGTTGAAACATATCTGTATTATCTGTACTTACATAAAACAAAATTTAATATTTAAAAGGATGGGGGTCCATTTTCAGCTGTTCTCCAGCCAACAAAGTTTGCCACACCATTCAATATACCCAACTATCTTAAAGTTAGCCAGGTAGGTTTATTGGATTAACTTTAGGAGTGTTCAGTGGCATGAACTAGCCAGATAAGTTAGCCAGCTAACATGACCACACTGAAATGTACCCAGATTGCTCTTATTTTATTCGATTTAATTTTAACTGAATAACGAGTTATCTGTCAAAAATGTAACCTAAGTGGCTGAAATATTCCGAAGTTGGCATTTAGCTGCTCTATATACACTGCTAATTAGCCGGTTATGTATAACCGGCTAACTAGCACAGCTGTGTAGCAGCTGAATATGGACCTCCTGGATTCTTTGAAGTTGACACCAACAGAAGAATTAGCCAAACCTGATTTTGTACAAGTTTTTCAAAAGGAATAAAGACTAGGGAGCCAGTTTTAGGCTCCTAAACTGGCTGAGTGCCTAAATTTAGGGCACTAGTTTCATTAGGCCCCTAAGTTTAGGCTTCTAAAGAGTGAGTGGCTACGAGGGTGGAAATAGGGTGGGGAAACAAGCTGGGTCATTCATGAAAATGGGTTATCGTGTTAACGCACATGATAACACGTTAACACATGTGTTATTGTTCTTAATGCATGACACGAATGCAAATTTTTTAGAAGGGCAGGATCAGGGAGGAGTTTGGGCAGGATTTAGTTAAATGAGGGGTGTTATTGTGCCGTGCGATAGCATAACGCATGCTATCGCATGGTTTTAACACTGGAAATAACTACACTTTTTTTCCTGCCGTTAGGCTGTATGATATGCCCGAAATGGCCATAATGCAATTTGTGATACATTTTTTGAATTGCATTTTGGCCATTTCTGGGCTTGGGAGGGCAGAGGAGAGAAGGAGTGGAATGGAGTAGAGAGAGAGAGAGCCTCTAGGGAGGGCCTCACTGTGTGCACCTATTTATATCTCTGTAGGAGGGCTATCTAGTAGGTCGAGGTAAGGTGTTGGTGGTGGTTTAGGGGACAGTTTCGCATGCAGTACTGTGCTGTTCGTACATCTCACACCTACATGCGAAACTGGACCCTAAACCACCACCAAAACCTCACTTTGACTTATTAGATGGCCTTCCTATAGAGATATAAATACTTTCCTACTATGAGGGCCTTGTAAATAATTATTTCTCTCTCAGTCTCTCTCTCAGTACGCTAAGTTTACTGCACCATGCAGTAATACCAATGTGAAATGGTAACTTACCACATGGTGTGGTATTTCAAAAATTTCCATTAACACACCCCTTTTTGTTATCAATGCATTAGTAACACTTTTTGATGAATCTAGGGGAAAGTTAGGAGCTTAGCACTGATTTTCATTACTAGGCACCTAACTTAGGAGTCCAAATCTAGGTTAATGAATAGCAGACATAATTTAGGGCCTACGTTTAAGAAACGTAAATTTATGTGAATTTTCAGCTGAAAACTTAGGGTCCCAACAGGGAGATGTGTCAAGCCACAGTGGTGCTCTAATGCGTATTAAACAGCATATACACATATTAACAGCATATATCGTGCAAAAGAGCATGACATACACGATGTTTTACATCTCCCTGTCCTGGTATCCTCCCTATTACAATGGCCTTCTCTGCATGTGATTTGTATGCATGAATAATGCAAATGCATATAAGAAGGATTAATAGACAATTTGATGCAAATATTATATTGCGGCTGCTTGAGAAGGTGGTCAGCTGTGATAAAGCAACTACACCTTTTTGAAAAGCGATAACGGCCCAATTTTAAATGCCGGCACACGTAAAAAACAGGGGATACATGCACATGTTGGGCCGAAGAAAAGGGGCAGGGAGGGGCGGTCCAGGGGGCGGGGCAGAGCTGGAGGTGGCTGGCACTCGCAACTTATGCCAGCTCAGGAGACAGGATGGAGGCAGTCCAGAGAAGGGTGACCAAAATGGTGGGTGGTCTCCATCAAATGACTTATGATGAGAGGTTGAAGAACCTGAATATGTAAACCCTGGAGGAGAGGAGGAGCAAGGGTGATATGATACCGACCTTCAGATACTTGAAAGGTTTTAATGATCCATGGTTGTTAACTAGGGGTCACAATTTGAAACTCCAGGGAGGAAGACTTAGAACCAATGTCAGGAAATATTTCTATACTTAGAAGGTAGTGGATGCCTGGAATGCCCTTCTGGAGGAAGTGGGGAAGACTAAAACTGTGAAGGATTTCAAAGGGGCATGGGATAAACAATGTGGATCCCTAAAAGGCTAGAGGATGGGAATAAATAATAAAGCTTAACTGGCACGGAGCGGCAGTTACTACCCTTAAGAGAAACATGGGGGTAACCTGCATGGAGCGGCGGTTACTACCCTTAAGAGAAACATGGGGGTAACTTGCACAGAGCGGCAGTTACTACCTTGGGAAGCTTGCTGGGCAGACTAGATGGACTATTTAGGTCTTTTTCTGCTGTAATTACTATGTTACTATGTTTGCCTTAGCCATGTGACTGGGGCAAAGTCCGTGGATCAATAAGTTGGCTGGAGATATGGCTGGATTTTTGCAAGGTTCCAGAAGGAGCCCTAGTGCATGACTAGCACAGATGAGTTGGAAGGCATGATAAAATAGAGGAAAAATCCCCAGTAGCTGTGAATGATGTTTCATGGCACCAGATCCCAAACCTAATTCCAAATAAGCTGGAAGCCTAAAAAAGCAAGAGTATCCTACTAGGCCACCCTCTACTTTCCTCCCAGCCCCCCCCCCCAAAAAAAAACAAAACAAAAAAAAACTTATAACTTGTTTATTGACCTTTATTTCTATATATTTTTTTCATGTTGACTAAGACTGCTGTTTTGTCGAATATTTTAAGAAAAAGAATATAAGTTCTTATGTATATTATAGGGTAAATTTTAAAAGCCCAATGCGTGCATCAATTAGGGGATGTGCAAAGAAGTTGGGCTTGCGCATGCTGAGCAGATTTTAAAAGCCGCTGAGATACGCACATATCTCCCGCAGTGAGCGCATCTTGAATGTTTTCACAAAGGGGCGGGGCGTGGAAATGGTCTGGGTGGGGCATGGACATTTTGGGAGCTGAACCTCAAATGTGTGCATAAATACTGACGTGACCCAGTGCACGCCAAGGCCCCCTGCCGTGTATCTTTATTTCTATGGATTACGTGTTGAAAACTAGGCAGATCTGCGGGGGTTTTATGGTATGGGGCTAACTGGGGGGAGTGAAGGCTATTAAACCGGGGGTGGGGGGGGGTTTGAAGGAACTCTCTTAACTGTGTGAACTGGGGATGAAATGGTAAAACTGGGAATGACGGTGGCATGTGCCCCTTTAAAAATCCTCCGTTTTATGCGGTAGAAGCGGAATTGGCGCGCACTTGCACACTCCCACTTAAAATGTTGTGCTCATGTGCATGTGGCCAGGGTATTTTATAATACGCATGCATATGTTATAAAATGGCTATGTCCTTGTGTGCAGGCTGACGTTTGTGCACAAATGTGCGCACGCGTCCGTTTGAAAGTTACTATTCCTCTATGCGTTATCTGTAAATCGCCAGTCTTTGGAGTTGTGATAGACAAATGATTTTTAAATAAATAAATATATATCCAAGTGGATCGATATGGCAACTATGTGAATTTATTTTGTTTTACATCACAGAAACGTTTGCATCATCACTACAGTAAAAAACATATCCTCAGAAGGGGGAAGTGTAACGTACATCACGAAACCTTGAGTTCACACATCTCCATGTTATCTTCCCAGAATTGTCTTTTTAGTTTTAGAAAAGGTTTGACATTTTCAGCTTTATTATTTAATACTTTGACAATGATGCAATAGGAGTTTGTTTGATATGCTTGCTTGGTTTTCGTATTCCTGTTATGAGCTCTCATCTAAACATAGGATATCCCTGGGGACCATTTCATGCATCCACCACTCTTTTAGTGAAGAAATATTTTTGATGTTGCTCTGGAATCTACCCCCTTGAAACCTTATATCACAACTCCTTTTTCTAGAACTTCTTTTCACCAGAAAATGTTTGCCTGTTGTCCATTGTTTATACACATAGGGCCGGATTTAAAAAAGGTTACGCGCACCGGGCCTATTTTAAAAAGGCCCAGCGACACGCGTAAAGCCCCAGGAAGTGTGTAAGTCCTGGGGCTTGCAAAAAGGGGCGGGGAGGGGCAGGCTGGGGGTGGTCCAGGGGTGGGGCAGGGTCAGCGGCTCCTGGCACAGTGGCCATTTGCTGATGGGTCGAGAATCACGCATCGGAAGTTGGCCAGCGCACACATCTTGCACCTGCCCAGAGGCAGGTGCAAAAGGTAAAATAAAGGTCAGGGGGGTTAGAGTAGGGCTGGGGGGGGGGGGAAGTTAGGGGAAGGGGTGGGAAGGTCTGGCTAGGGGGAAAGGGGGAAGGCAGTGTGGCTCGGTATGCGCAAGGTACACAACTGTGCACCCCCTTGCGTGCGCTGAGCCCTGATTTTATAACTTGTGCGCGCAAGTTATAAAATCAGATGTACATGTGCGCGCGCCGTGTAGCATGCGCACATGTACGCCTGCGCGCACCCTTTTAAGAACTACCCCTTAAGGTATGTGCAAATGTTCATATGAAGCATCTCTGCAAATGAATGTCAGGATATATGAAAAACTGAATCCACGAAGGTTATCTAGGAAGCCTTGGAAACTGAATAGGATAAAAAAAAAAGTATCATTTTTCAGTCTAAAAGCTATGACACTCTTTAAAAAATTCATAAGTGCAAAAATAAAAATTATGCATGAAGATGGAATGTTTAAAAGAAAACTGCTCTTGGCACTTTTTCTCTAGTACTGGAAGGAACTCACAGTTCTGCATATGGAACAATAGTACTTAACATATGTATGAATGGAACTGCTACTTTAATGATATTGTTTCTAAGAGCGCTTGATCAGAGTCCTTGCTCCCTGGAGACAGCCATGTTGGAGAGAATCTGAAATTACTTCTGACATTTGCTAAGGATAGTGCAGCCCCGCTGCTGATTATAAGGGATGGTATGAAACCCATTTTATAATTGCCTGGTATGGATTGATGTATGCTGTACCCTAACATGTCGGAGCTGCAGCTAGTTAAAACACAAACATGTATTTAGTTTAGATTTAGCGCATGCCTTTACATTGACAACTCATACCACGTTACATTCAGGTATACTAGGTCAGGGGTAGCCAACCGGTCCTCGGGAGCCACAAACAGACCTAATTTTCAGGATATCCACAATGAATATGCATGAGATACATTTTTATAAACTGTCTCCACTGCATGCAAATCTATCATTGTAGATATCCCAA
This sequence comes from Rhinatrema bivittatum, assembly GCF_901001135.1. Classification (NCBI taxonomy): domain Eukaryota; kingdom Metazoa; phylum Chordata; class Amphibia; order Gymnophiona; family Rhinatrematidae; genus Rhinatrema; species Rhinatrema bivittatum. Next base: position 306,321,156 of record NC_042618.1, read on the forward strand.
AAACTAGTTCTGTTTGTGGATTATGAGGTCTGGAATTGGCCACCCCTATACTAGGCAATTTCCCTGTCTTCTCTATAGGGCTTACAGTCTAAGGGGGAGATTCACTAAGCTGTAATATTTTACTGATGTACAAACCTGTGTTACTGAGTACTGCAATAATATTTTGCACATTCCTGGCTGTGGTAATATGTGATGGTGGCCCCAGATTCCAGAGATGACATTTTTTAAAGTGCCCATTTAGCTCCATAATCCCTCCCTCCAGTGTCAAGTAAAAGATATTGCTAGTGTTCTAATTGGATTCCACCACCACCATTCCTGCACTTTGACCAGAGTTAAAAGATATAAGGAAATGTAGGGCCTCCTTAGGCCCCATTCCTTGCACAAATCCCTCTTCCTGCCACAGACCCCACTCTAGACCTCCTCCATAAATCCCCCCCCCCCCCCCAAAGTTTACTTGTATTTCCTGGAGTCTAGTAGGGACATAAATAATGCTCTACCCAACTGGCATCATTTTTCCAAATGGTGCAGATTGACCCTGATGCTCCTTGCCTTTTCTTTATGGGAGGATCCCAAGGAACATCAGGAGTCACCCTGCAACATTTTGAAAAATGATGCCAGCAGAGAAGGAGCAAATGGGCATTGCTTCTGCCCCCACTAGACATCAAGGGGTATTAGTAACCTTTTAAGGGGGGTGGTAGGAATCAGTAGCAGGAGAAAGGGATTTCTACAATGGGTGGCGCCTAAGGGAGTCTTGAATTTGCTTGTTTTTTGATTATTGGAATTTGTGAGTAGAACTATCTTTTTTACGGGCAGGCAAGGTGTAGATCTAATGTCTATTATCAATTTGGTTTTATCCTGTAGCTTTGATTTTTTTTATATGTCCAATTATAGGTTGTTTTATGTTTTTATTTTAATTATATGTTTTATTGTATATTTTATGTTTGCTTTTACATTTATATTTTAATGTTTTACTTAAATTATGTATGTATATTATAAATCATCTATGATAGTGGATAGTCAAGTATAAATCTTGTAAATAAATGTAACCTCAACTCTGGGTGATACCCACATACTAGTGTTGACCATAAATGATTCTATATACTCTTACACAGTATCTTTTTACCTCATGGCTGAATTCATTTAGTGGTGGGGGAAGGAATTTCTCCTTCAAGACTCTGGGTGACAGGGATGGAACTGTATCCTTTGACTGGGGGAGGTAACCCTTGTGTTGCCACTACAAATGCTGTTGGTGCCAATGAACTACACAGGAGACTTGAATGTAATGTCTAAAATGAAGCTTTGCTGTAAATGTTCTTTTAAGTCAATGGCACAGTTCACATACATTCATTTTTCCCATGGTGCTTTTTACAGTTCTCAAACTCTATTTGTGCAAGGGTCTCTTACTACTAGGACAAGGGAGACACATGCCCTCCAGGGCTTGGACAAATGAGGTTCCCAGTTGCCCAGGGGTGATCTTGTTTGGGCAGAAACCCTCCCTCCAAAACTGGTAAACAAAAAGGTTTTCTCAGTCTCTGCACAGAGTTCCAATAATACCTCCTCCCCATGGTGAAGAGTACAAGTGGGGGGTCCTCAACTTGATGATAATGTTTGTTCTTACTCACAGTTCTCTGTGGTCATGTTTTCTGTTTTTCTCTCTGTCTCTCTCAAATGCCTAAGATAGAATGGATCCAGTCAGGAACACGCAACTCTCAGGTCAGGACAGGAAGGCGGCGGCAAAACTCTTCCTCCCAGATCTTCCAAAAAGCAAAGTCTCTTCCCATAAAATGGAATACAAACATCAGAAGATCTATGCTCCAGGTCACTACTATTCCTCTGTCCTCCAGGAGGTTGCAAAGGGCAAGTCTTCCCTATCTTGGGCCCCTTCAGGGAAGGTTTCCCCCCCCCCCCCCCCCCCCATGACCCTTCTCCAGGCAACACCCAGGGGTCTCTCAGGCTTCTTACAAAGAAAAATTTCTGAAAAATCCCAAAGCAATCCAGAAGCCTATCCAGCAGCCAAGGTGTGGACTGCAAAAGCAGCTTCTTCGACCTTGCACAAGAACTGCAGGTACCAGGGTCCAAGGGTAGGCCCAAAATCCAAATGAAGGAAAAACTCCAAACACCTCCTCTAACTTCAAAAAAACCAAACTGCGCTGCAGCCAGAGCTCTCAGGAGATGCTTTTATTTTATCACCGGGGGGATGGCCATTTCAGATCTCTCAAAGGTAGGGGCTTTACCAAATGGTACCTCCTCACAATTTCCATCCCTCTCTGTCTATAGCTGAAGGAGTCAAACTAAGGGCACTAATGGTAATGAAACCCAGTGGGTCATTACATAAATACTTGCATTTTATTTTAACTTGGGTTGAGGTGCATGTATTGGGAGTGGGAGAGGAGGATCATATTAGACTACCAGAGATAACTTTTACTCAGTGCTGGGGAAGGAGGTTTACGTGGCAAGGTGGATCCTTTAATTGGCAGCCCTGGGGATCATCTGAATGTGCATTAGCATTCCAATGCTCCCCAGGGAAATGAACCATATTTTTTTGAATTGTACTTAACGTTCCATCAATTGATGTGGCTTGCCAACCTTAACATTCAACTTATGTTCATTTGATTTACCTATTAAAATGGTGTGCTGGGTTTGCTGCATTTCAGATAAGATGACGAATATGAAATTCCACATGTTTTCTGTACGTTAACACTTTTAACACACAATAATGTTAACGCAGCTTAGTAAATGACCCCCTAAATTTGTAACTAAGGCAATGGAGCGTGATATGTCATGCCCAAGGTTACAAGGAGCATGAACAGGATTTGAATACTGGCTTCCCCTAGTTCTCAGCCTGCTGTTTTTACCACTTGAAATCTGAGATGAAAGATCTCATCTCTAACCAAAAGGACATGTGTATTTGAGAGTATTTGCCCCCAAAGTTATTTATAGGATGGGTATATTGTTCTCTATTTGTCCTAATTGCAAGCCCTTCATTTTCAAGTCTTACAGTCATACTTATTTAACCACATGATTTCTTGCCATATTGGAGAACCATCATGGAAAGATACAATACCCTGCTCTTTGTGGATGTAATATGTAAAACTGCTAGCTTTGAGAAAATGTCTGTGGGAGCTTTTTTTTTTTTACCTGTGGTTGTTTTATCAAGTTTTAAAGTAAAAGTGTATGTGTATTTTCCCTTTGAAACTTGCCATTGACACAAAGTACACACAAACCTTTGTACTTGCATTTTATACAGGTAGATTTTCTATGGAAAATATCTTTCATAGACTTAAATACAATCTATACTTGTTATTTTCTGATCCTGCCCAAAATATGCCCCCAGAATACCTTCCCAAATTTGGCTAAAAACTATGGGTCGGATTTTAAAATGTTACACGCATATATTACGCGCGTAACCGCGAGTACCTGCTCTTGCGTGCGCCGAGCCTATTTGCATAGGCCCAGTGACGAGCGCAAGCCTGGGATGCGTGTATGTCCTAGGGCTTGAAAAAAAGGGTGGGGGCGGGGGCAGGACCGAGGCCTCCGGCACAGCGACCGTGCCGGGGGATCACGAACCGGCACTCGCAACCTACGCCTGCCCAGAGGCAGGCGCAACTTATAGAACAAAGGTTAGTAGAGGGGTTTAGGTAGTGCTGGGGGTCGGGCGGAAGGAAAGTTCCCTCCGAGGCTGCTCCAATTTCGGAGCAGCCTCAGAGGGAACAGGGAAAACCATCGGGGCTCCCCTAGGGCCCGGTGCGCGCAAGTTGCACAAGTGTGCACCCTCTTGCGCGCGCCGACCCTGGATTTTATAACGTGCGCAGCTGCACGCGCATGTTATAAAATCGGGCGTAGATTTGTACGTGCTGAGTTGCGCGCACAAATCTATGCCCGCGCGTAGGTTTTAAAATATGGCCCTATGTGAAGGCTTGTGCAGAAATGCCAGTGGTGGCATGCATCACATGTACTGTCTAGGGTCTATGGATGAATCTCTGCATTCAATCCAGGAGTCATTAGCTTGAATGGGTCTCTTTCAGCCAGAAATCCATCATTCCTTGTGAGGATTTCAAGTCTAATTAACCAAGTTGTCTGCATCAGGTGAGCTGCACAGACAGACCTTGTGGTGTGCAAAATTGAGTTCAGTCTTCAATGTTCTACTTGCCTGTCTCTAAAAATCTTTCTGCTATGCAACTCCATTACTAATGGGAGAGGAGAATTTCATATCTCCTCTCCCATTACTGATTGCCTCAGTAGCCTTAGTGAAGAGCCTGAGATATTTAGAGCTGTAATCTAATACTGCCATTGTTTACCACTGTCTTAAAGCATGGAAGGAGCCAATCCAATAGAAAAATGCTCAGAGAATATGCAAATGAGTCTGCCCAGTCAGTTGCCACAGCTGCTGTTTCTTAGAGAAGACATGTGCTGACAATCAAAGTCTTGGAAAAATACAAATCTGAAAAGGCTAGTTACCTAAAGAAGATTAATAGAATGTGAGGAAGAATCACAATCTGATACATATAAGCTTATTTGCCCTTCCAGTGCAGAAGAAATTCAACAAACCATAATCCAACTTAAGTACAGTTATACATGTTATAGACAACAGTCAGAAAAATACTTTGCATTCTCGACAAGAATCAACACTGAGGAAAGTATTGAAAGAAGTGACCTACACAAGAAAATTGATCTAGAACAGGACAATTTGGTGCACGGCACTTTTCCTGGACCTCCAGTAAATCTTTGATTTATAACTCCTTTAATTCTTCAACATTATTACAATGTTCTGTCCTCGGAGCTCACTCTCCAATTTGAATTCCTAGACAGCTAAATCTTCTCTTCTCAACTTCCAAATATAAGAGAACTCAGTTCTTAACCACCAATATTTATTAGAATGAAGAAAACAGTTCAACATTTACAATGATCTGCAAGGCAAAAGAATAGCTGTACAGAGAGCAGTCTGGTAAGCTGTTATGAGTTTCTAGAGCTCAGCAATCAGTTGAAAACCACTCTAGCCATAGTAGAAATTGTGGCTACTAGTATATAGATCAGACTAACAGCATAAGGGGAACAGAGAGAATGTAAGATGAAAGGATGGTGACTTTCTAGGAGCATGAAGAGGATGTATGAAAGTTATTATCTTGTAAGAGTCTGCTTCTAATTGAAACCTCAGTAGGAAGTTAGACAGTTCCAAATCACTCTGAGTCAAGGAATCAATAGGAAGAGGAGAGAGAACAGAGAAGGAGATAGAGGGCACACCAGAACATAACCAATAAGAATTCAGCAACATTCAAACAATATCCAATAAAAAAAAAGAGCTCTACAACATGCAGAGAATCTAAGCTGTACGATATCACAAAAGTACACTGGGTGGCAGCATAATAAAGAAAAATATATATATATACTGCAAAAGCAGAGCAAACTACTATGATGGTTTTGAATGGAATGGCAGTTAAATCAAATAATAAAATTAGCATAGGTTTGAAACTTGTGAGCAGTAGCACCAATCAGGACTTTTGTGAATTGAATATAATGCCATCTCTGCCAATGGTGGGACGTCAAAAGCTTCCAAAACACATCCTGGTGTTCGTAGCGGGTGCATGGTTGGCCATATACTCAGATGCAAGAACCTTGTATAAAGATGAAATTCTTCTAAATGGACATCACTCCATCCAGGAATCATATCAAAACCATTTTTGTTTGATTTAAGAGATCTTTGATGGATTAAATATTCTGACTGCTTGCTCTGTCCATTCCAGTCTCACTCCCATCACCTAAAGGGCAGGAGGGGAGAGGATGGATTAGGAAGAGGAGTGCCTCTTCTCTTTGCTCCAGCTTCCTCTTCACCCCCTCCTTTCTTACTCCCTTCAGGATGCCTGTGAGACAAATAGCTGGAGAATCAAACAGAGCAAGCTGATCCTGAAGGCATGGAAAATGTAGTTTTCTTCAGAGGACTGAATTAAGAGGTAGGTAGCTTCATGTTTGATTATATGACAGGTTATAAATTATGCGGAAACAGGCTAATTATACCATTTCTCTGGAGGCCACAGAATTGAGGGAGCCTGGGAGCATTGATTATATGGGTGTAGCAATACTGGCAGAAAATAAGCTACACACTGAATTTTGAATAGATTGTAGCGGAGAGAGATAGTTCAGTGGGCACCATATACAGTAGTCTAAGAGAGAGGAAATGAGAGTATTGCTAAGGGTTTTTAAAAGCAGTGTGTTTAAAAAGAAAGATGCATTTTGGTGATGTTATAGAGAAAGAAATGAATTGTTTTAACAGTGTTTTGGATATGTATAGAGCGACAGGAGTCAGAGATAACCAATTTACGTTAACTTGTTCAAGTCCTTTCAGATTACAGGCTAAAGCAACGAGAGAATGATAGTGTTATCTATAAAAACAAAGAAAAGGAGAGTTGGGTTTTTATGAGGGAAAAGATAAGTTCTGTCTTGGCCATATTAAGATGGCAATGGGCTATCCAGGTGGCAATATCAGACAAGCAGGCTGAGATTTGGAACTTGATTCTTTTTGAAATTTCTACTGTACAAAGGTAGATCTGGGAGTCATCAGCATAAAGTTTGAACTGAAAACATGGGAGGGCATAGCACCGATGGATAGAGAAAGAAGCGACGAGGTCTCAAGACAGAGTCATGAGGCACACAGATTGATAGTATGATAGTAGTGGAGGAGGTAACAAGAGAATCAGCCCACATAAATCTGATGTCAATTACATGCGTTCATTACACCAGTTTTCAAAGGAAAGGTTTGCATGTACTTCCCTTTGAAAATTATCACACAAATCTACCTACACATAATAATTTCTGCTAATTTGTCTGCAAATTATTTTCAGAAACATTTATATGCGTATTAATGAAAATGCAAACTTATGCACACTAAGCCCAAACCCTTTCCTAACCCAGCTCTCAGAAGCACCTCTGCTTAGTGGGGCAAATGTATGTGCATATTAGATGATAACAAATGAGCTGTTGAGATTGGGCTATTTTGAGCATTAGGCTACAGGGAGGAGGCTCAGGGGTTGATTAAGTCTAAACAGCATCAAAACCTTGACAGGCTAGTTATTATAATCTGATTCGATATGTAGACAGCTGAATGGCTGGTGGGCGTGAGGATCGCCTGGTAACATGCCTATCCAGTGTAAAGGTGGCGGACCTCATGTGTCACCTAGATAGGATTATAAACAGTGCTGAGGAGGAGCCGGCTATCGTGGTACATGTGGGCACCAACGACATAGGAAAATGTGGGAGGGAGGATCAGGAAGCCAAATTTAGACTCTTAGGTAGAAAGCTGAAATCCAAAACCTCCAGGGTAGCATTCTCTAAACTGCTCCCTGTTCCATGTGCAGGCCCCCAGGGGCAGGCAGAGCTCCAGAGTCTCCATTCATGGATGAGACGATGGTGCTAAGAAGAGGGATTCAGTTTGTAAGGAACTGTGGAACCTTTTGTGGAAGTGGGAGTCTTTTCCGAAGAGTTGGACTCCACTTTACCAGGGTAGAACCAGGCTGCTGGTGATAACCTTTAAAAAGGAGATAGAGCAGCTTTTAAATTAAATCAAAGGGGAAAGCTGACAGTCACTCAGCAGTGCATGATTCAGAGGAAGGTATCTTCGAAGGATACTATTGAAGCATTAGCATTAGGGCATCCCAACAGAGAAGTTCCAATAATAAGAAAAGTAGTCCAAGTGCCTATAATTAAAAACTCACCTGAGCTAAAAGATTCCAACTGAAAAGAAGAATATTAATACAAGCAAAAAACACACTTTGAAATGTTTGCATGCTAATATAGTAATGACAGCAGAAAAACATCAAACTGGTCCATCTAGTCTGCCCAGCATGCTTTCCAAGGTAGTAACTGCCACTCCGTGCTTGTGCAAGGTTCTCTCAACCTAGCTTTATGGACTCTCTACCTGGGTAACATCAAGCTAGGTGGAGAGAACATTGCACAAATCTCATCTCCATATGTCATCAAATCTTCACAAGAGACCACTGTTCTGTTCGTACGTCTTACGTTGAATGTCAAAGTGGCCCCTAACCCCCTACACTAATACCTAAACCTCACCTCGAGTTACTAGGTGGGCCTCCCATAGGGATATTAATACCTACCTAGGGAGAGAACATTATGGGTAGTCTCTCTCTCTCTCTCATATGGCTTAACACTACTGAAAAAGGTGAGTTACCAGGGCTTTTCACATGCAAAAGCACATTTTGATAAATGACCCCCTAAGTTAGAGCTGTTCAGTTTGGTGAAGAGACAACTGAGGGGGGATATGATAGAGAACTACAAAATCATGAAAGGACGAACAAGTTAATGTAAATTGGTTATTTACTTTCTCAGTTAATAGAAGGACTAGGGAGCATACAATGAAGTTAGCTAGTAGCTCATTTAAAACAAACCAAAGAAATTCTTTTTCACTCAGTGCATAATTAAGCTCTGGTATTCATTGCCAGAGGATGTGGTTACAGCAGTTAGTGTAACTGGGTTTAAAAAAGGTTTGGATAAGTTCCTAGAGGAAAAATCCATAAACTGATATTAATAAGCAATAGTAGCTTGAGATTTATTTAATGTTAAGTATTTGCCAGGTTCTTTTGACTTGGATTGGCCACTGTTGAAAATAGGATACTGGGCTTGACGGATCCTTGGTCTGACCCAGTATGGCATATCTTATGTTCTGCCAATAGGAAGTGGAGACGATGAGCGGTAATCACTGGTGGTAAATAACCATATATGGAGGTGGTTTAGCGCAAAGGAATTAATTAAGAAAAATTAAGCCTTGGATAAAGCGTTTTCACCTTTTATTCATAAAAAGGAGAACGAAACCTTTGGTTTAGAATTTATGAATAAAAGGCGAAACGCTTGATCCCAAGGCTTCATTTTTCTTGATTAATACACCACAAGGATCCGTGAACTCTTTAAGGCTATACCACTTCCATAAATCTTATGTTCTAACATTTCTTACATTAATACATACTGTAACATAGCCAGGATATTCAGAAGTGTAGGCGCACTCTTGAACATACCTGCCTATCTAAAATCTGGATAAATGTATCTTGCATTGAGAATGAATTTTCAGAGGTTGTGTGCTCAGGCTGGTAGGTTAGGACTGTGTTGTTGTTGTTCAGAGCTGCCAAGGTGGAGCAATTTTTAAGAGGAAGCTTATTAACATAGCCTCTGATCCCTTCACCCCCCTGCTGGCACCCTCTCCTGCTCCCTGTACACCTTTTTAAAATCAAATTAAGAAATTATTTCAACCATATTCACATCACTTACACACAAGCCACAGCATCTTTCCCTTCCATGCCTGTTTCTAACTCTCTCCCCATGCCCTCCTCTCTCTTTTCCCTTCCTTGTGTCTCTTGTTTCTCCCATCTCTCCATGCCCCTGCAGTCTCTCCCCGCCACTCATTTGTATATATCTTCCCCCTTTTCCCCTGTACCTTCTTGTCTCTTCCCTCTCCCGTATCCCTACCCTGTGTCCCCCTCTGTGGTCTCTGCCCTCCTCTCCTGTACTTTGTGTGTGTGTCTCTCTCTTCCTCCCTTCCCCCATGTGTGCCTCACTTCATCAGCTCTCCAATAGATATCTGGCCCAGCACACAGTCAGGCAGCACCAAGAGAGCCCTTCCTGCTGGAGATCTGCTGCAGCTACAGGGAGTGTATGTGAGGGCTGTGCTATGCCCCGATTCCTAAGGCTTCCAAGCAGAGCACGTAAAAGGTGGGGATGGTCCAAAAAGGAACACAACACAGCTCTGCCCTGCCTCCTTCCATCATGACCCCTAGTTCTACATCTTTCTTTCCCTTGGAAAAGGTTTGATTCTTGTGCATCATTAATACCTGTCAAGTAAGTAGAAGTATATTTGAAATGTTGTTCCTGGAAGTCTGTGTAACATACCTCTAGGAACTAGGGCAGAGAAATGTTGAATCATCATTGTGACATGAAAAGACTGACAATAGAGTGCTGTCTCTTTAAGAGCTGGGGGGGGAAAGGAGATTCAAAATTGGATTGTCTGAGCATGTGCAAACAGATCACTGCTCAGCTTGAACAGAGTTCCTGCCCTGCTCTGAATTAATAAATATTATCTGTACTGATTAAGGTGAGCAGCCCTCTATAATTGTATTCATGTGTAATGTATTTATGTTAGTTAACATTGTTTTGAGATGTATTGAAGTTGTTTTTACTTTACCTAAAGAGATTTATAAAAATTGGATTGTCTGAGCATGTGCAAACAGATCACTGCTCAGCTTGAACAGAGTTCCTGCCCTGCTCTGAATTAATAAATATTATCTGTACTGATTAAGGTTCTCTTTTCTGGAACCCTGCTGTGGACGACTTGGGAGTAGTTGAACTGTGCCCTGTCAGGATTTGAAGCTCTTCTTTCGGATAGAGGCTGCTGTATTGTGGATTTGGCAGTTGGAGCAGCAGTACTGACGCCCTCTTCAGTTCTATATTCAAATGGACACACAGTAGGATACAATCTGGGACTTTGCTTGTTCAGAGACTGCTTAAGGTCGGGTGCTATATCACATGCTGATTCTGGTTGAAATACTTAACATGAGTTTATGACAAAGTTGAGTTTTCTCTTGTACTATATACATGTGTTTATATGACAAATGCAGATGCTTAGGAAGTGAACAGATTTATTTCAGTCATTCATTCCAGTAAAGATAAAACTGTTACTCACTAAAGAGCGTGTGGATTCATTTCTGATACTGGGTTGGGAATCAAAGTGCAGGTTTCAGACACAAGAAGTCATAAAGAAAATTGAACTTCAAGGGTTACAACAAATTCTGGCGCATCAACGTGGGGCAGTGTTTTTTTTTTTTTCTCTTCTCTCTGTCTGACCTGCTACTGAGCGACCCAGCATCAATAGTGAAGTGAGCACAGTATTCTCTTTGTTTCTTTCTCATACAAAATGGAGTATTGCAAGTACTATGATTGTATTCCTGATAGATCTGTTATTCTGAGTTCTGTAAATCCTGAAATATCTTTAGCAAGTGTAGAAGATGCATTAAGCCCAGCAGGTGTAGTTACAAAATTGAAACGTTTAAGAGCTGAGTCATCTGATCAAGTTTTGTGTGAGTTTGAAGAACCGCTTTCTATAATTATTTTAGAAAGAATGAGCTTAAAAGGGGAACTGGACAGTCAGTGGATAATTTTACCTGTCTTAGATGAGACAGTATCAGAACAGGATGTTGAGTCAATGTCCCCTGAAGCATGCACTGACCCACTAGTGAGTGACATACTTTTAGATATGACAGATCGACTTCAAGAAGAATTAGCATATATAGCTGACAGTCATAAAATCAATATTCAAGATCTGAGAAAAAGAACATCTGCTCTCATGATTGAGAGTTTGGGGTCACAAGAAAAAGAAACACGAGATATAGATCAATCACCCCAGAGTATATTGCAGACTCCAGTTAAAAGCCGAAAAAGAGTCCCCAAGTGCTTGGATGCTATGCTAACCCAACATCCTGTGGCAGTCAATTCTTCTCAATATTCCATTCCACCAATTTCTATTCCTGTGGATGTTTCAAAGGTTATAGTGGAGCATGTGATCAAAACTCCTAAGGAAAAGGGTGCAGAGTTGAATCATACGTACTACAAAATTAAAGTTTTCTCTGGAAATGTCCCTAAACCTAGTAATGAAGAAGACTATGAAACTTGGCATATTCAAATTAAGCAATTACTGCAGGATCCAGATCTCACCGCAGGTGCAAAAAAAAGGAAATTAATTGAAAGTCTCCTTCCTCCAGCTTTAAATATTGTCTCTTACATAGATAAAAGCGCCACAGCAGAGCAGTGTTTAGAGGAACTGGAGAAGGCATATGGCAGTGTAACTAATGGAGAGGAATTATTTTTTCAATTTATTGAAACTTTCCAGAATGGCAAAGAAAAATCTTCAGACTATTTGAGAAGGCTTCAGGTCCTGTTACAGAAAGTCGTGGAGCGGGAAATTTTCTTTGGGCTCGCCCCAGACAGGAAGTTACTACAACAGTTTGTACGTGGGTGCTGGGAGGAGACCCTGATTACCCGACTGCAATTGAGGGACTTATTAGAGAGCCAGTCGAAGAAACTGCCACAGTACTCGGAGCTGCTATTTAAAATCAGAACGATTGAGGAAGAAAGAAACATGAAAGAATCTAGGAGGATACGTCAATTGGGAGTTACCCAGATTAAACCTGTAAGCAGGACTTACCTAGCAAATGACATAAGCATTGCTCAACATATGACACCAGAGGCAAGTGAGTTTAAGGTGGGATCTGAGTTGGGAACATTTTCAGGAGAAGATAATGTTTTGCTCGCCCCATTGATCACTCATTGTAGAGCTGCCAATTCAGAAATAGTAAATAGCCCTGTTGCAAACAGCATGATGCGAAGAAACTCTTGGGTAGAGAAGATGCCTCAAAAAGGGAGGCATCATCCCAAGATACTTTCATTTTGCTATAACTGTGGAGAGAATGGACACATGATGGGAGAATGCATCAATCCTGTAAATGCTGCTCTAGTCCAACAGAAATTGCGGGAAAAATTTGAAAAAAAAATAATACCCAGCATTAGGCAGGTTTCAAATACTCCTTTAAACTAAAAAGGTGCTTTTGCGAGGGGCAGACAAAGGCACCAAATGCAATTCAGATAAGTCCCAAAAGAAAAATATCCAGTGATCATATCCCACCATGTCCTCTACCAGATGATGTTTTGAAACGCCTCGTGGGAAAGGTTTTGTTCTGCAACCGCTTATTTGGATGGTGTGCAGTGCCCTTGCTTAGTGGACACTGGCTCTCAAGTGACGTGCATAACACAAACCTTCTATGAAGACTATTTATCACATCGGAAGCTATACCCGCTAGAAGACTTACTTTGTGTTACGGGTGCAGGAGGTCAACCTGTTCCTTATCTGGGGTATATTGAAGTTGAAGTACAGTTTCCCAAGGAGGCCTGTGGAAGTGGGAACAAATATTCTGTCCTTGCTCTAGTCTGTCCCGATCAAAAGAACAAACCCCTGCCTTTAATAGTGGGAACAAATATTCTCAGACATCTAATACATGACTGTAAAGAACTGGCTGGCCCAAATTACCTTAAGGAGTTAGCCATGGACAAAAATTGGGTAACTACATATCAGACCTATGTTTCTCATCAAAGTTCCAATCAAAGAGTTACTAGGCCAATGATGGCTAGATTGACCAGCACCAGACCAATAGTGTTCGAAAGGGATGAAGCGAAGGAAGTGGAATGCATTCTGAGAATGCCCAGACATGGTCAGAGTTTGTCCATATTGCTTGAGGCTTCAGAAAATTATCCTCTACCCGGAGGCTTACTAGTACAACCTCAACTCATCCGAACTGGCAGTAAGTCGCACACAAAGGCTAGGGTGCTATTGAAGAATATATCGGATTGTAGCATCAGTTTGCCTCCTAGAAGGACATTGGGTGTAGGTGAGCCAGTCGATATAGTGAGGACCATGAACGTTACAGGTTCGACCTATAAGGATGGTGCTAAACTAGAATCTATTGGAGAGGGTAACATGGAGTCTGAGAAGGTGTCGCTAGACTTCGGAGATTCTCCAATATCTGAAGAGTTTAAACAGCATATAGAAAAGAGAATTAATCAAGAGGCAAAAGGAGCATTTTCCTGTCATGACCTTGATATTGGATGTATTCCAGGAATAATGCATAAAATCACCCTGTTGGATCCAACTCCATTTAAAGAGCGCACACGTCATGTATCCCCAGCTGACTTTGAGGATCTCAGGCAGCACCTGAAGGAGCTATTAGCCACAGGAGTGATTGAGGAGTCTGATAGCCCTTATGCTTCACCTGTGGTATTGGTTAGAAAGAAGAATGGTACCTTGAGGATGGTTGTTGATTATCGTAAATTGAACAACATAACCAGAAAAGACTCCTATCCGTTGCCTCGAATTGAGGAGACATTCACTCTCCTATCAGGTAGCAAGTGGTTCTCAGTACTAGATCTCAAGAGTGGGTACTATCAGATTGAGGTAGAAGAAATGGATAGGCCTAAAACTGCATTTACCACGCCCTTTGGAAACTGGCAGTTTAAGAGAATGGCTCAAGGACTGACAAATGCTCCAGCAAGTTTTCAAAGAATGATAGAGAAAGTAATGACTGATATTAATCTACATGAAGTTGTGGCCTTCTTGGATGATCTTATAATATTCTCGGACACACTGGAAGAGCATGAGGACCGATTGATGAGGGTGTTACAACGACTGTTGAAATGTGGATTGAAGCTCTCTCCATCTAAATGTAAATTCTTTCAGAAGTCAGTGAAATATTTGGGTCATCATATCTCAGAGAAGGGGGTGCTCCCCGATGAAGAGAAAATTTCAGCCATTACTAAGTGGCCACAACCTAAAAACATTAGAGAGCTGCGATCTTTTCTAGGATTTGCGGGCTATTACCGAAGATTCGTGAATCAATACTCACGCTTGGTGAAGCCGCTCAGTAATCTGTTGGTGGGACTAACAAACAGTCGAAAGGATAGGAAAGAAGCCCGGATTCAAAGTCAGCAGCTATTGGGTACGCGGTGGACCTCAGAATGTCAGAAAGCATTCGAAATTATAAAGGAAAAACTCACGGTTGCCCCTGTGTTGGCTTTTGCAAATTGGAAGCTACCTTATGTATTACACACTGATGCCAGCACTACAGGGCTAGGCGCTGCACTTTACCAAATTCAAGAAGGAAAACTGCGAGTGATTTCATATGCCAGTCGTGGGCTCACTAAAAGTGAACGGAATTACCCTATCCACAAATTGGAATTTTTAGCCCTTAAATGGGCAGTTTGTGAAAAATTTCATGATTATCTATATGGTGCAGAGTTTAAAGTAGTGACAGATAATAACCCTCTGACGTACGTCCTGACGACTGCTAAACTGGATGCCACAGGTCATCGATGGTTAGCATCCCTCTCCCTGTACAACTTTGACATCGGATACAAATCTGGTAAAGCCAATATAGATGCTGACGGGTTGTCTAGGAGACCACATGATCCTGAAGAAGATGATGAAGAATTTTTGAAATATGAGGAGAGGGTTGCCAAGATGCTATCTCGTGTGAAGACAGATCAAGAAGGAATGGACACTCTATCTAAGGTAATATGTAAGGCGGCATTCCAGAAGCATGATGTCTCTATTTTGACACATATTTCTGAAGATTCGGGAGACTACGACACTCCCATTACACCTCATTCTACTTCCAAGTTTGAGTGCAGCCCTGGTGCCTTGGTGGAAATCTTACCTGCAGGAGGAGATGCTGTTCCAGATGATTTTGATGACCCGGACCTGTGGCCTGGACAACCCACCCTACCTGGGTTTACCTTGGGTGACTGGAAAGTGTTCCAGAGGGAAGATCCATGTTTATCCCAAGTCATAATGATGCTGGAGAGAGGTGAGAAATTTGAAGATCGAGACAGGAATCGGGAGCATCCAGAATTGCGATTATTCTTCAGAGAATGGCAAAAACTATGTCTTCAAGAGGGAGTACTTTTCAGAAAAGTGATGAGGAGTGGAGGACCACACCAACAACTTGTGATTCCAAGAAAATATCGTCATAGAGCTCTGGAGGGGGTACATGATGAAACTGGCCATCTGGGTTGTGAACGGACCTTGGACTTAGCACGTGCACGTTTTTATTGGCCGAGAATGGCACATGGGGTAGAGCAATGGGTGAAGACATGCGAAAGATGTGTGCGGAGAAAAGCTAGAGCAGAAAAAGCAGCCCCCTTGGTAATATAAAAGCTTACGCCCCCATGGAGCTAGTTTGCATTGACTTCCTTACCTTAGAGCCTGACGACAAGGATACACGAAATGTTTTGGTAGTCACGGATCACTTTACTAAGTATGCTCAGGCATATCCCACTAGAGATCAGACTGCAAGAACTGTTGCTGTTACCCTGTGGGAGAATTTCATCTGCCACTATGGATTTCCAAAACGAATCCATAGTGACCAAGGAGCCAATTTTGAATCTGAACTCATTTCAGAGCTATGTAGAATAGCAGGCACTAAATCCAGAACCACTCCATATCACCCTCGAGGAAATCCATAGAACGCTTCAATAGAACCTTAATAGAAATGTTGGGTACATTAGAGGATAAGCGTAAGGAACATTGGAGAAAATATGTTCGGCCACTAGTACATGCCTATAATTGTACTCGGAATGACAGTACTGGAATTTCTCCGTTTTTTCTCATGTTTGGAAGAGAACCTCGACTTCCAATAGACTTATGCTTCGGCATCAGTCCAGTGGGTCATAACGCTAAAACTCATCAACAATATGTACGAGAGTTACGTCAGAGGTTGAAGTATGCATACGAGCTGGCTACTCAGGAAGCTGAGAAACATCAACTAGCCAACAAACGCAGATGGGATGCGAAAGTAATGCCATCCTCAGTGGAAGAGGGTGATAGAGTATTGGTCAAGAATGTGAAGTTGAGGGGCAAGCACAAATTGGCTGATCGGTGGGAGTCTTCAGTGTATATTGTGGTAAAACAAATTGAAGGTATACCAGTCTATGTGGTGAAGCCAGAAACAGGGGATGGACCCGAAAGGACGTTACACAGGGATCTACTGCGCCCCTGTGGATTTATTTCTGGAAGAGAAGAGGCTGATATTCACTGTGAACCATTCAATAGTACCAAGCAATTGATGAAAAAGCAGAAGGAGGACGCTGAGGATAGTATGGATGGCTCTATCATGGAGAGCGGAAGTTCAGATCCAGCTGAACTGGAAGAGAGTCCAATTACTGGTGAAATTCAGTCAAATGGAACATTAAATCCTAATGCGGAGGAGTTTCATCCAGAGTCATGGGAAGAGGATCCTGTGGAAGTTAGTATACCAGTAAATCATAACAATTCATGCGATTTGAACAGCTCAGTCAATGAAGAACAGAGTGCATCCTCCTCGGGGAAGAGGAAAACTCTTGATGAATCAATGACCAAAATAGGACTTCTACCGTTACCTCAAAGATCGCAGAGACCAAGGAGACTGCCTAGTAGATTCGATGACTTTGAAGTGCAATTGCCCAAGGGGTTGCACAGCCACAACATATTGAGACAGTCATATTCAAGGAATCCATTGGAGACGTGTATATCCATGCAGCAACTAAGTAGTATGATGCAAGAGATATTGAGCAAACAAACAGAGTTAATATATAAGCTGTGGACATAAATACCTGCCGGGGACGTCAGGTTTTAGGAGGGGACCATGTAACATACCTCTAGGAACTAGGGCAGAGAAATGTTGAATCATCATTGTGACATGAAAAGACTGACAATAGAGTGCTGTCTCTTTAAGAGCTGGGGGGGGGAAAGGAGATTCAAAATTGGATTGTCTGAGCATGTGCAAACAGATCACTGCTCAGCTTGAACAGAGTTCCTGCCCTGCTCTGAATTAATAAATATTATCTGTACTGATTAAGGTGAGCAGCCCTCTATAATTGTATTCATGTGTAATGTATTTATGTTAGTTAACATTGTTTTGAGATGTATTGAAGTTGTTTTTACTTTACCTAAAGAGATTTATAAAAATTGGATTGTCTGAGCATGTGCAAACAGATCACTGCTCAGCTTGAACAGAGTTCCTGCCCTGCTCTGAATTAATAAATATTATCTGTACTGATTAAGGTTCTCTTTTCTGGAACCCTGCTGTGGACGACTTGGGAGTAGTTGAACTGTGCCCTGTCAGGATTTGAAGCTCTTCTTTCGGATAGAGGCTGCTGTATTGTGGATTTGGCAGTTGGAGCAGCAGTACTGACGCCCTCTTCAGTTCTATATTCAAATGGACACACAGTAGGATACAATCTGGGACTTTGCTTGTTCAGAGACTGCTTAAGGTCGGGTGCTATATCACATGCTGATTCTGGTTGAAATACTTAACATGAGTTTATGACAAAGTTGAGTTTTCTCTTGTACTATATACATGTGTTTATATGACAAATGCAGATGCTTAGGAAGTGAACAGATTTATTTCAGTCATTCATTCCAGTAAAGATAAAACTGTTACTCACTAAAGAGCGTGTGGATTCATTTCTGATACTGGGTTGGGAATCAAAGTGCAGGTTTCAGACACAAGAAGTCATAAAGAAAATTGAACTTCAAGGGTTACATCTGCATGTATTATTTTCTGTGCAAACTTCTAAAACCAGCTAAAGGATTTCCTTTTCACACAGGCATTGAGATCCAGGCCTAATTTGGCTTTTTCTCTCTGTTTCTAGGCTATTCATCCTGGGGATGTTTTTTGCAGGCTTTTTTTTGTTTAGCATGTTTCATATTCTGTGTTTTAATTATGCATATTTTTACTGTACTCCGACTTGAATGACAAATATGGCAGGAAAAAAATCTTTTTAAATAAATAAATATCTCCCCTGCCTCTCCTCTCCTCCAGGGTATTACATATTTAGGACCTTCAGTCTCATATTGCCTTTTTCTGGATTACTTCCATCTTGTCTCTATAGTTTTTGAGATATGGTCTTCATAATTGAATAAAGAACTCCAGGTAAGGCCTCACCAACAACCCATGCAGGGGAATTATCACTTCTTTTTTCCTCCTAATCATACTTCTCCCTATGCAGCCCAGCATCCTTCAGGCCTTAGTCATTGCCTTATCATTTTGCTTCACTAACTTCAGACTGTCACATCAAGGTCTCTCTCCTTGTCCATGCGCATTGGTCTTTTGCCCCTTATCACGTGCAAAAAAATTCACCCCAGATATATGGATCTGTACATCTTGACATTGAATCCAAGCTGCCATAACTTGAGCTCCTTGTGCTTTTTTAGATTGCTTCTTATTCTCTACTCATTCAGGTATGTCCACTGTGTTGCAGATATTAGTGTCATCTGCAAAAAGACAAATTCTTCCTTCTTACTCCTCTGCAATATCGCTCACAAAGATTTTGAACAGAACTGGCCCCACAACCAATCCTTGAGGCTAGGGCACCACCATTCTCTTCAGTGTAGATTCTATTTTCCATTATACGCCATCATCTGTCAGTCAACCAATTTGAAATACGGATGTGCAGGAAAAAAACATTTGTTTTCATTTTATTTTCGGAAGGTTTTTTTCCACAAATTTCGATTCATGGATTGTTTGATTTATTTTTGTTTGTGAGAAAAAAAAAAGAATCAAACAATAAAAAAAAAAAAAGGCCCAAAAATGAAAACGAGGCCTCCCGGGGCCTCTCACTCACCTCCCTGAAAAAACATCTGGGCTGGGATCCACCCACGGCCTCCATTTACCTGGTTCATTGGGGATCCATCAGCTTCAGCCTAGGCCCAGGCCTTGGCCCCAGCATTGGGTCATGGCATCAGGCCTGGGGCTGGGCCGAGGTTGAGGTTGAGGCCCCAGTGTTAGGACCCAGCCTCTGGGTCAGGTCGCAGCATCAGGTATGGGTTTGGTTCCCAGCCTAGGCCTAGGGCCCATCATTGGGCTCATCCTTTGGGTCATGTCTTGGCATCGGGCCTGGGTCCAAGCCTAAGCCCCAGCATAGAGACCCAGCCTTCGACGTATATCTGATGAATAAGGATAGTTTACGGTTTTTTTGTTTAATTTTTGGGGGTCTTGGCCAAGACCCCAGCATCAGCCTGTACCTCTGCCAAGACCCGGTGACACACTTGGCCATAGGCCGTGGCCTTGGCCTATGCCCTAGGTGAAGCCCCAGCTTTGGACCTTGGCTGAGGCGCCAGCGTCACGCTCTATAGGCCGTGGCCCCTGCATTGGACCTCATCCTATGCCCTAGCCAACCTGGCTTCAGGCCTAGTCCTTGACTTGAATCAGTTTAAAATGAAACAAATAGGATTTGTTTCATTTGGGGGTCCCTGGTTCATTTCGGAGCCCCCTAATGAAACAAATTAGCCTTATACATCGCATTCTGCAGTTTCATTTTAAATAAATGCACATCCCTAATTTTAATTCATTTCACCACCTTGGGGCCTATGCCAAGGCTTCTCATTTTATTCATGAGCTTCCTATATGGTACCATATCAAAAGCTTTGTTGAAATCCAGGTAAAACACACTGAGTGCTCTCCCTTAATCTAATTCTCTAATCCAGTGTTTTCCAACCCTCTCCTAGAGGCAGATCTAACCAGTCTGGAGATCCAGGGTATGCAAGTTTATCTGATGCATATTCATTGTGGAAATCCTGAAAACCAGACTGGTTAAGTATGCCTCCAGGAGACGGTTGGGAAATACTGCTCTAATCACCCAATCATAAAAAAATCAATCAGATTTATGTGATGTGCTTATTCAATTTCTCTCAAAATATGAGAATTTAGTTGTTAGCAATTTTAATTCCTACTCAGGGTCTGTTTCTAAAGGGAATCTGTCTGAATTTTATAGCATTCTTAGTATCTTGAACTTAGTATAGATTATATATGAACCCACCCACCATGCCAGCTATACTTTGGACCTGTTAATGGTTCCTGAGTCATGGTCCCTCGAGGACATGTGTACCCTGTCCCTTTGTCAGGTCATTATTTAATTTTTTTTTTTATTTTAAATTCCCTTCCTCAGCACTGTCTTCCTTGACCTGTGGGCTTATATAGAATAACCCATAGTCCAAGGGCAGAATATCAAGGATTTAGGTGGTGATCAATGTTGAAAGGAGGATAGGTCAAGTAGAATGTGGATTAAGTGGAGATCCTTGCATTTGACCAGGAACTGGTCACTGGAGAATTAGAAAGGCTGTTTCTTTAGAATACAGAGGACAAAAGCCAAATTGGATTGAACTGAGAATGGTTTGAGATGAAAAAAAATCAATACAGCTGAGGTGAATGGCATGTTGAGTAGTTTGAATGCGAAAGGAGGAACAATAGATAACAGAGTAGGTAGCATCCAGTGAGGGTTTTTTTTGGTGTGATCATAGCATGTTTGAAAGTAGCAGGAGCAGCAGTGGAAAGTGATTGAAAATCTGACAGATGGAGGTAGTGATGGAACTGGATGAGAATGGTAAAAGAGAAAAAGATAGTGAGTTTGGGGAAGAGATGTATGACTTCCTCCTCTGTGATTTCAGAAAGGAAGAGAGGTGACAGGGGCAAAGGAAGGAGAGAACAAAGCAGGGGTAGAAGATAGGGGTGTGCATTCGTTTTTGCCGTATTGGCAATCCGCAACATATATGTCCCTATTTGTTATATTTGTGGGGAGGCGAAATGCATCGCGACTCCCTACAAATATAACTTATCATCCGTTTAATCCGTTGCGTGGCGCACGGCATGCGTGTGCGCTTTTCTTCACCACCATTTGCAATCAAAGGACGCCATTTCGCTGTATCCACTATCCAGATCCAAAAACCAGCCCTTTCCTGTGAGTCATCAGTGACTCACAGGAAAGGGTCGGACAGGTTGGCATGGATACCGGAATGCAGCGTATCAGCACTTACATTTTGTGAAATGCACTGAATGCAGCCAATCGCGCTGTCATTCAGTGCTCGGTGGCGATTTTACTGATGACCCAGCACAATATATTCTTCAGCACGAGGCGTGCCACGCACTTTCTTTGCAGGGGTGGTGTGGGGAGGTGGGCTTTGTGGAAGGAGGCTGCACTGAGAGTTAGCTAGGCTAGTTAGTAAAGAGAAAAAAAAGCTATTTATTCCTTATTTGGCTGCAGTGCCTGTGCCATCTAGCCCTGTTTGTGTTTTAAGCAGTTTATTATTTAGGTGATCTGAGATGGTCTCTCTGTGCCAGGGAGAGAAGTTGCCAGCAGTGCCATTTTTTTTCATTCACCCTCTGGGCTACGCTGCAAGCAAGCATGATTTTGGTGTTGAGGCTGGGAGAGATATATTCAATTTTGCTAGAATTTGCATTGGAAAATATATTTCATCGATTTTCCTGCTACGCCAACAATTCCAGCTTTTTAAAACTGAGTTTGTTTAATTCAACTCACTCAGTCTCTCTGTGCACTGGGCTTCAGTGGGCAGTGGGTAGTTTAACAGACTGAACGTTATTATTGGGATGGTCTGTGCAGTGAAATCCCCAGTCTGTCTCTTTTGTGCTTACAAGCAAGCTGCGTGTGTGTGCGCACCACACACGTTACATTAGTGCATAGCAAGGCACCGTGACCATGGACAGGGGGTAGTTTAACAGACTGAGCTTTATTATTGGGATGATCTGTGCAGTGAAATCCCCAGTCTGCCTCTTTTGTGCTTACAAGCAAGCTCTGTGTGTGCACACTACACACATTACATTACTGCATAGCAAGGCACTGTGACAGTGGGCAGCCAGTAGGCACTAAGCAGTGACATTAAATCCATAATGTCAGGAAAAGCTAGATGTAGTTGAGTGATTGGGACTGGCATAGGAGGCACTTCAAAAGACACTAGTGCCACTCCCCCATTAAAGTTAAAAAGGCACCTGTCGCAATCTAAACTCTTTGTAGGGGCAGGCAGTTTCATCCAGAAAAAAATGAAATCTGACCATGATGCATCGCCATCGCCACCACCTGTTTCTGGTCCTGTAGTTTTGGAGGTGAGGGAAGGGGAGGCTGAGTCATACCAGACAAAATGTCGACACTCAAAAGCAGCAGGGGGACAGAAGCCTCGACTAACACTTAGTGTTGACAATGTAGTGCAGTCACTGTTTGCTTCTGATTCAGATGAAGAATCATCTTGTGTGGGATTCTCATCTGAAACGGAAGAAGTAATAGCTGACGAAGCTTTAGGAGATCAGTTAGTCCTGTCTTAGCCTCCACTTCAGTGTAGCAGGGAAGAGATGAAACTGAGGAGGAGGAGGAGGAAGAGCAGTCAGGGCAGGCACAGAGGGTGACTGAGGCCCAGGCATTGCTTCTCAGGGTGCACCCACTACCTCAGCTCCAGTGCTAGCATCCACCCCCAAGGCTTTAGAGAAGGGAGGATCACGAAAGACAGCTGCGATCTGGTGCCACTTTAAAGTGACGGATGACCCGCGTTTTGCTCGGTGTAATTACTGTGGCAGGGATATTAGCAGAGGCAAGCAAATGGGACATCTATCTAAATTTGGCATGACGCATCATATGAAGAGGCAACACCTAACAAGATTACTGCCATCTGGAGATGGTGGCAGTACCAGTCAGGGGACCCCTTCCAAGCAGCATAAAGTGGTTCAAAAGCAGCAGAGTCAGACCACGCCTTCATCCCCTTCTAGCAGTCAGGTGGCAGGCCCCTTCTAGCAGTCAGGTGGCATCCCCTTCTAGCAGTCTAGCAGTCAGGTGGCAGGCCAGCAACCCACTGACATGTGGCAGAAGTGACAACCCACCATAGAGGAAATGGGGTGGAGTGCGGTAATGCTATCCCGGGGTAGGAGGTAGGCAGCCTCAAAAGTTGTAACCAGGAACATTGGAGAAATGAGTGCCCTTAATGACCAGCCCTTGCACTTAGTGGAGAATGTGGGTTTGAAACGTTTTCTGAAGGTCGTAGTTCCAAATTATAAAGTACCCTCTAGAACCACATTTAGCAGAAAGGTCATCCCCAGCCTGTACAAGCAGTGTCGCAGTCGCATGCAAGTGCTGCTAGCTAAGGCAGAGGGGAGAGTGCATTTCACCTGCGATATCTGGACTTCCATGAATGCTGCATATTCTTACCTCTCCCTGACAGCACACTGGTGGGACCTGGTTGAGGTAGGGGCAGCCAACAGCTCTATTACTGAACAAGTATCAGGGTGGAGGTGGGCTTTATTGCACACCCACCTGATGGACCAGGTGGGTGTGCAGCCAATATTCTAGCATGCATCAGACAGATGCTGGAGGGCTGGCAACTACACCAGTGAGACAGGAATCCTCAGGCAGGGTTCTTTGTCACAGACAATGGGGCAAACATGGTTAAGGCAATAAACGATGGGCACATTAAGAACATCCGATGTTTTGCACACACTCTGCACCTGGTAGTGAAGTCAGCTCTGGGGTTGGATTCCAATGACAAAGAGAATGAATACCTGCATAGGTTAATACAGAAGTGCAGGAACATAGCAGCGCACTTCCACAGAAGTGTGAAGGCGGGGCAGATTCTCTGACAAAAGCAGACTGATTTGAAGATGTCTCACAAGCGTCTCATTCAAGACATTGCCACCCGGTGGAATTCCACCTTTATGATGCTGGAGAGGTTACTGGAGCTGCAGACACCCCTTCGTGAACTTTCTGGTACAATGGACATAGGTGTGCAGAATCCCCTAGGGCATCATGATTGGTTAATCATGAGTCAGCTGGTAAAAATCCTGTAGCCCTTCAAGGATGTCACGGAGGAGCTAAGTTCCAGAAGTGCCACCTTGGCTGACATCATCCCTATAGTTAATCTCCTGGATGAACATTTGGAGGCCTTTAAACAAGAAGAGGGAATGACAGTTGAGGTGCTGCATTGTCTGGACGTTTTGCAGCAGCAGGTGGAAGAGAGATTAAGGCCTTTAAAAGATAAGAACACATACATGCTCGCCACAGTCTGTGATCCCCGTGTGAAAAGGAAACTCGCCCTACAGTACGATTGTCTCTTATTGGTGAAGGACCTGCTGTTAGCAAAAGTCTGTGAACAGGAGCGCCATAGGCAGAGACAGATTAAGCGTGAAGCAGAGATGGAAACAGCGGGCACTTCAGAGAGTTGTGCTGCTAGCCCAAGCAGGAACAGCACTGTGTCAGCAACAGATAGTACCTCCTCCTCCACTTCAGAACGCCAAAGGCATGTTGCCCATAAAGTTTCATCTATTGTGCGATGGATGAGAGAGAAAGCAGCTGGCACGAGTGACTCTCAGCCCACCCAAGCAAAGGAGACACCAGCACAGCTGTCAGTGACATGGTATCTCTCAGAGCTGACAGAGAACATGCAGACAGATCCGCTGGCATATTGGGCACACAAGTCCACTGTCTGGCCACACCTAGCCAAAGTGGCTCAGCGATATCTGTCATGTCTACCAACCAGTGTGCCCAGTGAACGTGTCTTTTCAATGACAGGGGATATCATGAGCCCTCACCGCTCAAGGCTGGCACCAGAGTTAATGGAAATGCTAGTGTTTTTGAAAGTAAACCTGCCTTTGCTTGGGTTTCCAAATTTTCCTTGTGAATGGCAATATGAATAAAAGCAATTGAAAGCCTTGCAGCAGCTCCAACTGCCTCCTATGCTCCAGATAATATAAGCACTGCAGCACATGTACCTGACCTGAAACGCTGTGGCTGTCCGTCCACTGTCCAGGCCATACGTCCCTACAAGGGCCTGACCTGAAACGCTGTGGCTGTCCGTCCACTGTCCAGGCCGTACGTCCCTACAAGGGCCTGACCTCAAACGCTGTGCCTGACCATCCACTGTCCAGGGCGTACGTCCCTAAAAGGGCCTGACCTCTAACGCTGAGCCTGTCCATCCACATTTGGAATGTAAGAACATAAAAAGCTGACTTAAGATGTTTGGACCTTGCATATTTCATATGCTCAATATTTTTCATGACCTTGCCAACAGTAATGTTTCAAGTACTATTGAAAACTGGTGGTAGTTGCACTCTAGTTCATCATCTGTGTTCCCATTGTTTACAGAGGCACTGTGTAAACCACAAAGTCAACATAGGTTGATATTGTAGATTTTGACTTGAGTAGCGGTTTTCTTATTTCTGAGAGCTCTTCATGTTCCTTTGTCATCAGCTGAAATGCATAAGTACAGTTAACAGCTTCTGGGTATTCAAAAAAATCTGTGTATATATACTGTACTATTGTATATATACTGTACTATTGTATATATACTATTGTATATATACAATGTATATACAGTATATATACAATGTATATACAGTATATATACTATTGGTTCACTGCCATTTTCTTCTGGCAGTGAACCAGTTCAGGAAGAAGTAACAGGTCAAACCACAACATACCTACACAAAGGAAATCCTCTATTGCTGTGCCTGTTTGTCCAGGCCTTAGGTCCATACATGGGCTTGACCTCTGTCCTCGACTGCTTTGCCTGTCCATCCAGGCCTTATGCCGCTACAAGGGTTTGACCTCAACTGCTGTGCCTGTTCGTCCAGGCCTTATGTCCCTACAAGGGTTTGACCTCGATTGCTTTGCTTGTCCTTCTAGGTCTTATGTCCCTACAAGGGTTTGACCTTGATTGCTGTGCCTGTCTGTCCAGGCCTTCTGTTCCTACAAGTGTTAGACCTCGAATGCTGTGCCTGTTCGTCTAGGCCTTATGTCCCTAGGTGGGATTCACCTCTGTCCTCGACTGCTGTGCCTGTCCATCCAGGCCTTATGTCCCTAGGTGGGATTGACTCTGTCCTGTATTGCTGTGCCTGTCCATCCAGGCCTTATGTCCCTACATGGGCTTGACCTCTGTCCTTAACGGCTTTGCCTGTCTGTCCAGGCCTTATGTCCCTACAAGGGTTTGACCTCAACTGCTGTGCCTGTTCGTTCAGGTCTTATGTCCCTAAAAGGGTTTGACCTCGATTGCTTTGTCTGTCCGTCCAGGCCTTATGTCCCTACGTGGGATTGACTCTGTCCTGTATTGCTGGACCTGTTCATTCAGGCCTTATGTCCCTAGGTGGGATTGACTCTGTCCTGTATTGCTGTGCCTGTTCATCCAGGCCTTATGTCCCTACAAGGGTTTGACCTCGATTGCTTTGCCTGTCCATCCAGGCCGTATGTCCCTATGTGGGATTGACTCTGTCCTCGACTGCTGTGCCTGTTAGTCCAGGCCTTATGTTCCTACAAGGGTTTGACCTCGATTGCTGTGCCTGTCTGTCCAGGCCTTATGTTCCTACAAGTGTTTGACCTCGATTGCTTTGCCTGTCCATCCAAGCCTTATGTCCCTAGGTGGGATTCACCTCTGTCCTCGACTGCTGTGCCTGTCCATCCAGGTCTTATGTCCCTATGTGGGATTGACTCTGTCCTCGAATGCTGTGCCTGTCCGTCCAGACCTTATGTCCCTACAAGGGTTTGACCTCGAATGATGGGCCTGTCCATCCAGGCCTTATGTCCCTACAAGGGTTTGACCTCGATTGCTGTGCCTGTCTCTCCAGGCCTTATGTTCCTACAAGTGTTTGATCTCGATTACTTTGCCTGTTTCTCAGTATGTTTGGTATTTGATATGTTACATCCCAGATAGAAAAGGTTGTATGGCAGAAGCTGTGCCATAAGCCTGGCCCCAGGAGCGAGCATCTTCACACCCTTTTCGTGTTTCCTTTCTGGAGCAGATGGTGCCCGCCAGTCTCTTATTTGCACCGCAAGCTATGCAGCCGTCTCACACTACTATCGCTTTGCATTGTTTGGCCACCGCCTGATGATTATGGCAGACCTGCTGCATTGTGTGTGTGTGTGTGTGTGGGGGGGGGGGGTTGTTTTCAGTATCAGATTGGGAGGGCAGGTGGGACTGTAGTGCTGCCCAGCTTGGGTGGGAGTGCTCTGCTCGAGCGTGGACTGAATACTGCTCGGGCACTTCGGAGGCCCAGAGCTGAAATACCAAGACACTAAAGACAGCACTATTTGATTACATCAAAGATGTTTTTGTAGTTGTTTTTTATGTGCACCATTACAGCTCTGCAACGCCCAGGCAGGTGATGCCAGATCATGAGGCAAAACCAGAAAAAGTAGCAGATACTGTTGTGCTTATCTTGACATAAATATTAAATAAGCTCTGACTGGTACTGCAGTGAGAGGTACCGTAAAAGCACAATGGGAAGAACCCTTCCCCCCCAAAGACGACTCATCTTACAAAAGTATTGTCATCATGTTTGTAAACAGCACCCCTTTTTGTTTTTTTTTATAATTTACTAACTAAATGACTTGGTGGGGGGGGAGGGGTCCTAGCTGAACCCTCATTGCAAAGGGAAACCTCAGTCTCTGGCAATTCAAACTAGTAATCCTTCACAGCATGGATCCTTAAATAAAACAAACAGTTTTCTTTAGTTTCAGGGCAGAGAAGAGAACTTCCTCCCTCTTGCTTATGAAGCCATGATCTGTTTGCAAATGCTTAAATCCTAACAATTTGTACCATTATACACTCTATGGGCCAACCCATTCTAGGGAGCCCTTTCCTGCTCAAAGGAACGGGAACTCTCTCCATTGTTGCAGCCTATCTCTTACCACCTGTTGACCCATGTTCAGAACAAGAAAAGATCTCCAAGATACTTAGACTATGGCAAACACAATACAGTGAGACCATGCTCACAGTGAGACTCTGCTCCAGGTCGCCACACTTTGAAGGCTCGTGTTCCACTCTAGTGGCCAACCCATTCTGGGGAGCCCTTCCTGGCTCAAAGGAAAGGGAACTCTCCCCGGGTATAGCCAGCCTGTATCTACCCTCTGGCCCATGTTGAACCGCTGTTTACATAGTAACCTCCTCCGCCTCAGCCTTTAAATTCTCTTTTGTATATCTGCTAACTCTACCAGATTTTAAAAGACCAGTGAGAGCTCACTAGATGCCAACGGAAACACCCATTCTAGGGGCAAACCCATTCTAGGGAGCCCTTTCCTGCACAAAGGAAAGGGAACTCTCCCCGGGTGTAGCCAGCCTGTATCTACCCTCTGCCTCTGTGCCTTGCTGCCATACACCAGATGACTCACTCAACTCCTTGTAGTGTTCTGGCCACTATCATGGTTGCTCAGTGTGTTGGTGCTAGTCTTTCTGCTTGCTATGTTCCTCCTTCGTTGTGCTGTAGGATGTTGATGCCACTTGTCTTGCCACTTTGCCTGTCGTGCTGCCTTCGAGGGTTCATGTGTTTCTTATCGGTGCTCTCTTTTGAAGCTGTGGTGTGTTTTTGACACTCTCACTGCTGCTTTGTGCCTCTATTAAAGCACTCTTCTTGCCACTCCTGGTACCCCTTTGACCCTTTAAAGTACCTTAGGCTATTCATGCACTTTGGTGCCACTTTGCCACAGTCTAAGTACCTTGGAGCTGTTTTGTTGTTCTGATGATTGCTCCCCAGAAGTTTCATCAAAATTGATAATAAAACCCCAATTTTGCAGCCAAAAATAGGCTGCAAATACTTCCCCCATTGACTTTAATGGGAACCGGAAAACGAATGCACGTATCAACGTATCGGGGCGCCATTGAACGAATGCAACGTATATGGGCCCCAATGAATACATATCCCGAATGCAACGAATACTTTCTGGCTGCACATCCCTAGTGGAAGAGGATATGGAGGTGACCAGGTGGAAAGCTCAAGATTAATTTTGTGAACTTTGTCATAAAATAGTCAGCCATAGTCTGATAGAGTGTGAAGGGGAGGTTTGAGGCAGAGGCAGTCTGATATGGGAGCTGAGTGTAGCAAAGAAACAATAAGGGTTGAAGGCAAGAGAGTTTGTTAAATGAACAGAGCAGACTTGTTGCTTGATAAATAGAATGGCAAACTGTAAGGCAGTCAGGATGACTTTGAAATGTATGAAGTCAGCATGGGCATGGGATTTTAACCAGAGACTCTGCAAAGCAGGTACCAGAATACAGGTACTGGAATGTAGGAGGTGAATTCTGGAGGTGAACCAAGGCTGGGGTTTGGTATATCTCACAGGAAGGGGAAGAAGTGAAGTTAAAAAGTGTCTAAAACAGAGAAAATTGTAGTGTCATAAGAAGAAACTGCCTCCTCAACAGACTGTTAATATTTCAGATGGGAGGAGAGGAGAGTTGAGTGGTGGAAAGAATACAAGAATCAATAGCCTGAAAATTCCTAAATGTGTTTGTGGTGACTGGAAGAAACTGTAGCGGAGGGTGGTTAAGTGTAAAAGTTATCATATGATGGTCAGTGGGGTGAAGTTTGAGAGAACACAATTGGAGGAAAGGACTAGGTTAAGGTAGCAGCTGTGGTGGTGAGCAGGGATGTAGAGCAAAATTGGAGGTCAAATGATGAGGTTAACGCAAGGAAGTTTGAGACATAAGAGTCAGAGGGGTTCATTGACATGGAAATTGAAGTCCAAAAAATGAGGGAGTGGGAAAATAGTTAAAGAAAGAAGGAAAACCAAGTGTTCAAGTTGGTGAGAAAGAAGGGAAACATAAGGATGCCAATAAATGACAGCTAGTGACAGAGAGCTAGTGGAATGACTAGTCAGTTGACGTAGACCCAGTGGCATAGCCATGGCCCACCCACTTTTCACTCAGATGCAACATTTTTGTTTTGTTTTTTTGCAAGGCCAATAGAAAATTGTCGGCTATTCACAAGGCTTCCTACAGTAGCAGCAGTGTGGCACCCAGCAGAAGAAGATTATTGAGACTGTGGAAGTGCAGGAGTCTTAATTGACTGATGGAAGTACTCTATTTTAGCACCGCAGGGCCAGAAAGAAACAAAGATCTGGCAGTGTCGGCTCAGCAATGTGATAGAGGACAGAGACTGACTGACTGACTGACACTCAGAGGTAGAAGCACAGTCTAAGGCAGTGTGGGTAGGAGGCTGCTACTCTCAGTCTGGTATAATAGTCTTTAGTTTGCCAATGTCAGGACAATGCTCAGGCTTGGGGAGGTATGAGTTTGAGGGGACTTAATGAGGCGACAAGTGTTAGAGGACAGGACTTAGGGGGACATGAATGTGCGGGATCTGATACAGGGTTTGGGGGGATAACAAGTATTAAGGATGCAGGGCAGGGCTTAGGAGGGGGAAGACATGAGTGTGAGGGGGCCGGAAAAGGACTTAGAGAGAAGGGGCATGAGTTTTAGGGGCCTGGGACAGGGCTTGGGCGGGGGGGGGGGAGAGATGAGGGTGCTGGTGCAGGGCTTTGAAGGTGGGAATGAGTGTGAGGGACTGGAGCACGGAGGGGGGGGGGGGATAAGTGGGAGCAATAATTGTGAGAGAGGGTTGGGGCCCGAGTGTGAGGCTGTTTGGGACAGGTCGGTGAAATTCTCATCTCCCATGTCCCTCCCTATCTCCAGCAATTTCTCAAGTCTCTACCCTCATCCTCCCCACCAGATTCACACTCTCTCTGTCTCTCATATACATAATGGGAAAGAGGAGCATTGAAGGAAAAATTCCTAAGGACAAGGGTTAGAGATAATAAATCAGGAAACTTGACTGGAATAATAATTTGTACATCTGTTGACAAAGTAATAAACAATTGTTTAAAATAAAATGAATATTTACATAAAATAGTGATAACAGTATAATAAAATTACAGGTTAAAGAAAGGCAATTTACTAGACTAATTCCAAGGTTCTGGTGTTGGTTCACATTGCATCTAATCAGATCAAGGTCCATATTTAAAAGCCATTTAGATGGCTAACATAATAGTTATCTATCTAAATGGCTTACTCAGCTATATTCGGCCCTTATCTTACTAAATTCTAGCCGGGTAAGTTGTTACCTGGGTAGAATTTAGCTGGATAAGACGGAGGCGTTCCAGGGGTTGGTAGAAGGCATTCTGTGGTCGCGAGGAGTTAGCCGCATAAGTTATAAGAACATAAGAAATTGCCATACTGGGTCAGACCAAGGGTCCATCAAGGCCAGCATCCTGTTTCCAAAAGAGGACAAACCAGGCCACAAGAACCTGGCAATTACCAAAACACTAAGAAGATCCCATGCTACTGATGCAATTAGTAGCAGTGGCTATTCCCTAAGTTAACCATCTAACTCCGATATTTGGAGTTAGCCGGTTACCTTCTATGGCTAATTCTGGCTGGGCCATAAGGCTATCCTAAAGTTAGCAGGTTATATATAAGATAGCTGGGTATATGCAGCAGCGCAACTGTGCCGTGGAATAAACCCTGCTACTAAGCCAATTAAGTATAACAAGCTAACTAGCACAGCAACTGTACATGGGACCCCATCATGTTTATGGCCTAGTGACAGGATACAGCATCTTTTGTTGCTATAATTGCATTTCTCCTGGCTTGTGTGGTCTTTTGGAATAGAGGATGGATGTATGGCATTTTTGGAATACAGACAGTATTCTATTTTTTACTAATGTATGTTTAGATATTTTATGCATATTAGTACACTTATATTCTTGTTATAATGTTTTAGGATTCCTTCAGGTAAGGAAGGCAGTATAGAAAAGCAAGTTTGTTTACCATAAACAGTTTTTTACATAGATAGCAGGATGAATTAGCCATGATATATAGGTGATGTCATCTGTTGGTACTGAACATACCCATCTCTCCTAGCTAATAGAGCATGTGTGGGAATTCCCATGTGTGGGAATTCCCATGAGCTTCCTCAGTTGATTTTGTACCTAAATCTAGCTAAGTAGTTGATTCTCCAGGGAGGCAGGTGGGTATTTAGCATGGCTAATTCATCCTGCTATCTATGGAAACTACATTTACAGTAAGCAAACTTGCTTTTTCCATCAATAAGCAGAGCTGAATTAGCCATTATATGTGGGAAGTCCCAAGTTGAGGGCTGCAGTGGTTTATTGAATAAGCAAGCTGAATACCAAGGAGTGAAAACTACTGAGTGAAGAGGCTATGGAAAACTTACTGTTACTCCTTCAGAGGTTACCCAGACAATAATGGAACATAAAAGTGTATATTGACGACCATGTTGCAGCTTTGCAGATGTCTTTGAGAGGTACTGCTCGCAGGTGAACAATGGATGAGACCATAGCTCTAAATTGATGAGCTTTATTGAAGTCTGTAATTTGTAAACCTGCTGATATGTAGTAGTGTTAAATGCAGTCTACTATCCAATTAGACAATATATACTTAGAAATTGCTATGCTCAGTCTGTTAGGATCATAAGGTATGAAAAGTTGCAAAGCATGATGATGCAACTGAGTTCTTCTCTTGTAGTAGGACAAGGCTTTTTTGCATTCTATTGTATGAAGGGCTTTCTCACCCTCATGTGCTTGTGGCCTCATTAAAAAGGTAAGCAATACAATGGACTGATTAATATGGAAAGCAGATCCAAATTTTGGCAGAAAGTTAAGGTGGGTGTGGAGCATCACCCTGTTGTGAATTACATATAAGATAGATAATGAACTAATGTCTGAAGTTTGTTGATTCTTCTGGCTGATGCCACTGCTACAAGAAATACTTTAGATGTTAAAAACTTAAAAGAAGCATTCTCTAAATGCTTCAAAGAATGGCTTCATTAATTGAGATAGAACATTCAGTTCCCATGGCAGAGGTGGTTTCTGCACCTGTTTAATTTTCCATAATCCTTTCATAAATCTTGATATTAGAGAATGAACTGATATAGGTTTACTGTCAATTTGAATATCATAAACTGTTATGGTGCTGAGATGTATTCTTACTGATGATGTGACCATCAGCAAGTAGGTTAGTAAATGTTTGGGTTCACATGAGAATGAGTCCACTGCATTATGTTGACACACATATGGAGAATCTTTTCCACTTAAAGCCATAGGCTCTTCTAGTTGAAGGTTTCCAGTCAGGTACTATTATGTCCTCAATCCCTCTTGGTAAAGAGAGATTGGCGATGAGCATTCAACATCCTGTTGATTGTTGCAGAGACCACTCGTGAAGACAGAAAACTCTGCTGAGATGATCCGCCAACATGTTGTAGATCCTTGGAAGATAAGTGGCTTGCAGGACAATTTGGTGCTTGCATGTCCGTTGCCATATTTTTATCGCTTTTTGGCAGAAATTCCATGAGCCTGTTCCTCCCTGCTTGTTCACATAAAATATGGCCACTTGGTTGTCAGTTTGAATTAGAATGCTTCTCCCTTGGAGAAGGTGCGTGAAAGTTAACAGCATGTATCTGATTGCTCTCAGTATGATCAGAAATTGTTTTTCATTGAGATACCAAGACCCTTGGATTTGGAAAGAGTTCAGTGTGTGCCCCAGCCTTTTATGGAAGCTTCCATCACTAAAGTTACTTGATGAGGGAGCAGACATTCTTGAAGAATGTGAGGTTACAACCACTAGTGCAATTTCTGTTGCATACTCTTTGAGTGTTGACTCAACTGATCCCAATGACAGTAGAGACCCCACTATAGGTGGTGGATATGGAGGCAGATTAAGGGAACTATTTATTTATTTATTTAAAATTATTTATTAACCATTCACTCCATCTATCATGGAGGTTAACAATTTAAGCATACATAATTTAATAACGTTATAAAAATTAAAATTACACAAATAAAATGTTTTACAAATGAAACCCTAATTCATGCATAAGGCAAACAATCACTGTTTCACATATTCTCATAAATTACCAGTGCTATATGACATGTTTTACACTTTTCTCCAGATCTTAATATCATTCATAAAAGTTAGCTGCACCAAAGTCTTGTTGATATAACAATGTTTTTAGATTTTTAAGTTCTACATTATTGTTCCCGCTACTGAGATTGTGTGCTCTCTAACTTCCTCCAGATAAGCTTGTGGAGTGTAGGAACCTGTAAAAAGCCTTTGTTTGCAGATCATAAGACTCTTTGTGGTGTATAGATGTGTAATACTGGATGCTGCCAGATGACCCAAAACAACCAAGACTTTACTGGCTGTCAAAAACTGTGAGTTCAACATTTTGTAAACAGGTTATCTCAAAAGTGCTCACCCATCCCAACGGAAGAAATGCTCTTTCTACAATGAATTTATCCATGTTCAAATGTATTTTCTGGATTGGCACTGGATTTCCCTTTTCGAAATTCTCTAGAAATTCCAACTTCTGTAAAAGCTTAATTGATTTTTACAGGAAGATTAATATGCCTTCCTAGGAGATGACTGTGACTAACACATAGTAATGGGAAGATTTGGATTTCCTGACGGCGTAAGTGTGCTGCTAGTACCATTAAGCATTTGGTGAAGATCCTCGGGGGCTACTGAAAGACCAAAGGGGATGGATAGGTATTGTGGCATACACATCTTTCAGTTCGAAAGTGCACATCCACTCCCTCTTTTGGATGGAGGTAAGAATGGTTTTGAGGGAATTCATTTTGAATTTCTCTCAGAATAGCTACTTTTTCAGGCTTCTCAAATCCAGAGTGGGTCTTAGTCCTCCAGATTACTTGAGGATGAGGAAGTATTGGGAGTAGAAGCCCTATCCATGCTGAAATGCAGGGACTGGCACTACTGCCCACTGCTGAAGAAGCTATTCCAGACAGAGTGGTATTAAATGAAATGGGTCCAGATTGAAAGCCAAACAATTAGGAAGAGATGATAGCTTAGAGAAACAAAAATTTTGAGAACCCATTTGTCTTTTGTGTTTTCCAGAAAGACCTGGATTATCCCCACTGACTGGAGAGGGCAGTTGGGCTTCCAAAGAGATCAAAAACTCAGCTCAGTCTAAGGCTGGACTTGTGCTGCTTTAGGCTGACAGCGCTCATGCTGTTGAGGATAAGTCGGAGGTTTCTGTTGTTGAATTGAAAGAGGCAGAAGCTGATATCTGTGAAATGACCAGAATGAACATCTCTGGAAGTATGATCTCTTAAAAGCATAGAAGTCTATTTAAAATGAGTGTACATGCACCCATACACACATATTGGTGCACGAGCAAAAATATGCTGAAATTTTAATTGTGCACGCACTTGCGCATATATGTTTTAAAATGCATCAACCATGCATAAGTATACTCCTAATTTTAAGAGGTTACTCAAGCACAGCTAGCGCACCTGTGTCTTCCATAGGACCTTGTTGGCTTTTATGTGCATATGTCAGCGAATTTCAAAACATGCTTGCATGAAGCACATTCTCAGTTTTGCAGTTAGTCCACCAGTTTGTCCAGTTAATAGCAAGGTCTTTCAGACCTCTTTAGTTCTTCATCCTGCACACACAATCCCCTCCCCCCCCCACCCAGTTGACCCAGTCCCCTCACCCTTTTCTATCAGCCCTAAAACTCGAGATCTACAGATTTGCTTCTCATCAGGAGCAGCAGTAAAGTTACATGGATATGTTGAATACGTGCGCTGTAGTTTTCAGTTTTAAAATTCTGAGTTACACATGTAAGTCTTGGTCCTGCCCCAGAACACCATTGCCCCATCCATTCCCCGCCCTTATTCCTTACACTTATATGAGTATATATGTGTGTATTTTGTGGCTTTTTAAAATCTGCGTTGCTTGCACACAGCCCACGTGAGAATGTTTGAGCAAGCAACGCTTTGAAAATTGATCTGACAGTAGGAGCATCTCGAAGAAGTTTGTTCAGGATCTGTGGAAAGGGATTGTATTGCTACATTTTTTTTTTAATCTGAGAGACAGTTTCTCTCAGAACAGGTGTTCCCCTAAGCAGAGAACATGTGACAACTTTTCATGAACATCCTTGCATATGCTGATGGCTCTCAACCAGGACATGCGTCTTGCTCCAATAGAAGCTACTGAAGTACATGACATAGAATCAACTGATTCATTGACTGATCAGAGAAAATGGCGTATGCACTTTTCAGTATTTAGGAGTGGTTGTGGATAATTTCTGCCTCAGTAAGTTGAAGAAAGTGTTTTGGCTTTTGTACACAATCATGCAAGTATGTTGAGAAGAAATCCATGCACTTAGCATAGAGTTCTGAAAAATTTTCCATCCCAAAATTGTCGAGTAATCTGGGACAGGATGGTGCATTAGAATAAATTCTTGTTTTCTTTGCTCTTTTCAGGGCAGATTCAACCTCGGATCGATGATTTGGACTATTCCATGTTTGTACTCTATGTTTGAGATCTAACTTTCTTGCAGTTGGGGCATAAGAGATAGGGTTTTCCCATATTCTCTTCTGAAGCTGTTGTAGAATACTGTGAGTCAGTATAGCTGCATGTTCAACTGGCATGTCCGATATTTGGAGGAGACGAAAGACCTCTGTGTGGGATCTTTATCTTTGTGCACATTTAGTGCAAGTGCTTCTCCTAATTTATTCAAGAATTTTGAATGAGAGGTTTTCCAGAGTGTTCCCAAAAGAGGGCTTGATGGAGGAGGGGGAGAGGAAGGGGGGAGGGGTGGGACTCTCAATCACTTTGGAAGGGAATAGTCCTAGTGTATGACCTCTGAATGGTGTATTCTGCTGCAATTGAATTAGGTGAAGAAAATGTCTTAATGGAGGTTCTGATGGTATATTCACTCAAATTGGGGAAACCATGACTCCTTCCTATGGGAGAATACTAGTGATACCAGAGAGGGCAGGATAGAAAGCTCCTTAAGAACATAAGAACAAAAAAAATTGCCATGCTGGGTCAGACCAAGGGTCCATCAAGCCCAGCATCCTGTTTCCAACAGAGGCCAAACCAGGCCACAAGAACCTGGCAATTACCCAAACACTAAGAAGATCCCATGCTACTGATGCAATTAATAGCAGTGGCTATTCCCTAAGTAAACTTGATTAATAGCCGTTAATGGACTTCTCCCTTTTCTTTTGCCAAAGAGGTAAATAAAGTTTTCACCAGCTCTGCTATTTAGTCACCCAGAGAAGTTTGAAAGAGTGAAGGAACCTGTAAAAGGCTGATAAGTCTTTTTACCTGGAATGGGCAGTAGAACATCTTCTTCTGAGACTAGAATAGGCTCTTGTGCTTGAATTGGAGGCATATTAGAAGTAAGAGGCACCAGAGTACATATAAGATCTGGTGTCTCTAAGTGCAAACCATCTGCCAACTGTGTTGGTGTAAGGGCTCTAGTGATTGGAGGAAGTAGAGGTATCTCTCTCCACTCCTGATCTTGTACAGCTATAAATAAACTTGTGTTGGTAATTCGACATGATGCAACTGATGTAGAAAGTCACCACTGTCCAAGGCTCGAGACACTGAGTATGCTGTAAATTTGTGTATTGACAACATCAATGATTTCAGTCTCAGTGGTGCTAATGTCTTATACCTGAAAGGTGTTGGATGCTTTGACTTCATGGTTGAATGCTTTTACTGCCTTGACATAGCATGCTTGGAGTACATCAATGCATGTGTCAACTGCCCAAGCATGTGTGTGCTGAGGGTGCCGATGATGCATATGTAGACAGTATCAATGGTCCATGCATCAGCTAGTCATGAGTGCTGTGCATCGATGACTTGTGTGTCGATGTTTAGTGCATCTGAAGTGCTGGTGTACCATGTGTTGATGCTCCTCGGTGCTTTTTCAACACTGGTCGCACCAATGGCTC
Source organism: Rhinatrema bivittatum (assembly GCF_901001135.1). Classification (NCBI taxonomy): domain Eukaryota; kingdom Metazoa; phylum Chordata; class Amphibia; order Gymnophiona; family Rhinatrematidae; genus Rhinatrema; species Rhinatrema bivittatum. The sequence goes on from NC_042618.1 coordinate 306,359,052, forward strand.
CTCAGAATGATGTCACTTTGTTTTAATGCAGGCCAATCAGCACTACTTGACCACAAGGTTTGGGCCTGCCCTGATGAAGGGGGAGTTTTTGGGAAGCTCCAGCTCAGCTCTGTTCCTGGTGAGGCAGACAATGCTGCACTGTGGGAGGAGGACTGACTAAGACTTCTAAGAGATGTATGCAGTTCCTCCATTTTATAAGCTCTAATGCATTTTGTATGAAGGGATATCCGCCTGCAATTGTAGCAGTTGGCCTGTTCTTGCTCCAATTTCAGGCAATGGTAACAGAGTTCATGTCCAATTGTCCATCTGTAATGGACATTACTTTGCTGCAACTGCAACTCACCACAGCCTTCTTTTTCTAGGACATCTTGAGGAGGCAAGTATCTTTAATTTTCTTTCCTCTTTTTTGTTTCAGTAGCACTGATAAGTGCTCTTGAAGGTACTGCTGAGACAGTGAGGCAACTTTTATAGTGAGAAAAATACCAAAAAGTGAAGAAAATTGAAGAAAAACACAGTAGCTAGGAGAGATGGGTCCGTTCAGTGCTGGCAATGATGTCACCCATGGCTAATTTAGCCCTGCTTATCGATGGAAAAAGTGAATCATGTTCTCCCAAGAGGATTTCACATTTTTTGCTGCTATAGCTGCTGTTTCTCCTGTCTCCTCAAGTATTGTTAAGGATTCTTCCAATTCATTCTTTTGTAAGAAGTGTTTTATTTTCTTTGTCAGTTTTAGAAAATGTACAGCTCTGATATCTTTGTATTTGCATAGTACATACAGGAGGAAAGGCATTTCTTTTTTTTTTTCAGTGTTGCACTGCAGGCAGGTTCTGCCTTTTTGGGGTTTTCAGTTCAGTTTTTGCTGCATATTTCTATTTCTAATTTGTGGTCACTTATTTTGTATTTTGTTTGAAATATTACAAGTATGACAGCTGTAGCAGATTATTTATAAATCTATTGTCAGGGACTTGCTTAAATATATATCGATAAGATTATAACTATCATGGCTCTGACCTGTATGCTTAGTGCCACCCATGTTGACCTTGGGCTCAGCCAAAAAATCAGTTCTGGCTACAGTACTGAGTGGACCTTGAAGGAAGAAAAGGATTGGGATTGAAGAAGAAGAAGGTATTGCAATCTACAGGAGGTAGTGGTGGTAAAGGTGTTTGAATAGCAGTAGCACCACTTTGACTAACTAAGTAGGGTTGCCAACTGACTCCAGATTTGCAGGTTGATCCAGTCCTGGTTTTACCCCACTACATGCAGGGATTTGTAGTTTTGCTTTTCTTAAGGAATGTATAGGTAAATTAGAACTACAAACCCTTGTGTGCAATGGAGTAAAACCAGGACTGGATCAACCTGTCTTGCAAATCTGAAACCAAACAAGGTGTATAGGAGAAAAGGTAACTTCTATGACAGAAGGCAGCAACTGAGGCAAAGTTCTCTGGTGAAAACAAAGTCTCAGTCAAAGCAAGTAGATGCAGTGGGGTAGAGTACGCGCGTAGGATACGCGCGTACCCCCCGAAAACCTACCCCAAATCCCCCCTGCCCGCGCCGAGCCTATTTTGCATAGGCTCGGCGGCGCGTGCAAGCCCCGGGACTTGGCGGCGCGTGCAAGCTCTGTTCCCTCCGAGGCCGCTCCGATTTCGGAGCGGCCTCGGAGGGAACGGAGGCAGGCTGCGCGGCTCGGCGCGCGCAGGCTGCCCAAAATCGTCAGCCTTTCGCGCGCCGATCCAGGATTTTAATGGATATGTGCGGCTACGCGCGTATGTATTGAAATCCCGCGTACTCTTGTTTGCACCTGGTGCGCGAACAAAAGTACGCGTTCGCGCTAAATTATAAAATCTACTCCAGTATGAGAGATAAAGCAGTCATGAATAAGGCAAACTTGTTGCAAGCAGAGTGGGCATTCATAGAAAACATGAGAAAAGGAGAGAAGAGAGAGAAAGGAGGGGGACAGAGATAAGATTTGATGTGCACAGATAGGGCTAGTTGCCTTGGAGGATCAAGATTGGGATTGATATTCCCAGAGAAAAGGAGAAGCAGGAGAATACATATAAGAGAAGGGGAGGTGTGATGACAGTAATGAGGATGATATGAACTTAGGGAGAATGGAGATGGTGGGATGATAGGAAGAAAATTGTGACGCTAAAGAGCAATGGACAATACAAAAGACAGAATGGCTGTTGAAGTGAAACATTTATTTATTTATAAGTGCTTTTATCCTGCTCTCTACAGAAACTGCCCAAGGCAGCTTACAGTGAAACACATACATATTATTTCATACAGCTTTAAAACAAAGAAAGAAATACGACTTACTAAATACATAAAAAAGGACTAGAAGTTGGAATTGTCAGCTTAACATCTAAGTTATTCTTTCATTCAATCATTCATTCATTCATTCATTCATTCATTCAAACAATCGATCATATCATGCAAGAGATCTAGCCAATAAGATCTGCTATTTTTAAAATGTATTTGGTGAGGAGGCAGTACCTTGCAGAAAGACTGCTATAATACAGCCTCATCCTGTACTGAGAATGCTTTTTTTCTTAAAGCTTTTTTGAGTCCTGGATCGTTCCTTTAGAGTCAGAGAGTGAGTTCCACAGTATTGGTCTGGATACTAAGATAACATGTAGAAAATGGTGATAGTAGGCGATGTTCGTAGCAAATTGCAGTAGAAAGTATGATTTGGGAGGATAAGCATCAGAAAGAGGTGGTATATTGGAGTAATAGGAAGCAGAGAAATAAAAATCTACTGGCCTCCAATGATATAGTATGGAGCTTGCCTTTTGGAAAATGCCTGGAAGGAGTGAAGGGTGCCTGCAGCCCAAGCATAAGTGGACTTGGGAACCCATCACTTGGGAATCTATTCCTTAGCAGTAATCAGATGAGCTGCAAACCCAACTGGTTACCTGAGAAGCTGCTGGAAGGAGCATGGGGTGGCAGCAGCCCAAGCCCAGTGCATTGCGGTATGAGTCTACCAACAAGGAAGCTGTAAGAAGTATGGAGAGAGATTGCATCCTTCCCAGAAGTAGAGAAAACAGTGGCTGCTCTTGAAGGTACTGCTGAGACAGTGAGGCAACTTTTATAGTGAGAAAAATACCAAAAAGTGAAGAAAATTGAAGAAAAACACAGTAGCTAGGCGAGATGGGTCCGTTTAGTGCTGGGCAATGATGTCACCTGACAATAGAGTTATAAATAATCTGCCGAAAATGCCTTTAAATTTATTTCTCTTTATTAGATCAATTATTGCTGGGTAAAAAAGAAGTTTAAAATAAAAAAGTTATCAGGAAGGCTCGATAAAGGCACATACCTTGGTTCTGGGTTTTAAATCTGGAGCAAAGTTATTCTTTTCTTTAAATGTCTCATTAGCATTACAAACTTTAGCTTGCAGAGTGCATAGGTACAGTGAGATAAAGCAATTTTCCTAAGGCCCCAGAGGGGAGCCTTGGACTTAAATTAAAGGATATGCCCCCATAGTGGGATACATTTTCAGTTCTATACCTAATCACAGAGTGGCTCATAATTTCAAGCAAGCACAAAACCAACCTAATTTTCAAACATATGTGTGGCAATTTTGAAACCTATGTGGATTTTGGTGAAGCCCTCAGGTACATTTTCCCATATACTTTGAACCAGTTCTTAAAGAAAAAGTGTGCTCCTACTGTCCCTTGGAAAACTGCCTAGGAAAGAATCTCCCATAGAGATTATCACTTCTTTTTGCTGGATACCTTTTCCCTAAAAATAATGCATAGTTACAAAAATGCAAAGAGACGTTCATTGTTGCCAACCCCTACCTATTCCTGTCTCTGATCCCATCTACTTTTCCCAGGTAAAAATATAAATGCTGTTGACCCTGTGTCTACTTCTACCCAGATTTAGTGTGTGCAGTTTTTAGACAGCCTCTTTACTAGGATAAAAGCAAGTTTGCTTACCGTAAACGGTGTTTCCATAGATAGCAGGATGAATTAGCCATGCTGTCATGGGATCTGTCAATCAGGTCCGGGAGGCGGAGCTTGTCAAAGCAGAGATTAGATTTTTGCTCTCTGCGGCTGCGCGTGTGTTCCCACTCAGGAAAGTAACGGAAACTCCTCAGTCTGTGATTAAGCTGTAGTGTAGTCGAAGACTAGGTGACTGCCAGGGAGGAGGATGGGTCAGCATGGCTAATTTATCCTGCTATCCACGGAAACACCGTTTACGGTAAGCAAACTTGCTTTTTCCCATCGATAGCAAAGCTGAATTAGCCATGCTGTCATGGGAGTCCCAAGCTCCCAATCACGTTGTTTATGATATATATATTTGTACGTGATCTTTGACAGTTTGGTGGTCACCCTGGAAAGGAGGATAGAGATTGCAGGATTGCTTGCCCTATCTTTGCATCAGTGGTTGCCTGTTGATCAAGGCAGTAGTGAGATGTGAAGGTATGAAGCGATGACAATGTAGCTGCCTTGCAAATGTCTATGGGTTGCACATTCTTTAGGTGTGCCAATGAGGCTGCTACTGCTCTGACTTGGTAAGCTTTTGGTTCTGAATGTAGTTGTAGTTTCTGTTTGTTGTAACAGAATTTGATGCACTGCGCTATCCAGCTGGAGATGGCGCATTTAGCCACTGGGAATCCAGGTGCCTTTGGGTCACAGGAGACAAAGTGTTGAGAAACATGGGAGTCCGAGTTTGTCCTTTCTTTGTAGTATGCTAAAGCTCTTTTACAATCTAGTGTGTGCAGTAGTTTTTCCCTATCATTTGCATGAGGTTTAGGGAAAAAGGTGGGTAATTCCATGTTCTGATTGAGATGGAATTGAGAAACCACTTTTGGTAGGAAGGATGGGTGAGTTCGTAGAACTACCTTTTGGTGATGAAATTGCAAATATGGAGAATAATGGACCAAGGCCTGTAATTCACTAACTCTTCGTGCCGATGTTACTGCAACCAGGAATACAACTTTCCATGTGAGGTATTTAATATGTGCCGAGTCCATGGGTTCAAACGGGAAAAGCATGAGCTGTTCCAGAACTATGTTGAGGTTCCATGGAACTGGAGGCTTAGAGATCGAAGGACAAAGGTGAGTTAACCCCATGATGAAACAAGATAGTAAGGGGTGATTGGATATATGAATATTGTTAACTGGCCTATGATATGCCCCTATGGCGCTGAGATGAACTCTGATGGATGATGTTGCTAGACCAGCTGCATATAGTGTATGAAGATAATCAATGAGCAATTCAGGTGAGAAGTCCAATGGTGGTACACCTTTGGAAGTGCACCAGGTAGAGTAGCGTTTCCATTTACAGCTATAATTTTTCCTCGTTGAGAGTTTCCTGGATTCTAACAAAATGAAATGTGCCGAAGTGGAAACTCCCTGTTCTGTTAAAAGGAGCCTCTCAATCTCCATGCTGTCAAGTGGAGAGATGAGTGTAGCAGGTGTAGAAGCGTCCCTTGATCTTGGCAGAGAAGATCTTGGTGATTCGGTAACTGAATTGGATCCATGATGGATAGTTGGAGAAGGAAACTGTACCATGGTTGCCTCGGCCAGGCCGGGGCGATGAGTATCAGTTGAGCTTTGTCTGCTATGTACTTTTGAGTTGTCCTTGTTATGAGTGGTATGGGAGGAAAGGCATACAGGAGGCTTGTCGTCCACGGAATGAGGAAGGCATCTTGAGTGATCCTGAATTGGCTTGGTCTTATCGAGCAGAATTTGAGAACTTGAGCATTGATCTCAGTTGCAAAGAGATCTATCGAAGGTGTCCCCCACTGCATGAATATGTCTTGGGCTATTTCTGTATTGAGTGCCCACTCGTGAGGATGAAAGATGCGACTTAGCCTGTCCGCTCTTGGATTTGCCATGCCTGGTAGGTAAGTTGCTTGCAGATATATGCAATTTCTGTGAGCGTGTTTGAAGATTGTCAAGGTCTCTTTGCAAAGGGACCATGAACCGGACCCTCCTTGTTTGTTGATGTAAAACATTGCCACTTGATTGTCCATGTAGATCATGACCCTGCGGCCCTTCAGGTGGTCTTGGAACACTTGTAATGCATTCCGAATCACTCTGAGTTCCAATAAATGTATTTGCAGGTTCTGTTCTGAGATTGTCCATAACCCTTGTGTTTCGTAAATCTCGAGGTGTGCACCCCAGCCCTTGCGAGATGCATCTGTGGTTAAGACTGCGTTGTGAGGAGGGGAACTGAAAAATGTTCCCTTGGAGAGGGTGGAGTCTAGGAGCCACCATGTTATGTCCTCTCTCATCTCGGAGGTCAACGTTAACTTCTGTGTCAATGGTTGCGAGTGTTGTTTCCATTGATGTTTCAAGCCCCATTGCAGGTGTCTCATGTGTAGCCTGGTGTTGGGAACCATGAAAATAGCCACCACCATGTGGCCTAGGACTACTAAAACTTGTCTCGCCGAAGGTCTCTGAGTATGGTTCAATCCATGTAGAAAGTGACAAAAGTGTGATATTCAGTCGTTTGGTAGGTATGCCCAGTTGCAAGTGGTGTCCAGGCATGATCCTATGAATTGTAGCTGTTGTGTCGGTTGTAGGTGTGATTTCTGAAAATTGATCACCAATCCTAATTCCTGCAAGTACCCGATGGAGGTGATCGAGTAAGATGTTTGGACCTGGGTTGATTATGAGCCAATCGTCCAGATATGGAAAGATGGTTATACCTTATTGTCTGAGATGAGCCACCACCACAACCATGCATTTGGTGAAAACCCTGGGTGCAGCCGATAGTCCAAAAGGGAGAACTTTGTACTGGTAGTGTTGATGCCTGTAGCGAAAGCATAAGTAATGCCACGAGGATGGATGGATTGGAATGTGTGTGTAAGCATCCTTCAGATCGATGGAACACATCCAATCGTTGGTTTGAATCAGAAGAAGGATTGATTTCAACAATACCATTTTGAATTTCTCTTTGGTGAGAAATTTGTTTAATTCCCTTAGGTCTAGTATGGAACGAAGGCCACCCAACTTCTTGGGTATGAGGAAGTATGGGGAATAAAATCCTACTGATTGGGTCCCCAGGGAAATTTGTTGAATTGCTTGTTGTTTGCGAAGCAAAGCAATTTCCTCCCCCAGTTGTGATTGGAAGCTGTGAATCTTGAGAGTGGAAAGATGAGGTAATATGGGTTTTGTGACAAACTGGAGTTGGTAACTGTGCCGTACTATCTCCAAAACCCATTGATCGGATGTTATCCTCTCCCACGCTGCCAGGCAAGAATGAATCCTGCAGGGTGGTGCTTGGTGCTGTGATGGTGGCTGGGTAACTAAAAAGATGGAGTCGACTTTACTATAGAAATCGGCTGTTGTGCCTGCTGTCTCTGGTTACGTGCTTTACCTCTACGTTGATTGGAGGTATTCTGTTGTGGAGCAGGACGCTGGTAAGAAGGGTATGTCTGTGTACAAAAGGACTGGTAAGACCTATAAGGTCTCCTGGCATATGATTGCCGATGAGTAGATCCCATATAACGATGTGTGGTAGAATAATGAGGTTGTGATGTTAATGATTGTACTGCTAAAGCTTCCTCCTTCAGTTTACCTACTGTGTCCTGGAATCATTCTCCGAACAGGTTATCTCCTGTACATGGGAGGTTTGTTAATTTCTCGTGTAAATCTTCATGTATCGAACTTGAGCGTAACCATGCTAGTCTTCGGGCTGCAATGGCTGTTACAGATGCCCAGGAAGACGTTTCATATGCTTCATAGATCGACCTCAAAAGGTATTGAGAACACTCTTCCTTGTCATGAAGAGGCGGAGGTATCTGATCTGCAGTTGAAGACAACATACCTTTTATAGCTTGTATGCACTCATATAGGTATTGTACTATGTAGAATTGATGGTGCATAATTCGGGCATTCAACATTGAGTTATGGTATATTTTTCTGCCAAACTCATCCAAATATTTGTTGTCTTTGCCTGGTGGGTATGAGGAATGCAACTTCGTTTTCTTAAATCTTTGCATCGCCGACTCTACCACAATTGAAGCATAAGGTAATTGTGGTATAGAGTACAGCGATGTTTTCCTCATACGGAATTTTATGTCCGTCTTCCTGGAAACCGCTGAGATTGTGTAAGGTGTTTCCCAGGATTTCTGTAAGATGGAATGCAGGAGTTCTTGTGGTGGAAGAGATGTTGGTTCTCCTGGAGTATCGAAAATCTTTAGGAGACCTAGGGCTTCTGATCTAGGGTCTGTCTCTTTTTGGACCTCTAGATGCAATATTGTACCCAATTTTTCCAGAAATTTTGGGTATGTAAGGTCTTCCGGAGGGGAATACGGCTCCTGAGGTTGTTCCTGCGGATCCGATGGGAATCCCGTAGATGATGATGGGGATGTTTGCGGTGAAGGAGAATCAAAAGATGTATCCTGTTTATAATTTGGTGAAGTTGGTCGGTTGACTATGGGAGATATTGGAGGCTCCACCGACGGTTCTCTCTGTCTTATGTTCTGGAGAACTGACAGAGGCAAGATTAGACATTTTGAATGATGACTGAAGTGTTTCATAAAATCCTGCTAAGGATTGGGACAATTGATAAAATGCTTCTTTTGTATGAGGGAGCATTTTTGTATGATCATCTGGTTCTTGTGACTCACATGCTTTAGGTTGCATTGGGGTGGTTTGAGGTAAAGTACTAGATACTTTATAGTCTTTCTGTTTCTTTTCACATATTATGTCCATCAAATCCTCTGAAGCAATAGAAATGTTAGAGGAAGCAACTTGTATTACCTCTCTGTGGGAGAAGGTATTTGAAGTTGGTACATGAGATGATTTAGAAGTCGAAGGGCTTACTTCCCATGTTGCACTCCTCTTTGCTGACTTTTTGTGGTGGGAGTGCTGCGAGTGCTTATGTTAATAGTGTGACGACGAGTCTGTATGACTTCTACGTGAAGATGGTGATCGCTTTCTACGTTTTATTGTAAACTATCGATGAAGCTCTCGAAGAAAGGGAAGTACCCAAACGAGGTGGGGTTATCGATGGAGAGGTGGAGTAAGACCTCTGTGAGTGTCCCCATCATCATTTTAACCCATGTTGTATTACATGAGATGGGTGTTCCAGTGTTTTGTGCACCGATTTGGAGTTGTGCGCAGATCTAGACCTGTGCGCATATATTTTTGCTTCTATGCGCACAAGAGTTATCGTTGCTGATGTCTATGGCACCATGCAGACAGATATGTCTGGTGCCATGCGCACAGATGTCGTTGGCGCCGTGCGCGCAGTCGGCTCTGTGCACGTAAGTGTTCTCGGCACCGCGCGCGCAGACGTCCTTGGCGACTTGCGCACAGATGTCTTGAGCGCCAATACTTCTTCAGGCGCGGAAGTGTTATGCGCAGTCGTTGTTTTATGTACATAAGGCATCTTAGGCGCAGAAGTTTTAGGCGCCGAGAATTTTGTCGCCAATGTCTCTTGCGTCGGCGATTCTGGCTGTATGGATTGTTTAAAATCCGATGACCTTTGCTGGCTCGCCAAGTCCTTACCTCCAAGATTGGAGGACTGAGGATCCCACGATGATGCCCTCTTTTTTGAGGGAGCCGGTAAGATAGCGGGGCCAGGTGACGAATGAGCCTCCGATGGCTCTGGTGAGGCAAAAAGTTCCTGAAGCCTGTAGGCCCATTGTTTGAGGGCTCTCGGAGACATCCTTGAACAATATTCACAATCCTCATGATTGTGATCTGGCCCCAGGCATCGGTAACATCGGTCATGGCCATCCGTGACCGACATTACCTTGCCGCAATTACAGGGTTTAAACCTCGATTTTGACATATTTAATTTATTAACGCTGAGGAGAAGAACAGCTCCGTGTGTGATTCCGTGCGCCGAAAGAACAGACTGAGGAGATTCCGTTACTTTCCTGCGCGGGAACACACGCGCAGCCGCAGAGAGCAAAAATCTAATCTCTGCTTTGACAAGCTCCACCTCCCGGACCTGATGGACAGATCCCATGACAGCATGGCTAATTCAGCCCTGCTATCGACGGGAAAACAACTTTTGAAAATTGCCTTCAAAATACACACACAAGCTGATTTTGAAGACCGGGTTGCCATGCAGTTAAATCTTTGCAGATAGCCTTATCTGTTACAAGAGAGGGTGCAAAGTTGTACACTTAAAAGGCATCTTGTTTACGAAGACAATTTTCAAAGCCATATATATGAGATAATAGCAGCATCTAGAGTTAGCCAATGCTATTTTCCAGGAGTGTGGTTTGCTCCTGCCCATGAAGAACCTCACTGATGAAATAAGCTTAAGGGGACCAGGCGGAAGTGATGTGGCAACAAGGACATTTTATAACACATTTGTAGGCCCACGGGAATGGAGGTCAGCCCCTTGCCCCACAGACCTCTGACGATATAGTGCACTGTAGGGATAGTGGGGAGGGAGGAGGCTTTTACCAGTCAATGTGGCTCCTTTAAGCCAGGGCAACTATGAGAATGGAAGTCATTACTGCAAACTTTTACATGCGTTGCCAAGGCCAGGAATGCAGAAAGATATATCTGAACTCCATACTCTCCTCTTCTACTCTTGCCTCACAAATCTGCTTTACTTTTTTGAAAAATTTTGCAAAATGGCGCCGGCCATACTGCCGTACGGCAAAGGCGCCGGCCGTACGGCAACACGATTCGAGTGCAGGAGGTCGTTCCCGGACCCCCGCTGGACTTTTGGCAAGTCTTGTGGGGGTCAGGAGGCCCCCCCAAGCTGGCCAAAAGTCCCTGGGGGTCCAACGGGGGTCCGGGAGCGATCTCCTACGCTCGTGATGTCGGGGGATAGGAACCAAAATGGCGCCATTTTTCTATCAACGCACCCGTGGCCCGAGAGTGGAAGATCACAACGGGACCCCCCCACTGGACCCCAGGTAATTTAAGACATTTGGCGGGGGGTTCGGGAGGGTGGGGGATTTATTTTAAAGGGTCGGGGTGGGTTTTAGGGATGTTTTAGTGTGCCGGTTTTCCCGCCCTCCCCCTTCCCTTCCCCCTTCCCCCAATTTACGATTTTTGACGATAAATCGGGGGAATTCCTATTAAATATCGACTCTAACGATTTTTGACGATTTAAAATATATCGGACAATATTTTAAATCGTCAAAAAATGATTCACATCCCTGATGTGCGGGTCCTAATTACTACAGAAAGTTGTAAAACATCTAAGGGTAGAGTCCCTCACACTTGGGTAGTCCTAGGCTGAAGGCAGGGGTGAACTGGTAAGTAGGGACTCATGATGTTTCCTTGAGGGGTCACCTCTGAAAAGTCCTTTTTCCTGTTAGGCTTTATATGGCCAAGTAAGACCCACCCAGTCTGTCTCCTGGGGTAAGGAGGGAAAACAAGAATAAAAAAAAGTTAGGAAAACATCCTGTGAGGGGATGTTGGTCCAAAAAGAAACCTCTACAATAAATAATCCATGTGGTAAACATTTAAAGAGATTTATTTTACTGGGATAAACAAAAAATACATATATTTTTATAATAGTCTGGTAATAAACAATATAACATATACTTAACTTTTTCAACAATATTTTCTCTGTAGTGTAAAAATACCCTGAAACACTTAGGGGCTGATGCAATAAGATCTTCGTTAAAGCAGGCACTCGTATTGAGCGCTCGTTTTCCTAATGTGCACACAGCCACTGCTCCTGGTCACCCAATGCTATATTTTAATGAGATGCTGCATTAAAAAGGATGCGCTACGGAAGAATTATATGTCCCTAGCACTCAAATGCATTGGGCGCCCAGGAAACTTGTACGCCCACAGTTGCAATGGGTGCTTAATACAAGCATTCGTTTTATCCCGCTTCAGGTCAGTTTCTGGACGTCTAATATACAGGCTCAATAGCAAGGGGCAAAATTGGCCTGGAGCGTTTCTAATATGCGTGTCTATTATGCGTCCAGAATTTTTTTTTTTCATCAAGTTGTTACATTGTACCTTATTCTTAAACAATGCAACAGTAGGTGTTTAAGAATAAAGATAGGATCCTCACACTGCACTATTTTTTAAATTTCTCCTGGAATTTACATGTGATGAGCACTTGCAGCTATGCATTTGTTTGGATGTGCGTTTTGGTGCACTAATCTCATTGCAATGGTTGTTGGTCTAGTGCGTTCAAAACGCGCATCCAACCACTCATAAACCTGTGTGCTAGGCTGAGCGTACTTTACTGCATCAGCCTGTTAATTATATTCTTTTTCTCTTAGAAAAAGCATCAGATAAGTACTGTTCTTGTATATCTCTTTTCTTTCCTCTAACCATGTGTATACTCTCAGAACTGGTATTTTTAAGAAAATTATTCTTTGAATTGTCTTTTTTTCTTTACAGACTCTCCACATACAGCATCCCTGGAGGTAAGTATTTTTATTAGTTTGTGTTATCTTTCTATGTACTAGACTGGCTGGATCTACTGTGTGTGTCCTGGGAGGATTGCACACTTAACTCTGGTCCCAGATAGATGCTCTGGTGCAGGGGTCACTGTAGCAGCAGGCCTCTGGGCAACTAGTCCTATGGCAGGAATTGTCCGTCTCTCCTTCAGGATTGCCTCCTACCTGATTTTACCAAATCAATAAGAGAGACTCTCCTTGACATCGAAAATCTTCCACAAGCTAATTAAACTGGTTTTCAAGCTAGGCAAAATATAAGGATAAGCAAACATTCCCTCTCTTGGATATTATTTAAAGGGGTACAGCACACAATTACCTTCACAAATCTCCTTCCTTCCCTCTAATAAGGACAGGTAAATAGCACTGCAGTCCTGTCCAAGATTTTACCATTCACTATTCTCTCCCCTTATCTTGGCACAAGGAACCATAACTAACTTCCAGTCAAAAAAAAAACGTATGTGCCTCTCTCAGTTTCCTAAGACACACAGTAGCACTGCTATTATACTGATCTCTTTAGCTAACCTCTGAAGCTGTTACCCTTTAAATTGTTGGCTGAATACTCAATTGATTTTCTCTTGGAGTATAGCAGGGCCAGTACAGCAGGTCTGCCCTAGCCCAGCCACATCCATCTTCTCCTTCTAATCTTTTCCAAAACTCTTTGACCTAAACATTGGATCCCTGCTCTGATGAGCTCACAAAAATAGTGCCAGTTAAAAATTTTTCACAGGCCTTATTCCTGAAGTTAAAGCTTTTCCCATTTAAGGCACAGGTGCGAGCTACTTATAATTAACATAGGGACTCGATACTCGCCGTTTGCACTATTATACCCCATTGCGCCCTCTCTCCCTGTACAAAATACGCATGACAACAATGTGGCATTAAAATTAAGGCCGCAGTTTATTAAAACATAACCTGAGCCAGCAACTTATACATACATCCAAAGTTAATTCGCCCCCCAACCTCCTCCACCCCCATGCCCCTCTTCGCTTACCACCGCGTCCCAATGGTAAGCCACCTTTGGCAACTCCCATCACTTACCCCGCCATGGCACCAGCGAGGGTAAGCATGCGGCCTGAGCATCGCCCCCCCCCCCTTGCTCTTTAGGCCTTCCCATGTAGCAGCCCCAAACTACACAAGCATTCCCCCCCCCCAATGTCCTTCACAATTCCAAACAATACATTAAACATATGGCTCAGGTTTTTCCGCCACAAACAAAGACAACCTGTTTGCCTTTGTTCCCCCCACTGCGGCCAATTACTATTAAAGTTGTTGCTTGAAACCTTCCTTCAGGGCATTAATAAATAAATCCATGCCGACATCTGAAAGGTGGACCCCATCACCTAAGAACAAACCACCCAAGGTTTCCCATGACCATGCAGCCTAACCCAAAAACCACCTTGTTTAACCAACCATTTTCTGACCTGTCTATTCAATTTTTTAACACCATTACGCCATAAAGGCTCATTGGAGTGTTTAATCCGAATTATAATATCAGACCAACCCAATTTCGTGTTAGGCATGCAATTCATGATAGTTGCCAAATCCTTGCAGATTATCGTCACTAATTCTCTACATGTAAACCTACCAATATCATTACCCCCCAAATGAATGATGATTAACTTTGGGACTCCCCATCTTATCATTTTGCTCTGGAGAAAAGCAAGCAACTCCCCCCATCACATTCCCCCTTTGCTGAACCAATGCACAATCCATTCATTAGCATTAAGATTCAAATTTTTGCCATAAGGCCTCTTCCCAGCTCTCCGCTGTGCACGATGAACAAAAGAATGGCCCATGACCCCCCCCCCCCCGCCCCCGCAAGTGGCACAGGTGTGTCTGAATTTGCATTCAGGGAACAAGCAAATGAGCTTATTAAACCTCCAGCAGAGGTCGGACCCGCTTCCGGCGCTTTTGGTACCAGGCTCGATCCTGCAAAAAGTTTCGGGACCACGAAAGGAAGTACCCTTACTTCCACCAGTTGTAATATTCCCTCAACTAGTGCTAACACCCACTCCCACTCTCCCGCTTCTGCCAGCGCTGGTTCCTTTATTGGTCATCTGTGTTAACCACAAATGAATGTCATGTGAACCCCAAGACATAAATTTGTTCCCTTCCATCTCGTCCCGCAACCTTTCATCATAATTGAGCCATGCCCAATCTTCATAGTCCTTAAAAGCCCCTAAAATACTATCCGCATAGGATAATAACGCTCCATACTGGGTAGGATCAAAGGGACTGACAACACTTGCCAAACGTAAAAACCCACAGACCCAATTGACTATATTCTTAGAGATTTTGGGCCCAACATCCTCCTTCTTGTTCTTTTTCTTAGCCTTCTTAGACGCTTTCCTCCCACCCCTTCTGCCTTCCTGTAATTTAAAAATATTTACAAATTTCCTTCGTCTAATCCTCTTAACCAAATGCGTAGGCACTTCCTCCCACAGCTCTGTCAATGAAGCCAATGCCGGGTGACCAACATCATAGCTTGGCCCCTCAGCCAGAGCCGTATGCCGACCCGACCCTTTGTCACTAGTACTCGAAGAGGACGTAGAAGAGCTCGAACTATTACTAGTGCGAGACCTCCTTCTCCGCCTGACATGCCCTTTACCCGCTCCCGCACTTCCTTTAGCAGTCATACCTTGCTCAGCTCCTAGGACACTGCTGCCTCGTATGCCCGATACACCACCGCTCCTGCTATCTGCAGCATCTTTCTTCACCTCCTTCTTCTCGCTCCTTGCAGCAATGCCCTGTGCAGAAACATCACGCTCCCTCCATGCCTCCCGGCTTGGTGGACCCGCAAAAAATGGCAGTTGGGAATCCTCAGCGCAGCAAGGCAGAAACCTGCAGCTTACTTCGCTGCTGAAGTCCCAACTGCCCCTGCACGCACAGCACACACTTTGTTGTTTACATGTTGACCAATGGCAAGACAGCAATTTGAAATTGCTGACCCTGCCATTGGCCACCTCAATCCCCCCCCCACCCCTTCCCCTTCTTGCCTGCACCAGCTCCCAGCTGCTCGAGCCCATGTTATCTACGGCGGCCCAGGACTAGTCCGGTCCGCCTTCCTTAATCTAGGTAGCTGTGATGTCTCAAACAGTTGCTGACTTTTCTCCTCTGGTATTCTAACACTGGGCACTTCATTCTAAGGACATGAGGCTAGCTTATCCTGCTACTGTGATTGATAGGATTACCTCTCCTCTTTAGTCAAAGTGCAGGGGAAGGTAGAATAATGAGTTGCAGGTAAAACCTGGACCAGATTTCTGAGTACACTGGAGACCCTAGTATAGGGGCATTTCTTTCTAATAAAACACATCCAAACATATTTGCACAAGTGACAGGGGCATATACTGAGCACTTTATCACTCAAATTGCCCCAATTACGTAATTTTAAATTCTTTTCCTCAGGGCCCGCCTTCCAGGTTTTCACTCTCTCCCTAGCACACTAGAACAGGACTGTTCCTTGGACCATTTTAAACCCAGGGCAGAGGCTTTAGAAGAAAAAAACATTTTTTTTTTTCTTTTTAAAGAAGTCAGGCTCTCTCAGCCCTGCTCCTGAGTGAGCACTGGGGTTTTAACTGGCCGTCCTACAGCCAGCCCTAAACGATACCAGCAAACGTGTGCCAAACAGCCTGTGCCAGTGCGCATCATCAAGAGCATGGGTGCCCCACCAGCGACAAGTAAAAAAAAAAATCTTTTTTTTTCACTCTTATCTACACAGTCACCCTGAATCTTTGGCAGAGTTTTGAAATTTAGAGACTTCTGAATCCCAATTCTTTGCTTTAATTCTGAGTATCTCCAAGAGCCAGCTCATGATTTAGCTTATCACAGATCCTCTTAGTATTCAGTGACTGCCACCAGCATCTCCAGTTCTTGCTTTGGGAACTTATCAGCACTGATCCAGATGGAAGGAGATGCAACTGCTCAAAATAATGACATTTCATATGGAATTCCCCAAGTATTGGAAAGGAAACAAAAAAACTGAGCATCTGCCATGAAGATGCACACAGCTCAGGGAGGTCCTACTTCCCTTGTGCAGAAAATGCCTGCTAAAGATGTGCTGCCTGTGATCTTACAGCCGTCATATCCTGTCACAGTCACCAATACCAGTGTCATCTTAACTGTCTTTGGGCCTTAGTGTCCAAAGGGTGAGACTGAAGAGTGTTGGGGGGAGAGGTGGAATCTGGGGCCCCCCTATAAATGACCGGCCTCGATGGCCCACGCCTAAAGACAATCATGACCAGGGCAATGCTTCAGCTTCCTCTGCTGTCTCACTGTACAGAACAGGAGTCACAGCGCCATAATCCCTGTTTGATAGAGGCTTGGGGGGCGGGGGGGAGGGGGAGACAGTTCAGGAGATGGAACTGAAATCATCTCCTTCCAACACTCACTGAACATCTCTACCACTCACATAGCCAGTAAATAAAGTATAATTTACCAGCATAGAATTTAAACTAATAGATATACTTTATTATAATGTCTTAGTAAAGTCAGCACTTCTACCCTCTCCCGAGTAAGCCTGCATTCTTACATACAGCTCTGAATCCTATTTACGGGGAGGCCAATTAACAAAGTTCCCCACATAGGTCTCAGGCCCATGAGTTTAAAGCTCATTTTTAAAAGGAAGACTGCTTACAGGGTTTTCCTTCGAAAATGTGGTTGACACACAGAATGGGATACAACGTACCCATATAGTTTTGCTCCTGCATCAAAGCAGGCACAAAAGTACATGCCAGCAATGATGCAATCTTCACATGCAATTTCCCTCCCCTGACCTGACTTTGCCCACTTTTCTCCCAAGTGATCTGTGTCCACCCTCACTGATTATAAAGAGGCCCATTTCAAGCTACTGTGACTTGCCAAAGGTCAGGGTTCAATGATCCAACTGCAGACACAGCAGGATTGCAGATATCACCACATACACATGTAGCTCCTGTCCCAGTTAGCTCTTAGGCACAGGAGCACACAGGAAGAGTTACTGATAGAGGCCATGGACCGCCAAATGCTCCCACACAGCAGGGAAAAAGTCACTCCTTTCAAGTCTCTTGGGGTTTTCTTCACACTCTGGGGCTCTTCTGCTTACCAGTCCAGTCACGCTAAAAATCAAACTCCACTCCAAAACTGAGGTTCAAAATAAAAATCTTTACTGAAAACTGGTGGCAGGAGAAAACATGATCCAAAGGAGTACACCAGTGTATAGTGTACAATAGCAACAAAGTCCAAAAGTACAAAAACAAATTTAGTCGCTTTTCACACATTCTAGAAAAATCGTTCCCCAAAGGTA
The DNA here is from genome assembly GCF_901001135.1 of Rhinatrema bivittatum. NCBI lineage: Eukaryota > Metazoa > Chordata > Amphibia > Gymnophiona > Rhinatrematidae > Rhinatrema > Rhinatrema bivittatum. The sequence continues at coordinate 306,376,684 of NC_042618.1, forward strand.
AGCTCTAAAGGGCAGGCACCTTTCCTCCTCGTGCACCTCCAGTACCTTTTGAATGGTAGATATTTTCTCTTTTACTTCTGTTCTCCCGGGAGCTTCTCTCTAAATTACTTGATCAGTCTTCATTCAGCTCTGTGCATTTTTCCAGGTAGGTTGCTTTCCTCTGAAACTTTCCCAGTATGCTCATCCAACAGTTTCTGCAGCTTCCTTTTCTTTGTGGGACTCCTCAGACTGATCTTTTTTCAGGAATTCTTCTTTCCACTCAACCTGGACTTCCATGACTTCCCCCTCCTGGAATCCTAATTTTCTTCCTCTCTTCAAGCATCCCTTTGCACAAGAAAGAACTCACTGCTTCTGGTCCTATACCTATGGAGGGACAGTCCCACCAAGTGTCCTCCAGAAAGAGAGACAACCACTCCCTCAGTCCTGTACTAAAGCTGACTCTCCAAAGACTCTCTTGCATCACATGGGTGCAAGGTTTTTGCACAGTCTCACAAACGCTCACAATGGGGAGTGGTGCACCTCACTAATACACCTCACTATACTGACATCACACATAGGCCTAAGGTCTAGTAAGACCTTTGACACACACCACTGGCATAGCAGACCCTTTGAGCCCACTGATACCATATTTGTAAAGGGCAAAATTGCTAGGCAGGGACAGATTTTGACGCCTGCTTACATGCATATACTCATATCTTCTAGCAGCTGGGAGAGGATATCTACAGGCAGTACAAGGGAGCACACTGCGGCAAGACATCGTCTATCGGTGAGAAGCAGTAGGAAGGAGCACAAGCAGTTGTCAGAGATTTGCTACTGCTGAGAGGATGTGGGAAGGCAAGCAGAGGGCTGAGATACCACTTCTATTGATGAGAGGTTTGGGACAGAGTCTTTGGCAGCTGGAAGAGAAACACAGCAATAGAGGCTGTACAGTTGCAGTAATACAACTGCACCACCAAAAACCAGAAACATGATACGGTGTTCTTGACACTGCCTTCAAAACAGCTCTCACAGACTCTTGTGCAAAGCAATTTACGGTAACACTTTTCTAACTGCTCTCTGTTTAAAACTGGGCAAGGAGAATTGGCATGTTTGACAAAGAGCAATAGACTACATGCAGTCAGACATCTACATGTAGCAGCTGACATATATAGCATGGTAGACCAAGGAAGCTGAGCCAAGTAGATGCACCAATTGGCCTTTTTCCGTTGTCATCTACTACCTACAGTATATGTAACCATACCTAGGAATTCTCTGGATTACACCTGGAGACTCCAGAATTCCAAAGGAATTGTTTATTTTGTTTATTTATAAAATTGTATATACCGTTATTTAGAGAGGTTCCATCACAATGGTTTACAGTGTCATAAAATAAACATAAAATGATACCATAAAAGTCAAGAAACCTTAAAAGAACAATTCTTAACTATGAGTTACACTTCCATCACAGTGGTTTACAGTGTCATAAAATACACATAAAACAATACCATAAACGCCAATAAAACTTAAAAGAGCAATTCTTAAATATGAGATACACTTCAAATCACAAAATACATAAAAGCATATTTGTAAAAATAATTAAATTATAAAAGTGCAACAAATGTAAAAAATAAATAGTTAAAAAAACTGAGAAAAAGGCAGGACAATAAAACCTAATACTAAACAAAGTTGTAACTGGATACACCATCTATTTCTGCTGGTTGAATTGCCAGGTCTCCGGGTCAACACTATAAAGTTATGGGTGCTGCTGCTGCTGCTCTTGTTGCTCAAGTGTCTACATGGGCCCAGAAGAAGAAGTCACCTGGCCCCAGAAGAAGGCAGAGTGTTGTGTGTGTGTGTGGCAGAAGGAGGAGGGGGAACATCAGGTGCACAGAGCAGCATCAGAGCAGCGGTTGGCCCATACCAGAAGAAGAAGCAAGGGAAGTGTCAGGGTGCGCCAAGCAGGAAGAAGAATGGGGCAGCCTTTGCCCGCACAGCAGGAAGAAAGAGGAGTTCCATGGGCATGCAGGCCTAAAGGGCTGTTTCCGCTGGTGGGTTCAGGTTGGGGGTAGAGGGAAGGAGAGAGAGAGGTATGTGAAAGTGAGCATGTGTGTGTGTGTGAATGGACATGTTTGTATGAGGAAGTGAGTGGGCATGTATGTGAGGGAGGGAGTGTGTGAATGCGCATGTATGTGAGGGAGCGTGAGGGTGTTCTGCTCTCAGCTCTCTATCTTTAACCTTGAGTGCTTACGCAGTCAGTTAAACCTTTTTCCTTTCCGAGCTTCTGAATACCAAATGACATTTATTAGAAAGTTAAACAATTCAAACTCACTATGGATGTCAGGGTATCGAGAATAGTCACACAGACAGCAGAGTCCAGTTTAGCTGTGAAGTTGACGCCGAGACGATGCACCAGTGCCTCGGGCTATCCCCGTCCCCCACCGGATGTCACCATGACTTAAAGCAATTATTACACATACCAAATTGAGTGGATGAGGAAGGCCGCAGCTTTAATCAACCCTGGTGCGAGCCAAATACACTCCCGGCACCAAACTGGTGCCTCCACCCCCCTCCCCCGGGCTGCCAGCCGTGTTTCCTAGCAAGGCAGCCCTTATGCCCGGGCCTCCGCCATGATTTCCAAGCAAGGGGGCCCCACCCGGGCTGACAAGGACGCCCTACCGGCTCATGCACCCGCATAAATAGCTGCGATGGTGTAATCAATGTACATTATTAACATAACTCTAACATCACTTTCTAACTGTGCGATATAAACATAAAAGTACAATCAAAGAACAAGATACATTTAACTTCATCGATGCTAACAAGCAGAAGCACTAACCTCGCCTTGGGTAGGGTGGGTGGGAATCGGGCCGGCCAGGGAGAGGAAAAGGGCCAACAAGCGTACACTGGCCCTTTAAATTACGCCAGCAATATCATCGCTGCGTGCCCGTCCCGGCCAATGACGTCACCGCGCAATCGTGCTCGAAGGGGGTTAGGGGTCGAGCGCACATCGCTCTTACCCTCCCCGCCGGCGCGCCCTCCAATATGAAGTCGGGGGGGGGGGTGGATTTCCCAACCCGGCCCGCCTCAACGTCACCAATGGGCCGTCACGCATATCGGCGTGCGGCCCTGGGACTTCTGGCAGTTTAGTAGTCAGGGGAGAGACAACTGCAATTGTGGTAGAAACTGTAGATATTAGTGAAGAGAAGTGGGTAAGAAATAAATAGGCGAAAAAAGCGATGATCTAAGTCTGTAGAGAAGGACTCAGGATCAGCTGTTAGCTTGCCAAGCAGCTTTTGTAATTGACAGTCCCTGCAGGAAATGAACTGTCCCAGGTATTCTTTGGGGCAAGGGATCAATAGGAAACGGCAAGAGAACACAGACAGAGAGACAAAGCAAAATAGGGTAGATCCAATAAGGGGCTCAGAAAAATCCAGATGATAATCAATACGAAAAAAGAGCTCTACAACATGCAGAGAATCTAAGTTGTGCAATATCACAAAATGACACCAGGCAGCAGCAGAATAAACATAGATATACTGTGGAGATAAAACAGTGGGATTGAGTGTAAGAGTGTAAGGGAGTAAGTGTGTGTGTGTGTGTGTGTGTGAGAGAAAGAAGTGAGCATGTATGTGTGAAAGTGAGAAGTAAAAGTGGGCATTGTGAAAGTGAGCATGCGCATGTGTGAGTGTGTGTGTGTGAGAATGAACATATATGTATGTGAGGATGTGAGTGTTAATTTGTGAGCGTGCTAGTGTATGTATAAGAGGGGAGAGTTTGTGTGCATACCCCTGCCACACCCTCCTCCCCAGCATCTGCCACCCCAGCATTGCAAATTGAAAGTTCCCAGTATATAATGTATGTGTTTGGCCACTAGATGGCATTACCCTTACCATCAGGACTAATAACAGCTTAGTGAGATTTTCTATTCCTTTTTCAGTCTCTCTAATGAGCTGACTGTGATTGGCTATCCCAAGGGCATAAAGTGGAGCTAAAGCTATAGCGAGAGAGGTCATTTTGGTTTGGCTCTTGAAAAGGAGCTATGTTTCCTTTCACCCTGCTGAGTTGGGTCCACTAACCCAACTTAGTATTTTTCCAGCATTCAGGGGAGATTCCTTATCAGTACACTCCCTCTTTAAGAGGGTCTGTCTCATTTTGGAAGAGAGAAAGATTGATGAACTTAGAGCATTTTGGATTTTCCTCTTTTCATTAATGTGGAGGTTTTATTTTCCCACCCCTCCTTACAACTTGGAGTCAGGAGAGTGAGAACTTTTTTCAGATTGGAAACATCAGACTTGTCCCCCAAAGTGTGACTTCTTTGGGGGGACAAGTCTGATGTTTCCAATATGAAAAAAGTGTGGAAAGAGAGCACTGGATTGAAACATCAAGATCTGGAGATTCCTAATCGGATCTCCACCCCAAACGGACCGGGACACAGGCTGTGAACAAAAGATAGGTAGGATCTTTTCGTGGCTTGGGATTCCCATCTAGGTTTCCCCATCTGTAATGGGCTGTTTGTACTCTGATGAGGAAACAGTGGCAAGCTCCCTCCCAGGCACTAGAGAGATGGACACGAGCACCCCAGCAGAAAAACTATGTAAATAGTTCAAATGTAGTTTCATTTGTGAAAAGTATGTGGGACAGTGATTGACATTTGGAAATAATCAGTAAACTTTATTTGAACACCCAGTCTGTGTCCAACTTGTCTGTCCCAAAGGAGAATACACCACGAGAGGAATACACATTAGGGATGTACATTTATTTTTGCTGAATTGGAAAATTTCAAAGAAATTGTCCAATTCGGTATGGGTCAGAGGACTCGAATCCCGAGATGGATTTTCCCCAAACTTCGGGGAAAATTCATTGTTCAGGTTAGTGCGGGGGGGGGGGGGGGCACATTTATTTAAAAACAAAAAAACCCCACCCCAACCCTTCAAATTTAGTTAATTACAACCCCTCACCCTCCCGATCCCCCAAAAACTTGCCTAAAGTCCCTGGTGGTCCAGCGGGGGTCCCAGGAGCGATCTCCCGCTCTCGGGTCGTTGGCTGCCAGTAAATAAAATGGCACCGGTGGCTTTTTGTCCTTACCATGTGACAGGGGCTACCGGTGCAGGCCATCCATTACTCCTTCCATATGACAGGGGCCGACCAATGGCACCGGTAGCCCCTGTCACATGGTAAGGGCAAAAGGCCACTGGTGCCATTTTGTTTACTGGCAGACGACGGCCCGAGAGTGGGAGATCGCTCCCGGTACCCCTGCTGGACCACCAGGGAATTTAGGCAAGTTTTGGTGGGTCGGGAGGGTAGCGGGGGGGGGGGGGAGGTTGTAATTAACTAAATTTGAAGGGTTGGGGTAGGGGTAGGATTTCTGGGTTTTTTTCGTTGAAAATTGCCGAGAAAAAAAAACCGACCCGAAGCCTGACCCGGCAGATAAAAACGAAGCCCATCCCTAATACACATACTTAAGGAGAAACATTCCATCACCTGGATCAAGAAGGATTTCCTTTACCCTCACAGCAAGAACTCCCTCCCTGGGATCTGCAGAGAAAAGGGGTAGAATGGAGAGATTGGCCCTGACTAACAAATACTTTTATGGCCCTATGGGAATCTGCAATGCCCCAGCAAAGGGTTACATATATACTCCACATGCCAAGTCCTCTAGCTCACTGGAAGTCAGACTAGTTTCTTTTATTTGTTACAAAAAAATATATGTCAAGGGAATTTTGGGGTGTCTCCTTCAGTTGCTGCGTTTATCAATACCTTTCTGTAAAAATGGCATGCCCTTGGATGAGGTACAAACCACCTACTACTACTATTACTCAACATTTCTATAGCACTTCACGACATATGCAGCGCTGTGCAAACATACAACAAGACAGTCCCTGCTCAATAGAGCTTACAATATAATAATACAAGCATACAGGACTTGGGATATTTCATAAAGCAAGACAATGGTTAAAAAAAAAAGAAAGTTAATTAACAAGACTAAAAGCAGACAATGAGGTATAAGATTTAAAAGCAGTTTCAAAAACGTGGGTCTTTAGTAGGGATGTGCATTAGTTTGCGATGAAATAGGAAATAGAGATGATATTTCCTATTTCGTCGCGGTTCAGGGGGGCGACAAAACACTAAATTTCGTGTGGTTTCTTATCATTTTTGGGAAGGGGAGACAGGGCACATTAAAAAAACCCAACACAACCCAAACCCACCCCAACCCTTCAAATTTAATTAATTGCAACCCCCCACCCTCCCGAATCCCCAAGACTTGCCCGACACCCCCCCCCCCCAAGACTTACCGAAGGTCCCTGGTGGTCCAGCAGGGTCCTGGGATTAGTGGCCATTGGCGCCACTAATCAAAATGGCGCCAATGGCCCTTTTCCCTTACCGTGTGACAAGGGCTATCGGTGCCATTTTGATGTCACATGGTAGGAGCAATGGATGCTCCGTGCCATTTTCTAAGATGATGCTGTCCGTCCATTGCTATGTGACAGAGGCCAGCCAATGGCACCGATAGCCCTGACACACGGTAAGGGTAAAGGGCCATCGGCGCCATTTTGATTAGTGGCAGCCGATGACCCGAGAGGGGGAGATCGCTCCCGGGACCCTGCTGGACCACCAGGGACTTTTGGTAAGTCTTGGGGGGGGGGGGGGGTCAGGCATGTCTTGAGGGGTCAGGAGGGTGGGGGGTTGCAATTATTTAAATTTGAAGGGTTGGGGTGGGGTTTTTTTGGGGGGGTTTTTTAATCTGAAGGGTTGGGGCAGGTTTCGGGAGCAGATGAAATAAATTCGGCCCGAACCGCAGGAAAATGAAATTTCCCGCGGCGGGCCAATAACAAATGCCGAACCGATCCTCGTTCGACCCAAAAGGAACTTTTGGCCAGCTTGGGGGTGTCAGGAGGCCCCCCCAAGCTGGCCAAAAGTTCCTTTTGGGTCGAACGAGGATCCCGGAGCGAACCTGCGGGGAATCACGTGACGCCGCGTCACTCCGATGTGGCGCCGACGTCACGTGCTCCTCGCAAAGGAGTTCAGAAATGGCGTCCTGACTCCTCGCTGGATCACCAGGGAGTTGTGGTAAGTCTTTGGGGGGGGATTAAGGAAGGTGAGGGGTTTAAATTTTTATTTTGGATCAACAATCGCGATTTCCAACGTATTTCCAACGTATTCAACATAGCTATGTTGAATAAGTTGGAAATCCGATCGTTTTCGCCTCATCACTTTTTTAAGTTAAAAAAAAAAATAAGTTGCGTTTTACCTATAAGTTCAAAACGAATGCACACCCCTAATGACTTATACGATCAGAGGAGTGCACAAGGAGGGGTGTAGAGAGACATAAGAGAGGAGAGATAGTGAGGTGCTGCAGAGTGAAGTCATTTGTAGATGAGAAAGAGGAGCTTGAACTGTATGCAGGATCAGATAGGGAGCAAATGCAGTGACTTCAGAAGAGAGGTTATGTGAGCTTAGTGACTTTGGAGAAATATAAGTTGTGTAGCTAAATTTAGGACAGATTGCAGTGAAGAGAGATGGCTTGCCGGGAGATCTGTGAGGAGCAAGTTGCAATAAACTAAGTGGGAGGAGATGAGAGAGTGGATAAGAGTTCTGGTAGTGTGTTTAGAAAGGAAAGGACAGATTTTGGCAATGTTGTAAAGAAAGAAACAACACGTTTTAGCAGTGCTGGGATATGCTTAGAGAAGGAGAGAGAGGAGTCGAAGAGGACTCCAAGGTTACGGGCTGATGGGACCAGGATGATGCCCGTGTTATCCAAAGAAACAGAGAAAGGAGGTGGGCCTGCAGGGAAGCTATAGAGCTCCATCTTAGCCATGTTGAGTTTAAGGTGGCGGCAGGACATCCAGGCAGCAATGTCAGATAAGCATGCAGAGATCTGGGACTGGATTTCTGGTGTACAAAGGTAGATCTGGGAGTCATCAGCATAAAAATGGTATTGAAAGCCATGAGAGGAAATCAGAGCACCAAAGGAATTAGTATATAGTGAGAAGAGAAGAGGGCCCAGGACAGAGCCCTGAGGCACACTAATTGATAGTGGAATGGAAGTAGATGAGGAACCACCACAGGAAACGCTAAAAGTGCAATGGGAGAGGTAAGAAGAGAACCAAGCCAGGACAGATTCCTGAAATCCAAGCAAGGACAGAGTATCAAGGTGATCAAGGTGGTGATCAACAGTGTCAAAAGCAGCAGCAGGTCAAGGACGACAAGGACAGAGTAAAGACCTTTGGCTTTAGCCATAAACAGGTCATTGGAAACTTTGGCAAGGGCTGTTTCAGTTGAATGTAGAGGGCGAGAACCAGAGAGGAGTGGATCAAGAACAGCTAGAATTGTAAGAAAGTCAAGACAGCGGCAGTGAACAGCATGTTCAAGTAGTTTGGGGGCAAAAGGGAGAAGGGAGATGGGATGATAATTGGCAGGACAGGTAGGATCCAGTGAGGGTTTTTTAAGCAGTGGTATGATTACAGAACATTTGAGGGCAGCAGTGGAGAGTGATAGACTGAGGATGTGACAGATGGAAGGGATGACTGCAGTGGAGATAGAACTGAGGAATCGGATGGGTCAGGGTCAGAGGAACAAGTAGTGAGTTTGGAGGAAGAGAGAAGAACAACAACCTGTTATTGCTGCAACAAAACATTTATGAAAATGAATCAGCAAATTGAGTGATGTTCAACATGAACATTTTCTGAATCAATCGACATAAGTTATATAGTTATGACTCAGTCCCTTAGCATCTGATCTTCCCATGCAGTATTTTTACAGCCTCAGTTACCATATCAGCCATGATAAATTCCAAAATACTCACTTCTGGTTCTTTTAGAACTGGTCCTCCCAATGGAGAAGAAATCTGTCAGCTTCAACATAATCCTCCTTAGGAGCTGGCAAAGCTCAGCTAAGGAACTGATTCAGATAGAAGGATTAACAGAATTTTGATATAACTGATCAAAATTCTCTCCAAAAGCTGTTGAAACTTGGCAAAAACATATCCAGCCAGGCCTCAGTCTCTATTCCAGGGGTGGCCAACTCAAATCCTCAAGAACTGCAAACAGGCCTGGTTTTTAGGATATCCACAACGAATATAGATTTGCATACAATGGTGGCAGCTCCTGCAAATTTATATTATGCATATTCATTGTGGATGGACTGAAAACCCAACCCGTTTGTGGCTCTTGAGGAGCACAGTTGGCCACTGGTGTTCTATTCAGATCCTTTCACTTCCTCTGCCAGCAGCTCATACACACCACCTAGTGACTCACAGGAGGATACTCTGATCGCTCAGACCTTACCAAATGAAAATAAAACAGGGTGGGATAAACATACTACTTTGGAAACCTATTTAGGCATGTTAGTGTACAAGCTTCGTGCGTCAGATTCTACCTTTTGGTTTAATGTTCTGTTACGGATTTATACTCCAGTTAGATGTTTGAGATCTTCACAATTTAATTTGCTAGAGATTCCCTCAATTCGCCATGCCCATTTATCCTGTACTAGGGAGACTTCTTTCTCCATTGCGGCACCCATTCAATGGAACCTTCTTCCTTTTGACCTCAGATCTTTAGAAGATGTTAAAAAATTTAAAACGGCATTTAAGGAATATCTGCTTCATCGTGCGTTTAATGATAAATGAGGCTGCATGAATGTTCTTAATCTGCTCATTAAAAGATATATGACGATTTATTAATTGAATATTCAATTTTTGGAATATGCTCTTATGTCTAAAATAGTAAATGTACCATAAATATTTGGTATTTTGCGGCTTGGTTTCTGTGAAGCTGAAATTTGTTGTTTGTATTTTATTTTGTTTTTATTATGTATGTATCCTTGTATATCGCCTAGGCCTTGTTAAGTGTTAGGCAATTAATAAATTTTAATAAATGAAATGAAATGAAATTTACATGTATAATATGCTTAGAAGTGGTCATGTCTGTTGGTAACTGGTAGGGTGTGCAAATGTGTAGTTCGGAACTTATAGACGTATGCTCCACTGTGAGACTCCAGAGAACATGGAGGCTGTTTGCAAGGCCACAGGGAAATAGACAGCTGCAGGACCGGAAGAAGCCAGAATGCCAGGGAAACAGCAAGATTGCTTGGATGGGGTCTTGCTAAGAGTGCTGGGGTTAGGCTGGGAGTGGGGAAGGGGGGAAATATCCAGGACGTGTGATAGGAGAGGGGAGAAGAGAGTGCTGGGATAAGACTGGGAAAGGAGAGTGTGCCGAGTCAGGTTGGGTGAGGAAGGGGTGTGGTGGTAGGACAATAATGCTGGGGTCCAGATGGGTGAGCTGCAGGGGCCAGAAGGAGAAGGAAGAATGTGGGGGCCAATAGGGAATACGAAACTGGGACAGTTTCTGATGCCCTAGTAGCAGAAGGAAGAGGAGCAGCATTGGACACACGCTGAAGAAGGAGAAAGTGGTGATCTGTTGCCCTATGGGCCTGGAGAAAGAGGAGGCTTGCATGACTGGGGGGATTCAGGGTGAGGAGAGAGAATGAGTAAGCATGGGTGTGAGAGGAAGAGACGTGAGTGTGAGTGGTCATTGTTTGAGTGTGTGGGTGAGTGTGCATGTATGTGGAAGAATGAGAGAAGCGAGAGTGAGCATGTGTATGAGAATGAGTATGTATATGTGTGAACTTGTGAGTGTGTTAGTTAGTGGCTCTTTGACCAAATCGGATCTATAGGATTGACTATCTGCAGTGCCCTATTTGATGCCTGCTGGCATAGGCCAGCAGGCTGTAAAATGTGAGGAATTCCTACCTATTGCAAAAACAAGAACACTGGTACCAGGAAGGAAAGGCGGCATGAAAAAGAACCCTTGCTACCTGATACAGACTCTACTGGGAGGAAGACCAGCCCAGGACTGAAAATGGTGCTGGGAATCGAGACCCTCAACGCAGGCCTGGAGGAGAACCTACTTTATTTGCTAGTGCAGCCTCACCACTGCCACTGCTGACCCTGTGGCAGCTGCTGCTGAAGGAAGGCTCTCCCCACAGTCACCATGAGACCCGAGCTGGCTGCTCCCGAGGAAACAGCGGCTCTGTTCTGCAGCGCCCATTGCTGAAAGACCTGCGGCCAGCACTGCAACCACGACAGCAGCGAGAGAGATGAGCAGACGAGACCAGGGAAGTGAGGAGGAACAAGAGTTGGAGGGGAGCGCAAGGCAGGATGAAGCAAGTGAAGGGAGAAAGAGAATAGGGGAGCTTAATGAAGGAAATGAAGCAGAGGCAGTAAAGAGGAAAGGGTAAGGGGAGATAGGGAGCCAGAAGGAGCCATATAGTCTTCTTTTACTTAGGATATTCTATTTTTTTTAACCAAAAAATACAAGTTCTCTTCAATTTTTTTCCAATGTATTTTGCTCTGCCTCTGATGCCTTTGTCGCCCCTTCTCTGGAGCAGCTGCTGTCACACAGAGGAGAGAAGACAGCACTAAAGATACTTGCATGAAAGTGCAAGCAACACACAGCCCCGGGTCACGAAACATGCCATGCCACTCTCCTCTTGTCCCCAGGTGCACACAGTCTTTACAACGAATGCATTTGCTGCTGTAAGCCGGAGCTTAATTTTAAGCTGGTCCTGCCCAGGATTTCCTCTTTGTGTTTAGAGAAGTTATGGTGCAGCCTGATACTGGAGCCCCCAGGCTGAAAATGTGCCAGAGGTTTTCAAGAATCTGAAGCAGGAGACCAAGTAAGCAAGAAGTAATTCTCTAAAAGGGGAGGGGGCTTCTATTCTCACCCGTGTTTATTCCCTTCCCTACGCAGTAGTAACAACGAACATGATAGAAGGGAGAAGTACTGGAGGTAGGAACTGACAGAGATGAAGCTCACTAGCTCAGGGCATTACTCTGAAGCTCTACTAGCTTTTGTTGTCAGAGCAATAATGGACACTGAGCCGGCAGAAGTGGAGCGAGAGTCTTCCTGTGACTTGGCTTGGGGGTCACGATAAGTGAGTTTTGGAGGTCGGGGGGGTCCTAAACAGTATGGAGAGGGAATCAGGCAGGATCACAAAGGGCCTTCAGCGCTGTGGTTTTCTTTGGGAGAATCACTGTGTGTGGGGGGAGGGGGAAGTATCCCCCTGTACAACTTTAACATTACAGCATGGGGGAGGGACTCCCAACAGCCCCTCACTTAATTTAATTGGGGAAGGTGGGAGTGGATTTAGCCGGTTAGTGCTGAAAAATGGTGCTAGGTAGCTAAGTATAGACAGTCATACCTGAGTGACCTAAATCAAAGCCAACTATCCTTTTCTCCTGAGGGGCATCTCCTCAGAGGATACACAAAAGACTGTCTCTTGGGGCTTTCTTTCTTTGCCACTGTCCCCGGGGTGAGTTCTTTCTATGGGGAAGCTTCTGCTATGGCCCACATGGGGGAAGTGACCTCTCCTTGTGTAGCTGCTTGTGATAGGTATTTTCTGAGGCTGCATAATCAAGGAGAGTGAACATTGGCTAGAATGTTCGAATAAAAAGTTTGCCGATTCTGTTAAATGGCAAATCAATTTCCAAGTGTGGTAATTGTACAAGGAGTATCCTTTTACTTTCCCCTGTATAAGTACTGATTTCCTGGCTCCAAGGGTGAGTCCTGACTCCCTTGAACTGGGGAGTGTGGTGGATTTGCTGCTCTTGGCCAAGCGAGAGTGTCTTTATAAGGCTCTCCTATGTAAAGTATTTATACCACTGTAAGAGGGGCAACTAGAAACTTGGGGTGAGGTTTTGGTGATAGCCTAGGCTTTGGGGGAGCAGTTTTACATGCACAGCCAGAGGTACGAACAGCACAGTAGACATCAGTGAAGATTTGGTGTGATTTAGAGTGATGTCAGGTACACAAAGATGAGATTTGTACATTGTACTATTGAGCTAGCTTGGTAGCAGCAAGGTAGAGAGTGCATCGCAAATCCCGTTTCAGGCATAACGCCAGGAAAAAAGGTGTAGCTATTTCCAGCATTAAATCCCACAATAGCATGCGTTATGCTATTACATGCAATGTTAAACACCCCTCATTTTCATAAACTCCTCCCTTTTGACTAAGTTTTGAAAATTTGCAAACGCATCTCACGATGCATTATTTATCGCATGCGTTAGGGCGTTATCGTGAGCATTCAAAATCTTCCTCCTGCATGTGGGTGCCTGTGTCTGGGGTAGGGCTGCCAACTTTTTCACAGACCAGGACAGGACACAGTTGAGGACTAGGAAGGGAGCGGAAGGGGTTGAGGAGAGTTGCTCCCTCCTTCATTTGCATAAATTTGCCACTCCTGCTCCTGAGCCTGCCTCTTCTTTCGCATCTCTTTTTCCCTTCCCAGAAAAATTCCAATCAGCCAACAAAATCCAGCTATTCTAAAAAAAAAAAAAAAGGAAAGAAATCATTAAAGAATAATGTAAATTCTGTGGAAGACGTATCTCACTCAGAGACTTTGAACTGGGTCTCAGGATTTTTGGCATCAGGGCTGGTGCAGGGGTGAACCTTATAGCCTTGTGTCACTGCCCTCCCAGTGGCCCACTCTGCACACAGTAAGAAACGTATGCATTTATAATAACAGATTTTTACAGGATATAGGACATTTTAAGTACAGCCTTCTGAGATAAAAGTATCACAGCAACATGTATATTATATTTAAATGCACTGCTGAGGTACCAATCAGAAAACTGCAAAAAAAGCAAAGAGAGACTTGGAACTCACATAGAATTAGGCCTATTCAAACTCGCATTCGAACCCCTCAGCATGCCATGAGTAAACTGAATTACGAGTGCAATATAGTAAACCTCCCATAACAAAGCGCTTACCACCAGCTCTCAAACTGTGACAACCCTATCTACGAACAGGCAACACTGCAAATATTACACCAGGCACTAAAACACCCAATATGCCTCCTGTTAGGGAAAACAGGACAAGCTGAGCTGCCGTACATCACTAGACAAACTACATGCTAGAAGAGTGCCTCACCTCAGTCAGACAAGCAGAACAAAGATGAATAATTGTCCAATTGTCACTCGAGTCTCTGCGTTCTCCCATCCTGCTTCCTTGGAAATACTGAATAACTGAACCTGGAAATTCTTCATGCACAGCAGCAGCGCAGCAAATTTACTTGCAGAGGGTGACGCTGGCCCACAGAGGAGTCAGTGAGACTGCCGTCCAGCCCAGAACTTGGAGAGAAGTGGGAGGCAGACAGTGTGACTGGGAGATGTGCGCCCAGTGCAACCAATTGACTTGGCTTTAGTTTGGAGAGTTGGGTCTGCATACCGCCCCGTCAAGGAGGGACTTAGACGAGATCACAATCACAGCAGCCCACGGTGCAGCATTGTGCCGGTGAAGAAACACGCTGACACCATAGCCGCGGGAAGAGCCGGAGGAAGAGGAGAACCAAGCCGGACCCCCAATGACAGGTGGGCAGGCGAGCAGCTGGCAGAAAACAGGCAGCAGCTGCCTAGGAGAAGTCAAGGCCTTACTTGAGAGATGAGGGAAGGAAAGGGAAGGGAACAGCAGGCCAGGGAGGATGTTGCAGATGTCAAACTTTAAGTCAGTGGTGGGAGAAGAGTGGACCAATGCTCCATGCAGGTACAGCTGAGGTTGAATGAGCACGTGGCTCTCCCCTCTCTCTGTGCCACAAAATAGCAAGGTTATTGGAGAGCCACATCAGCAGCATTGACCGGCCCCTGGTCTTGCTTCACCAGGTTTCACAGTGTCCGGTTACCATTGTAACCGGACACTATACAGCTGGCTGTGAAACCAAACTCTCCAGTCCCAAGCCAGGCAGTTGGCTACCTGTGGAGTAAGAGTAAATGAGGGAGCAAGGAATGTGCATGTGTCAGGGGTGAGAGTCAGTGAAATGACAAGAGAGCCAGGGTTGGGCCTCCTGAAGTAAAAATGTATGGCTTAACTGGAACATAAGTAGGACTTGGCTACCGACCGTGATGGCCCCCCCTTGGGATCTCCACTAGATGGCCATAGTAAAGAATTTGGTAGAGAGTAAAGGAAGGGAACATACCATTAGGCTGCAGTGGTTGGCTCTTGCTTGTTAAGTACAATTAGATTCAGAGATCTATGTGGCCATTTCGAGTTAGAGTTTGGAGGCATAGGATCTATTTTATTTTTGTTTATCCCTATTTCTGTGTGCTAAGTCTCACTGCCCTAGTTCACAGAATAGCAAGGGGGCAGTTACTCTTCTAATACACACCCTGTCTGGTATTATTGTCTCAATTTAGAGTTATGAGATTTTTGGAATGCATTTTGTGAAACTTTAATCCTGTCTCAGGAAGGGGAAATTCCCTGCCTTGGGAAGGATAGGGGTAGAGAAGACCTGCATCACATGAAGTGTTTGGACAGTGGTGACACTGCAGGAGAGCGCCACTTTTGTATTTTTGTGAAGATTTTGCTTTTATATATATTACATATGCAAAATATGTCAGCAAGAGCATACGTAAGCCACCAGGTATTTCGCTTATCACACAACTGATTTTATGACCCATATGAGCAGCTTGTTATGTTATTTTGATTAGAGACTATGGCAGGGAGCACAGGCATCTGGAAGAGTTCTATCGGTTAGAAATTGTAGACAGATGCACAGACAGTGGAGGGAGTTTTTCTGTTAGCTATAGACACGGAACAGAGCACAGGCAGCTGAAGGACCTCTTCCGTTGGATAGAGACTTAAAAAAAAAAAGGGCGCAAGCAGCTGAGGGAGTTTTTTTGTTGGTTAGGCTATGGCAGAGAGCCTACACAGCTGGGAGAGCTCTTCTACTGACTGAATATGGTGAAGCTGCCCCAGCATTAGTTTAAAGTGAGAACAGTCAGCACAATTTTATGGTTCTTTCGCCCAAGCTCAAAAAAAAAAAAAAAGGATTGAATTTACTGAGATCTAAATTTCAGCAAAGCAAGTTCCCTCAGCCTTAGAGTTTCAGCCCAGCAGAGCTGAAAACAGCTGTCTCTTTTCACCCGTTCCCCAGACGTCTGCGCCAGCTGCTCACCACCTAATAATGGTTCTGACAACCTACCAGTCCCACAGCTCTCACCATCCACAGGTGCTCCTTAGTCCCCAGTGCCTTGAGCACGCATCACCCGTTCATTTTGGGCAATTGTAGGAACTGAACTGGCTTTGTGAGTTAGCATGTGCCACCTGTGGGAAGTGACATGCCTGTCCCTTGATCAGGTGCATATCGTCCAGAGGCCGGTGATTCCGATATATGGATGAGCAGCGTAATTAGTGCTAGAAACAGGCTTAAATCAAGTCACTCTGACGGCTCAGTCGAGAAGCATTAGCTACCATACAGCTGTTCTATGGTAAATATTTCATCAGGATAATAAATTATTGTTATAGTAATTATGTTAATCTAATGTTCATACATGGATTTTGCCACAAATTAAAGGTGGATTTGAATACTTGTGGCAGAAGCCTGGGAGTCTGAAAGCAGAATATTTGCATCTCCTCTAGACTCAATATACTCAGATATGATTTCATTTATATTATTATAATTAGTGGTAGCAGTTTATTCAATGTATGCGCGTATTTACTTAGAGGGGACTATTTGCAAAAACTGTGCAAGTGCTTTTACACACATATTTTGAAAAGGAAACAACCTGCATTACTTCCCTTAGAAAATTAGCAACCACAAAATCTGTGTGGGTGAGAGAAAGAGATAGTGGGGGGCATTCAGGATGAGATTGTCCTTTTAGGGGACCTCTATATAAATTGGTATGTTTCTGTTATGTAAAATTGGTAGAATAACAGTTGTATACGGGACAACAGTATCTCTTTTTTAAAGGCAGGGTTGGGTATGGGAGAACATAATACGTGGTTGTTTTTTAAATTTTCCTCAGAGTTGACAATCCTACTCTCATTCAACTTCTGATATATGCCCTTTCTAGAAAGCCTAATCCCCTACCCCCCCTAGGAAAATATGTGTGGGCATAGCACCCGATCCTTCCCAACTTTCTCTAATCCACCAAAATCATAATTACAAAAAAAACCCCAACATTATTTGTGCATGCTTCTAGCATTGCTGTCAGAACAACACTGGAAGCAGTCAGGAGTGCTTGGGTTTGGGATTTTCTCCAGGTGGGTCGTAAGGATGAGGTAGAGGTTCTGGATGAGAAGCAGAAGGGGGCAAAGGGACTTTTATTTAAATAGTATGGAGGTGGGGGCTTCTGGTTGCTACAGCCCATGTCTTTTTATTTATTTATTTTAATTTTGGGTGGGGGTGCCTATCAGGTACTATGCCAGCAAGCATTTAAAGTATCTTGTGGTAGGAGGTTGGGCCTTTAGGCCCAAAAGTTATTTTTTTTAATGTTGTTTCTTTAAAATTCTGAATATAGTCAGTTAGGGGATAAAGCTATCTGGGTACATGTACCCGAATCTGGCAGGTAAGATTTAATATTAAAAAATAGAGCTATGCACTTAAGATGCAAAAACCCAAAGGAGAGGTACAGTATAGGAGATGAAATTCTTTTAAGCACAAATTAAGAGCAGGATCAGGGGAAGATTGGATCTGATGATCTTAAGGTGGCCAAACAGGTGGATAAAGCAACAGTCAAAGCCAGGGAAGCTCACAGTCTGGAGATAAATAAATGACTGCATAGATTGTATTGACGAGAGCATTTTGGGTTCCTGGACCATGGGAAGATGTTTCAAAGACTGCTGAGCAGAGATGGGTATCCACCTGTCAAAGGGGTGCAGCGTTTTCCAACACAGACTGGCAAATCTACTGAGAAGGGCTTTAAACTAGGATCGTCAGGGATAGGTGAACCAAACCCTAGGGTAAGTAAAATATTAAATATTTATATAAAGGGGGCGCTCTCAAGCAATGACCAAAATGGCTGCCTAATCCAACTGCTCCACGACATCCTCGCTAATTTCGGCTATCCTGTTTCTTCTTTCACACAGCGCCTTTGTCTTTTGGCTATATTTCTCTATTTAAATATGTCAGTTACCAAGTCTGGGAAGATTGAAGCTGCTTTCACAGCTGGTGTGGAGACAAGACAATCTAAGCCTGCCCCTCTGTCCACAGACAAATCGACCTCCACGAAGAACATGGCGTCGGCGGACCTTGTTTTGGTGGAGCTCCGGTTATTAAAGGATATACTTCAAAACAATATAGACTCGACTGCTGCTATCCACTCGGACCTCTGAGATATCTCAACAATATGCTAATTTCGCAGTGTAGCTGGAAGGGGTAGAAGCATAAACGGAATTCCTTTTGTTGACAACTCAGCTCCTGTTGCAACCGTCCCTTCCCGACGGCTGCACTCCTCTTACCTCTCTCCTGTTGCTCCTCCTCTTGCTGTTAATGGATGTCTGGCTGCTGCGGCGTCTGTCTGCCGTCCTCTCCGGCGTCCCCAGACCGGCTTTGGCGCTGCCTCCCGCCATGCTTCGTCTGTACCTTAGGGCGCGCAAGCCATGCGGCCCTCACTCTTATTTCCTACTTGGCGAGAACCTCAGGCGCAGGATTCTTCTTTTTGTCCTTGTATCGACTATCGAGGTCTGAACGAGATTACGATTAAAGACCGCTACCCCCTGCCTTTAATCTCAGAGCTGTTTGACCGGCTTCATGGGGCCAAGATATTTTTGAAACTTGACCTGAAGGGGGCCTACAACTTAGTCTGGATTCGCAGTGGCGACGAGTGGAAAATGGCTTTTAACACTCGAGACGGTCATTTTGAGTACTTAGTAATGCCTTTCGGCCTGTGCAATACATATTCCAGGACATGATGAATGACATTCTGTGGGATTTGTTGTACAAAAGTGTCGTAGTGTACCTAGATGACATCCTGATATTTTCTCAGAATCTGTCTACTCATCTAGAAGATGTCAAGCAAGTTCTACTAAGACTCTGAGAACACCAACTCTACGCCAAGCTATCCAAGTGCGAATTCCAGAAAGACTCTGTGCCTTTTCTTGGCTACAATGTGTCTAAAGATGGCTTCCAGATGGATCCCCAAAAATTAGAAAGTATCAAGAACTGGTTCCAACCTACCAGCCTGAAGGCCCTGAGACAATTTTTGGGGTTCATCAATTACTATAGAAGCTTTATAAAGAACTAGTCTTCTTTAACGGTGCCCTTGACTGCTATGATCCAAAAAGGGGCCAATGCTTCTAAATGGTCTGCGGAGGCCATTTCCGCGTTCGAAGAATTAAAGACTACCTTTTCCAAGGAACCATGCCTACATCATCTGGACCCCAACAAACCATTCATTGTAGAGGCCGACGCCTCTGATGTCGGTGTGGGGGCTGTTCTGAGCCAGACTGGAGAGTCCAAGTCCTTATGTCCCTGCTCTTTCTTCTCACGACGTTTCTCTCTGGCAGAGAGGAATTATGGGATCGGTGACAAAGAGCTCCTGGCTATTAAGTTGGCATTCGAGGAATGGCAGCCTTGGCTCGAAGGCGCTCAACATCAAATTACCATGTTTACGGACCATAAGAATCTAGAGTATCTCTGCCATGTGCAACGTCTTAACCATAGACAAGCTAGATGGTCCTTATTTTTCAACCCCTTTGATTTCGTGCTCAAATATCGCCCCGGAGACAAGAATACCAGAGCTGATGCCCTATCATGCTCTTTCCTCTTGGAGGATATTCTGGAAGAGCTGCAGCACATAATCGACCTGAAGAAAGTCATCTTAGCGGCTACCCATTCTGTGCCCACTGGTAAGACCATCGTGTCAAAACATCTCAGAAAGAAAGTGGTCTATTGGGCGCACGATTCCAAGCTGGCTGGTCATCCTGGTCAACGCCGTACCCTGTTGAAGTTACAGAAGTATTATTGGTGGCCAACTATCAAGGTAGATAACTCTCCTATGTGTCATCTTGTGCCAACTGTGCCAAACATAAACCTACTTCTTGCCAATCGTTGGGATTGCTGCAACCGCTTCCAGCTCCGGAACAGCCCTGGAGGCATATCGCTACTGATTTTGTAGTTGATCTACCCCTTTCTGGGTCACAGTCGCCTGCTTCAGCAAGATGGCCAACTTCATGGTACTGCCTGGCTTGCCTTCAGCCTCGGAACTTGCGAAGCTCTTCATAGTCCATATCTTTTGCCTCCACAGCTTATCGAAGCACATAGTCTCGGATCGAAGATCACAGTTCACGGCAAGATTCTGGAAGGCCCTGTGCAAACTCTTTGACATCTCTCTAGATTATACATCTGCCTATCATCCTCAATCTAATGGCCAAACAGAATGGATGAATAGGACCCTGAAACAGTTCATTCGGGCCTATGTGAGTTGCCTTCAGAATAACTGGGCCGAACTGTTACCATGGACTAAATTCGCCATTAATTCTCATCCAGCAACATCAACTGGATCAACACCATTTGAAGTGGTATATGGACATTCTCCATCACCGCCACTTCTACTGAAGCTCTCAGTGAAGGCCCCAGCAGCTTAATCCACTGCTGAAGAATTCCATCAAATATGGACTCAGATGGAAGCTATGCTACTCAAAGCAAGTGATCGAGCCAAAAGGTTCTATGACACTCATCATTCCAAAGCGCCTGTCTTTCAACCTGGTGACAAAGTCTGGCTTTCCACTAAGCACGTTAGACTGAAGTTACTCTCCTCTCGATTTGCTCCTCGCTATGTTGGACCATTTCCAATCCTCCGACGTCTTGGCAATGTTACCCTCAGTTGGAAGTTACCCCCTGGATTGAACATCCATAATGCTTTTCATGTTTCACTTCTGAAACCACTCATCATCAGTGAATTTTCTTCCAAATCTTTGGAACCATCTTCCATCAACGCAGAAGATGACCTAGAATACAAGGTCGAAGCCATTCTTGATGTCCACAAATGAGGCAAAACCTGGGAATACCTTCTATCATGGGAAGGTTTTGGCCTCGATGAAAATTCTTGGGAGCCTCTGGCTAATATCCTTGATAAAGAGATGCTCCATCAGTTTCATCTCTCGCATCCTTGGAAACCAAAACCTGGTACCCACAGAGGAGACCGCCCTTTGAAGAGGGGTACTGTTGCAACCATCCCTTCCCAACGGCTGCACTCCTCTTACCTCTCTCCTGTTGCTCCTCCTCTTGCTGTTAATGGACGTCTGGCTGCCGCGGCGTCTGTCTGCTGTCCTCTCTGGCGTCCCCGGCCCGGCTTGGGCACAGCCTCCCGCCATGCTTCATCTGTACCTTAGGGCGCGCAAGCCGTGCGGCCCTCACTCTTATTTCCTACTTGCGAGAACCTCAGGGGTGTCCCCCTGTGATGATGTCACACTGCCCGGATATTTAAAGCCTACACTGTTTGCTAGCCTTTGAGTTGGCAAGGGGATTCTTACGGATGGTATTCGCTCTCCATACCCAGCTACTCTGCCTCCAATCTTCATTGGACTCTTAACGGTAACGGGGTACCCGCTCCTCGGGGGCCTCACTTGCTTTTCAGGTCGCTATCAGGAAACCAGTACTTGCTCCTCGAGAGCTTATGTTCCCTGACTCGCTGCCTGCTCTTACCTTCTCTTCTGCCTGGAAGGATTCGCTATCTTCAACACCAGTGAGTACTACCATCTCCACCTCAGAGCTTTTCCTGGAACCAGATACTCGCTCCTCGAGG
The DNA here is from genome assembly GCF_901001135.1 of Rhinatrema bivittatum. NCBI lineage: Eukaryota > Metazoa > Chordata > Amphibia > Gymnophiona > Rhinatrematidae > Rhinatrema > Rhinatrema bivittatum. The sequence continues at coordinate 306,398,177 of NC_042618.1, forward strand.
GCCTGCTCTTCCTATCCTGGGGTTCTCCATACTGGGGCTTGTTCATATTCCACTGTACTCATTATTCTCAGTTATTTCCACTACAGCACCTCTACCGGAGGAGTCGCTGTTCCAGTGCCTGTGGGATACTAGCCCAGCCGGGCTACTTCAACTACTCATCATTGCCACCTCTGGTGGCTACACAACATTGTTTAAATAAAGATCAAAACTCTGTGTTTGTGTGTCCTCAGCTGAGCCTGACCTGTGGTCCCTCACGGGACTGCCCCCTGTGGGCGTGGTAACCTGCTACAGTGTCCAAGGGTCCACCCAAACCTCACTAATTATAACAGCTCCCCAGCTCTCCCTGAAAATGGAGCGTCTGCAACGTGACCTAGAAGATCTGGCTAATCACAATTGGTACATGTGGGCACCAACGACATAGGAAAATGTGGGAGGGAGGTTCTGGAAGCCAAATTTAGACTATTAAGTAGAAAGCTGAAATCCAGAACCTCCAGGCTAGCATTCTCTGAAGTGCTCACTGTTCCACGCGTAGGTCCCCTGAGGCAGGCAGAGCTCCGGAGTCTTAATGCATGGATGAGATGATGGTGCAAGGAAGAGGGATTCAGTTTTGTAAGGAGCCATGGCCTTCCGGCTTCTCCTTCGGGGCTGGGACCGCCCCCGACGCTGCCTTCCATCTTCATGGCGCTAGGCCGCAAGCCCCGGTGCTATCAGGTGGCTGGAGCCGCCCCCGGGGCTCCCCGCAGTGGCTGGAAACCGCTGCCGACGTCAGGGCCTGCTCCTCAGGCCCTGCCGGCTTCTGACGCACAGACGCTGTGCAGGCCACTGGCCATGGTCCTGCACAGCCCCTGTTTCCTCTCCTTAGGCGCCGGCGCACGCCTTTCTTCAAGATTTAAAGGGCCAGGCACCGGAAGTGTGCTGGCCCCACCTCTGTGTTTCCTGCTTCAGCCCTTTAAAGGGCTACTTCATCAGTCTGTTCTTGGCCTTGCATCGTGGTGACTTCCCTCTGGAGGCTCCTGCCTGCCAGAGCCTTGTAATGTCTTCTGTCTTCATGGAGCTCCTCGTCTCGTCTCGTCTGCCTTCTACCATGTTTTCATGTCTTGGTGTTCCGCCTGAGGTCCCGGTCCATGTTGTGATGTCTCGCTATGTTCCTCCATGTCCTGATATGTGTTTCTGCGTCTCGTCTTCTACGCTCCCGAGCCTTCTGGTCCTGTGGGCCTGACTCCCTCGGATGACATCTTTCCCGGGATGGAGTGGCCTGCAGGTGGACTGGTGTCCTGCGCTCTCGAGCCGTCATGTCCTGGATCTTTCCTGCGCTGTCCCGTTCTCCTCGTGGTCGATGACCAGTCTGCAAGGACTGTGTAGGGCGCGCAGTGGGACAGGGTGGTCCGCGACTCAGTCCCACGGGTGGCCTGAGTAGGGCACCCTGAGAGACAGTGCCAATGTCCATGACTTGTATTTTGCCTATTTGGATGTCAAGTTCTTTGTCATGGATGCCATTGCTTCAGCCAAGTGTCTTCGTCATGGATGCTGTCTCATCAACCCAGTGTCTTCGTCTTGTCCGTGATGCCGTCGCATCAGCCATGTGTCTTCGTCCATGGATGGCGTTACACCAACCCTCTGTCTTCGTCCAAGGATGCCGTTGCATAAACCCAGTGTCTTCGTCTAGATGCCATCGCATCAATCATTGTCATGTCTTCGTGTCAAGGCGTCTGCCCTCAACCTCAGGCCAGGCCTGCTGCTCCATGCTGTTCGCAGCAGGTCCGAAAGGGCTTGGAATGGTCGGAGGACCATTCAACTTCCAACATCCTTGGATGTTGGCCTTGGGAGCTTGCCGGCCTGGCAGAGGGTAAGACCGTCAGCCATGCAGAGCCACCGTCAACACTTGGCTCGGCCCTGAAGGTCTGGGTCCGGGCTGAGGCCCTGGGGCACACTAAACCACCAGAGTATAACAGAATGCAAGGCCTTTTGAGGCCGTTCTCAACACACACAGCTTCTGCAAATGCATTCTCAGTGCAAGATAGTTTATCTGGCTATTAGATAGCGGATATGTTCAGGTCTAAAGTTATCTGGATAAACATCCAACTGATGACTATTAAATAGCTGGATATATTCAGAGGTGCAGCCACGTCTCTGAAAATCCCAGCCAAGTAGTGGCTATATATGGACCTCACTGGACTGGAACCGAATTTTAGGCAGGAGTGTATTTACGGCCAACAGTGCCCGATCTTATGGCATGGGTCAGTGATGATCCACAGTGATAATCCACAGTGATAATCCAGAGCGGAGTGCTAGTAGGAAGGCACTGCTTAGTCTGAAGGGGGCAGTACCCTTAACCTGTTAGAAAAACCCATGCTCATTAAGTCACTGTGTGGGCAGCAGCAGTCTGATGCTCTTCTAGCGCCTCTTTGAACTCGGAGTGTAAAACATGTACTTCTTCTTTCCTGATGCATTAAGATCCTTAAACCTGTCTTCATGATTTCATGTTCAGTACTGTTTCCTTCCCAAAGAGATTTTGTTCCCATAGTAACCTACTATTTCTAAATATTACTGCAGCTAGTAAAACATAGTATTACAGAAGACATCATGCTTTGGAATTTTGCTCCATGTAAGAGACATATTTCAGGAAGAGTTTTTTGAAAAAATAAGAGCTGTCACATGTCATATTATAAGGCAAGGTCACCATATCATATCTTGACATTCCTTGAGAAGTTGTAACAACAACAATAATAATAATAATAATAAATGTTATTTTCTAGGACTCATGGACATACACAGTGCTGATTAATATTCAGATATAAGTCCTTGTCCCAAAGAGCTTACAATCATGTGTACCTGAAAAAATGGGAAATAAAGTGACTTGCCCAAGGTCATAAGGAGTATCAGTGGCAGAAGAAGGATTTAAACCCTGGTTTCCCTTCCATTGTTCTATCCACTAGGATACTCCTCCTTCTTATGGGGTTGTTAATGTTATGTGTTATTTTCTCTGAGCATGCTCCAACTTTAGTTGAGTCTATCTCTGGAGAGCTGTGGGACAGGCAGGATGTAGTGAATTCCTACACCCTATGTTATGGGAGTCTCTGTTTAGTGGACCCTTGGGCCGACCTGCTGGAGACTGGGAAAAATGGTCAATTTCTCTAATGAATAGCAGACCGGGAGGCAGATGTTCAGGCAGGACGTAGATGCTCTTCACCCTGGAAGCTGGTACTTCCCCGGGAGGAGCCCGTAGGAGCACAACCGCTGGGACTTAGGCGGGTTGTGGATCAGGACAGGTAACTGGAAACAGACTAGGACAGTAGCAATACTGTAACTGGGCTTGGGTTCTGGAACCAGGCAGGAACTGTAGCAAGACTTGGGTACTGGAACCAGGAAGGAACTGTAGCAGGATTCGGGTACTGGAACCAGGCAGGAACTGTGGCAGGATTCGGGTACCGGAACCAGGCAGGAACTGTAGCTGGATTCGGGTACTGGAACCAGGCAAGAACTGTAGCAGGCAGACTGGAACCGAGCAGGTACAATAGCAAGCAAGCAGGAACCAACCAGGTACTGTAGCAGGCAGGCGGGAACCAAGCAGGTACTGTAGCTAGCAAGCAGGAACCAGGCAGGTGCTGTTGCAGGCAGGCAGGAACCAAGCAGATACTGAAGCAGGAATGGAACGAAGTGAGTCACTCCGGGGCACAGCGCAACAGGAAACCGGGAGGCTAACCCGTTGCAAGGCAAAGACTGGATGACCGCGACCGGCTTATCAAGGCCGTGGCGTCTGACGTCAGGAGTTGGGCGGAGTCACCAGTGGCGGGAAACGGCCTAGAAAGGTGCCCAAGTGGCGCACACGTGCGCGCGCCTAGGAGCCAGGCGTCCATGGGAGAGCTCACAGCGGTGCGGCCCCAGCTGGGATGCCGCCAAACAGGCCGCAAACTAGGCCTCCGGAAGCGGGAGCAGGTCCGGGAGCCCGGAGGTAAGGGCCTGGCCGCGGTGCTCGCAGCCAGAACCGCAACACCCTATAGAGCATTTGTAAGCTTCAGGGAGGATTATACAATCTATTTCATTAGACTTCTCTTACTGAGGCATGGAGCAAACCATCTTTTGTGAGTACCATGGGATTGCATTAATTCACTGTTTGGTGAAATCTCAGACTAAATGAGCAATATACGTGATATTGGATGATAAACTGGCATCAGACAGAAATAGCTTTTGGTGCATCAGTAGTTTGGGATTTAAGTGAACTGTGAACAACTACTTCCTTTCTGGAATCTCTCTGAATCATTTTAAATGTGTGCAGGAAAATAAACAAGATGGTTGGACTCAATTAGAGTGATCCCACCTTTTATTATGGAGTCACACAAGATCTTGGAATGTGGCGGGAATGGTGAGAAAAGGTATATCCTAAGCCTTTCCCCTGGAGAAATCCTGCCAATTCTGTGGGAGATAGTGTGGTGCAGGTTCCAATATTGATGCATAGAAAGTGGTGCTTTGGGTGCAAAATCAAATTCTGGACTGTTTTGGAATTGCAGTGAAAGACGTCTGCATAAACTGGAAGAAATCTCTATAACTGTTGTGTGTCTGTGGGTGGAGAGTGAATCATCTTGCAGCACCTGTCCATGCATGCCATTGGCTAGGGCACTGTCCCCATGCATCAAAGAGTGTGGTGCTACATGGAGCCTGGTGAAAGGAATGAATTGCAAGAATTGTTGCAGAACAGTTGAAGAGAGAGAAAGTATGGAGCACTGCTTTCCCAGGAAATTTCTGCTGTGTCAGGAATGAGGTTGGGTCATGGCACACCTGGAGTGACAATTCTACAGGATGCATAGCAGATTAGTGGCATTGAACATCATGTAACAAGTGCTGTGCCATGTACTTCTGCCCCTTGGCAGACAATCTAGCAGGTATGAAGTACTTCAGTGGAACAGGAGACTCATGGGGTATAGCCAGCTGTGGTATGATCACATCTCCACTGTAATCTGTGGGATCTGAACAGCAGCAGTCACTGCAATAGAAAGAGGCAGGGAAGGAGACAGAATCTAAGACCAAGGGCTTGGGGAAACATCTGATAATATGCAGTGAAGGGATGATGGCTGAGAAATCCCTGGAAGAGGAGGACCAGTTTGCAATTGCCATCTGTGCAGATAAGATGAATCTCTCAGGTAAGAAGAAATTGCCCTCAACAGTTTGTTTATTTATTTATTTATTTATTTATTTATTTAACATTTTTCTATACCGACCTTCAAGGATGAATACCATATCAGGTCGGTTTACATCGAACAGGGGATAGATAAATATAACATAAGGAACAACTTTTTATAATCAGAGGAAGCAAAAAAGTAAGAAAGTAAAAAAGTAAAAAGTTACATTAAAACAAGGATCATGAACTTGGAAGCTGATTCAGCTGGAAGAAGAAAGGCCTTAAGAGGGTATTAAATTAAATTAAATACAGTGAATCATGTCCGAGTCTGGTCTAGAGCCAGTTAACTTATTAGGTTAGATAACTAGTAAATGAGGTGAATATTGGGGGAGTGAAGTTCCATATTCATGAGCGGATTAGTTATCTAGTGAGAGTCTGATGGATCAGGGAAGGCTTGTATGAACAGCCAAGTTTTGAGTTTTTTCTTAAATGTTAGCAGGCAAGGTTCCAGTCTGAGTTCTGAGGGGAGGTTGTTCCAGATGGCTGGTCCTGCTGTAGAAAAAGCTCGGTCCCTGGTCGAAATGAGTCGTGTGGCTTTAGTTGGCGGGGCTTGTAGTGCTCCTTTGTAGGTTTCTCTCATTGGTCTGTTTGAAGTATGGAGTTTGAATGGGAATTCGAGGTCGAGATGGAGGATATTATGAATAGATTTGTGAATTAAAGTTAGAGATTTGTGTAGAACCCTGTGATTGACTGGTAACCAGAGTAGGTTTCGGAGGATGGGCGTAATATGGTCACTCCGTTTGGTGCTTGTCAAAATTCTAGCTGCGGCGTTCTGTATCATCTGTAAGGGCTTGGTTGTTGAGCTGGGTAGGCCTGTGTAGAGAGCGCTGCAGTTGTCTATTTTGGCAAATATCAAGGATTGAAGGACAGTCCTAAAGTCATGGAAATATAGGAGAGGTTTGAGTCTTTTTAACACCTGTAGTCTGTAGAAGCAATCTTTGGTTGTGGTTTTGATCATATTCTTTAGGTTAAGGCGGTTGTCGATAATTACTCCAAGGTCTCTTACGTGAGTGTGGGTGAGAAGGTGGTTGTGATGGGTCTGAGACGGGAGATTATCTTGGTTGGAGGAAATGAAGAGGAGTTCAGTCTTAGAAGCATTGAGGACCAAATTTAGACTGTTGAGGAGATTTGTGATGGCTTGTAGGCTGTTGTTCCAGAGTGAAAGAGATTTGTTAATAGATTCTGTTATGGGAATCAGAATCTGAACATCGTCCGCATAGATGTAGTGAATGAGGTTAAGACTTGTTAACAGTTGGCAAAGGGGGAGGAGGTAAATATTGAAAAGAGTGGGTGATAGGGAAGAACCTTGTGGTACGCCAAGAGAGGAATTTGTGGATGGTGAATTTGTAGATAGGAATTTGTAGATAGTTGAGTGGTAAATGATGAGTGGAATGTGTCAAGTTCTGTAGGAGTCCCTGAGTTGGGTGGAGAGTGAGCTGCCTAAGCCCACACATTCTCTGCTAGAGACTGTCATGCCTTGAATCTTGTTCACTGTGGATTCAAGTGTAGTGAAGAAAGGTCAGAGGGAGGTGGACCACTCTAGCCAAGAAGACCCCAGCAATATTACTGAAAAAGCTGAAATGAAACAGCACACAGTGCTAGAGGTTAGTCCTCCAGTGAAAGAGCCAGCCATGTTAATGAGTCCTGTGGAGGAGAGGGGAGCAGATCCTGATGTGATAGTAGAGCCAGGGCAGGAGCAAGTAAGTTACCTCCCATTAGAGTGTGTCAAGGTCTAGGCCATGGATAGTCATTGAATCTCAGACAGTGTGAGATTATTCATGTGTGTGAAGAAAAAGTTTCCCAGAGGAAGATGAATGTAGAGGAAAGACTAAAGAGGTTAGGACTTTTCAGCTTGGAGAAGAGACAGCTGAGGGGGGATATGATAGAGATGTTTAAAATCATGAGAAGTCTAGAACGGGTAGATGTGAATCGGTTATTTACTCTTTCGGATAGTAGAAAGACTAGGGGGCACTCCATTAAGTTAGCATGGCGCACATTTAAAACTAATCGGAGAAAGTTCTTTTTACTCAACGCACATTTAAACTCTAGAATTTGTTGCCAGAGGATGTGGTTAGTGCAGTTAGTATAGCTGTGTTTAAAAAAGGATTGGATAAGTTCTTGGAGGAGAAGTCCATTACCTGCTATTAAGTTCACTTAGAGAATAGCCACTGCCATTAGCAATGGTAACATGGAATAAACTTAGTTTTTGGGTACTTGCCAGGTTCTTATGGCCTGGTTTGGCCACTGTTGGAAACAGGATGCTGGGCTTGATGGACTCTTGGTCTGACCCAGTATGGCATTTTCTTATGTTCTTAGAGATGGTAAAAGACTTTATAAATATGTCCTAAAGCAGTCTATGAAGGTGATCAAGAGGAATCGAGCAGAATGATTTCATCAGAAGGTTATGGAAAACTGGCTCATCTGAAAGAAGTAATAGATTAGAAAAGGAAAAAGAGTCGTTCGGTAGCCCACAATAAATAATACAAAAATAAAGGAAACCAAAAACAACCGGTCAAACAGAACATCAACAATATCAACTAAGTGTCAGCAAGCCTGACGGCATGTTCAAATTAAATGAACTGCCCGAACATTTCAATCATCCACCTTGGTGCAAGTCTCTTTATGTGTGAACTTTTGTGAAATATTTTTTTAAACTTTTTTAAGCATGTAAATCCCAATGATGAAGTTCACACATAGAGACTTGCACCAAGGTGGATGATTGAAATGTCTGGACGGTTCGTTTAATTTGAACACGCCGTCAGGCTTGCTGACACCTTAATTGATATCGATGATGCTCTGTTTGACCCGTTGTTTTTGAACTTTGGTTTTGGTTCCCTTTATTTTTGTATCATCCTAAAGAAGCACCATTACTCCAGTAAGTGGTTGATGAAATCAAGAAGCCTTGACATGTGGGAAGACAAGAATGGTACATGTCTCTCCAGATGGGAATAAAAAGTATGCCAAAGTCACCAGAAAGCTGGGAGATTGGTTATTTGTGAGGAAGCCATTATGAATATGATGGATTTTTTTTCTTTTCTGGTACCACTTCTGACCTGATTGGCTTGTTCAGGATCAAAACTGCGTATGTGCAACATGAATTCCCATACCTCCAGTAGAAAAACTTACTGTGAAGCAGAAATGAGTCAGAACTCTTGGGGCAGCATGCAAGAATTATTTACTGGGGAAACTGAGATGGAAAACAATCAGCATTATGGGGTGAATTTTCAAAACTTTATGCACATAAAATTAGCATGTATGTGGGTAAGTAGCATATTCCGTACTTTATAAATGTAATGGCCCCTCCGTGCTCATTATCAGTATGGCCCTGGGTATTCTTTGTTTTAGCTAATACAGTGTAGATCAGTAAGTAGAGGGAGGCACCATTCTATATAGCCCCTCCCTTTGAGACTGCTGGAATGGCCATCCCCTATGAAATATTTTATAAGCAGCTCTCTCCTGAGAGCTCTGGGAGCGGTATGAGTTACTTTTTGGAGTTAGTGGAGGTGTCTAGACCCTTTGTCCTATGTTGGATTTGTGGATCTTCTCTTAGGACTCAAGCAAACCCTGCTTGGAGTCTTTGAGAATGGTCGGGGATCTCCTCTGCTTATCCACCCTCTGGTGGGTAGGGACTGTATCCCAAGCATTTTTGGGCTTTTGGAAAAGACTTCAATTTGTAAGAAGCCTGGTGGGACCCCTGGAGATTGCTTGGGGAGAAGGCATGGGGAACCCTCACTCTGGGAGTCCCAAGCTAGGGAGGATCTGCCCTTCTGCACTCTATGATGACAGAGGACTGGCAGTGACCCAGTGCCAGGACCTTCTGGTGTTTTACCTCGGTTTGGGCACAAAGACTTTTGATTGTAAAGATCCAGGAGGAAGCTTTGGCTACCCCTCTTCCTCCCTTAGAAAAAGAACTTCTGGAGCTGCTTGTTCCAGAGTGGATCTTTCCCATCAAGGATTTGTCTGATCGAGAAAGTGAATAGGGAACATCAACCATGAGTAAAGTTCCATTTTAGAACATTGAGGACACCTATGTAGAGTCTTCACCCCTGGGGAGAGAGAGAATTGGAACCCACTGTTCAAAGACTGTGTTTTAACATTTTTACCAGTTTTGGAAAGGAGTTTTACTGCCCATCTAAAGGATACCCTGCCTACCTGGGACTCCACTTAGCCAAGTCTTGGAGAGTGGGGTGGATATCTCCTTTGCCCTGGTAATCAAGACCCATGCACAGACAGAGGGAAAGAGGCTGTAAACTGAGAGAAAAATTCTGTGCTGCTGAGGTCTGAGTTTCTTGTGCCATATTTCATCCTGATTACACATCAGTAAAGAATGTTTTTGGCCACTAAATCAGTGGCTCCAGTGTTTTATTTGGCACAGCAAATACAGTGAAGGTGAAGTACTGCTCTCCCAATGATAAATGAAAGAATCAAAACATCACGCCGTGAAAGTAGGTCTTTCTGCCCACCAACAAAGAATCCCAACCCTGGGGGAAAGAAAGACTGTGTACTAGTTAGCCAGGAGTGGATCCAGCCCCAAAGAGACACTAAATTATTTTATGGCCCTATCAGTGTGCAGTCCGCACCCAGGGATGGAGATACATAAAAGTAAAAAATACATCTTTTCACTTTTGTGCGCTCATATACGCATGTAAAAAAGAGGTACTCTGAGGCATTCCGAGGCATGGCCAACACTTATGCACATACATTTACCAACTTACTCCTGCATTTTTACTACTGATAATTATCTGGTGTAATTAATATTAAATGTGTTTAGTGTGAAGTAATGACTGGGTTGGAGGTCTAGTTGAACTGGGGGGAATTCAGACTGAAGAAACAGGAAGGTCTCAATGACCTAGAGATGGACTGGACGAACTGATTAATTTAATTTCCATGCACATGCTTTAAAATTGTCCTACTTACATGCATAAATTGGGACTTATACGAGTAAGTCCTACTTTACTTTCTCACATAAAATCTACTCTTGATATTTTTAAAATAGGTAAGAAAAGTAAGCACATTCAATGCATTGATATACGTGGTTCAATGCATTGTATGAATTCGCGCATAAGCCTACATATACGCGTATGTTGTGGGATATTTTATAAAATTCACAAATATAATTCACATGGGTTATAAAATATTTGCATACATCTGCTCATAGCCACATATGCAAGTACATGCTGCCACATGCATTCTTTCAGGCCAATACAGTACGGTGCGCTCGGCCGAGTGCACCGTTTAGCACCCATTTAGCCATGCATTTTCGATGTGCGTCTATTACCCCTTAGTATAGGGGTAATAGACGCCCGTCGAAAACGTGCGTCCAACCCCCTGAAAACTAATCGCCTGGGATACTGAAAGCCTTAGTTAGTCGCCTGGGATACTGAAAGTAAAAGGTGCGACTAAACCGCACATTTTACTCTCAGAAATTAACACCTGCCCAAGGGCAGTGAGGACGGTACACCCAAAGCCTACCCCTTGGTGAGATCCTGCCAATTCTATGAGAGATAGTATGCTACAGATTACATCTACTGTTATAGGGTACTTTTAAAATAATATTTTCTGAGAATGTATTAGTGTTTAATTCCAATAATTCACAATCCAGGTAAAACCCAGTACTCCGTAAGGGTGAACTATTCTGTGAAGCTCTGAGGCACACAAAACATTATGCAGGGAAGAAACGTTCACCAGACAGCAACAAAATATTCCCTGAGCCATCCTAAGTATCATTTTCTGCAGCATGAAAAAAAGAATTCAGGGCTGAATATTGTCTGCCACTCAAACATGAACACGGCTCAGGAACTTTTCAGATTTCATCTCATATTATTAGTTGTATAAAGTGATTACTAACGACCCAAAATATAATACTGAGAGAGTATTAGATATCACAGGATCATTTCACAGCTTGGGTGCGTGGGCAGCCACCAAAAAAGACAAATATGCCAAAATGTTAGTACTGTTAAAGAATGCCAGGTTTTCAGATTTCCTTTTTACATTTTTGTTAACGTAAAGTTCCATCCAGAACTAAAGGATTCTTCTTTCCAGGATGAGTGCATACGTAGTATGTCCTCGGTCAGCACATATACAAGAATATTGAAAAAATAAAACAAAAACCCCACACACGTGCTCTGTTAATATCATAATCCTTCTTTTCCTTTGGAAAGTAGGCTAAACAGGGATTGTTTAAGATATTGTTTTACTATGAAAAATATTTAAATCTTGAAAAGACTGAAAATGCCACATCTAGCAAAACAAAATGTTAGCTAAAAATGCTAAGAGGGCTTGGCATCCATTCACCTTAATTCATTGCAATAAATCACACTTTCAATTTACCCTCCCACCATCCTCTTGTTCTCAAGGCTGTTCCTCCTCAGTCCCAGCTGTAGTCTTTGTATATGGAGTCCTACGGCAGCAGGGACATTTTACATAAGATTCTTTCATCTGCTCCTGACTGAGATACTCGGGCCACATTTTTTTATGTGCTCCAGGAAGGATGGTGCAGCACGAGAATTTGAGGGGGTCAGAGCACATCCGCAGGCTGTATCTGCAGCTATTCTTTTGCAGACTCTCTCTGCAGCTATTCTTCTCATGAAAAATTCTCCTCATCCTTCACTTACACAGAGCTCATCATTTCTTCTCTTCCAAGGTCATCACTGTCCACCTGCCCACACAAATGGTTGTAAAATCCATGCAATTAAAAAAAAAAAAATCATTGCCAATGGATCTGAATTCCTAAAAAGGAACAAAGTGACATACTCTGTAGCCGGTGATATCATAGTTGGAACAACAATACTAAAAAATAAACTGGCATGTTCTGGTATGAAAGAATTAACTTTGTTATGACATTAGTTATGACAAAGTTCAGTTTTACCTTTACTGGTTATATGTGTTTCTCATTCATCTATCACACACATGCTTTTAACACAAATTTAAGACAGACTCACTGTTAATCACAGCAGAAAAATATTGGAGAACCCTTCTAACTTAAGAAATAGAATTTTGCTTCTGGACCAATTAGTAAGGGGGTAGTTGTTAATGGGTATGATATAGATCAATATGTCTGCCATTGAGAGGTACCTATAATGGTTTGGGTGGTAGGGATGTGCAGACAAAAAGTTTGCGTTGTTGATAACTTGAAGTTGAGGGTCGATTTCGTTCAATATGGACATATGGAGAATTCCATAAGTTGAGGGTCTGTCCATACGTTCACCGGTTCCCTAAATAAAAATTTAAACCCCTCACCCTCCTTAATCCCCCCCCAAGACTTACCAAAACTCCCTGGTGGTCAAGCGGGGAGTCAGGAAGCCATCCCCGTATTCCTTTGCGAGGAGCACGTGACGTCAGTGTCACGTCGGAGTGACGCGGACGTCACGTGCTGCTCCGCGCCTCCGCTCCCGGACCCCCGTTGGACCCAACCGGAACTTTTGGCCAGCTTGGGGGGGTCAGCTTGGGGGGGAATAAGTTGAAAATCGCGATGCGTTGCGCATCATCACTTTTTTAAGTTTAAAAAAAAAAAAGTTGCGTTTTACATATGCGTTCAAAATGAATGCACACCCCTATTGGGTGGTGTTGGGGTTATATTTTTGTGTTTGACATTGATGTTTATAATGATTTTTGCTTTTATTGCTGGGGGACTGTTGAAGGGTGAGAATTATTTTAAGCAGTTTTATGGAGTATGTTATGAAATTTATATTTGACAGTTGATGTTATGTATTTTATTCTAATCCACTTTCATGGTTTTTTTATGACAAAGCAGATAATTAAATTGAATAAATGAAATGAAACTAAAAAGATTTGCTTGCATAAACCCCAGTGTATGTGCGTAAATTGGCTTTTGAAAATCAGCAAGGGGTTTGTGTGGAGGAAAAGTGCATTTCTAACTGGATTACATGGATATTTTTCCCTGCTCTCATGATAGGTGTTTTGGGGGGCATATTTGGGGTGGGGAAAACATTTATGTGCCTATGTTCAATTTTTTTGAAAGTGTCTGCATGGTCATTTCTGCACAAAGTTACCCTTTCTCAAGTAGAGGTGAAAATTCCTGCTTATATGGCCAAGAATGAATCAGCACAACCTGAGAATTTTCAAAGTAGACTTTTGCACATAAATCCATTTTGAAAATTTGGGCTGAAGTCTGCTGAAAATCACCCTCTAAAGGCCTGATTTGCCAAAGGATTTACACCCAGAGCCCTTCCCCCTCCCACCCTAGTTTTAGTGCATAAATAAAATCACCATCTGAAAATCAATTTGATGTCTCTGCACATAAGAGTACACAAGGAACACTATTACACAATTTTGCACATATTTTTCCATGTATAAGAGGTATTTTCCAAAACAATTTCTGCATGTAAAACTGTGTTTTGTGCATGTAAAAGGGATTTTGAAAAGTGCTACAATATATTCTTTTACATGCATAAATCCATTTGAATATTACCTCCATAGTAAGTAGTTGCTACAGGCAGGAGCAGGTCTATAATGAGGCAGGGTGGGGCAGCCGCTTCCCTGCAGGCAGCAACATTTTGGGAGTGGCAGCAAGTATCTCCTCCATCTCCAAAAAAAACCCCTCTGTGTTGGCCACCTTGCTCTTTTTCATTCTCATCCCGCCGCTGAGGCCCCTGTGGCACTGCAGAATGATGTGTTGGTGATATTCCCACTCCCCACCAGCACTATGAAGGCCCCACTGCGGCACAGAACAAAAATGTGCTGGCAGAGTTCCCACTCCCCACCAGCACTAAGAAGGCCCCTGTGGCAGAAGAAAAGGCCCTGCAAGGCTGTCAGCATTTCCCCTTCAGACAGCAGCCAAAGAAAAATGAGAGGTCCAGAGTGTGCCTATGGTGTATGAGAGAATGTAGGTGAAAGAGTGCCTCAGTGTGTGCGAGAAAGTGACTGTGTGCGTGTGTGTGTGTGTGTGTGCGCGTGTGTGTATGTGTGTGTGTGTGTGTATCCCTGCATGAGTGAGAGAGTGTAGCGTCAAACTATGACATGCCGATGAGGTTCCCATTCCCTGCCAGCAATAGGGAAGACCAGGCGATGGTGCAGAACAATGACATGCTGGTGGGGTTCTTCCCACTCCCCGCCAGCAATAGGAAAACCCCTGAGGCAGAAGAAGAGGGAATCCTTGTGGAGCCGCTGGCATTTCCCCCTGTAGCTGGTGGCAAAAAAAGAAGCCCTGTGGGCCACTGGCATTTACCCTGAGCCGGCAGCTGAAGAAGAGTGAGAGGTTGAGAGAGTGTGTGTGTGAGTGAGAGAGGGAGAGAGAGTTAAAAAGAGGTAACAGTTTGTGCACTCTTATCCAATCTATGAAAATCTCAGAGTGACTGGAAATCTAAAGTTCCCAGGTATGGAGAGCGATTGACTTTTAAAAATCCTTATTAGTTTTAATTATTGGATGTGATGTGGATACTGTTTGAAATATTCGTGTTTGGTATTTTTTAAAACATTTTTGTATGTATTTATAATTACTGGATGATGTTCTTTTCATCAGTTAATTTGACATTCATTTTATTGGTATGGTCGATGGTTTATATTTCTTGATTGTATTTCAAGTGTGGACTGCATACAGAATTTGGCTTCTTGCAATTTACAGTTCAAACTTTGTCTGCAAGTTTCTATTTATTCTGTATTTGGTGAGAGTCTGTCTGTGTTCTGTATGAGTGACTGAGGTCAGGTATTCTGTTAGCATGTAGTTTCTGTGTAGGCATTAACAGCCAGCCTTGTTCTGTTTTCCTAATAGAAGCATTGGTGATTAGGGCCTTGTGTAATATTTGCAGTATGGCTTTTTCATAGGTAGGGTTGTTACTGTTTGAGTGCTGACAGTTATGGTATGGAAGGTTTAGTATATTATAAATATAGTTCAGGTTTTATTTCGTGGTTTTCCGTTGGCCAAGTCCACACCCAATAGGACTAATACCATATGGGATACCACTGTCTATCCATTGGTTGTGACAGAGTCTTCTTTACTCCTGGCCTCCTCCAGAGTGGAGACAATCACTGCAGCCACTATACAGGATGCTGCAGCAAACAGTTTGCTCCATTCCTATACCGTGTCCAGATGTCCTGATGTTCTGTGTCCAGAGGTACCATGTTCCACATCCCTGATGTCCGATGTTCCTGTCCTGACTCCATCCATCTCATTTTCAGCTCTTCATCCAGTTCCCAGGTCCCTCGTCTGTTCACCTTTCCTGGCGTGCCACCGTCGTGGTCCGTGACCAGCCCATGGGGGGCTGTGTAGGGTGCCTCGTGGTACAAGGCCTTCTTCTCATCTGCAGCGCAAGCCTCCAGAAGTCTCCTGTTTCAAATGGATCTTAAAAAATGGTGCTGGCCATCCATTGCTCCTACCATGTGATAGGGGCCGACCAATGGCACCAGTAGCCCCTGTCACATGGTAAGTGCAGAGAGCCACCGCGCCATTTTGATTACTGGCAGCCGACGGCTCGAAAGGGGGACATTGCTCCTGGGACCCCGCTGAACCACCAGGGACGTTCGGCAAGTCTTGGGGGGTCGGGACGGTGGGGGTTTGCAATTAATTAAATTTGAAGGGTTGGTGTGGGTTTGGGTTTTTTTGGGGGGCAGCCGAAAAATATCGGCCCGAACCACGGGTAAACGAAAGGTTCAGCCAAATCACACCTCTAGCAGTTACTACCTAAATAGAAGGAATGAGGGTAACCTGCATGGAACGGCAGTTAAAACCCTAAACAACTTGCTGGGCAGACTAGCTGGACCATTTGGACCTTTATCTGCTGACATTTATTGTGTTACTATATTTCAATATTTCTAGTATGGATACAATGGGCCCAATATCCAGCATTATCTAGCTATGCAAACTGTATAGTCTTGAGTGCATGATGGGTGGTTGGAGGCCTCATATAGAATTTTCTTTTTAAAGTTGTGTGGCTGCTGCTGGAGTGGAGTACTTTCATGCTCAGAGGTAAGGGAGACGACCAAAGAGAAAGTGGAGAGGGGTACTCTGAGGTTCCCTTGATCCCCTCCCCTTGGCAACCTGCCTGTACTTCTGATGGCAAGAGGGAACCTCTCCCTATCCCCACTGTATATGGGTGTTTAAAATATAAATCCAACCATGAATACATGGAGAAGCTGATGGGAGTTGTAGCTCTAAAAGGAACAGGAAAGAGGAACCTACTGGGAGTTGTGATCCCAGGAAAAACAAGAGGCAGGAGGCTGATGGGAAATGCAGTTCTACAAAGTTACAACTAGAGATGTGCATTCGTTTGCAACAAAATAGGAACTAAAGACAATATTTCCTATTCCGTTGCATTTTGGGAAGGGAAAAAAATGAAAGGAAAACCCACAAAATTTTGTGTGGTTTTCCGTGAGTTCCCCCCCCCAAAAAAAAAATTGCACACGTAGAAAATAAAAACATCCAAAAACCTGCCCCCAACCCTTCAGATTTAATAAAATGCAACGCCTCCCACCCACCCGACCCACACAAAGACTAACCGAAAGTCCCTGGTGGTCCAGCGGGGGGCCTGGGAGTGATTTCCCATTCTTGGCCAGTCGGCTGCCAGTAACCAAGATGGCGCCGGTGGTCCTTTGCCCTTACCATGTGAGAGGGGCTACCAGTGCCATTGATTGGCCCCTGCACATGGTAGGAGCATTGGGCAGCCCGTGCCATTTTGGTTACTGGCAGCTGACCAACTGAGAGCAGGAGGCCACTCCCGGGTCCCCTGCTGGACCACCAAGATCCTTCGGATAGTCTTGGGGGGTCAGGAGGGTGGGGGCCATTGATTTAAATACATCTGAAGGGTTGGGGCGGGCTTTTTTTTTTAATGAAAATATACAAGAAAAAAAAATTCCGATTCAGGGGTGAACCGAAATGGCCCACCCATGAAACAAAAAATAAAACTGCACGAAAAAAAAAAATTATATGCACATCTCTAGTCTCAACATAAAGCTAGGGTAGAAAAAATCATGACAGAGGAACATTCTTATTACTTAGGGTTTCCAGCTGGCTCTATGTCATAAGAAATAGGTTAATCTAGTCCTGGTTTTATCTTTATGCACGCAGGAGCTTGCAGTTCTGATTGTCCCATTGATTTTACGTACAAAAATCAGAACTAAAGTCCTTGAATGCAATAGGGTAAAACCAGTATAACCCCTTTTTTGGAGGATAGTAGCTCCTAGGGCACATAACTAATTTATATCTTTAGGGGATGCTATGGCTAGCCATTCCATCCCACTTTTGACTCTCAATCCCTGGGGAGGATTCTTTTTATGGGGGATGCCCTTGCTTATGGCCCAGATGATGTTAAAAGGTTGCCAATGTGTGTATGAATTGTAGGTGCTTCTCTTAGAGTGAGAGGCTGAAAATGATTCAGACTGGACCAAGTCTGGGTGTTAAATAAAAATGTACTGATTGATTAGTACTCATAAACTAAAGCCCATCCATCCATAATATTGAAGTTACATCTAAATGTTGGTACATATGTGGCTGTAGGTAGGTAGGTGTCCTTTTTTTCAGGCATCTGGGTAGCCCCATGGTGATTTTTCATGTGTTCAGTGTCTCCAGTGGCCTTAAGGGAATGCTAGTGGAGGGGGTCCCCAACTTTGCTGCAAAAATCCTACCTTTGGTTATCTTTTTCTCAGACACCCAACTCATCCTGGTCCTTTAGTGTTTGTGGAGATCCAATTGGAGTCTCCTGCTCCTGACCTTTCTTCCTCAGTGGTTCTTTCATCCTGTATTTACTGATGTTTCTCTGGAACTTTTCTTGGGGAAAAGTCAGTGGGATCAGTTAAGTTCTCTGCTCTGAAATTCCAGTGGGGAACGGGGATCAAAAAAGCTCCCCATTCTGCTGAAGTCCAAAAAATACTTTAAAATTAAACTGGATACATCTGTCTTCACTGCCTCTCATACAGGCCCATACAGTAAACTGCGCGGGAGAGCTGGCACTCTGAGGCAAGTGCCCGCTCTCCCAACGCACGCCCAGATACCTCTCCTGGGCGCGCAATTCAGTATTTAAATTAGGGCCCGTGCTAATAAGGAGGCGCTAGGGACATGCTAGCGTGTGCCTAGCACCTCCTTATTGGCGGAAGTGGCAACTGTCAGTGGGTTTGACAGCCGACGCTTAATTTTACCAACGTCGGTTGTCAAACCCACTGACAGCCACAGGTTCGGAACACGGATGGAGGCAAAATTGAGCATCCGTTTTCCAACCCATGGGCCACGGGCAGATTTTTTTTTTAATAAGATTTGTATTTTTTTTAATTTTTGTGGCCTCCAACTTAACATTGCTATGATATTAAGTCGGAGGGTGTACACAAAAGCAGTTTTTTCTGCTTTTCTCTACACTTGCCTGGTGCCATCTAAAATTAACTCTAGCCTTTGGCAGGAGTTAATTTCTGAAAGTAAAATGTGCGGCTTGGCCGCACATTTTGCTTTCTGTATTACGGGTGAATACCATAATGTGATGAGCGCTATTAGTTTGGGGGGTTGGCTGTGCGTTTTCCACGCACTATTACCCCTTACTGGCAAAAATGCGCGTCCAAACGAGGGCTAACAGTGCGCTCGGCCGAGCGCACAGTTCTGTATTGGTCTGATAGTAGGATCCATCACTGGTACTTGCCCACCTAGGGTTTAGATTAGGCTCTCAGGTCTTTAGTCCCTTGGTGAGAGCCCTTTTGCCCTAAAGGGTATCAGGCTTAAAAGTCTATCTCTCTGTAAATTAGCAGGAGAAGGACTCTCTGGCAGGGAGTGCACGGTGAGGTATCACTACTAAAAGAAACTTCTTTTGAGTGAAGTTTGGAGGCCTCACCAGAGTATAAACCTGAAACATCCTTACTCTTCCCTTGCTTACTCAAACTGAACCCAAAGTGGCTTAAAATGACTTGGCTAAATAATCTTCAGGCATCCAATCCAGACTCTCAAGGTGAGAGGCACTAAGGGGTAGGGGTGTGCATTCGTTTTCGCTGTATTGGCGATCCGCAACGTATATTGCACTATTCGTAGTATTCGTGGGGAAGCGAAACTATCGCGATTCCCCACGAATACACGAATCTTCACCGCATTATACGGCCACCTAAATAAAAATGTAAACAAACCCCCCCCCCACCCTCCTGAACCCCCCCAAGACTTACCAAAACTCCCTGGTGGTCCAGGAACCATCCCCTGCACTCACACCCTCAGTGCCGCTTTCATCATGGCACCGATAGCCTTTGTCACAGGGGCTACCGGTGCCATTGGTCAGCCCCTGTCACATGGCCATCGGTGCCATCTTGTGCTCCTACCATGTGACAGGGGCTGACCAATGGCACCGGTAGCCCCTGTGACATAGTATGGGCAAAGGCTATCGGCGCCATTT
Organism: Rhinatrema bivittatum; assembly: GCF_901001135.1. NCBI lineage: Eukaryota > Metazoa > Chordata > Amphibia > Gymnophiona > Rhinatrematidae > Rhinatrema > Rhinatrema bivittatum. Next base: position 306,417,665 of record NC_042618.1, read on the forward strand.
TGAGTCCTGGCATCGGACGGCCGGAGTGCAGGAGGTCGCTCCGGGACCCCCGTTGGACCCCCAGATACTTTTGGCCAGCTTCGGGGAGACTCCTGAACCCCACAAGACTTGCCAAAAGTCCAGCGGGGGTCCGGGAGCGACCTCCTGCACGCCGGCCGTCCGATGCCAGTACTCAAAATGGCGCCGATCGCCTTTGCCCTCACTATGTCACAGGTACCGACGGTCGGCCCCTGTGACATAGTGAGGGCAAAGGCGATCGGTGCCATTTTGAATACTAGCAGCAGATCGCCTTTGCTCTCACTATGTCACAGAGGCCGACCGTCGGTACCTGTGACATAGTGAGGGCAAAGGCGATTGGCGCCATTTTGAGTACTGGCATCGGACGGCCGGCGTGCAGGAGGTCACTCCCGGACCCCTGCTGGACTTTTGGCAAGTCTTGTGGGGGTCAGAAGGCCCCCCCAAGCTGGCCAAAAGTCCCTGGGGGTCCAACGGGGGTCCCGGAGCGACCTCCTGCACTCCGGCCGGCCGATGCAGTACTCAAAATGGCGCCGATAGCCTTTGCCCATACTATGTCACAGGGGCTATCGGTGCCATTGGTCAGCCCCTGTCACATGGTAGGAGCACAAGATGGCACCGATGGCCATGTGACAGGGGCTGACCGATGGCACCGGTAGCCCCTGTGACAAAGGCTATCGGCGCCATGATGAAACCGGCACCGAGGGTGTGAGTGCAGGGGATGGCTCCCGGACCCCCCGCTGGACCACCAGGGAGTTTTGGTAAGTCTTGGGGGGGGTTGGGGTCAGGAGGGTGGGGGGTTATAGTTAATTTGAATTTTAGCTGGGACACGAATAGAAATCGCCGTATTAACGCATCGGGGCGCCATACGACCGAATGTAATGTATCTGCTCCCCGACAAAATCGAATCACGAATGCAACGTATGGCGTCCCTCTACACATCCCTACTAAGGGGTATGGATGGCTTCTTAATATAATGTTATACTAGAGGGACAGAGACATTTGGTGGCCTGACCAGGTCTGCCACCAGGATTGGCTTAGCTTATTCCTTATGACATGGAGCCAATAGCAACCCTATTATTAATATTGTCATTTATATAGCACTGCCAGGTGTATATAGCGCTTTACTGAGACACATTAAACAGTCCCTTCTCTTTGGAGCTTACTATCTATTCAAAAGAGACAGACACACGGAAACATGAAACAAATAAGAGGCTTTGAGTTAAAACAGTGAGGCCATGATTGGGTGGGTTTAACAAAGGAAGAAGCAACAACTGAATGAAGCTGCCTAGGCTAAGGCCTCTTAGGTCTACATACCATTGGAATGGGTGAGAGTGAATCCCTTTGAAAATGTTGGAGCAATACTGTATTTTGACTCCATAACACTAATTGAGAAATACAGATGAGGATGTACTCAGAGCAAAGTCTCTCATGCACAAGGAGATTGCCACTGGTAGGAGACTTTCACAAAGGGAGAGGGCTACCAGAGAAGCAGAGGCCAGTCAGAAGACACCATAGTAAGAGCTGCGAATCCAGTAAAGGAATATCCCAGTAAAAAGACTGCTAAGATCTGGCCACATGACAAGAGAGAGCAGAGAAACGGGTTTGATGCAGAGTTTATGCCAGCCCAAGTTTAAATGTTTTCTGTATACGTCTGGCATTGTCTTGGTGCTTCTGGGGTATGGAACTGTGCTGTTGGTTTAGAGGAATAGACAGTATTAAAAATTGTATTTTAATTTACTACAAGTGCCTGAGTGTGTAGCTGGTCCAGATGAGATCCAACCAGCCAGTGCAAGTCTATGTCAGTGATCCTGCTACACCTACCTTTACTGATTTGGCCACATACTTCTAAATTTAAGCTTTTGCCTGTCTAGCAGTCCTTCCTGCTTTCTTTTTTTTTCACATTAAAGTTTTATTGAATGAACATAATGATAACATTCAAATGACAATAGTGAGCAGTAAAAGAAAAAGTCAACATGCCATCAATACAATGTAACAAGTCATGTTATGAACTTAGGTTACCGTCCCCCCCTCAACCCAACCCCCCTTTTCCCAACACCCCCCCCCCCCCCCCCTGTGTGAGCAAAGCAGAGTAAAGACCCAAGTAGTCAACCATGATAGTCGGTCTGGATAGGTATCAGATTCTATAACTGGTCTACCTAGAGATGATCTAGTGAGTGACGTGTGCATTAATTCTCTGGGGCAGCCCCTGCCCTTTTCTTTTGCCATGCCCTGTAGGGGTGCCACAGACTCTGACGTTGTTTCCCTTCCCGGGTGTTAGGGCGTCCCATCTTCTCATGCAGTAGGAACAGTTTATGTAGTCGAGAGGAGACCTGCCCCACAGGTATAGGACCTGCCTTCCTCCACTCCAGGGCGATTGCACATTTTGCGGCGGATAGAATAAACGAGATCAGCTTCCCCTGGGCCACAGTCACATCATAGGGAAGGTTTAATAGGGTTTGTTCCGGAGTAAGAGTGACCTCTACCCCCAAGATGTTCTGGATTAGCTGGGCGACCCCGGACCAAAAACGCTGCAAATAAGAACAGGACCACCACATGTGAAAGAACGTGCCCTCTAAGCCACACCCCTTCCAGCACCGGTCACTATATTGGTGATTAAAGCTATGTATTTTAGCTGGTGTGCAGTACCATCGCAACAGAATCTTATACCGGTTCTCAGCTAATTGAGAGTAGGGGAGGCCCCGTTTGGTAAAAAGAAAGATCTGGTCCCAGGCATCCTCCTCCAAAGTTCGTCCCAGGTCCCTCTCCCAGGTCCTCATGAAAGCTGGTTTTTGCTGTGGGTCTTTGTTCAAATAATTATAAACCTGGGAAATAGCTCTCCGCAGAGTGTCAGCCTGATCACACCAGGCCTCCATTTGTGTTCTACCCAGGGCCAGCTCCCGGCCCACCGACTCGGTCATAAAAAAGTGTCGGATTTGTAGGTAAGGATATACATCTAACCCCGTTAGGCCATATTTGCCTTGTAAAGTGGGGAAGGATATGAAACTGTCCCCGTCCCATAGCTGCCCAAAGGTTGTGATGCCTTTCCCGCACCACCGTTGGAACGGGCCCTGGGCTGCACCCACTGAGAACAAGCGGTTTGTCTGGAGGCAAGAGCTATAATAGTAACGCCGGGCTCCAACCAATTGTCGACACCATTGCGACCACACCTGGAAAGTGGTCTGGGTCGATGCCGCCATGGATCCCCAGGGGAGGAGTGTGGTCCTAGGTTGCCATATTACCGATCTAAGGGGGGTCCCACCATATAAGGCTTGCTCTATGTGCACCCACTGTTTTTGCTCCCCTTTGCGATTCCAATCAAAAATAGCCCTAGTTTGAGCCGCTGTATAGTACCACTGTAAGTGGGGAACACTCAAGCCTCCTCTTTCCTTTGGGCGATACATAACCCATCTAGATACCCTAGGCGGACGCCTCTTCCAGATGTAGGAGAAGATCCGCCTCTGCCAGCCAGTGAGCACTGCTTTGGGTATAAAAATAGGTATTGCCTGAAATAAATAGCCCAGACGGGGGAGAAGGTTCATTTTCACTGACGCTATTCGACCGAACCAGGATAAGTAGAGTCCGGACCACCTATCTAAGTCATTAAAGATTTGGTGTACTAGGGGTGGATAATTAAGCTTGAAAAGGTCACTTGGATCCTTACTAATATATACCCCTAGGTATTTAATTTTAGTAGGAGCCCAGCGGAATTGAAATTGAGTTTGTAAGGTCTCAAGCTCAGAAGTGGGCAGTGTGACATTAAGCAGTTCAGATTTTTCGATATTTAGCTTGAAACCGGATACTGCTCCAAAATCGCTAAGTTCCCCTAGGGCCCCCGTCAGGGAATTGCTCGGGTCAGACAGAGTGAACAAAATGTCGTCTGCGAATAAAGACATCTTGTAATCATTACCCGCAAGTTCTACCCCGCGGATCGAACAATTGCCGCGCACTCTGATGGCCATGGGTTCCAAAAACAAGGCAAACAGCAATGGTGATAGGGGGCAACCCTGTCTTGTCCCTCTTTGGATGTGAAATGCCTCAGAATATACCCCATTGACTTTTACTCGTGCTGTAGGCATATTGTAGAGCTGCTGGAGCCAGGTTAAAAACTTATCCCCAAAGTTCATGGCCTTTAATGCAGTGAACAGGAAGGGCCAGTGCACCATATCGAAGGCCTTTTCTGCGTCCACTGATAGCAGGACCAGGGGCAGATGTTCCTTTCGGGCCCACCACATCAAATCAGTAATTTTGCGGATATTGTCGGCGGCCATCCGTCCTGGAATAAAGCCTGCCTGATCAGTGTGAACAAGCTTATTCATGACTCTATTCATTCTGTTCGCCAAAATTTTGGCTAGTAATTTGAGGTCTACATTAATAAGGGAGATGGGTCTGTAGGACCCGCAGTGAGATAGATCTCTCCCCGGCTTCCCCAGGATCGTAATCCCCGCCACATTAGAGCCGGGCCACAGCTGACCGCCTTCCCTCAGGGAGTTAAACAACTCTCGCATGGGCTCCAACAAAGAAGTGGAAAATGTTTTGTAAAACTGAGGAGTAAATCCATCGAGGCCAGGTGCTTTGTTAGCCTTGAGGTCTCCTATAGCCTGCTGTATTTCTATGAGTGATATTTCCCGATCTAAAACATCCTGCTCTTCCTCCTCCAATGAGGGGAGTGTGAGAGAGCCCAAATATTCCTGAATCTGTTCTTGGGTGGCGCGGGTGGAAGCTGCATACAGAGTTCCATAAAACTCCTGGAACCTGCTGCGTATTGCTGGGGGGGACGTTATAATCTCCCCAGCTGTGTTTCTGATAGCTAGTATTTGATTTTGTGTTTGCTTTAGCTTTAGAAACCTAGCCAAGAGTTTCCCGGAGCGATTGCCCCATTCATATTTTTCTACGTTCAATAAAAACAATTTGGCTGCCATGTCAGCTTCTGTTAACGCCCTCAGATCATCCCTCGATTTCTGAAGTTGTCGATAAACACATGTGGAGAGCATTCTTTTATGCTCGTGTGCTAACTGTGTTATCTCCCCCATTATTCTTTGTTTCGCTTGTTGCTGGGATTTCTTAACATATGTGCCTCTAGAGATAAATCTACCCCTCAACACCGCTTTCAAGCAGTCCCATATCAGGGCAGGTTCCCCATCATTGGTCCCTAAATACTCCTGGATATCAGCCTGTATTTGGTTACGGAAAGCCTCATCATTTAACAAGGAATCATTTAATTTCCAGGATTTAAACCCAGTAGTGTCTGGTGTCAGTTTGATCTCCGCCGTGATGGATGCATGATCCGACCACGTTATGGGATGTATCTCTAAGGCTCCCACCCTATTCATAAGTGACTTCTCCAGCAAAAAATAGTCGATGCGCGAATATGTTTGATGAGGAGGGGAGAAGAATGTATAATTTCTGGACAGGGGATTCAACTGCCTCCATCCGTCTACTAGATTCCATTTGGACATCAGAGATTTCAACCCCTTCCTATGAACTTTAGTACCCTCATGCCCGCCCCCTGAATTGTCCAGTCTGGGATCCTGAGTCAGGTTGAAATCACCCACAACAATTATCACACCCTCTCCCTCCCTGGCCAACAGCGCATCCAGCTGCTGGTAGAAGCCCCTCTGATCGGTATTGGGAGTGTATATGTTCAGCAGGGTGAAGGTGGTGCCCTGATATTCAAAACAGACCAAGATATATCTGCCCTTGTCATCTCCTATATGTCTACGTAGTATAAAGTCATGTCCCTGTCTGAATAATGTGCAGACGCCGACATATTTGGCCGCCTGGTTAGCAGCTGAGAAATATTTATGGGAAAACTGGGGCCAGTTAAGAAGATGTTCGTAACGCTTCTTTAAATGCGTTTCTTGCAGGCAGATCACCATTGCCCCCTGATCTAAGATTTCTTGTCTGAGTAAGTGCCTTTTGCGGGGTGTTTGCATCCCTTTAACGTTAAGAGAGAAAAGTCATAGCGCCATCATAAAACATCACAAGGTACCTGATCCGCCTGGCCCCTCTCATATCTATACCGTCTACAGACTGCCTGCAGCGGGGGACTCTGACCCTCAGGCACTGGTGTGAGTATGCGCCTATAAGCGGATAAGAAATGCACAAATATCCGGTATACACAGTTAAACTGACCCTTCCCGACCATCCCATGGTGCTTCACACTACCCACACCCTCCCCCCCCCCTTCCCATCCCCATTCTGAATCCCTCCTGCATGAGCCAACGCTGTTTGGCCTGTCAGGAGAGTGTGTGAGATCAGTGAAATCATAATGGCAGTAAACCCCTACTCCAGTATTGCCTTCAAACCTTTAAGTAACCATCAACCCTCCCTCTTAACATGTAGGGACTAGCAATAAAAATTAAGAGCAAGCATAAGCGAGAATCCCGTTCATCTATAACATTGATATAAGCAAAGCCAGCTGGTCAGGGCAAACAGTAATTCGTGCATAGCTACCAGACGCCAGTTCTCCAACTGGCTTAGGAACCTCTGGCAAGATAAAATGTTCGCAAGTATTGCGGTGCATTCCTTCAGTCACCCTCCGGGCGCATGGATCCGCTGTTGTTCCTTCGTAACCGGCGACCTCCGTTCTCCACCCGTTGCCAGCGTGGCCGCTCCGGTCCCTCCCGCTGTGGCAATGGCGCAGTTATTTTGACCGGGAACCCAGCTGAGGACAAGATGGCCGCCGCATCTACCACACTGTTGACTTTCGTTGTAATGCCTTTGATAGTGACTGCAATGCCCACCGGAAACAGCCATCGGTACCTCATATTTTCTTGCCGCATAACAGCAGTCACTGGTTGGTATTCCTGCCGTCGTTTCAAAGTAAGGGGGGATAGATCAGCGAAGACTGAGATTTGATGGGATTCCCACTCCCACGATTTCTGTTTTCGCGCCACTGATAGCACTCGCTCCTTTAGCGGGAAGCGAAGGAAACAAGCGATGATATCCCGCGGCTGATTGCCGGCTCGGGGTCCCAAGGTGCGGTGCGCACGCTCGATGTCCACAGCCTCAAGGTCAGCCGATTGTCCGCCATCCTGCTCCTGGGCCAAGAAAAATCGGCACAAAGATCTAACCACTGCCGCACAGTCACCATATTGCTCTGTCTCTGGGACGCCCCGGAATCGAAGGTTACACCTTCGGTTCCTATTTTCCATGTCCTCAAGCTTGGCTGAAAGTTCTACTGTGGTTTGGTGCAGGGACATGCCCTGTTGTTGAAGTCTGTCAATTTTAATTGCATGGCCCTCCAACCGCACATCGCAATCGTCGACCCTCCGGCCTATGTCCGCCATTTCCTCCCGTATCTCCGCCATTTTATCCATCATTTCCCGTTTGTTATTCTTCATGTCCTGGCGCAAATCTTGAAACCATTGCCGAAATTCGGTTCTTGTAGGCATTAGCGAGTCAGGATGTGGCTGTTCGTCTGAGGCATCGCCTTCTAGGCCATTTTCAATATCCAACGGCGCTGCTGTGTCGCCCGTCATGGAGGCCCCAGATCCTCCTTCCCCCTTGGTATAAGAAAATTGCCGTAAATCGGCACCTTTTTTTTTGGCTGCCATGGAGGTATGGAAGATCCGCGTTGTTTAATGCAAGTTGTGCTCGGCTGTGTGAAGGATGGATGCTGATTAAGCTAGTAGATTGCACTAGGCTCACCGGAGCTCTGTGGTCAGGCTGCCATTCAAGCTCGTGACGTCACCGTCTCTCCTTCCTGCTTTCTAAGGTTGACTATTATTGACTTTTTCCTTAACTTCACATTGACATTTTCACCAAGGAGAACTCTAGGGGGTTTCAACAGCTGCTCTCTGGCTATGTGGGGGTCCAGCAACATTTTTATTGTGCCACTGCTAGCCAGACAGACTGTGTACAGTTCTAGATAATAACCTACTTTGCTTGTTCCTCCATTTACCCAATGTTATTCCTTTTCAACCACTAGCCATTGGAAGATTATATATAGACTGGGTTCTAAACCTGAGTTGTACTTCAGTCCACTCTAGACAATCTGTAAGTAGAAGAACAGCTTAGGGAATTGTGAATCTCATTTGGGAGAAAGAAGATATGTAAATCTGATTTATAAGGATATAACTCCATCCCCATTTCTGAGGGAGAAATACTGGATTAAATCCGACTGAATGTTGGAGTCAATTCCATTATTAAAAGGAAACAATTCCACCACCCTAACAAGATATAAATTGTAAAATATCCAATTTAACTGCATTTAAATTAGTGTTTGGCCATATGTTCCTCCTCCACCTTTATAAAAAAAATGTTGATGGCTCTTGTCGTTCCATAAATGTTTCTCTTTCCAGTTTTTCAGTCTACAGGAAAACAGAAACCATGTCTTTGTGGCAGTGCCAGCACTATGCACAGTAACATACTGAGGCCATTGGCTGTGAGGTACTAGCACTTGCAAGATGGACTAACTGCTTTTAATTCCAGGCAAAGGTGAATTCCAGTAAATGCCAGCCTCTCATATTTATTTATTTGATTGATTGATATTTATTACTTGCCTCATTTTGTAAATAAAATAGGACATCTGCTGGTCCTAATACATGAACACTGTAACTATGAACTTCTGGAGAAGTATAGAAAGAAATTGTTTAACTGCACTAAGGACCAGATCAATTATATCAGGATGAAAATTCAGATTGAGCCAGGCAGGACATTTGTGTATTATTCTGTCTATCTGAGAGGAGAGGAAAGCCTGTGTGAGGTCCAGAACTTTCTTTACAGCATCATCAATACTTTGGAATAATTTTCCTGATGAGATGAATGAATTATCCCATTTTCAGGAACAAAGTAAAAACCTGGATATTCCCACTGTGATGACATCTGAAGTTGCAGAATTATTAGGTCTAGCTGTCTATGTTTGGTTTTAATTTAGTCTGAGGTTGGGCAAGTTCGGGAAGATAGGGTTGGCTGGTCTTGGGGATGAATAAAGAGTGGCCACATTTGAATCTGAGTAAAGAAACTCATTGTTTGACTATCTTTTATTTTGCTGCATAATGGTTTCCTTATAAAAGAACTTAGGCCAGTGGGTGGTAGTATGTCTTTCAGTGAAGGTTTTGTATGTATTTGTTATTGCTAGTATTGTGTGTTTATGTTTTTTTGCTAGAAACATTCGGCCGGATTTTCAAAACTTACGTGAGTAAAACCCGGGCCTTACGTGTGCCAGGCCAATTTTCAAAGGGCCCAGCCACACATGTAAAGCCCCGGAACAAGTGTAAGTCCCGGGGCTAACCAAAGGGGCGGTGCTGGGGGATCACGCGCCGGCAGGGTGCTGTGCATGCATCTTGCTCCTGCTCAGAAGCAAAGGGTAAGATAAGGAATTTGAGGGCATTTAGGATAGGGATAGGGGGAGGGCATTTAGGATAGGATAGTGGGAGGGCAGATAGGGGAAGGGAAAGGGAGTTTAGGCTAGGAGGTTGGGTAGTTCCCTCCCAGTCCGCTCTTTAATTGGAGTGGACTGGCAGGGAACTGGGGAAGGCCCCGATGCATCGCCATGCATACTTGCATATCTGTTTCCCCCTTGCACACGCCGACCTGGCATTTTATAACATGTGCACGCCAGCACACGCATGTTATAAAATTGCGCGTAACATTTTAAAATTTACCCCATTGTTTTGATTTATTATATTTCACTCTTTGGAAAATTTAAAATTAGGGAAGTGTCCATGGAAAAAATGTGTGGCTCATCTGGCCCTAAGAGAGAATAGAGTGGTCAACTAATTCATTTTAATTCCTAAAATAATTTCTTGGTGTAAACAGTATGAAGAATGAATGCAAATTATGTAACCCAGGTATGCAGTGTGTGATTCTGAAAACAGTAATTGTGAATGGACTACCAGCAGGGAAGGTAGTAGCCAAAACAGTGGCAGAACCAAAGTGTGTCTGGAACACATACAGAACGATACAGCCATAGATAAAATAAGGTCTGTGGTTAACTAGTTGTCCAAGAGGGAGGGTCCAAACAATTACTGTGTTACTATATCTAACACAGGCATTTAATGCTGATAAGCTTTTATTTTGCATGTTGATTTAGGTATGAAGAAAACTGTACCTTTTTGTAACCCCTTTTCCCAATCTTTCCTTTAGTAAAGGGACACACCTTTGGGGCTGCTGAGGCCAAACAATATCATCATAGCCCCAGGGTTCTTTGGTCAGGTGGAAACCAGTGTTTCTAGGTCCTTGAGGAATAAGGAGGTTAAAGGGGCTCTTAGGGAAGATAAGGCCATTGCAGAAAGACTAAATGAATTCTTTGCTTCCATGTTTACTAATGAGGATGTTGAGGAGATACCAGTTCTGGAGTTGTTTTTCAAGGGTGATGAGTCAGACGAACTGAACCAAATCACGGTGAAGCTGGAAGATGTCGTAGGCCAGACTGACAGAGTAGCCAATCACCTGGACCAGATGGTATGCATCCTAGGGTACTGATGGAACTCAAAAATGAAATTTCTGATCTATTAGTTAAAATTTGTAACCTACCATTAAAATCATCCATTGTACCTGAAGACTGGAGGGTGGCCAATATAACTCCAATACTTATAAAGGGCTTCGGGGCGATCCGGGAAACTATAGACCAGTGAGCCTGACTTCAGTGCTGGGAAAAATAGTGGAAATGTTCTAAAGGTCAAAATCATAGAGAATATATAAAAAGACATGGTTTAATGGAACTCAGTCAACATGGATTTACCCAAGGGAAGTCTTGCCTAACAAATCTGCTTCATTATTTTGAAGGGGTTAATAAACATGTGGATAAAGGTGAACTGGTAGATGTAGTGTATTTGGATTTTCAGGTGTTTGACAAAGTCCCTCATGAGAGGCTTCTAAGAAAACTAATAAGTCATGGGATAGGAGGTGATGTCCTTTCGTGGATTACAAATTGGTTAAAAGACAGGAAACAGAGAGTAGGATTAAATGGTCAATTTTCTCAGTGGAAAAGGGTAAACAGTGGAGTGCCTCAGAGATCTGTACTTGGACTGGTGCTTTTCAGTATATATATATATATATGATCTGGAAAGGAATACGACGAGTGAGGTTATCAAATTTGCGGATGATACAAAATTATTCATAGTTAAATCACAAGCGGATTGTGATACATTACAGGAGGACCTTGCAAGACTGGAAGATTGGGCATCCAAATGGCAGATGAAATTGAATGTGGACAAGTGCAAGGTGTTGCATATAGGGAAAAATAACCCTTTTTGTAGTTATACAATGTTAGGTTCCATATTAGGAGCTACTACCCAGGAAAAGATCTAGGCATCATAGTCAATAATACTTTGAAATTGTCGGCTCAGTGTGCTGCAGCAGTCAAAAAAGCAAACAGAATGTTAGGAATTATTAGGAAGGGAATGGTTAATAAAACAGAAAATGTCATAATGCCTCTGTATTGCTCCATGGTGAGACCGCACCTTTAATACTGTGTACAATTCTGGTCGCCGCAGCTCAAAAAAGATATAATTGCGATGGAGAAGGTACAGAGAAGGGCAACCAAAATGATAAGGGGAATGGAACAGCTCCCCTATGAGGAAAGACTAAAGAGGTTAGGGCTGTTCAGCTTGGAGAAGAGACGGCTGAGGGGGGATATGATAGAGGTGTTTAAAATCATGAGAGGTCTAGAATGGGTAGATGTGAATCGGTTATTTACACTTTTGGATAATAGAAGGACTAGGGGGCATTCCATGAAGTTAGCAAGTACCACATTTAAGACTAATCGGAGAAAATTCTTTTTCACTCAATGCACAATTAAGTCTGGAATTTGTTGCCAGAGGATGTGGTTGGTGCAGTTAGTGTAGCTGTGTTCAAAAAAGGTTTGGATAAGTTCTTGAAGGAGAAGTCCATTAACGGCTATTAATCAAATTTACTTAGGGAATAGCCACTGCTATTAATTGCATCAGTTCATCAACCAACCTCTTCCCTTCAATAATAATTCTATAACATATATAGCAATACAAGGGATGCTTGTGTCCTGGTATTACTTATGTACGGTGGCTATTGTTCAAGGACAGCCAATTTTATGGGTGTCCTTCTTTTTAGACCCGTCTATTAATCTTTATTATCCAAAATTCAATGTAGATTTTCTATTTTGTCTTTTTCTTTTTTATCTAAAAAGATCCCCTTATCTCCCCGTTTTATGAGGCGACCCGCTACTTGTTTGTCAATACTTATCAGGACATCCGTCTCAATTGCTTCTCGCGGGGATCGCGGCAGACGCGATCCCCGCGAGAAGCAATTGAGACGGATGTCCTGATAAGTATTGACAAACAAGTAGCGGGTCGCCTCATAAAACGGGGAGATAAGGGGATCTTTTTAGATAAAAAAGAAAAAGACAAAATAGAAAATCTACATTGAATTTTGGATAATAAAGATTAATAGACGGGGCTAAAAAGAAGGACACCCATAAAATTGGCTGTCCTTGAACAATAGCCACCGTACATAAGTAATACCAGGACACAAGCATCCCTTGTATTGGTATATGTTATAGAATTAATTGCATCAGTAGCATGGGATCTTTTTGGTGTTTGGGTATTTGCTAAGTTCTTGTGGCCTGGTTTGGCCTCTGTTGGAAACAGGATGCTGGGCTTGATGGACCCTTGGTCTGACCCAGCATGGCAATTTCTTATGTTCTTATGTTCTTAAAGATACAGTCAATAAAAGAAAAGTCACCATACAGTACAATACAAATATATTGCTCCAATCCAATAACATTTACTGAAGCAAAATGGAAAAAATAAAGTAAGAAGAAAATGTTTCAAAATTACACATACCATACACAAATCAGTCAAAACTACAAATTATTGAGATACCATTGGCTTCCCTTGCCTCCTGGACTTTCTTCCTAATTCAACTGAGACTTGCTAGTTACTTCTGCTAACTACCCCTGCACATGTAAGCTGAGCAGCTCCTAAGGATGTCTCACATTTCCTTTCCTCAGGTTAGATTTGGCAGATCACCTGTGGATGTGAACCCTTCACTTCGCCGCAGATAGTGCACCAATAACACTGCCTGATTCACTGGACGTGTAACCCTTCTTCTCCAGACTGGAACAGGAAGGTTAACACTCTTTCCTGAGAGCAGGCCAGCCAAATGCTGCCTCTCTTTTCCAGGGAGAAGAGAAGCCACCGTGCACTCTGCCACCCTCTTCTGTCAATAACTACCACTTTCTCTAGTGATGTTACTCATAAATCATGGAAAAGTCCTCCCACATGGGGTGGATTATGTAAATGTATGATGTGACAGACTGTGTGAATCCTTACATTTGAACAATAGAATAGGGCTTTATTTTATTAACAAAAATAGAAGATATTCCAGGCAGGTCTGGTGGCTCACTGGCAGTGCTGAGCACAGTCATGTTGGTATGGGAGACCTGAGTTTGATTACAAGATGTGGCTTTTGCTCCTCAGGAGGCAGTGCTCACAGCCCCTGCTGGTGATAGTGGGGTCTGGTAGCATCTGGCATTACGTTATGGCAATGTTTAGTGACCAGATGTGTAGCGGGCTCTGTAGGGGCTGCATTCTATGGCTCAGGACTGTCACTGTGATAGCTGGTCTAGACAGAAGTGGGTCAATATAGGGAAAATGCTCCCTGTAGTTGCAACTGAAAGCTCATGGCGCCATAACCCAAGGCTAGTTCTCATTAAGCAGGAAGACCAGAAGCAGAAAGAAACTGCCAGACCCCTACCCACCAAAAAAGACAAGAGAAAAGACATTTCTTCTATAATTTACTTTTTAAATCCCAAAGGTTTAATTAAAAAAGAAAAAAGACAAACATATTAAAATGGTAATTCATCCTGAAGAGATATCAGTCTTATCATTAGGTTTGTTTGTTTTGGTTCATATAACTGAGCTTGAAACAGAAGAACATGCCATCCGATGTTCCCAGGAGTTATTATCCCTGAAAGTCAATGGAAGTGTAAATGGAAACAGACACTGGCACTGTAGGAGGCAGTTCACACCATACAGCAAGCTTTGACATGTTACTTCAACCTAGAATATTGCAAGACATCTATATTTTATAGTGCTTATTGCAAACAGTGTCATAGGGTAGCCTTGTGGAAACATGTATCATATGTCAGAAGCTCTAGTGAACTGTGTGTATACATTTGTTTAATCTTCAAATTTAAAATATTCTTGAGACTTTATTTTCATATTAAGGAGGGGGCTAGTAGGAGAAATAAGAGATGAGGAGAGGAGGTAGGAAGCACTAACAACCCAGTGAGAGCATTGAGAGGAGAGGATCACCTTGCTAGTGACTGAAGGGAATCAGTAAGTACTGCTTGGTGAAATTTTAGAACTTAAAGTTTTGGGGAGAAGTAAACTATTAGGGTATATTCTTAAGTGTGTTTGTCTGTATTGAATAGCTAGTCAGAAGGCAGGCCAAAATTAACAGGAATTTGTATATTTTGTATTAAATAGCTAGACAGAGGGCAGGCAAAAACCAGGAGTTTGTGTGTTTTGTATTAAATAGCTAGACAGAGGGCAGGCAAAAACAAAGAGTTTGTGTGTCTGTTGTGCAGGTCCCCAGAAGCAGGCAGAGCTCCGGAGTCTTAATGCATGGATGAGATGATGGTGCAAGGAAGAGGAATTCAGTTTTGTAAGGAACTGGAAATCTTTTGGCGAAGGGGGAGTATTTTTCAAAGGGATGGGCTCCACCTTTACCAGGGTACAGCCAGGGTACTGGCACTAATATTTAAAAAGGAGATAGAGCAGCTTTTAAATTAAATCAAAGGGGAAAGCCGACAGTTACTCAGAAGCACATGGTTCACAGGGAAGTATCTTCAAAGGATACTAATGAAGCCTCCCAACAGAGAGGTTCCAATAATAAGAAAAATAGTCCATGTACCTAAAATTAAAGATTTACCTGTGCTAAAAGATTCCAATTTATCTCTGTGAATTGAAAAGCAGAATGTTAATACAAACAAAAAACACAGTTTGAAATGTTTGTATGCTAATGCCAGAAGTCTAAGAAGTAAGATGGGAGAGTTAGAGTGTATAGCAGTGAATGATGACATAGACTTAATTGGCATCTCAGAGACATGGTCGAAAGATGATTACCAATGGTATGCCAGGGTACAAATTATATTGCAATGATAGAGTGGAGCAATGCTCAGGTTGGCATAGAGTCCAACAGGATAATGATCCTGCAAGAAACCAAATGCATCATCAAATCTTTATGGAAAGAAATCCTTTGTGTGTTGGGGAAGTGTATAGCGATAGGAGTATATTACTAACCACCTGGCCAAAATGATGAGACAAACAGTGAAATGCTAAGAGAACATAGGGAAGCTAATCTAATTGGTAGTGCAGTAATAATGGAAGATTTCAATTACCCCAATATTGACATGGTAAGTGTAACATCAGAACATGCTAGAGAGATAAAGTTCTTTGATGGAATAAATGACAATTTTATGGAGCAATTGGTTCAGGAACCAGCAAGAGAGGGAGCAATTTTAGATATAATTCTCAGTGGAGTGCAGGATTTGGTGTGAGAGGTAATGGTGATGGGACCGCTTGGCAATAGTGATCATAATGGGGCAGATTTTAAAACATCCGCACATGGTGTACATTTGTGTGCGCAACCCGGCAAGCACAAATGTATGCCCGATTTTATAATAATGGCACTCAGCCGTGCGCATGTTATAAAATCAGGGGTCGGTGCACGCAAGGGGGTGCAAAATTGTGCACCTTGCGCGCGCTGAGCCACACTGCCTTCCTCCGTTCCCTACCCCCGCACCCCACCTTCCCTTCCCTTCCCCTAACTCCCGGCCCCAGCCCTAAGCTAAACCCCCCTTACCCAGTTACACCTGCCTTGGGCAGGCGCAAGTTGTGCGCGCCGGCCGATGGCCGGCCCACGATCCCAGGCACAACAGCAAATGGCCGCTGTGCCTGGAGGCTTCAGCCCCACTCACGCCCTGCCCCTTTTTTCAAGCCCCTGGACTTACACGCTTCCTGGGGCTTTATGCGCACCACCGGGCCTTTTGAAAATAGGCCCAGCATGCATAGGGCTTTGAAAATCTGCCCCAAAATGATCAAATTTGAATTAATGACTGGAAGGGGAACAGTAAGTAAGTCCAAGACTCTTGCACAAAACTTTGAAAAGGGAAACTTTGATAAAATGAGAAAAATAGTTAAGAAAAAACTGAAAGTTGCAGCTACAAAGGATAAGAATGTGCACCAGGCATGGACATTGTTAAAAAATACCATCTTAGAAGCCCAGTCCAGATATATTCCATGCATTAAGAAAGGCAGAAGGAAGGTCACATGTTTGCCAGCATAGCTAAAAAGTGAGGTGAAAGAGGTAATTTTAGCCAAAAAATCTTCATTCCAAAACTTGGAAGAATGATCCATCAGAGGAAAACAGGATAAAGCATAAGCACTGGCAAGTTAAATGTAAGACATTGATAAGATAGGCTAAGAGATAATTTGAAAAGGAATTAGCCATAGAGGCAAAAACTCATAATAAAAACTTTAAAAAATATATCTGAAGCAGAAAGCCTGTGAGGGAGTCGGTTAGACTGTTAGATGATCGAGGGGTTAAAGGGGCACTTAGGGGCAGATTTTCAAAGGGGTACACGCGTAAGATACGTGCGTACCTCCCCAAAATCCTGCCCCAAGCTCCCCCTGCGCGCGCCGAGCCTATGTCGAATAGGTTTGGCGGCGCGCGCATGCCCCAGGACACGCCTAAGTGCAGGAGCTTTCCTGGGGAGGCGTGTCGAGGGCGTGCTGTGGCGTGTCGCGGTGGCGCGTCATCCGGGGGCAGGGCTGTGGGCGTGGTTCCAGCCCAGGGGCATTTTGGGGGTGTGGCCAAGGCCTCCGAAACTGCTCCCAGGCCGGGGAATCGTGCGCTGGCGGCCGGCCCGGCATGCACAAGTTATGCCTGCCTCGGGCAGACATAACTTTCGAAATAAAGTTAGGGGGGGAATTACTTAGGGCTGGGGGGTGAGTTGGTTAGGTAGGGGAAGGGAGGGGAAGGTGGGGGGAGGTGGAAGGAAAGTTTCCTCCGAGGCCATTCCGATTTAGGAGCAGCCTCGGAGGGAACGGAGGCAGGCTGCACGGCTCGGCGCGCACAGGCTGCCGATTTTGGGCAGCCTTGCGCGCGCCGACCCTGGATTTTAATGATATGCACGGCTATGCGCGTATCTATTAAAATCCAGTGTACTCTTGTTTGCGCCTGGTGCACGAACAAAAGTACGCACGGGCGTACTTTTTAAAAATCTACCCCTTAGGGAAGATAAGGCCATTACAGAAAAGCTAAACAAATTGTTTGCTTTGGTGTTTACTGAAGAGGATGTTGGGGAGATACCCAGTCCAGAGACGGTTTTCAAGGGTGATGATTCAGATGAACTGAACCAAATCGCAGTGAACCTGGAAGACGTGGTAAGCCAAATTGACAAACTGAGGATTAGTACATCACCTGGACCAGATGGTATTCACCCTAGGGATCTGAAAGAACTAAAAAATAAAATTTCAGACCTATTACAATTAGGGGCAGATTTTAAAACCTGCGTGCGGGCGCAGATTTGTTCCCAAACCCAGCGCAAACAAATATACGCCCGATTTTATAACATGCATGTTCTGCCGCACGCATGTTAAAAAATCCAGGGTCGGCGCACGCAAGGCGGTGCACAATTGTTCAACTTGCATGTACCGAGCCGCACAGGCTGCCTCTGTTCCCTCCCTTCCCCTGTTTAACCCACCCCACAGCCCTAACTAGATCCCCCCCTACCTTTATTTCAGAAGTTACGCCTGCCTGACGCAGGCATAACTTGCGCGTGCCGGCGCGCCATCCTCTGGCATAGGCTGCTGTGCCGAGGACTCAGGACTGCCCCCGGACTGCTGCCACGCCCCCAGAACCGCCCCCAGACCGCCGCCACGCCCCGGAACCGCCCCTTTTTCGACACCCCGGGACATACGCGAGTCCCGGGGCTTGTGTGCGCCGCCGAGCTTATGCAAGATAGGCTCGGTGCGTGCAGGGGCAGTTTGGGGCAGCTTTCGGGGGTTACACACATATGTTACACGCATAACCCTTTGAAAATCTGCCCCTTAATTTTTAACCTATCATAAAAACCATCCATTGTACCCGAAGACTGGAAGGTGGCCAATGTAACCCTGATATTTTAAAAGGGCTCCAGGGGTGATCCAGGAAACTGTAGACCGGTGAGACTGACAGTGCTGGGAAAAATCTTTAAAACTTTTATAAAGAATACAATCACAAAATAATTAGATAGACATAGTTTAATGAGACATAGCCACCATGGATTTACCAAGGGGAAGTCTTGCCTCACAAATTTCCTACATTTTTTTGAAGGGGTGAATAAACATGCGGACAAAGGTGGCCCAGTAGATGTGGTATATTTGGATTTTCAGAAGGCATTCAACATAGTTCTTCGTGAGAGGCTTCTAAGTAAACTAAAAAGTCATGGGTTAGTGGATTGCAAACTGGTTAAAAGACAGGAAACAATAGGATTAAATGGTCAGTTTTCACAGTGGAAAAAGGTGAACAATGGAGTTCCTCAGGGATCTGTACTTGGACTGGTGTTTTTTTTTAATATTTATAAATAATCTGGAAGGGGGTACGACAAGTGAGGTGATTTAATTTGTGGATGACACAAAATTAAGTAGAGTAGTTAAATCTCAAGCAGATTATTATAAATTGCAGGAGGACCTTGTGAGACTGGAAGACTGGGCTTCTAAATGGCAGATGAAATTTAATGTGGAGTAGTGCAAGGTGATGCATATAGGGAAAAATAACCCTTGCTATAATTACACAATGTTAGGTTCTTAGGTTACCACCCAGGAAAGATATCTAGGCATCATAGTGGATAATACATTGAAATTGTCGGTTCAGTGTGCTAAGCAGTCAAAAAAGCAAACAGAATTAGGAATTATTAGGAAGGGAATGGAAAATAAAATGGTGGCTGTCATAATGCCTTTATTTCACTCCATGCTGAGACCACACCTTGAATACTGTGTGCAATTCTAGTCGCCACATCTCAAGAAAGATATAGTTGCACTGGAGAAAGTGCAGAGAAGGGCAACCAAAATGATAAGGGGTATGGAATGGCTCCCCTATGAGGAAAGGCTAAAGAGGTTAGGACTAGGGATGTGAATCGTTTTTTGACGATTTAAAACAATCGTCAGATATATTTTAAATCGTCAAAAATCGTTAGAGCCGCGATATAATAGCAATTCCCCCGATTTATCGTCAAAAAATCGTAAATCGGGGGGTCCAGCAGGGGTCCGGGAGCGATCTCCTGCACTCGTGACATCGGGTGACAGGAACCAAAATGGCGCCGGCGCTACCTTTGCCCTGTCATATGGTAAGGGCAAAGGGCCACCGGCGCCATTTCTATTAACGCAGCCATGGCCCGAGAGCGGGAGATCGCGCCGGGACCCCCCACTGGACTCCAGGTAATTTAAAACATTTTGGGGGGGTGAGGGAGGGTGAGGGATTTGTTTTAAAGGGTCGGGATGGGTTTTAGGGTTGTTTTGGTGTGCCGGTTTTCCCGCCCTCCCCGATTTACGATTTTTTACGATTTTTTAACAAAAAAAACCCATGACGATCAGATTTCCCTCCCCCACCAGGCAAAATCGATCGTTAAGACGCTCGATCACACGATTCACATCCCTAGTTAGGACTGTTCAGTTTGGAGAAAGAGACGGCTCAGGGAGGATATGATAGAGGTCTACAACATCATGAAAGGACTTGAACAGGTTAATGTATATCAATTGTTTACTGTCTCAGATAATAGAAAGACTAGGAGGCACTCCATGAAGTTAGAAAGTAGCTCATTTAAAACAAATTGAAGAACTTTTTTTTTCACTCAGCACATAGTTAAGCTCTGGAATTCATTGCCAGAGGATGTGGTTATGGCAGTTAGTGTAACTGGGGTTAAAAAAGGTTTGGATAAGTTCCTAGAGGAAAAGTCCATAAACTGCTGTTAATCAGCAAGGAATATAGGTTGAGATCTATTTAATGTTTGTGTACTTGCCAGGTACTTGTGACTTGGATTGGCCACTGTTGTTGCTTTTTTAACCACCACAGCACACTGAGTGTGAGAGAGATGAGGGTGAGAGAAAGGGAGTGGAAGTGTGAATGAGGAGAGGGAAAGAAAGTGTGGCTAGAGGGGCAGAAGAAGAGAGTGTGATAGAGGCGTGATTAGAGAAAGGGAGTGCAAGTGAGGAGGTGACAAGAGACAGGAGAGAAAGGGAATGAGAGGAAAAGAAGGGGGTGGAGGAAAGAGGTAGAAAGGGGAGTGAAGTTGAGAGAGCAAGAGTATATGGAGGGTGCGTGAATTGAGAGAGTGTACACCACCTTGCCATTCACCTTCCACCACTCCCCCAGGAGGCAGATACTGAGGAAAGGGGGAGGCAGGTGGTAGGCATAGCCAGCTTTAGGGGTGTGCGATTTGTGCGACCGCACAGGGCATTGTGACTGAGGGGGCATCATGACCTGAGGAGAGGCTCGGCAAAGCCACAGTGAACTGCATCCAGCCATAACCCAATGAGAGAGGAGGCCTGGTTGGGCTGCAGTAGACTCCATACTGCTGCAGACTGAAAGAGAAGGCCAGCAGAGCCTTGGTGGACTCCATTCTGCCATGGCTCGAAGAGAGGAGACACAGTGGGGTAGATTTTATAAACTTACGCGTGCGCGTACTTTTGTTCTCACACCAGGCGCGAACAAAAGTACGCCGTATTTTATAAGACACGCGCGTAGCGTGTCTTATAAAATCCGGGGCTGGCGCACACAAGGGGATGCACATTTGTGCACCTTGCGCGAGCCGAGCCCTCGCGCGCTGCCCGTTCCCTCCACCCCCCTGCACCTTCCCCTCCCTTCCCCTACATAACCCACCCCCCCCGGCCCTATCTAAACCCCCCCCCTACCGTTGTCGGCAGATTTACGCCTGCCAGAGGCAGGCGTAAATCTGTGCGCACTAGCGGGCTGCTGGCGCGCCATCACCCGACCCGGGGGCTGGTCCGGAGGCCTCAACCACGCCCCCGGGCCGGCGTTACGCCCCCGACACGCCTCCCGCCCCACCCCGAAATTCGCGCCACCCACCCGACATGCCCCCGACACGCCCCCTTTGCAAAGCCCCGGGACTTACGCGCGTCCCGGGGCTTGCGCACGCCGCCGAGCCTATGCAAAATAGGCTCGGCGCGCGCAGGGGCCTTTTAAGAGGGTTACACGCATAACTTATGCGTGTAACCCTTTTAAAATCCGGCCCAGTGAGACTATGGCAGACTCCATCCTGTCACAGCTCGAAAAGAGAAGGATAGCGGAGCTGTATCAGACTGAAGGGAGGGAGACACTCTGCATGTCTGTGTGTGAGAAAGAGCCTATGTTTATGTGTGTTTGTGAGTCTGTGTGTTTGTATAAGAGCCCGTGTTTGTATATGTGAGGGAAAGAGAGCCTGTGTATGTGAAAGAGGGAATGTGTGTAAGAGGATGGGCATATGCTTGAGAGTGGGAGTTTGTGAGAGAATGAATATGTATAAATGTGTGTGTGTGTGTTTGAGAGAGGGAGCGTGAGCTTGTGGGCATGTGTGTGAGCCTCTGTCGTATACAGGTTCTCACATGCACACACACATAGGCTTTCTCTCTCAAACACACACATAATGGGGTCAGTTTTAAAAGAAGCACACATGTGTCCATATGTGTGCGTTTCTCGGCAGCAACCCACAACTCACACACACAAGGGTGGGGGGATGTTCAAATTACATGCGGCGACGCGATCGACCATTTTTCCAGTTCCTTCCCATTCCACTTCAATGAAGTCTGTTTGTGTGTGTGTGTGTGTGTGAGGAAGAGCCTGTGCATGTGAGAAGAGGGAGTGTGTGAGAGTATGGGCATGTGTACGAGAAAGGGAGTGTGTGAGAGAATGAACAAGTAGAGAGAGCATGATGAGAGCCTGTGTGTGTGTGTGTATGTGTGTGTGTGCGTGTGTGTGCATGTGTGTATGTGTGTGTGAGTGAGAGCTTATTGTGGTTTCCAGTTTGGTTTTTGTCTGTATGTTTCTATTTATACTTTATGGTCTCTTTATTCTTTATTTGGAGAAGCTATAGTGTATGTGGATTTTCAGACGGCATCTGACAAAGTCTTTTGTTAGATACTCCTTAGAAAATTAAAAAGTCATGGGATAGGAGATAAGGCCCTATTATGGATTATGAACTGGTGAAAAGATAGAAAACAGAGAGTAGGGCTAAATGGTCCATTTTCTCAATGGAGAAGGGTGATTAGTGGAAAGCTCCAGGAATATGTACTGGCACTGGTGCTTTTTAAAGCACTTATAAATTATTTTAAAATGGAACAATGAGTGAAGTGATCAAATATCAGACAACATTAAATTATTCCAAGTTGTTAAATCACAGTTGGCTTGAGAGAAATTGCAGGAGGACCTCGAGAGAATGGGAGACTGGGCATCCAAATACAGATGAAATTTAATGTGGACAAATGCAAACTGAATGATATAGGGAAAAATAATCCAAACTAGACCTACATGATGTTAGGTGGCATATTAGGAGTCACCACCCATGAAAAGGATCTAGGCGTCATTGTGGACAATACATTGAAATCCTTGGCTCAGTGTGCAGCAGCAACAGTCAAGAAACAAATAGAATGTTAAGTATTTTTAGGAAAGGAATGGAGAATAAATTGGGTAATATTATAATACCTCTGTATCTCTCCTTGGTGCGACCATCTAGAGTATTGTGTAAAATTCTGGTTGCCACATCTCAAAAAAGATATAGTGCAACTATAAAAGGTACAGAGAAGGGTGACCTAAATGATAAAGGGGATGGAATGGTTCCCTTATGAGGAAAGGCTAAAGAGGTTAGGGCTCTCTGGCTTGGAGAAGAGATGGCTAAGGAAGATATGATAGAGGTCTATAAAATCATGAATAGTGTGGAACAGGTAAATGCGGATTGGTTATTTATGCTTTCAAAAAATGAAAAGACTTGGAGACACTTCCTCTGATTTAAATCAAATCAGAGGAAATATTTTTTCATTGCATGCACATTTAAGCTCTAGACTTCATTGCCAGAGGATGTGGTAACGGCAGTTAGTGTATCTTGAGTTTAGAAAGGTTTGCACAAGTTCCTGGAAGAACAGTCCATAGTTATTAACCAGGCAGATTGAGGGAAAGCCATTACTTATCCTTGGGCATTAGTAGCATGGATTGTATCTACTTTTTGGGATCCTGCCAAGTACTTTAGATCTGGATCAGCCACTGTTGGGAACAGGATACTGGGCTTGATGGACCCTTGGTCTAACACAGTATGGCAGTTCTTATGTTCTTATCTATGGGTAGCTAGACAAAATATCTATTTAATGTTTAGTTTTTAAATATTGAACTCATAAAGTCTAGCTCTAACTGAGCAGTTACTTTTCTTGATTTAATTCCCTAACTATACACCAGAGAAGGACTAAACCCTTTTATTCTCTAAAAGAAAATAAAGACTGCAGTTTATCGTGGTAAAAACAATTAGAACTTTTTACACACCTTTCTTTTTTTATCTTCTGGATGCTTAATGTGGCTTACTCTGGCCAGCTGACTGCAAAAGCTAGAGGGACGAGTATTAGTTCCTATCAAATTGTCAGGATATGGGGTCCACCTGCAAATAAATGGCTCCAATCCAGGATTTCAAGTGGGAATTATTTTAGTGTACTCTTTAACAGAGAGTAAGTATGTCCTGGTTTTCACTTGCAGGATTATGTATTGGGTTAATAGATTCCTTCTCTTCGAAGACAACATGGGAATTCAGGTCCAATAGCAACTTAAGAAGGCAAACTCACAGTTTAGCCTGGTTCAGGTCAGGTTACACAGTTAACACAGAGATTCAATAGTTTCAAGCATAAATACATTTATCTACAGAAATACAAGACGCATGGTCTCCTCTGGATTGCATTGCTGAGAATACTGGGTTTTTTTCCCAGCAGCTCCCCTTTTGAACCCCTAAGGTCCAGTCTGGATCGATAGGGGCAGCGTTGCAGGCGTGGGCTTGGGAAAGCAAGCAAGCCCTTTCAGTTTGTTCAGCTTCCCTTTCAGGTGGCTCAGAATCAATGCCCCTGCCTCTCTTCCCTGTTTGTTAGACTATGTACACTCTGTGACAAGCTTTTGAGAGCCATCTTCTCTCCTCCAGGTCTGTGAAGAAACAACGCTGTTACATTGGGCTTAAGAGTACAGAGTCATCTAGATCCTAGGTATGTGCATATGTCATTACAGTTCAATGAAGGGAAAGGGTGGAGGGAGGAGGGGGGCAGGGGCGGGGGAATCCAAAGGTGATGACATAGTTGCAGTTGAAAGGGCCTATATCTGATAATAGGTGAGAAAGCCAATGTCCTTATTAAGTTCTTTTGGGTTTGTTTCAAAGTATTTCAACTCAAAACATGGTTATTCAGCCTAGCATTCCCAGAGCCCTCTTGTTAACCAACTACTTTCTCTTCTTAGCCTACACAGTCCCTTCCAATTTCCCCTCTTAAGTATATCCTGTTGTTAATTTTGCTCTCAGACCCACTCTCCTTTTCATTTTCTCACCCTGCTTCCCTCGACAAGGACCATTGATCCCTGCTGGTCCGGCCTTTTTCACGTCTCCTTCTTTTCAAGCTCGTTGCTCTCCTTCTTTCATTCCGTTTCTCCCCCCCCTGGCAACCTACCCAAACTGTTTTAGACTTTCCAACGCATATTTTTTTTCCTTAGTGCTTCTTCACTCTAATCTTTGCTCTCGCTATTATTTAACGCATTTTCCTTGTTACTCTAAGTTGTTTTATTTGAGATGTTAAATCAAAATTGTTTAGATGTTCTATGTAATTGCTCAAGGGCAAGCATTTTTTTGTTTCACTGTAAACCGGTTTGATTTGTATCGAATGCAAGAAGATCGGTATATAAAAGTAAAAAATAAATAAATAAATAAATCTTGATGTAAAATGTTTTCCGTTCTCATATTCTTCTAAAGGTACCTTTAAATACCTGATTGTGAGGTCATTAAGGGAATGATCTCCCTTTCAGTCGTGTTTACCTACTGAGATGTCATTCTGATTTGCTCTGTAATACTTTATATCTGTGCAGATTAATTCCTGCAAACAGCATTGAAAATAAATTAAGTAATAAAAAGGTAAAGACAGAAAAGAAAAAAAGGGGGATGAGAGAACATAGGAAAGGGAATGGGCCCTGAAACCAGAGAAAAGATTCTGCATTAGAGGGTGTAAGAACAAGAAAAGATGACAGGAAGATTAAGAGCTGAATCAGTAAGCAAGGCACAACACAAAGGGAAGTTACCTTAAGGAAAGACAAGCAAAAAGTGAGGTGACAAAGCAGCACAGCATGGTGGATGGCAACCATAAAATGAAGGGAAGGAGGAGAGGAGAGAGGAATGGGCAGAAGCTGGAGGAAAGGAAGACGAGAGATTTGTTATGATGGGCATTTAGTCATTTGAATGCCTGATTCAGAGATCAGGTGGCCCTTTAGCTCACCGTGAGAACCTCTCAGCATTAGCAAAAGACTATAGTATGCCATTGTACAGTAAATGGATCTCATAAGACTTGGGGATCATATAATGAATTCAAAAATGGTCTAATCCTGAGTATTATTTACAGTTTCAGACACCTGGAATGGCCGGGAGAATCTCTCCTGATTGTTTTTTCATTGTTTCTTTCTGAACAGCAGATGAAAAGTTCCAGCAGAAACAGGTTGACTATGGGAACATTTTCACATGTCCCCTCCAGTTAATGCAATATGGTTCTCTGATACTGTGTTGCACTGCAGGCTCAAGGGATGTGCTTGTCCCACCCTGATGTTTTTCAGAAAGTATCTCCCTCTGTGGGTACATTATTCATTTCCTCGAACCAAACGCTGTGGGTGCTGCCAAGGATGTCCCGTGAATAATTTACTGAAATGTATCTGATTTGAAAGAAAAAAGTCTATGCCGTAATTTGTATAGAGTGGCTATTTGTCTTCCTGTTCCAGCTTAGAGGATTTTTGTTTTTCTGAGGCTGCAGGAACAGTATAAATCTGGGCAGTGACTCCTGTGTGTCCTCTATGTAAGGGAAAGGCTAGGTTAGAGTAGCCTACACTAGGCCATAGGCTTATAGTTTGGGTATTCAGTCCACTCTGACAGGCCGATGCAATAAGGAGGTTAACATATGTGTTTACTTGTGGTTGGGCATGTGTTTCGAATGTGTAAAAATAGCATCCGATGCAGGAAGGAGATTAGCGTGTCTGAAATGCACACCCTAACAAAAGCATACCAGATAGCGCCCATCATATTTAAATTCCATGTAGATGAGGATATTACTTATTACCACCCGATGCAGCAAAGCTTACCCAAAGGTTGCAGGCCCAACACACATTTTTTTAACATGGGGAATTTAACTCCCACTCCAGAGGTGGAGTAAAGTTAACTCGCAGTCAAGGGCTCATGAGAAACATAAAAAAATATGATCCTCCTCCTTAGTATCATCCTGAATCATGAATTTACTGATTCTGGTGGAGAAAAATATAAATACATTGAAAGAGAAGCACACTTTTCTTATGACTGCAAAATAACCAAAAAGAAACATGATCAAAATGGACACTCATATTGAGTGCCCATTGCAATGGGCACCCGATGCAAAAAACTCCTTTGAGCAACAGAAAGTCATATGAACCCCCCTCACAAAAGATGGAGGTTTGAGCATGCTACTATTATTTAAGTGACGTTCAGCAGAGAAAAAAAGGAGGACAATGCAACTATGTAACTTAAGCCGCCAGCCCAAGAAATTGAAAAGATTGCTAGACTCCTTACTGTGAAGGTACTTAAATGACCACTGAGTAGATTAGTCAGAGATTCATGTAAGGAATTTGCATGTCACAGTCCCCTGGACTACTGCTGGTAATTTTGAATGAAATATCACTAAAAATCAAAGGATCCAAACTCCTAAATTACAGAACTATGACTGTGAAAGAGCTTTATGAGAGAAATGTACTGGAGAACAGTCCTAGGAAGCAAACATATTCTCACTCTGACTAAAAATGGTATTCAGACACTTGGGTGGCAAGTTCCCAGACAACAGAAGGGCAGCCAGGCAGAATGGAGGGACCTGCACACAGTTGCTTTCTGTTGTCCTGCCTGGGCCTTGGCCTTTTGCTTAGAGAAGATGACCCATACAGAGTCAGACAACAGAGAAAGAAAAACTTAGTCTTTTGGCTGAGAGAATGTGACTTATTCAGGCTGGCTAATAGCGAATGACTAGTCATGGGCTTAGCAAATCTAAAATAACTGAAAAATGAGACTGCAAAGGCCCGAATCACTGAATGCTAAACAGAAATGAGCCTACTAGAGCTGAAAAACCTAAGCCAGGGAAAACTCTCCTACCAAGGGAGGAGAACAGAAGGACAGCAGCAGATCTGGAGATGAGTGATCCCCAGGGAATAAGGATAACTAGCAGCAGATCAGGAGGTAGAGTTGGGGCCCCCAGGAGGGTGTGGACCCCAGTGACAGACCAGGAGGGAAGTTGGGTCTCCCAGGAGGGTGTGGACCACCACGGCAGTTTAGAAGGTGGAGTTAGGTCCTCCAGGAGGGCAAGGACCCCAGCGGCAGACCAGAAGGTGGAGTTGGGTCCCCCAGGAGGTCGTGGACCCCAGCAGCAGTCCAGAAGGCAGAATCAGGTCCCCCAGGAGGGCTTGGATCCCAAGACTGGCAAGGACTTTTCCGCAGAACAGACCTCTCAGTGGAGCAGGAGGAGACAGTTTAGATACAACAAACCCCCCAGGCCAACACTGCCTACCAGCCCAGTTGCATCTTTTACATGGGTGAGACTTGGGAAAAAAAGAGGGAGGATAATAATAATGCTTGTAAAAATGAAAGGGGCCCCTTCTGTTTCATATAGTGGTATACTGTGGGGGCCAACTACCCCAAATTGCCAAATATTAAATGATCTTGCTACCTTGTAGAAATGTATATAGTTGTGTGGCCTGAGACTATTAACTATGAGTAGATAAGTGTGCTGTTTGACAACCTTTTAGCGATGTACATAGTCATGTAGAAATGTATATGCTTGTAAAGTCTAATAAACCTGTAAATATTTGTACATACTGCCTGTCTTGTTCACAGTTCCATTTGTTTCCCTGGGGAAGGGAGGGAAATCCCACCCAGTAACACCTTCTTGCCCAGGTGGAAGCACCAGGCGCTAAGAATGTGAGGACCGACAGAGTCTGTCCTAGGGGGGGCTCCTGCCAGGTCAGTAGTTAAGGGGGCATTGCACACAATTCTCCCTTAGTGTGCCCTTTTTTATGTTGCTCCTATTTCACTCTTATTAAAATACTGCAGCGACCACACAGGGGATGTGACTGCATGTATGTTAGGAAAATGGTCACTCAATGCAGGCACCCGTTTTGAGTGCACATTTTAATGCATAGGCCTGTGAGACAGACACAGAAAGTTTCTAGGAAAAAACATCCACAAATTTTCACAAATGATGGAAGCCCATGACAAGCTGATACAAAAGTTTATCAGTTGAAAATATACATGACTAGGCCCACCTTCTTAAATAAATCAGCACCAACATTCTGGCTCCTGAATAAATTATAATTTATTTTATTTGTGTGACTTGATTTTCAATTTGTGAAAGACTTTTGGAGGGAAGAATAGTTAGTTTGTATGGAGCACCCGGCCAGGAAATGTTGCCTGTGGAGAATGTTGCCTGTGGAGAATGTGGAGAATGTTGCCACCAGATGATGGTCTTTTACATTATTATTATTTTTTTTTATTTTATTTTTTTGTTACTGTCAATTCTTTGGGCAAATTTCTATGCACAGAGCATAACCCTATATGATATTGCTGTTTGGCAAGTGATTTATTTATTTGCTTTTGACAAGTCACTCATCCTTATCGGCAAGGGTTCTTGAGCCATCTGATCTGAACTGCTCAGTCTAGGACTATAGTAGATCTCTTCCTTGACAAAGATCCCAGAACAGCAAAGAATTAAAAAAAAAAAAAAAAAAAAAGAAGAAGCTGTGCAGATCATTTAAACACTGTTCTCACTCCTGAGATTTTATGAGGACACAGGCTGACCTCATTGAGGACGGAGGTTGGGGGAGCCTGCCCTTTGCCAGTACATTACATTAAAATGCTTGGGTAAGTGCACTTTGACAGAATTGAGAGAAAGTGAAATTGGGCTATGGGAACAATCACTCCGCCCTCTTCTCTGGTGAATGAAACAAGGTTTACTTGATTCTTGCCCTGTCAAGAGGATGCTGCTTGTTAAAATTGCCAACTGTTCTGTACCGCTGTTAGGCTTCTTTGCACACAAGCATGCACCCTACTATCAGTAAGGAAATTACATTGTGTCTTCAGTGTTCTGGAATGTCTGAAACATATATCAGGTTGATAAATTTTAGAGTTGAAATGTTCCAGGGACTAGAGAAATTTACGTGCAGACACAGCACTGCTTAATGATTTGCGGACCTTAAAATGAGGGAGCTGATAGAAAAGGCAATTGAAGCAGCTCAGAGCTTCATTCTGTCTTATAGTTTGGGTGGGCACTATAGGACCAGCATTTGGAGCATCCCTGCTCCTTACAGGAACTAAGCACTGCTTTGGGGCAGAAAAATCTCTTCACAGAGCTCTGAGTCTCTATCTCCTGCTTGGTCATGTTGTGCTTCCCAAGGGGTGCCAGGCTGGCTCTGTTCATAAAGTAAATAATCTTGTACTAATTATCTGTGTATGTGACACATTGCTGACAAACTGGTACACAATTCCATACAGAAAATCTCACTAAAATTTCACCAGACTTCATGTTTTAGGCCAGGGTGACAATGGCCTATGTATCCTGGGAGGTGCTCTCAGACTGTCCACTTTGGAAAAAAGTCTACCAGCTCTTTTTACCTAAGGACTTTGCACCAAGTTTCAAAGAAAAAGGAAGCAACAACTCTCTCTTTCAAATGTGCCATGGGTATGGACTTTTGCACCTGTTTTTTGAGGGGGTAGATTTTTTTTTTTAATCTATCAGGTTCATCCTGCTCCTCTGTACTTCCTACTCAGTTGGAACCAGGGCTGGGATCAGGTATCATGGGCCCTCACACCTATCTAGGAAATATTTTTCCTGATTTTATATCCTCCCCCCCCACCCCCATTGGTTTTAGTCCACTCATTTACTCATTGCAATGATGATCCTGGGCTGAGGGCCATGCACCAACCATGGCTCCTTCTAAAACCCTGTAATCAGAGGCCCTGAATCTAGCCAGTAGGTGTCAGCCTTCATCAATGATCATACTTTCCCCCTCCCCATATCCCTGGGGACTGTGAACTCTGCCTCTGCAGCATCCTGTTAAAAGTGGTAACTTCTGACTAATTAAATCAATTAATACCAGTTTCAAATAGTTTAAAATAGATTTAATAATGAAGGAAGACATTGATTCCTTCATGGAGAAGCGACACAAAACAAGTGGAATATAATTCTAAGCTTGCTCAAAGATCTGACGTGAGTGCTCAACCTTATAAAGGGATTCCATCAGCCCATCCCAGAATGTCTGCAAAAGCCAACCCATTTACCTTACAGCCAATCAGTATATTTTAGCATGTGTCGTGCTCTTACTGTAGGGGCCTCTTGTTACCAGAAGTAGAGAATAAGAACAAATTAGTTTCGTTTTCCTAGGAATTATGTCATCTGTGCTGGCTGATTCTCTGGTAAGTTTAGTTATCATAGTGCTTCATAGTGCTATCAATCCACTCAGCGCTGGGTATTCTTACATCCGCCCCTTTGAAGGGTGACGGCTAGGAGCCCTTCACACCTATCTGCGTCGCATATCGCCTGTCTTAGGTTGTCCAGCCTAGTTAAGGCTAATCCTTACTGGCTAGAGACATTACACGTCATGGGCCAATATGCTCGTTTTTCACAGATAGTCGTCACAGGTGGTGGGGAATGGTTCAGTGTCATCGTTGGAATCCAGAAGCATCAGGTTCAAGGTTTCAGCTTGATTGAGCATGATCTGAGTGCTGGTCTGTGTTATCAGCATTTCAGAGACTTGATCGCGGCATCTTCGTAGGCAGATACAGAGGCATGGTAAACAGTGGCAGACTACAAGCCCAAGTAAGTCAATCGTACACATGGAGCCAATTAGAATTTTGAATCCTGAACCTAAACTAGAAAACCATGAGCCAAGGGATCCAAATGGATCACTGACATCAAGTCCTTTCCAAGTTTGCACTGGTACATGTGCAATTGATATCATGTTGCGGGTGATTTCTTCACTTTACCCTCGTCGTCCATTTGAAGACAACAGTTACTGAGGTTAAATTTACCACATAATCCTCCTTCTGCAGCTAGTATGTTATCTAATGTTAGACGATTCTGGTAAATGGTATTCCAGAAACCCTTTTGCTGAGCGACTAATATTCTCAGTGCTTTAGCAGTTTCATTAGTAATTATTTCAACAACAGCTTGCAATCTTATAATACGATTTAACATATAAATTGGAGTTCTGTAACCCCAAGAGCCATTCTGATAGGTTAAAATATTGAGCCAATAAGAATTTACCATTTGAGCTTACATGGTATAGTTGAGAAAAGATTGAGACAAACAAGAGGAATTGCCTATAGCCATAGTGTGTAATACTGTGTAAGGGCTATGGATGCACTTTGTTGCAACAATGGAGTGGGCCAATATCCACTGCGCTTTATTTGAGTTAGGATCGGTGCTTTTGCACATGGGTGTCACAAATATAGCAATCAGGAGGGATAACCTAGCAGAGCAGTTGGACATCATTCTTAAAAGGTACAGAGATAGTATTAAGAGGTAATCCATTGGAATAGACAAGGAGGAGAAGGAAAAAACAACAAACAAAAACATAAGGCACGTTCTGGTCATAGGTAGGAGTAGGTACAGTTGCACATCCTTGTAAGAGTAAGCCTCAGTTAGAATGGAAATTTCTACAAGGAGATCAATCTCAGAATAAGCACAAAGGCCATAAAACTACCAGGAAATATTTTTGAGAGGGTGTAAACAAACTCCAGGTAAAATCTGAGAGGAAGTGTTACAGGAAGAAATGTTCAAAAAGGTTACAGAGAAATCAGAGTATAAAGGGAATTGTTAGCTTCGTGGACCCTTGGGCCGATCGGAACCGAAGGATGGAACGCTGTGAGAGGTCACAGCGGTAGTCCCGACCGGGAGGCGGCAAGTACAGACTCGTGGATGGCCGGAGGAGGAACCACGGAAGTCCTATGCGACCAAGGGCTTTGGCGAGGCGGGAGGAGATGGTGAGGCTGGCACGGTGGTGAGAGGGTCTTCGCCCTGGAAGCCGGTCCTCCCCCGAGAGGAGCTTGTAGGAGTCCGGCCGCTGGGACTTAGGTGATTCACCCTGGAAGCCGGAGTCCCCCCAGGAGGAGCCCGTAGGAACCCGGCCGCTGGGACTTAGGAGGGCCCGCGGGGGCCGAGTCTCGAAGGGATCCTAGGTCGAGTGCCAGAGGGTCGTTGCTCACCAGTCCAGGGTCGTGCACAGAGAATCGCCGCTTGCCAATCCAGAGTCAGGAACCAGAGAATCGTCGCTTGCCAAACCAGAGTCAGAAACCAGAGAATCGTTGCTTGCCAAACCAGAGTCAGAAACCAGAGAATCGTTGCTTGCCAATCCGGAGTCAGGAACCGATGGGACACCAAAACGTAACAGGAACACAGCAACTGGGAACAGGAAAACCTGGGAACCTCGTTGCAAGGCCAGGAACGTTGTGACTGCAGGGCTTAAATAGCCCTGCAGCGTCGGACGTCACCAGCTGGTTCCCTGCATTTCCCGCGCTGGCCCCTTTAAGAACAGGGGCCTGCCGCGCGCGCGTGGCTAGGGGGCGGGGCCAGCCGCGGGAGGACGCCGACAGCTAGCTCGGCGTGGGAGCGCCGAGCCCGGGGCCTGCGCAGCCTGAACGCGGCTCGGGGAAGCCCGGAACCAGGTCGGGGCAGGCGGTGGACCTCGTCTGGGTAAGTGGCGGTCCCGGGGACGGCCCGGGATCGCAACAGGAATAGGATATTGGAATATAAAAGGCCAGCAAAGTAATTACTATAGGTACAGGCTGAAGAAGAAAGAATAAGTCAAAGAGATGCAGAGGTACCAACAGTAAGACGAGTGGAAGAATGCTAGAAATAGCTTACAGCAAATAGGACAGCATGTATTTAACATACACTGGTGTAGCAGAAATATATATATATACATAAGAAAAGGGAGATCCAGAGAAAAACCAGATAGTTAAAGAATAAGGGTGTGTATGGCCAAGCCAAATCATTACCACATCTATAGGTCACATCCCAGGATGCGGGCAGGGGACATACTTAAAAATGAGGGAAACCGACCTTTCGGTGGAGAGTCAAAGGGCAGATGTCATAACTAGACCTTGAGGAGTGTCTCATTTGTGGACTTGTATCCATTGTTGGGCGGGGGCTTCAGTAGGGTCAAAACAGGTAATAGTTGTCGGTACATACACTGTATTGTGTGGAATTATGGGAAAAATATGTAACTGTCCCTTGACAATCATAATGGGATTTGTATAGCAGAGTGGAAGTGTCGTACCATCTATAGTGACTGAAATGCAAGCATTACAATTCGGGTCAGTGGTGCATACAGGGAGTATGCCATTCCAAAAGGATAATACACAAAAAAGAATAAACATATTACTGCAAAAAGTCAATACCAAACTGGAAATACAAAAGCAAACTGATAGTAACAACGAAAAGAAGGCAAAGAAAAAGGGCTGTTGAAACATAAGGCAAGTGCAGTCATGTGACAAAGCATCTGTTGGCCCAATAGTGGACAGAATTTTGTCCAAGGATAAGGGATTCAAGAAAATATTTGACCATACTGGGGCATATTACATAAACATATAAGGATATAAGAGGTTGGGGTTAGACTGGAAAATACTACAAAACTTGGAAAAAAAACAGCAGTAATTCTGTCAGATAATGGCAATTTGCAAATAGGTCCAAACAGCATCTGAGGAAGACAAAAACAATGAATATGATGTATGATGGCATTCTTTGAAAACAGTCCAAGTCAGGATAATCTTTGAATTCAATGATGCAGGTAGGGAAAACAGGTCATTCAGCTTAGTGCACGTCAAGGACAGGAGGCACAGCCGTGCAGTTCAACCGTAGGTAGGTTACTTGATCAGAATCTACCATAAGGGCAAAACAAATTCAGATTGATTAGGGAGAAGAGTCCACCACAGACATCCCATCACAGAGAACATTAAACTTTGGCACACAACGTCACTCATTCATCAGGTGCAAGGTCACATGACACAGAAAACAAACAACAAGAAACACATGGTTTACTTCTGATGAGCTCAAACCCTTGATCAAAAATAAAGGTAGGCCAAAAAAAAATGTGAAAAAGTACTGAGATAATGTCTAGATCGATCTAGAATAAAAACAAAAGAAAAAAGCAAAAAGCAAAAAACTGGAAAAAGGAGAAAATGCATCTTCAGCAATCTTCAAAGGTTCATCCGCTATTGACCTGGGGAAATATAAAATCTGAGAACAGATAAAGGTTAGAGGAATTACAGCTCAATTGAAACTAAATATCCTGATATGAATTCAGCAAACTGCAGTCATAAAGCTACTGTTGGTTCTTTAATATGGCTGCGCCACTAGGAGGCACTGTGCTCATGAATATTCAGTTGCTACTCTTTTTTTTTTTTTTTTCTTTCCGTGTAATGGTTGTCTTCGGGAAGACAGTCCTGCCACTCTGTCACAGCAGGGGAAGACAACTCCTTTGCAGCTGGGGAAGGCACTCCTCTCTGGGAAATGACAAAACATTATTAACCGGGGAATGTGACTTACACACCAGGGCAATTGGAAGTGTGCGAGAAAAGGCTGGTGTACTGGAAGTGTGCCAGGACGAGTAACTGCTTCCCAATGTCCCAAGAACTACCATGATAAGTCTCAAAAGCTTTTAATTCCTTACCAATCTGTTTTTAAACTAAAGTTTGTAAACTAAACTGATCAATTCAGTAAAATGGAGTCTTTTTATTTTTTTTTTGTGTTTCCGTAGTCAAATGAAAGGTAAGAATTGAATTAAACCTAAAAACAGTAAATGTCCGGTATGTGTAGTACAAGGATGATGAAAGGAAACGCTGCAAATCTGCAGCACCCTGTAAATTGTCCCACCAGAGAGGGAGACTAGGGATGGCCTCAGCACTGGCCAAAGCCCTGTGTGGGCGGAACTTAGAAAATATAGCTGTTGCAAATAAAATGTAAGAACTATATAATACCTAAGACCAAGAAATGACCTGCGTGTAGTATCCTGAAAATATGTCCTAGCAGATGATGCCTTAAAAGTCAGCTGTGCAGGCAGAGCTGGGAGCAATGGAAAGGATGGCACAGGACAGAGGACAAATGTCCGTGAATGTGCGTTTATGAAAGAAAAAACAAGCAACTTTAAACAGAAAAAGAGAGAGAGAGAGAGAGAGAGCGCACAAGGGTCAGGGTTTTTTGTTTTATTTTTGTTTCCATGTAAAGACAGAGCACGGGCCAGAGCAATGCATGCAGATAATAATGAGCAGTGAACACAGGAACAAAGGGAATGGCTGAGGGAGGAGGTGTCATGACGTCAGCCTCCAGAGGACTCAGCGTGAGCCAAGACAGACAGGCACCGAGAGGCACTAATATAAGGAGCAAGGAATCTTTAAGCAAAACTTCACTGCCCACCAAGCACCGGGGAAGGGGGCAAGGGGGTGGGAGGAGACACAAGAAAATGACTACCAATCCCAGGAGGCAAGGCCAGTACCTGGGGCTCTCAATTCACAGCTTAACACTGCAGGAAGAGGGGGGGGGGGGTGCGCCATGCCCACAGGGCTTGCAAACAAAGAAAGCCAGGTACCAGCAGGCACTGACATGAGCAGAAAGGAGGGGGGAAAGGGGGGCTAAGCACACTAATGGTACCTGCTCTCTGCCTGATACAAAGAAGGGGGGCCAGAGGGGAAGTTCTCCCGCTCCCTGTCCCACTACTCTGAAACAAAGAACAAAAAAAAAAAAAAATAAGATGTAAGAATACCCAGCGCTGAGTGGATTGATAGCACTATGAAGCACTATGATAACTAAACTTACCAGAGAATCAGCCAGCACAGATGACATAATTCCTAGGAAAACGAAACTAATTTGTTCTTATTCTCTACTTCTGGTAACAAGAGGCCCCTACAGTAAGAGCACGACACATGCTAAAATATACTGATTGGCTGTAAGGTAAATGGGTTGGCTTTTGCAGACATTCTGGGATGGGCTGATGGAATCCCTTTATAAGGTTGAGCACTCACGTCAGATCTTTGAGCAAGCTTAGAATTATATTCCACTTGTTTTGTGTCGCTTCTCCATGAAGGAATCAATGTCTTCCTTCATTATTAAATCTATTTTAAACTATTTGAAACTGGTATTAATTGATTTAATTAGTCAGAAGTTACCACTTTTAACATCCCAGACCTAGCCGATCCCGGGAATGGAATCTCAGTCCCAGAGTTCGAACCAGGAAACTTCCCACATGGGCCGTCGGGCTGGCCTCTGCAGGCAGATTTTATAAGGAAAATAATGTGAATAGACTTGAAAATTCAATCTACCTATGTTATTCCTAATCCTGCCGAAATGATGTCCCCGCAAACTCCTCCCCTAAACGGTGCTAAAGGTTTGCGAGCTATGGAAGCCCATGTGCACTTTTATTTTCGATCACTTTACACTCAGAAATTGCTACTTACTCAAGTAAATTGCTTTAAAAATTGTCCTTCTCCAGGGAAATAAGCAGCTCGCAAATGCTATGGCATTTTCTTCTTGCAAAGCGATAACTTTGCACTTTTCATGTCTGTCTTTCAGTTTATGGATATTACAGTAAGCACTTGAGATCACCTCAGACAGTGCTAGAAATTGCTAGGAAAAGAGTTTGATGGTGAAGAGCAGTTTTAACTCTGTTCTGCATGATTGACTGATATTCCTGTTGTATTTCAGAGATGGCGCAGAGTTGTGGTAAACAGTAGAAGACACAATTAGGCAAATAGTCTTTTTTGGTGGAACAAAGTTGTAGAACAGGGGTAATGTCATAAAGTCAGAAGGGGGTTCATTCTGCA
Organism: Rhinatrema bivittatum; assembly: GCF_901001135.1. Lineage (NCBI taxonomy): Eukaryota > Metazoa > Chordata > Amphibia > Gymnophiona > Rhinatrematidae > Rhinatrema > Rhinatrema bivittatum. Next base: position 306,454,740 of record NC_042618.1, read on the forward strand.
GAAACACAAGGAAATGTAACTTCAAAGAAAGGATATTGGATGAAAAGAACAGCAATTCCATAGAAACGAGGGATCAGGGTTGTCACAAGAGCTGGCCAAGAAAAGCAACTGCCTGGTCACCAAGCCAGGGGAATCCCATCATACGCTTTTGAACCATTCCGAGAGCATGCCAGACTGAAAGAAAGGGGGAGGGTTGAAAGAAGCCAGGGCCAGATTTACATTGCTGGCGCCCATAGGCCTTGAGTGTGATACCAGTAGAGGATGGCAACTCCAAGGCCCAACCGCTTACCTAAACTGAAGCTGTCTCGATTTTGCGAGGCGGCAGCAGCAGCAGTTTAAAAGCAACTCAGCGAGGGACCTAGAGTCCACGGTTACACACTCAAGGTCCTGCCCCCTTTTTCCACAGGGGCTTCCTGTTACTATGGAAACCCATGTGAGAGCAGGGGCTTGAGCGTGCAACTGTGAACTACAGACCCTGTGCTGAATTGCTTTTAGGTTGCTACTGCTGCCACCAAGCAAAAGTGGGTAAGCACCACTTTAGTTAATTGGCTGGGAGGCAGGCCTGGATCTTGACATAGTGGCAGCAGCAGTGCTCCAGAGCCTATCAAAATTTGGTGCTGGGTTCCGTTGCCTATGTTGCCTATGCCTAAATCCAGGCCTGAAAGCTGCTCTTGCCTGGGATGCTGTTTTGTTCAGGACTGTCCTGAGAGGCAGAGAGGACAAATATAGCATAGTAATTAAGAAGGTATGAGGTAAGCACAAAGGTGGGAAAATGATGATAGAACTGGAGATCAATTAAAGTCTGCTGTGCTGCACTAGAGAGAAGAAATAGAAGTCTGAATGGCCCTGATGGTCTTTACCTGCTGTTAATTTCTTTTTTATTATTTTAATGTAAGTTATAGGAAGGTTATACACAATGTTTGATGATCAAAACTAGAATGTACACAGATAAGCATGATATAGACCAATGGTATTCATTATCAGCTCTTGAGGACCACAAACAGGTTAGGTTTTCAGGACATCCTTTATGAATATGCATGAGATAGATTTGCATATAGTGGGGGGCAGGTGCTTGCAAATGAAGCCCCCATCCTTGTCAGCTCTTGGGCATGGGGACATATGGGGAGCGTCATGGACCATGCAAGGCCCCATGATCTCTCAAGGCTCCTGCACAGGGGAAAAACAACTTGCTTTTCAAGGCCTTTAACGTTTTACTTACATTGGAACTCTTCTGTTCTTACAACCCAGTGTCTCTTCAAATCACCAAAATATGCTCAGATTATTGTTAAAAAATAAACTCTTTACGTGATGTTGTTGAGCAGGTTAACAAAAATACAGAAAACAGCACTCAAAACGTTAAACTCAGTTTCTTTTCACCAAATGTTCAGCCATCTTCCAAAATGTCAGCCCACAGGGGTAGGGTCCTTCCTTTTCTGGGAACCCTCCAGTACCTGTTCAGTAGATAGATACCTTGACTGTTTATTCAACTCTGCCCTCTTAGATGAGCCCCGGAATCTTAAATCTCTTATCCAGAGATATGATGTTGAAAACCCTTCTTATATTAACTATGGAAAGATTCCCTTTTATAAACCCCATTTGTTCATCCTTAACAAATTAAGGAATATAATTTTCCAGTTTGAATTGAAGGATCTTAGCTAGTATCTTAACATCTGCATTCAGAAGTGAGATCAGTTGATAAGAGCCAGGGTCCAATTCATCCTTGCTCTTCTTGTGAATCAGAACAATATTAGCATTCATCAGTCTGTGTGGCAGCAACAGTTGCTCTTGGTGATGCTCAGAATAACCATGCATCCATGTTGCCAGTCCTGATAGAAACATCTTGAAAAAATGTAGATGAAAGCCATTAGGGCCTGAGTCCAGGGAGAGTGGTAGTATTAGCAGTCTAACATTTTTCCTTGTCTGAATATAAATCAGCAAAGAAGGACCTAAAAGTGCAATTTATGTCTAGTAACTTGTGAGACACCTGATGTTGCCCATGGTTTTCTTGTGGGGCACTTGCAAGCAATTTATCTGCTGTATTTCTGTGTTCATAAAACTTTTGATGAGAGAATCTAAAAGATTTCTGTACTTGGTTAATTTTAAGACTATCCAGCTTTCTATGGCATTTTATCAATTGTTTCCATATAGTCCTTGAACAAGTCATTTTATGTTTTATTTCTAGGGTCGAAATGTTTCTAAGGACTTCTCCATTTTCTGTCTGGTCTTTTTAAGATGTATGGTATAACTTATAATCTTACCATTCAGTATAGCTTTAAGCGCTTCCCACACTACCAAAGGGCTCTGATCAGCAGAGGAATATATCTCTGAGAATTCCTTAATGGCCTCATGAATCATAGTAGCAAAATATTTTCTTCCCAACACTGAAAATTCAGCCTTTAGATATGCTTCGTGGACAGGACCTGTGAAATATTCAATGACATCACCACCAGGCTATGGTCGGAGATTGAATACAGTAATATTTCAACCAAATCCAATCTTCCTAAGAAACAGTCAGAGCACAGAAAAAAGTCTAGTCAGCTGTATGAACCATGGACCTATGAGAAGTGAATATAATCCCTACAGCCAGGTGATTGAACACGCCAAGCATCTACCAGGCTCAGCCTCCGGACCAGCACTGCAGGCTCTTGTTCTGCTCTGGGGCCTTCCAAACCTGTGTGGGTCTATGGTGGATTAAAAGACACCCATTTCAACCGCCAGCTGCTATTACAGGCTTGGAGGAAAATTCAAGGAGCTCCCTCTGAATTTTCTTATAAAATTCATTCTGATGTTTATTGGGACTATAGATATGCACAATAATCAATTTCTGTGCATATAAAATCCCTTATACGAAAAAAATCTACCATTAAGGTATTGCTTGGTTCTGTTGACTCTGAGATACATACCCCCCAGCTTTTGGAATTATGTGAGACATAGTACACCTTTCCCACCCAGTCCCGACTAAGCTTCTCATGCTCCTTGTCATTGAGATGGGTCTCCTGCCACAGTGCCACTTGTACCATTTGTTGCTTAAAGTAAAAAAAAAAAATCCTTTTCCTCTTAATGAGGGAGGCAATACCACACATATTAAGTGATTATGAATTTCACCTGTTACCCAGTCATCAGCCTGTTGTCATGTTACTACTACAAAGGGTATGGCATATACCAGAGAGAACCTGAGTGCCATCTGGGCTAAAATTGCCCATACAGAGAAGATTACATCTGCATTTCAAATTTTTAACCATAAGTTCAACATATAACTGCTCTGAACACTAAATTGCTTGGAAGTTTGTGGAAGATAAGTTTTTTAAAATAAATAAATAAATAAAATAACTTCTTTCCAATCCTAACTCTTCCCTAACTACATAACCCCAACAACTTCAGGGGCTCAAGGAGGACTGTACAGAACACCCCCCCCCCCCCCCATCACCACCACCATTTCCCTCCACAATCATTTACCCCCTCCAAACATAACTCTCAGCCATTTCCCCACAAGCATACTGCCCCTGCAGGAGACACCTCTGCTGTAGCCAAACAGTAAATTCCCATCCTGCAGACTATATCCCGAAAGATGGAAACTAGAAAATATCTCCCACGTATTATCTGAAACACCCCCCCACCCGCTGCAGGAAGTCCATGGGCATAGAACTGTAACCATCATTGCACTCCGCAGTTATGAAATGGCAGCAATAATATTGTCAAAAAAACCCCAATGTGAAAATAGCAAACAACATTAAACAGTAAAGCTGCATTATGGTCTCATAATTCATTAGCCTGCATTTAAATACAAACACATGTCTGGCTCGGTCAATGCGATTCAAGGCTGACTTGATGCCTAGCAATGCTGTATGAGAACAAAAAGAGTGTCCACAGGGCTGGTTGTCTCGCGAGATAAAATGTAAGCTGATACATTTCTCAGTACGTCAGATAAGAGACCATAACTCATTATCTTGTTCCACTCTGTGTATGTGGCAGCTTCATCTTGAGCTGGACTCAATATGTTAATGAAAGGAGGCAAAGCATGTCCAAATTCTCTCAAAGTGTACCCCTCTTCTCCCCTGGCCCCACCCTACCCATACTCCATCCAGACTTGAAATGTCAGAACCTATTATTAAAGAAAAAAAAAAGGCACGATCCTGAGGTGGTCACAGTCAAAAAGATCAGGTCGCTTAGTGCACTCGGAGGTCCCCAACGCATGGTAATGATAGTAGGCCAGATGTAAGATAAAAAGGGAATGCAAAAAAGTACACAGTTTCAGCCCTAGTCGCTTTCACTGCCACTGGAACCTTGCTTGCCAGGAGTAACCTGCTCCCAATGTTCCAGGGAGCGCCTGCTGTCACTGCTGCTGGCTTTACATTTATGACGGAGTGCTTCTCCTGCTCGATCAAGAAAATGCTGCACTTCTGCTGGGGAATCAGAGATCCTTGGCTTATAAAGTATAATCACTTAGTCAGGCCTGATAAATCAGGGCACACTGCAAGCTGCATTGCCTAAGGGACTTTTTGATCATGGTGAGTCAGTCCATCCCTCTTTTTTTTTCACAGCAAACAAGAAGTCTGGGTAGAAAGAAATCCGGTGTTGTTGTGATTTCACCTCATCCATTGCTCTGATGGCATCCAGGATTCTTACTTTATCTAGATATTTTCAAACTATAGAATCACTGGCACTCGTTATATGCACAGGTTTTGATCACCGTGCGCAGCTAAAGCTGCTGCTTCCACGGGATGTAAAAAAAATAAATTATGCAAATGATTTGCGTGAAGAAATCTGCGCACGTATGGAAAAATGCGTGTACCAAAGCGATGTACAGGGTATATGTAATAAGTGGCAGCATCTGCACTCAAAACCCGCGCCAAAAAATCCACGCATAAAAGCGAGTGAGCGAGCGAACGGGTCTCCCTATTAAGTGAAAGTATGTCCCTGGAAAGTATTTTTAATATTTCGATTAACTGTGCTGCAGAAAACAGGGCAAATATTTTCATGGGTGATAATTCAGAACAATCTTGCCGCAATTCTGGCCGTATATCTGTCTGCCCAGGGAAGCGCCTACCTCGGCGCCTAGCTACTATTGCCGCTTGGGGCGCTGAACTAGGCGCTTACTTGGTTGTGAATGTATGCCACTAGGCCAAGCAAGCACCTAGCTGAGAGCCTGAGTGGCAATAGTAACTAGGCGTTTTATTTGGTCATGAATGTATGTCACCGGGCACCCAGAAAGACACTTAGCTAAGCTGGCCACTCGGATGCTGAGATAGGTGCTCAGCAAGATGGTTTTCAGGATGCTTGGACACCAAAATAGGCCCCTCCCCCCCCCCCCCCCCCAAATCGGCGCTGACACTTAACTCGTACCCTGACCATGGCAGTAAAAACCCACATTATAAAACCCGCCCTAGCATTAGCGTGGCTCCCTGCATTGCCTATGATTAGCTAATCACCTCCTTTGCATGCTAACATTCGTGCAAGAAAAACCACGGGTCTGTGAGCGCGTTCATACATGCATTTTTCTCCATGCACAAAACCCTTATTACATCCCTATATACGGCTTTGCACGGGAAAACTCGCAGCAGCTTCAGTGCACCTTATTACATCAGCCCCATTGAGTGTAGCCATCCACTGGGGCCGGGGGGGGGGAGGGAGGATGTCGCAAGCAACTGATGGGCCCATTCAGTCTGAAGTCTTCTGTATTATCTTCACCACAGCTGCAATCTTAACCTCAACTACTCTCAGCTCTGAGTGTATATTCACAGTTAGTTTCTTTGGGGGTTGAAGGAGTAAGCCACTCTTCATCTAATACCTGCTGTATCAGACTTCTCAGTGCAGGGCCATGTTTGGGTATCAGACAGTCCCCCACATACACTAACTCAAGCATAGGATTATTCACCTTACTAACTTGAAATCCTTGATTATAGAGCACAAAAGAGCATCCTATTGCCTGACATATTTCTCACCTATTATTCTGTATTGTCAAGGGTGTGGCAGTCTGACTGCTCTTCTGCACAGGTAGTAGAAGGGGGAGATTGTTTCTCCGGCTAGGTTCAGAAATGTGTGTGATATTTATGTGTGTTATAACAAATTAATTTTCAGTTGTGGAGATATCATTTTCAATGATGGCATCCTCACAGGACAATTATCATCCTAACCATGCCAACTACCTCTGCAGATTTCAAAAGTATAATTTTCTTCCGATATCGAAATTACCCCATTCGAAAAAATGAAGTGATAGGATCCTTATTTCTTAGTGACTCAGGAGGTTGAGTTGAAGGGGAGACAGAATCACACTTATAGGTACACGTGGAAGCATCTTGGCTTGTACGATTCAAGTGTCAGCGTGTATGAGTGCTACCAGCCAAAAGAGGACTTCTCTTTACACTTGGCCTGCCGTTAGGGCCTTTTTCTTCCTTCCCAATCCCCAGCTTGGCAAAATACAGCTCAGTCTTGGCATTATTCATTTGATAAAACATCTTTGGGCAGAAGCTGGTAGAGGCAGTACTTACTTTTTCAGTTGCAATTCTCCCTGTTATCACTAGAGGATTCCCAAGCCTGAACATCACACACAAGAATGCTGCTGCCATTTTAGATTTATGATTGTATACCAGTAATTTAAGAATAAGTAGGTTGCTGTTGAAAGTGTTTATCCGGTGAACTTTTGGAGATAACCAGCCAAAAGCCAAGATTTGAATATTTCTCCCTGATGAGCAGATATATTATGATGGTAAATTTAAAATGAGTGCTTATGTGCCCATGCATGCACATACTGGTGCGCGAGTGAAGATATGTTAGCTTTTTTTAAATTGTGCACACACTTGAGTGCTTATGTATTAAAATACACCAACCATGGGTAAGCATTCTCCTAATGTTAAAGAGGTTACTTGAGCACAGCTAGTGTGCATGTCTTCCACAGGACTTTGTCAGCCTTTATGCGCAAATGCAAGCGGATTTTAAAACATGCTCAAGCGAAACACATTCCCAGTTTTCCAATAAGTCCATCGATTTGTCCAGTTAATATCGAGGTCTTTCAGACCCCTCTGTTTCTTCGTACTGTATTTGCCCTAGTTGACCCAGACCCCTCATCCTGTTCTGTAAGCCATAAAACTCGAGATCTACAGACTTGCTTCTCATCAGGAGTGGCATAAAGTTATGTGCATATTTTACATATGCACGCTGCATTTTTAAAATACCCCCTTTTCCACCCCCTTATGTGCATATGTGGGTATTTTTTGCATGAGCAGCACTTTTAAAATTGACTTGTTTGTGCACACAATTCATTGTGCACACAAAATTTATCTGGATTAAAAAAAAGGGGCACAAGAGGCATTCTGGGGGAAGGGATAAACTTTAACTGGTGTGCGCAGATATTGAACGACATCCAGCTAAAGTTACATGTGTAAGTGTGATCATAAAATAGCTGTCCTAAAGTTATCTGGGTAGAGCTTTCTGTGTACTTATCTAGACCTGTTGAATATCCAGATAATTTTATCTGGATAACTTACCCACTCACTGGTGCTCTTATGTGGTACCGTATCAAAAGCTTCAATATGATATAATTGGATTTCAGCAAAGCTTTTTATACAACACCATATAAGAGGCTTGTGAATAAAATGAGAATCTTGGGAGTGAGCGCCAAGGTAGTGGTTTGGAGTACAAACTGGTTAATGGATAGAAGACAGCATGTAATGATAAATTGAACCTAATCTGAAGAGAGAACGATGTTAAGTAGAGTGCCACAGGGATTGGAGTTTGGACCGATTCTGTTCAATATCTTAGTGAGCGATATTGCAAAAGAGATAGAAGGTAAAGTATGTCGATTTGTGGCTAATACTAAGATCTGCAACAGAGTAGACACACTGGAAGGAGTAGAGAGAATGAAAAGAGATTTAAGAAAGCTTGAAGCATGATTGAAGATTTGGCAGCTGGGATTCAATACCAAAAAGTGCAGAGTCATGCATCTGGGTATGGTAATCCAAAAGAGCTGTGTGTGATGGGGGATGAAGGACTGTTGTGCATGGACTAAGAGGAGGACTTTGGGGTGATAGTGTCTATAGATCTGACAATGGCAAAGCAATGTGACAAGGCAATAGCTAAAGCCAGAAGAATACTAGGCTGCATAGAGAGAGGAATAACCAGTAGAAAGAAGGAAGTGATAATCCCCTTGTACAGGTCCTTGTTGAGGCTTCATCTGGAATACTGTGTTCAGTTCTGGAGACATCTCTAAAAGGATAGAGACAGGATGGAGGTAGTCCAGAGAAGGGCAACCAAAATTGTAGGGGATCTCTATCAAATGACTTATGAGGAGAGGATGAAAGACCTAAATATGTATACCCTGGAAGAGAGGAGGTACAGGGAAGATATGATACAGACCTTCAGTTACTTGAAAGGTTTTAATGATGCATTCACTTTGAACCTTTTCCATTGGAAAAGAAACAGTAGAACAAGAAGTCACAAAATGAAACTTCGGGGGGATGAATCGGAACCAATATCGGGGAATATTTCTTCGTGAGAGGGTGGTGGATGCCTAGAATGCCCTTCTGGAGAAGGCAGTGAAGAGAAAAACAGAATTCAAAGTAGCATGGGATAAATACTGTGGATCCCTAAAGGCCAGAAGACAGAAATGAAGAAAAGAGAACATGAGGGTAGCCCACTGAATGTGACAGTTGCTACACAGGGATTACTACCCTCGACGAATAAGCCTTGATGTTTTTGATGCAACATCAACATCACTCTCTGTTTTGATGGCTGGGAGGGGGGGGTGGGGGTGGGGGGGAGGGAAATTGGATTCAGCAACCAACATGGGCTCCAACTGTTACAGTCTGCGAGTACTGATATGCAGAGATAAGGAGATAAGCACAGGACTGCTTCTATAGCCAAATCCAAAAGCAGAACAAGTCAGCACTGCCGGAATATTCAGGAAGGCAGACATTTTTTATGGGCTTGACAGTTGCTTGGTTTTTGGCTTTTGATTGTAAATATTACTACCTTATCATAAGGATTGGGGGTAACTGCATGGACTGCCCTTAAGAGAAACCTGCATGTGACCTACATGGTGCAGTAGATATTACCATAAGAATCTTGCTGGGCAGACTGGATGGACCATTTGGTCCTTTTCTGCCATCATTACTATCAGGTCGATATAGTACAGTGCGTTCCAGTTAGCCCACATTTGGACCTGCATTTTCGACTTGCTAGCTTAACCCTTATAGAACCCATAACATGCAAATGCATGTTGATGGCCCTATTAGTTATGCCCGCACGATTCAGAAAGTAAAATGTGCAGCCAAGCTGCACATTTTACTTTCAGAAATTAGCGTCTACCCAAAGGTAGGCGTTAATTTCTCTCGGCACTGGGAAAGTGCACAGAAAAGCTTTTCTGTGCACCCTCCGACTCAATATCATAGCTATATGAAGTCAGAGGTCCCGAAAGTTAAAAAAAGTTAAAAAAAAATAAATTTGAAATCGGCCCACGGCTTGCGGGTTGAAAACCGGACGCTCAATTTTGCCAGCGTCCGGTTTCCGAACCCGTGGCTGTCAGCGGGTTTGAGAACCAACGCTGGCAAAATTGAGCGTCAGCTGTCAAACTCGCTGACAGCCGCCGCTCCTGTCCAAAAAGAGGCGCTAGGGACGCGCTAGTGTCCCTAGCATCTGTTTTTAACGCGGGCCCTAATTTAAATAAATTAATTTACTGAATCGCGCACATAGGAGAGCGGGCGCTTGCCCGCTCTCCCGCAATTTTTACTGTATCGGCCTGTATGTTATTATGTTACCTTTCGGTACAGGTGCTTCCTATTCTTTTCTAGCTGTTTGAAGGCATAAAAGCGGAATATGTTGCTTATGGTTAACATGGGTGATAGGTCTGGACTTTTTTGCTGTTTTTCTTTAAGTATTTGCATTTTTTGGATACAATGAGCATAAGCTGCAGCAGCATGTGGTTGGCTGTTATCAGCATATAGCTCAGCATACCTCTGATGAATCTATTTTTCTCGTTGTAATTAGAATGGAAGCCCAGGGACTACATTTTTCAATTCAGATAATGTTTTATTCCATAAGTACATGCAGCACAAGCCAATTTTAAATAAAAGAAATAAGCTTCTTTATGCTGAATGTGCCAGCTCATGCGTGTAGCGGGCATGTTTAATTGTGAGCAGAATTTGACTGAGTTTCATAGATTTCAGAGAACTGACACTGTCATGTAATTGTAAGGAATTTTTTTTTATAAATATTCTACTTTAAAAAAAAATGGAAAATATGTGAACTTTACAGTGGTGGAAGTATTTTCACACAAACCAACATGTGAAAGCTTTTAAGAGGGCAGTTTGTTGAGAGGACATAAGAGCTTGCTGTCCCCCACTGAAAGCAAAGAACATGAAATTTTAAGAGGAAGTCAGGGGGGAAATGGTGCATGTAACATTTTAATGCCCCAATGGAACAATTTTTAACCCTGTCCTGGGGACCCCACTGCCTGTCAGGTTTTCAGGATATCCACAATCAATATGCATGAGATAAATTTGCATACACTGGAGACTCAGTATATGCACATTTATCTCTGCATATTCATTAAGAATATCCTGAATATCCAACTGCCTGTGGGGTCCCCAGGACAGGTTTGGGAAATCCTGCGTTACAGATATTTATTTATTTATTTAACAGCTTTTATATACCGACGAACGTTGGGAACATCTCATCGGTTTACAGGGAACAAAAATTAGCAACAGGCTTTACAGTGAATACAGAACTGAAGGGGAATATAATCTTAGTAAACAATAGAACTGAATGAAATTTAAGGGGAGCATGGGGGAGGGAGGGGCTAGGAGGGGAGGAAGACAGGCGGGGTGGAGGACAGGTAGGGAGGGGGAGGAGGAGGAAGTATGGAACAAGGGATAGGGAGACGAGTTTGGTTATATTTATCATCACATGCTTAAAAGGAGGTACTAAGAACAAGTTATCTACAAATAATATACAGAATATATACAGATTTTAGCTCGCAAGGGAGTTAGGACAGAATACATTCTCACAGGCTGCTGATGTTTGACGGGTATATTGTAATTTTGTAGTGAAGAAATGGCAAAGATATAAAAATTGTTGAGGAGAAAGCAACGGAACAGGAATTCTGCTTTTAGTTGTTGCAACTGTCCCTTCCCGATGGCTTCACTCCGCCTACCTTTCTTTCTTTGCACCTCCTTTCGCTATGAATGGACGCCTGGCTGCTGTGGCGTCTGCCTGCCGTCCTCTCCAGTGTCCCCAGACCGGCTTGGGCGCTGCCTCCCGCCATGCTCCACTGGTACCTTAGGGCGCGCGTGCCGCCTGGCCCTCACTCTTATTTCCTACTTGGCGCAAACCTCAGGGGTGTCCCCCTGTGATGACGTCATGCTGCCGGATATTTAAAGCCTACGATATTTGCTAGCCTTTGAGTTAGCAAGCGGTATTCTACGGATGGGATTCGCTCTCCTACCCAGCTACTCTGCCTCTCCAATCTTCCATTGGACTCTTAACGCTAACGGGGTACCCGCTCCTCGGGGGGCCTCACTTGCTTTTCAGGTCGCTATCAGGAAACCGGTATTCGCTCCTTGAGGGCCCATGTTCCCTGCCTGCTCCTACCTTCTCTTCTGCCTGGAAGGATTCGCTATCTTCAACACCAGTGAGTACTACCATCTTCACCTCAGAGCTGTTCCCTGGAACCAGGTACTCGCTCCTCGAGGGCCTGCCTCCATTCCAGCCCTAGTGCTATCTTCTACGTGGAACTGCTGTGTGAGTGCATTACCTTCAAGCCTCTCAGCTCTCAGGGATCAGGTACTCGCTCCTCGAGGGCTTACTCTCCCTATCCTTCTTTGTACCTTCTCCATCTCAAAAAAGATATAGTTGCGATGGAGAAGGTACAAAGAAGGGCAACCAAAATGATAAAGGGGATGGAACAGCTTCCCTATGAGGAAAGGCTGAAGAGGTTAGGGCTGTTCAGCTTGGAGAAGAGACGGCTGAGGGGGGATATGATAGAGGTCTTTAAGATCATGAGAGGTCTTGAACGAGTAGATGTGACTCGGTTATTTTCACTTTCGAATAATAGAAGGACTAGGGGGCATTCCATGAAGTTAGCAAGTAGCACATTTAAGACTAATCGGAGAAAATTCTTTTTCACTCAACGCACAATAAAGCTCTGGAATTTGTTGCCAGAAGATGTGGTTAGTGCAGTTAGTGTAGCTGGGTTCAAAAAAGGTTTGGATAGGTTCTTGGAGGGGAAGTCCATTAATGGCTATTAATCAATTTTACTTAGGGAATAGCCACTGCTATTAATTGCATCAGTAGCATGGGATCTTCTTAGTGTTTGGGTAATTCCTAGGTTCTTGTGGCCTGGTTTTGGCCTCTGTTGGAAGCAGGATGCTGGGCTTGATGGACCCTTGGTCTGACCCAGCATGGCAATTTCTTATGTTCTTATGGGGTTCTCCATACTGGGGCTGTGTGCATATTCCACTGAACTCATTATTCTCAGTTCTTTCCACTACAGCACTGCTACCGGAGGAGTCGCTGTTCCAGTGCTGAAGGATACTAGCCCAGCCAGGCTACTTCTGCTGCTCACCACTGCCACCTCTGGTGGCTTCACTACATTGTCTAATACAAGATCAATCTCTGTGTTTGTGTGTCCTAAGCTGAGCCTGACCTGTGGCCCCTCACGGGACGTCCCCCCGTGGGCATGGTCAGCTGCCACAGTGTCCAAGGGTTCACCCAAACCTCACTAATTATTACATTAGAACACAAAGTCCTGCATAATTGTACCTTGCTGCACTCTTGAACTTGCATAGGGGTTGATCAGTGCAACTAAAAAATGATACCTCCCAAATATATGAATTAGATGGGGTGGTGTCTTCTTGGATTTTCAGAAGGCGTTTGACCATGCCCCTCATGAGAGGCTTCTAAGGAAACTAAAAAGTCATGGGATAGGAGAAGATGTACTTTTGTGTATTGCAAACTGGTTAAAAGACAGGAAACAGAGATTAGGATTAAATGGTCAGTTTTCACAGTGGAAAAATGTAAACAATGGAGTGCCTCAGGGATCTGTACTTGGACCAGTGCTTTTAATATATTTATAAATGATCTGGAAAGAGGTACGACGAGTGAGGTGATCAAATTTGCAGTTGACATTCAGAGTAGTTAAATCACAAGTGGATTGTGATAAATTGCAGGAAGAGCATGCAAAACTGGAAGATGAAATACAATGAGGACAAGTGCAAGGTGATGCATATAAGGAAAAATAACCCTTGCTGTAGTTAGACAATGTTAGGTTCCACTTTAGGAGTTACCACCCAGGCAAAAATCTCTGTGCCACTTACTTGATATTACATTGAAATTGTCAGCTCTGTGTACTGTGGCAGTCAAAAAAGCAAACAGAATGTTAGGAAGGGAATGGCAAATAAAAGAGAGGATGTCATAATGCTTCTATATTACTCAATGCAGAGACCGCACCTTGAATACTGTGTGTAATTTTGGTTGCTGCATCTTTAAAAAGATATAGTTGCACTGGAGAAAGTACAGAGAAGGGTGACCAAAATGATAAAGGGGATGGAATGGCTCCCCTATGATGAAAGGCTGAAGAGGTTAGGGCTGTTCAGTTTGGAGAAGAGATGGCTGAGGCGGGATATGATAGAGGTCTAGAAAATCATGAAAGGACTTGAGTGGGTAAATGGGAAATGGTTATTTACTCTTTTAGAAAATATAAGGACTAGGGGGCATTCCATGAAGGTAGCAAGTAGCACATTTAAAACAAACTGGAGAAAATTCTTTTTCATTCAACACAAAATTAAGCTCTGGAGTTCGTTGCCAGAGGATGTGGTTAAGGCAGTTAGTGTATCTTTGTTTAAAAAAGGTTTGGGTAAGTTCTTGGAGAAGAATTCCATAAACTGCTAATAATCAATAGGGAATAGCCTCTGCTTATTGCTGGAATTAGTAGCATGGGATTTATTTAATGTTTATATACTTGCCAGGTACTTGTGATTTGAATTGGCAACTGTTGGAGACAGGATATTGGGCTTGATGGAACCTTGGTCTGACCCTAGTATGGCATATGTTCTTATGTTCTTTCCACCAATGTGTTGGAGGTAGCAGAATATAAAAATGCTTAAATACCCCCCCCCCCCCGAAAAAAAAACAAAACAAAACAACCCATAGACCAGAGCTTTCCAAACTGTGTGTCGGGACACGTTAGCGTGTCGCCTGCAGTGTGCAGGTGTGTCGCGCAAGCCCGGTCAACTCTGATGCGAGTTTGGGCTTTTTTTTTTCTAGAGATTCACTTTTTTTCTCAGTTTATGGGTTGCTTATTATTGGGTGATTTTTGCTGTCAATCGTGTTTTTTGGGGGGGGCTTGGTGGGTAGAACAAGCCCAGCCATCCTTGCATTGGCTGCTGCTGCCGATGAGGCCTGGCCATGAGGAGTACTGACTGCAAGCAGCAGTGTCTGGTGATCATGGAAGGGAGTGAAGCACTTAACTGGCAACAATCAAAAAGACGAGGTACATGAGTGTGGGGGCCAGACATGTGCTGGGGGGAGAGAGATGAGTGAGTGGGGGGCAAACGTGCTGGGGGGACAGACATGTGCTTGAGGGGGAGAGATATGAGTGTGTGGGGGCCAGACATGTGCTGGGGGGAGGAGAGAGATGAGTGTGTGGGGGACAGACAATTTGTTTTATTATTGTTTCTCATAAATTATAACAATAACATGAATCTTGGAATATATATTTTTAATATAAATTTAAGGTTTTCATGAGATAGGTTGTGTCGTGAAACATTTTATTTATGTATATATTTAAGGAAACATACATAAATTGTCGAAATATGTTTCGTTCGTTTAACCTTTAACCTCTGGTTTACTAGTAGACTGAATTACCGTGTCGTGAAATTATGTTTGTCTAAAAAGTGTGTCACCAACATGACAAGTTTGGAAAACTCTGCCATAGACACTGATTTACTAACTCGTGGTATTTCCCTTGAGGTAGTGGCTTCTATCCCGGAAAGGTTTGCCAGATGCCAATATGCTCCATAGCAAACTTTCTTTCAAAATGATACTAAAGGACCAGCAGAAAAAAATAACTACATCTTCCTGAGATGGAATTATCTTTTTTTGTAAAAACTGGTGAGCAAAAACATTTTCATTAAATTCAAAATAAATGATTTGTTTTGCATACTTTTGCAATGCAGTAACTCATTCATTTTGAATTAAAAAAAACAAAACATCTACACATAGTAGACTAAGGGGCAGATTTTAAAAGACGTACGCGCCATAGCGAGCTCAGAAATGTGGCAGGAGTATCGGAAACAGCAAGTTATTTTTTTCCTTAAAAATGTGTATAAAAAAGGGGGTTCGTCTTTTACACCACTGCGTCCTATATGCCGGCAAAAACGTATTTGCTGATATTGTATTTATGTATTGAATTGTAAAAATGTGGACTTGTTACCCACTTGGAATGGATGCTGGACTCGCTGGACCTTGGTCTAACTCAGCACGGCACTTCTGTTCATGAGTTCTTATGATCTTATCAACTGTAGTCATTTCTCATCAAGATTAGTGCTTAGGTTTTAATTGAAAATTCCCATATAAGTGAAGCTCTATCAAGTTACATGCTTCTAAGTTTCAATTCCTACCCAACTCTGCCCCTCCTCAGAATGCCTCTCCCCAGTGTGCATAAAAATACACATGTAATTTTACACACTCTGATTGCTTGGTAATTTCTTAACAGCCATATGTTCACATAAAACAAGTTTAAGGCATTTAAAAGGCTTTGAAACTTCAGCCTGCCTCTATGGAGATGTCTGATTCTAGGTAATGCAAGCATTCTGCTATTGTCTTAACAGCAATACAGGAGCTTACCAGAGAGACTGTAGATCACAGATCTATGGTCGTCTTGTGGGGATCTACAGCTTTGTACCTTTCCCGTGCCAGTGGGCTTCAAATGAAGTCACTAATCCAGTAACACAGTTAAATAGCTCTTGTGCTACAGCACCTGGGGATTTTTATATTATACCCCGGAATCCAGCAACATGAACATTACACCTTATCTCTCAAAAGATAAATGTTAGAGAGAGATTTTTCACAATAAAATATTACTTCTTACCATGATTGGGTTTTGTTGTCCTCACTGGGGTGTAGTGGTTTTTGGAGGATGTTCGAACAGGGGTGTTTTCTTTGGGAGAGTTATCAACTGCTGAGATGGTCTCTCTTTCACAATGTGATATTGGGATTGGGCCTTGCTGCCTCAAGATATCCGCCAAAGCCCTGAAACAAAAATAAATTACACAGTAAATCATAAAATATGGTTTCCTTCATATGGCATTTAGCTGTGACAGGGAAAACATTTTACAACATTACAATATTGTATGATTTCTATATTATACAAGAATGTCGGTGTATAAAAATTAAAAATAAAAAAAAAATATATTTTATTTATTTATTTATTTATTTATTTATTTATTTAGCATATTTGCTTCCCACCTATCAACTCTTCTAGGTAGGTTTAATATCCATAAAATTTTAATAGTAAAACAAGTCATGACAAAACATTGAGAAATTGTATAACAGTTAATCTATTCAAACCCAATAAAACAGCCAATTCTGATAAGCAAGCAAAACCAGTCAGAAAGTATATAGCCAAAGAGGGAATTAAAGTTAATGCATATATAACCTAATTCATAGCAACTCCCATCTTCCCAAAAACTTGAGTAAAGAAACGTTCCCTGAGATTTTTCCTAAAAGACTTTAGACACAGCTCTGTCCTTCTACTGGATGGTAAAGTATTCCACTGTGTTTGGCCTGCCACCATAAACGTTTTGTCTCTTGTTTTGTAAATATATAGAGTGAAGAGAGGAAATCTCCAGAAGATTCTTCCCTGCTGACCTTAATGGGCATGATGGAGCATAAATCCTTAAAGGCAGATTTTAAGAACATAAGAACATAAGAAAATGCCATACTGGGTCAGACCAAGGGTCCATCAAGCCAAGCATCCTGTTTCCAACAGTGGCCAATCCAGGCCATAAGAACCTGGTAAGTACCCAAAAACTAAGTCTATTCCATGTTACCATTGCTAATGGCAGTGGCTATTCTCTAAGTGAACTTAATAGCAGGTAATGGACTTCTCTTCTAAGAACTTATCCAATCCTTTTTTAAACACCTCTATACTAACTGCACTAACCATATCCTCTGGCAACAAATTCCAGAATTTAATTGTGTGTTGAGTAAAAAAGAACTTTCTCCGATTAGTTTTAAATGTGCCCCATGCTAACTTCATGGAGTGCCCCCTAGTCTTTCTACTATCCGAAAGAGTAAATAACCGATTCACATCTACCCGTTGTAGACCTCTCATGATTTTAAACATCTCTATCATTTCCCCCCTCAGCCGTCTCTTCTCCAAGCTGAAAAGTCCTAACCTCTTTAGTCTTTCCTCATAAGGGAGCTGTTCCATTCCCCTTATCATTTTGATAGCCCTTCTCTGTACCTTCTCCATCGCAATTATATCTTTTTTGAGATGCGGCGACCAGAATTGTGCACAGTATTCAAGGTGCAGTCTCACCATGGAGCGATACAGAGGCATTATGACATTTTCCATTTTATTCACCATTCCCTTTCCAATAATTCCCAACATTCTGTTTGCTTTTTTGACTGCCACAGCACACTGAACTAATGATTTCAATGTGTTATCCACTATGACGCCTAGATCTCTTTCTTGGGTTGTAGCACCTAATATGGAACCTAACATTGTGAAATTATAGCATGGGTTATTTTTCCCTATATGCATGACCTTGCACCTATCCACATTAAATTTCATCTGCCATTTGGATGCCCAATTTTCCAGTCTCAGAAGGTCTTCCTGCAATTTATCACAATCTGCTTGTGATTTAACTACTCTGAACAATTTTGTGTCATCTGCAAATTTGATTATCTCACTCGTCGTATTTCTTTCCAGATCATTTATAAATATATTAAAAAGTAAGGGTCCCAATACAGATCCCTGAGGCACTCCACTGTCTACTCCCTTCCACTGAGAAAATTGTCCATTTAATCCTACTCTGTTTCCTATCTTTTAGCCAGTTTGCAATCCACGAAAGGACATCACCACCTATCCCATGACTTTTTACTTTTCCTAGAAGCCTCTCATGAGGAACTTTGTCAAATGCCTTCTGAAAATCCAGGTATACTACATCTACCAGTTCACCCTTATCCACATGTTTATTAACGCCTTCAAAAAAGTAAAGCAGATTTGTGAGGCAAGACTTGCCCTGCGTAAAGCCATGCTGACTTTGTTCCATTAAACCATGTCTTTCTATATGTTCTGTGATTTTGATGTTTAGAACACTTTCCACTATTTTTCCTGGCACTGAAATCAGGCTAACCGGTCTGTAGTTCCTGGATCGCACCTGGAGCCCTTTTTAAATATTGGGGTTACATTTGCTATCCTCCAGTCTTCAGGTACAATGGATGATTTTAATGATAGGTTACAAATTTTTACTAATAGGTCTGAAATTTCATTTTTTAGTTCCTTCAGAATTCTGGGGTGTATACCATCCGGTCCAGGTGATTTACTACTCTTCAGTTTATCAATCAGGCCTACCACATCTTCTAGGTTCACCATGATTTGATTCAGTCCATCTGAATCATTACCCATGAAAACCTTCTCCAGTATGGGTACCTACCAACATCCTCTTCAGCAAACACCGAAGCAAAGAAATCATTTAATCTTTCCGTGATGGCCTTATCTTCTCTAAGTGCCCCTTTAATGCCTCGATCATCTAACAGTCCAACTGACTCCCTCACAGGCTTTCTGCTTCGGATATATTTAAAAAAGTTTTTACTGTGAGTTTTTGCCTCTACAGCCAACTTCTTTTCAAATTCTCTCTTAGCCTGTCTTATCAATGTCTTACATTTAACTTGCCAATGTTTATGCTTTATCCTATTTTATTTATTTATTTATTTTTATTTAAAAGTATTTATATACCACTTTTTAAAATAAAATTTTATCAAAACGGTTTACAACATGTTAAAATAAAGTAAAAATAAAATATAACTAAAATAAACTTAAAATACATAAATTTAACTAAATAGCTAGATAAATGTTAGCTAAAACAAATTATTAAATAACAAAATAATAATAATGGTAACATGCCATGGGTAAAGAGTAGGGAGGGTAAAAGGGATGGAGGGGGGGAGGAAGGGGGGTAGCAACTTATCGAATTGTAATGTCCTAGAAAGAACACGGATGGGATAATAGAGGAGAGACGTTAAAGTAATATGTATCTGATGAGAGAAATTTAGGGGATGGAGTTTCATTTTTGATCGGGGAGATGCTTAGTGGGAGTATTAAATGCTTGTTGAAAAAAGAATGTTTTTAAAGCCTTTTTGAAATGATGAGGATTTGATATTAAACGGAGTGGGTTGGGTAAAGAGTTCCAGAGAGATGGTCCTGCTACTGAAAAAGCTCTTTTCCTGGTGATATCTAATCTAGCCTGTCGTGGTGATGGAATGTCTAAGAGATTTTGAGTAAGTGATCTTAAGTGTCGGGTGGGTTTGTAAATGCGGAGTAAGTTGCAAAGCCAAGTGGATGTAGAGTTGTAAATTAAACTATGGATGATTGAGATTACTTTGTATTTTATCCTGTATTTTATGGGTAACCAGTGAAGGGAATGTAAAATAGGTGTAATGTGATTGCGAATGGAGGTACCGGATAATAAGCGAGCTGCACTATTTTGAACTAATTGTAGCGGGTGAATTGATGAGTCAGATAGACCTAGATAAAGAGCGTTACAATAGTCTAGACCAGAAAATATAAGAGATTGTAGAACAGTCCTGAAATCACGATAGAAAAGAAGAGGACAAAGACGTTTCAGAAGCTGTAATTTGTAGAATGATTTATTTGTTAGGGAGGAGATTTGTTGTTTCATAGATAAGTCTGTATTTATGGTTACACCTAGATTTATGGCATGGCAGTTAATTGGGATGGTTGAGCCATTGAAAGTGAAATGAGATGGTGGGCCTATAGAGGAATCTGTAATGGATGTTAAATGGACTAATTCAGTTTTTGATGGATTTAATTTTAAACGATTATGAGATAGCCAAGAGTTAATGGTGGAAAGATAGAGTGAAACTAAAGATAGAGTATCGGACCAGGAAGCTTTGTAGGGGACCAGAAATTGAATGTCGTCTGCATAAATATTGAATTGTAGGTTGAGTGAATGAAGATCTTTTAGCTAAAATAGCTTCTTTCACCTCCCCTTTTAAACATGCCGGTAATCGTTTTGCCTTCTTTCCACCTTTCTTAATGTGTGGAATACATCTAGACTGTGCTTCTAGAATGGTATTTTTTAACAATGACCACGCCTCTTGGACATTTTTTGCTTTTGTTGCTGCTCCTTTCAGTTTTTTTCTAACAATTTTTCTCATTTTATCAAAGTTTCCCTTTTGAAAGTTTAGCACAAGAGCCTTGGATTTGCATACTTTTCCTCTTCCAGTCATTAAATCAAATTTGATCATATTATGATCACTATTGCCAAGCGGCCCCATCATCGTTACCTCCCTCACCAAGTCCTGTGCTCCACTGAGAATTAGATCTAAAATTACTCCCTCTCTCATTGGTTCCTGAACCAATTGCTCCATAAAGCTATCATTTATTCCATCCAGGAACGTTATCTCTCTAGCATGTCCCAATGATACATTTACCTAGTCAATATTGGGGTAATTGAAGTCTCCCATTATTACTGCACTACCAATTTGGATAGCTTCCCTAATTTCTCTTAGCATTTCACTGTCCGTCTCACCATCTTGACTAGGTGGACGGTAGTATACCCTATCACTATAGTCTGCCCCGACACACAAGGGATTTCTACCCATAAAGATTCAATTTTGTATTTTGTCTCATGCAGGATGTTTATCCTGTTGGACTCTATGCCATCCCGGAAATAAAGCGCCACACCTCCTCCCGGGTGCTCCTCTCTGTCATTGCGATATAATTTGTACCCCGGTATAGCACTGTCCCATTGGTTATCCTCTTTCCACCATGTCTCTGAGATGCCAATTAAGTCTATGTCATCATTCACTGCTATATATTCTAATTCTCCCATCTTACTTCTTAGTCTTCTGGCATTAGTATACAAACATTTCAAAGTTTGTTTTTTGTTTGCATTTTCATTCTGCTTTTTAATTGATAGGGATAAGTTAGAATTTTTTAGCTCAGGTGAGTTTTTAGTTACAGGCACTTGGACTATTTTTCTAATTATTGGAACCTCACTGTTGGGATGCCCTAATTCTAATGCATCATTAGTATCCTTTTAAGATACCTCTCTCCGAACCATGCACTGCTGAGCGACTGTTGGCTTTCCCCTTTGTAGGGATGTGAATCGTGTCCTCGATCGTCTTAACGATCGATTTCGGCTGGGAGGGGGAGGGAATCGTATTGTTGCCATTTGGGGGGGTAAAATATCGTGAAAAATCGTGAAAAATCGTGAAAAATCGAAAAATCGAAAAATCGCAAAACCGGCACATTAAAACCCCCTAAAACCCACCCCCGACCCTTTAAATTAAATCCCCCACCCTCCCGAACCCCCCCCAAATGACTTAAATAACCTGCGGGTCCAGCGGCGGTCCGGAACGGCAGCGGTCCGGAACGGGCTCCTGCTCCTCAATCTTGTTGTCTTCATCCGTACGAAAACGATTCGCGGCGGGAAATCGCTCCCTGACCCCCGCTGGACCTCCAGGAACTTTTGGCCAGCTTGTGGGGGGCCTCCTGACCCCCACGAGACTTGCCAAAAGTCCAGCGGGGGTCCGGAAGGACCTCCTGCCGTCCAATCGTGTTCGTCTATGGCCGCCGCCATTTTTCGCCGCCATTTTGGAAAATGGCGCCGGCTGAAGACAACAAGATTGAGGAGCAGGAGCCCGTTCCGGACCGCTGCCGTTCCGGACCGCCGCTGGACCCGCAGGTTATTTAACTCATTTGGGGGGGGTTCGGGAGGGTGGGGGATTTAATTTAAAGGGTCGGGGGTGGGTTTTAGGGGGTTTTAGTGTGCCGGCTCACGATTCTAACGATTTATAACGATAAATCGTTAGAATCTCTATTGTATTGTGTTCCATAACGGTTTAAGACGATAT
Organism: Rhinatrema bivittatum; assembly: GCF_901001135.1. Taxonomy (NCBI): domain Eukaryota; kingdom Metazoa; phylum Chordata; class Amphibia; order Gymnophiona; family Rhinatrematidae; genus Rhinatrema; species Rhinatrema bivittatum. The sequence goes on from NC_042618.1 coordinate 306,476,838, forward strand.
TAAAATTATCGGACGATAATTTTAATCATCCTAAAACGATTCACATCCCTACCCCTTTGTTCTAGTTTAAAAGCTGCTCTATCTCCTTTTTAAAGGTTAGCGCCAGCAGTCTGTTTCCACCCTGGTTAAGGTGGAGCCCATCCCTTCGGAAGAGACTCCCCCTTCCGCAAAAGGTTCCCCAGTTCCTAACAAAACTGAATCCCTCTTCCTTGCACCATCGTCTCATCCATGCATTGAGACTCTGGATCTCTGCCTGCCTCTGGTGACCTGTGCGTGGAACAGGGAGCATTTCAGAGAATTCTACCCTGGAGGTTTTGGATTTAAGCTTTCTACCTAAGAGCCTAAATTTGGCTTCCAGAACCCCCCTCCCACATTTTCCTATGTCATTGGTGCCCACATGTACTACGACAGCCGGCTCCTCCCCAGCACTGTCTAAAATCCTATCTAGGCGATGCTTGAGGTCCGCCACCTTCGCACCAGGTAGGCATTTTACCAGGCGATCCTCACGCCCACCAGCCACCCAGCTATCTACATTCCTAATAATCAAATCACCAACTATGACGGCCGACCTAACCCTTCCCTCCTGGGCAAAGAGTCTAACTTCAGTTAGTCAGCCAGAGTGACTCACTGCTCTCTTGATTAACAAATGTTGGTCCCTATTGAAACCCAATCACACTACCTCAACAACTTTCCAAGGTGAGTAACTGAGCTGAACTATTCAACTTTTTTACTTAGGCAAACATTGCTCCTAGCTTATTTCTAGCTTCTGGCTACTTTTTTGGGGTACTTTTTTTTATGTGTTTTTTTTTTCAATACAAACACTCAGTTTGTATTAAATACAAACACTCAGTTCTTTAAAAGTCTGCAGAACACTCAGTTCTGCAGACTTTTAAAAATAAACACACTACCTTCTGCTTACTAGCTACCTTATTGACTGACTATTTAAAAATACAAACAGTCTAGCTTGTTTATTCACTGCCTTTCTGACTATTAAAGGCACAAACACACAAACACACTAAATAATATTCCCAGATAGTTAACTTTGCCCCAATACTTTTAAAAAAGACAATGTCCCAAGGAAAAACTTACTGATTCCTTTCAGCCACCAGCAAGGTGATCCTCTCCTCTCAGTGTTCCCACTGGAATGTGGGTTACTGAGCTCTTCCCTTCTAATTTATAATGTGCTTCTAAGGTAAATTAGTACAAAACAGTTCCTTTAGAAATTTACACTTCACTTAGTTTTCCTGAGTGACTCACTGCTCTCTTGATTAACAAATTTTGGTCCCTATTCAAACCCAGTCACACTACCTCAACACCTTTCCAAGGTGAGTAACTGAGCTGAACTATTCAACTTTTTTACTTAGGTATACACTGCTCCTAGCTTATTTCTAGCTTCTGGCTGCTTTTTGGGGTTTGTTTTTTTTTGTGTGTTTTTTTTAATGCAAACACTCAGTTTGTATTAAATACAAACACTCAGTTCTTTAAAAGTCTGCAGAACACTCAGTTCTGCAGACTTTTAAAAATAAACACACTACCTACTGCTTACTAGCTACCTTATTGACTGACTATTTAAAAATACAAACAGTCTAACTTGTTTATTCACTGCCTTTCTGACTATTAAAAGTGTTGCTCACACAAAAATAGCCACATATGCACGTATGTGGGCCGTGCGCGAGCAATATAAATTTTAAGAAGCCGTGAAGTACATGCATTCATACCCACACGTGCGTCAAGTACAAGGGGATGGAAAAGGGGTGGGGATTTCCTATTCCATGGTGGGGCTAAGACTTAAGTGTGCAACTACAAATTTAAAAAACACCTGACTAAGGTGCACATCAGCATGTTATCTGCGTAACTTTACTTCAGGTCCTGATGAGGAGCAAGTCTAGAGACCTCGGGTATTAGGGTTTTCAGCATAACATGAAGGTTCAGGGTCAAGTGGGGGGCTTACAGGATGAAAAACCAGAGGGGACTTGTAACCTTAATATCATCTGGACAAGTTGGTGGACTAATTTGAAAAACTGTTTTTTCCCTCGCATGAGCATGTTTTAAAATGCGCTTGCATACACAAGTAAATGCCGCTAAAGCCCAAGCAAAAATATGTGCGGGGCATTTACTCAAGTCTACTCTTAAGAATATGTGCACACATATGCGCAGCAGGGGGATTTTAAATGATATGCATGTACTTTTGCGCAGGATATAAAATTTCAGCGTATTTATGGATATGCATTCCTTTTAAAATTACCCAGAAAGGTTGGAGGCAATACAAAATGGATTATTTTCATTTAAAGTTTACAAAATAGTAAGCTAGTGTATGCAGGATACTAAGGATGTATGTGATTATAAAACCAGGCACCTGTTAAAAACCAAACTGTAGCATTTGTACTGCCTGCAATGCTGTCAGTGTGGCTGCTGGAAACCCAGTATATACTGTTTTATATAGCATTACAATAATCTAAGCCTATGAGTATCACAGCCTGAAGAACTGAACAAACATTATTGTGACTTAAAAAAGGTTTCAGTCTCTGTAGCAAACATAATTTATAAAAAGAGCATTTTATAATGGCTTTTACCTGTGACTGAAAAGACAATGAGGTATCAAATATGACACCTAGATTCCTATCTTATTTGTAGATTGAAATAATCAATCACCAACATGAAGCAATGAAGGGTCATTGTCAATGGATGATCTAGATAGAATGATCAATTTGGTCTTTTTGACGTTCATCAACCTATCTCCTTAGCATATGGTAAAGAATGAGAGCAAAAGCTGACTGACTCTACTTTGATACAAAGTCCTGGAAAACACAACATGCAATTTTATTTTATTTTTTAAGGAATTGTAAAGTTACAACACTGTTATCACCCAACCATTATAAGACAATTTGATATCATGAAGTGATCACATATCAGCCACATATCACATTTTGACTTTCATTTCTCAGTCATGATGTAGGTATAAAGATAAACTAGAGAGCTAGGTCCTCATTTTAGACAAAGCAAAACTAAAACAAACACAAATGTATAGATTTATGGTACAATCAAACCTGAGTATTGTGTCTATAGTCTGGCAGGTTGGGCTTGTGGCCTATAAATTGAAATTGCCTCCCACACTTTGATTACATGATAAATAAACTTAATAAAACCAGCCATCCTGTCAATGCCATTGAGACCCCCCCACTCAAACCCACAGAGGTGGTGAATGAAGAAGACACTCCATATGAGGTTCAAGAAATCTTGTATTTCAGAAGAATCAGAAACAAAATGTAGTATCTCATCTCGTAGAAAGGCTTTGGCGCTGAAGAAAATTCTGAAGAAAATTTCCAAAGAAAATTCTCAAACCTCCAGTTCCCTCAACTGCTGAAAAACTTCCACAGATGCTTTCCCCAGAAGTCCAAATCTAGGAGGCTGGGGAGAGGGCTTTGGAGGGGGCTACTGTCACATTTGGCCACTAGCAGAGTTGGCCCACGACCAGCTGCACTTACCACCTGGGCCCACCATGCCACACAGCCCTGTCGTCCCCTCAGCTGCGCCAGCATCCTCCTTAGGCATGCATGCTTTACATGCACAGTGGCAGGAAACCAAGGTCCTGGCGCCGCAGGATGATGTCACGCGGCTGGGTATTTAAATCCAGCCACAACTCCAGCTAGATGTCTTTGTAACAGGTCTCTTGCCTAGCTGCAGTATGTACTGCTCTGCATTCTTGTACCTGTTTCCATCCTTGCCTCTCCAGCTTTCCTTGTCCACCCTTGTCCTCCCCTTGGCTTGACCTCCTGATATTGACCTCTTGCTTCAGACTTGGACCTGAGTTCATTTACCTGCCTCCTGGACCTGACCTTAGCCTCAGACCTGACCATGCTTGCTTGCCTGTCCTTGTATCTTCTTCCTGCCCTGACTCAGCTTGTTCTTAGATTCTCACTTGTTCAACCGCCCTAGAGATCCACCTAAATCCTGCCAGCCATCAGAACCCAAGGGGTCAACATGTGAAGGAGGCAGCTGGTATAGATGAAGCTCCAGTCTGTCTCATTTCGGGGTGCATTCGCCAGTTGTTGGCGTAGGCCTCGTAGGTTCACATACAAGGCTGTGTCAAGTACAGATAGCATTAAGGGCTCACAGGCATGATGCTCATCACAGAAAGTAAATAAAAGGAAGAATAGGAGTGGAGGAATAGCCTAGTGGTTAGAGCAGTGGACTATGACCTGGGGAGACCAGCATTCAAGTCCCACTGTTGCTCCTTGGGCAAGTCACTTTACCCTCTCTTGCCTCAGGTACGCACATATAGGCTTAGTCATTAAAACAGAATGTGCAGTTATCACATGCATTAGGGTGTTAAGGCATCAATAAGACCATAACACATATGATAACTACCACATCTTGACAATAAGATGTAAATTAGAGAAAGGAGCAGGGTAAAAAATGTTTTTCGGCCTGTAGCGCTGCAGGTAATAATGCTTTATACATTATCACCGGCAGTGGCACCGGAAATAACACCACCTTTTTGAGTGGCACTATCACCCCCGCCCCTTTTTTTTTTTTTTTTTTGCGACTCATCATTCTGCTTTAATTATAGAAAAATGATGAATCTAGGCCTTAGATTGTAAGCCCTCTGGGGATAGGGAAATACTTACAGTACCTGAACATAATCTGCTTTGAAGTGCCAAAAAAAGTGGAATATAAAAATATAAATAAATAAATCAGAAAAAGATGTTACTATGGTTTTCTAAAGAAATTGCTGAAAAGGTAAGAAAAAAAAGGTTAGAGTTCATAAAATACAAGAGACTGCAGAAAGAGGAAGATAGGCAATAATATCTGGAAAAGCTAAGAGAAACTGGGAAAGTAGTCAAGAGAGCAAAGATACAAATGGAAGAAAAACTATCAAATATGGTATAACAGATGGGACAAAGCTTTTATAGATATATTAGTGATAGGAGGAAGGGCAAAAGTAGCATTGTGATACTCCGAAGTGGAGGAGAGGAATATTTAGAGGTCGACAGGGAGAAAAGTGGAATTGCTTAACAAATAATTCTGTTTGATGTTCATTGACAAAGGGTCAGGTGTAGGACCACAGAAAATGGACACAAATAGAATTGGAAGTGAGGTAAACCTCAGATGATTTTCAGAAGACTGTATTCATGAAGAGCTAGCTAAAGTAAAAGTAGACAGTGATGGTCCAGATGGAATACACCTAGAGTTTTATGGGAAATTAAAGAACCTAGAAGAGAACTTGGAGCTCTTCAGTGCTTATTTAGAGTCAAGTGTAGTTTCAAAGGACTGGAGCCAAGCGGATGCAGTTCCTCTTCACAAAAGTGGGAGTAAGGAGGAGACTGGGAACTACAATCAGGTTAGGCTGACCTCTGTGGTGAGTAAATTATAGTAATCACTGCTAAAATAGAGGATAGTATAGTTTCTTGTAGCTAGTGGATTACAAGATCCAAGGCAGCATGATTTTACCAGAGATAAGTCATATTTGATGAATCTGAACAATTTCCTTGTCTAAGTGACCAGAGAGTTGGATCAGGCAAGAGCTTTAGATGTAATGTACCTAGGGGTAGATTTTAAAAGAATGCACGTGTCCATGGGTGCGCACTACACGGCACACACACATGGATGTCTGATTTTATAACATGTGTGCACAGGTGTGCGCATGTTTTAAAATCAGGGGTCGGCGCGTGCAAGGGGGTGCACATTAGTGCAACCTGTGTGCGCTGATGACCGTGGCCTTCCCCAGTTCCCTCCCCCCTAGCCTGACCTTCCTACTCCTTCCTACTCCTTCCCTATCCTTCCTGCCTCGTAGCCCTATTCTAACCCCCCCTAAACCCTTGTCCTACCTTTTGCGCCTACCTCAGTGTTGCATCGGAGGTGGACCCTTGGGCCAAGGTGGGGTTGACGCAACCCATAGGTAAGGATCTATGGGTCCCCACCGTCGGCAGGTGGAGTGGGCTGATAGGCAGAGGCTGCTGGAGCTTCACCTATACCAGCCCTCATTCCCCGCAGGTTGAGCCTTTGGATGCCGGGGCCGACAGGACTTAGGTGGGCCTCGAGATAGAACAGCAAGAGGAGTGGTTCAGCCCAGAGACAGCAGGCGAGGGATGGAGTAGTCCTACTCAGGACTGGGTAAGGTTCTGGAAACTCGGTCGCCAATGAGACAAAGGCAGACTGAGGGCGCTCGAGCAAAGGTAGACTGAAACCTAATAAGTCCACGTCCAGAGAGTAGGCAGAAGAGGTGTCCAATGGTAGGCTTGAGTCAGGGCTGGCAGCAATCCAGGGGCTGCGGCAAGCAATGCTGAGGTCTGATCACAGAGATAGTCAATAGTGTAGTCAATCGAAACTGAGGTCTGATCACGGAGAAGTCAATAGCGTAGTCAGACAAAGCAGAGGTCTGGGTCTGGAATAGGATGTAGCGTAGTCAGGCAAAGCAGAGGTCTGGGTCTGGAGATAGACTGTAGCGTAGTCAGGTGAAGCGAAATCAAAGTCCGTGTAATCAATCCGAAGCATAGGCAGGTCAGGAGTGAGGAAAACAGGAACCAGGAACATTGGGGATCTGGAATGAGGAGTAGAGATGAATCTCTTAGCAGCAATGAATACTTGAGTAGTGAGGAGACCTGTTGCAAAGGCAACACTATGGAGCAGGGCCTGAGCTTTAATACTATGCTGAGGTTGACGTCATCATCCGGGGCCGCGGACTGGTTCCCGCCATGGTCCCTTCATAAGGATCAGCGATGCACACATGTGCGCCTAGAGAGAGGCGCAGCGCAAGTGATGGCATCTCTCCGCGGGCCACGCAGAGAGGCCCGACAAGTAGTGGCATTGGGACCAGGAACGCTGGAGACTGTAGTGGGGCCAGAGGCACCGGGGGAGGCCCGAGAACGGAGCAGGTGGCCCACCACCACCAGTGAGAAGGAAGCAGAGGCTGTAGTCCTCATGAGAAGGTGAGAGAGCCATGCCGCGGGTCTGCCACGGACGGCACACGTAACACTCGGGGCAGGCGCAAGTAGCGCGTGCCGGCACCCTGCCGGCACGCGATGCCCAGCACAGTGGCAAATGGCTGTTGTGCCGGGGGCCTCTAACCCCGTCGCGCCCCCGCCCTGCCCCTTTTCTTCGGCCCTGGGACTTACGCACGTCCCAGGGGTTTACGTGCATGGCCGGGCCTTTGAAAATTGGCCCAGAGCACATAAGGCCCGGTCCAGGCCTTAGATTTTAGTTAGGCGTTTGACACAGTTCCACATAGGCAACTTATAAATAAACTGAGTGCTCTTGGTTTGGGCTTTGAAGTGATAGATTTGTTTAGAAACTGGTTGAGTGGGAGATTACAAAGTGTAGTGGTAAATGGACTTCATTCTAAGGAGATATGTGTTATTAGTGGTGTGTAGCAGAGATTGGCCTTTGGAGCAATTCTTTTCAACATTTGCACAAGCAATACTGCAGAAGGACTATAAAAAAAGATTTGTCTTTTTGTTCATGATATCAAAATCTGCAACAGGGCAGATACCAAAGAAGATACAGAAAACATGAAGACGGATCTAGCAAAGCTTGAAGAATGGTCTAGAGATTAACAGCTAAGATTTAATGCTAAAATATGCAGGGTCATGCATTTGAGCTGCAAAAACCCAATGGAGCAGTAGAGTGTAAGGAATGAAATTCTTCTAAACACAAAACATGAGTGGAATCTGGAGGTGATTGTATCTGATGATCTCATGGTGACCAAACAAGTAGATAACGCAATAGCAGAAGCCAGATGAGTGCATAGGTATGTTGCGCTGGAGGTGGACCCTTGGGCCGAGATGGGGTTGATGCAACCCGTTGGAGGGATCCTCCGGGTCCCCACCATCGGCAGGCAGAGTGGGCTGAAGGACGGAGGACGGCTAGTGCTTCACCAATACCAGCCGTCATTCCCCGCGGTTGAGCCTTTGGGTACCGGGGCTGGCTGGACTTAGGTGGGCCTCCATATGTCGTCGTCGGTTGAAGAACAGAGAGGTCAGCCCAGAGGCAGCAACAGTGGAGTGGAGAAGTCTGTACTGGACGAGGCGGAGTCCCGGAGACCCGGGCGCCAATAGAACCAAAGTCAGACGGGGGCGCCTGAGCAAGAATAGGCCGAAGCCTGAATAGGCCAAGTCAAGGACGTAGACTGAAGAGCCATTGTAGAGCAAGCTGGAGTCAGGGCCAGTGGTAATCAAGAAGCGGTGGCAAGACAAGGCTGAGGTCTGGACGAGGACAGAGTCGGTAGCGTAGTCAAGCAATGCAGAGGTCTGGGCTTGGAGAGAGTCAATAGTGTAGTTAGGCAATGCAGAGGTCGTGTCCGAGAAAGCAATTTGAGGAGAGGTCAGGAATCAGGAACGCAGGAACGAAGGGGAACAGGAACTTGCGAGGATCAGGAACCAGGAATGCAGGAGGATCACCAGGAGGCAACGAGTACACGACCAGCGTGGAGACCTGTTACAAAAGCAATCATTGGAAGCCGAGCCCGGCCTTAAGTACCGGAGCTCCGGCGTCATCATCATCTGGAGCCATGGCCAAGTTCCCGCCGCGGGCCCTTCATAAGAGTCAGAGATGCGTGTGCGCGCCTAGGGAGGGGCACAGCGGTGGACGGCGGCGTCTCTCCGCAGGCCACATGGAGAGGCCCGACACGGAGCACAGGAATCTTTAGCTGAAGCTGAGGCACCGGGGGCGGCCCGAGGATGGAACCAGGCACTGGATTGGCCAGAGAGATGTGAGGGGGCCGGGCCGCGGGTCTGCCACAGCCTGCACTTGTAACAAGGTAGAGGAATGTTCAGCAGAAAGGAAGTAATGTTGCTTCTGTATAAATCCCTGGTGAAACCTCATTTGAAATACTATGTAGATTTCTGAAGACTGCACCATCAAACGGCTATAAACCAGATGAACTGGTGCAGAGGGTGGCTACTAAAATGGTCAGACATCAGTAGTAATGACGGCAGAAAAGGACCAGATGGTCCATCCACTCTGCCCAGTGAACTTCTTATGGTAATATTTGCCGTTGCATGCAGGATACCTCCATGTTTCTCTGAAGGGTAGTAACTGCTCCTCTGTGCAGTTACTCACAAGCCTTATGATGAGTAGTAATATTTACAGTCAATAAAAGTCAAGCAACTGTCATAAGAACATATGAATTGCCATACTGGGTCAGACCAAGGGTCCACCAAGCCCAGTATCCTGTTTCCAAAAGTGGCCAATCCAAGTCACAAGTACTTGGTAAGTACCCAAACATTAATTAAATCTCAAGCTACTATTGCTTATTAATTAATAGCATTTTATGGATTTTTCCTCTAGGAACGCATCAAAATCTTTTTTAAACCCAGTTACACTAACTAGTGTAACCACATCCTCCTGCAAACCATAAATTACTGCTAGCAGCATTTTTACTGAGTGAGAAACCTTCTTGCTAATTCAGACAATGCTGCTTAATGTTCTTTGCTGTAGGACTTGGCCGTAGAAGCCATCCTGTACATTTCCCCCTGTGTCTGCGTGTCAGTACCCCAGACCATAAAAGTCAGGACCCATGTTGGTTATGGGGACAGACTTAAAGATTAAAACGGGTACATCATAGAAAATAGGGAAGATATAATGGGGTCATTTAAATACCTCCAAGGTGTCAATGCATAGGAGGAGGATGTCTTTCAATGGAAACGATGCTCTGCTATGGGGGAGGGAGGTCATGTGATGAAGGTGAAAGTGTGTAAACAGAGGAGTAATCTAAGGAAATATTTCTATACAGTGAGTGCAGTGGATGCATGGAACAGTTTCCCATTGGAGACAAGGACATTATCTGAATTAAAGAAAGCATGGGACAAGCACAGAGTATTTCTGAGACAGTACTAAGGATTGTAGAACTGAGCAGTTGGTGTGGCTGGGCAGGCTAGATAGGCCAAATGGTCTTTCTCTGCAATTATATTTGTATGTTTCTATAGCCTCTACCTTGCCAAATTATGAACATCTCTTACTATTCTGATCTTGCCTTAGATGGCACATATTTATTTATTTAAGATATTTGTATCCTGTGCCCTCCAAAGTTTGGGGCAGGGTACAACTATATACAAATATAGTAATCTTCAAACATGTGTTTCATTTCTCTGCTCAAAGAAGCCATATCGTGCGGTACATTTCCTAGCTCTGCATATCCTCTTGAAAAAAGGGACCCAAACAATATACTGTATTTTAGATCCTCTCTCTCTCTCTGGGATTATGTAGAGCTCTAGAGCAATGGCACAAAATCCCCATCTGTATAATTCTTCTGGCATTTTTTATGCTGCAGTTTAACAATTGAAGCTTGTCATTATCAATGACTTGTTAATGCTTTAAAGGAGAACTGGCACCTTTCCTATTATCCAGAGGCTAAAAAGCACAATTGTTAGTTACTAAGGTACAGTATCTTATATTTGTAAATGCTGAAGCTCATTTGTTGTCCACTTGCTGAGGCTGCTGATCTATCTAAGTCAGTCGGTAACCTACTTCTCTTAACTTGCACAACAATCTTTAAAAAGGGCTATTTTTCAAACTTCAGATTCTGTCCCAGGGTTATTCCCTTCATATACGCCTTCAAGTTAATCACCCACAGCCAAAAAATGCAGCTTATCAAACTTCTAATTAGCTTTTTATGTTGTCAACTTGTCATCCAAAAGAGAAGTAGGAATAAATAGTGTCCCAAGTAGCTACAGAGTTCCTGACTGCCTAGTATTTATGCAGGGAGTTGCTTGTTTACCCATGTAAAGGAGAACTAGTGTTTTTTCATCAGTGAAATCTATTAAAGTCATGGTTGGAGAATGCAATGCATTGTTTCCCATGACTGAGGTGGCAGGGGAAGATATTTATTATATCATGTGTGATTTTTACAAGGATGTTCCTCCGACACCAACATTTTCAAATCTTTCTTTTGTTAAATAAAAGATTTAGTTAGATTTTCCAATAGTAAATTATGGAATGATATGTTTCTTTTTGCAAAAATATTTGAATTTAGTTTTTATTTTCGATTTTTAATGATTCCCTCACGCGTTATCAATCACTTCAGCTATATTCAATGAATGAACTATCCTCACTCAGCGCTGGTTGCTCTTTTCGTTTCTAGTGCGGCATTAGCTTGTGTGGCTTCTGACATTATGGGGCCAATTTTAAGACCCGCAAATGCACGTCCACGTGCGCACGATTCCCAGTGGGCGCACGTGGACGTGCCGATTTTATAACATGCGCATGTCGCCGTGCATGTGTTATAAAATATGATATCCATGCGCACCTGCGTGCCCGATTTTATAATCGACATGTGCATGTGCGGGCAGGTGCCCCATTTGCGTGCACAGAGGAGGGATTTTTCAATTACGCGTGGCAATGTGATCAGCCTTTTTCCCAGTTCCCTCCCGGTCCTTTTAAGGAGCGGACTGGGATGGATCTTCCCTAACCCTAATCCTACCCTTCCTCCCTCTTCCCTTCTTCTCCTCGACCAGTAAACCTACCCAACCTATCCCCGATTTTTTTGTTTCCTACTTACTGCTGCTCCAGAGCAGAAGTAAACTCCAAGCACCAGCCGGCTTCCGGTTCGCGTTTTCCCAAGGTAGTGTCTAATGGCGCTTTCCTGGCCCGCCCCCATCCCACCCCTCCCTGCATAGACCATGCCTCCCGGCCCGCCCCTTTTAGCTGGCCTGGCACTTCTGCGCACATCAGGAGTTACGTGCATGGATGGGCCCTTTTGAAAATGCATGTGGTGTGCGCAGGGCCTGGCCACACATGTAACCCCCGAATGTTACGCTTGTGGGCCTTTTAAAATTCAGGCATATATGTTTAAGATAAAAATATACATCTATATAAATAAAAATGTTAAATAGTTTGTACCAAATCGCTAATCTCAGCAACCACTTAACCGATTGCATTCAAATTTGGACACAAGTTTCACCTCACATACGGCAAGGATCCTCTACACTTACATTACATATATGTCACACTGGGGGCTGGTAAAAAAGTTTTAAAATTTGGTTGCACAAAACAGCGACATCTGGTGGACGTAAGCGGAAGCTCTTACACCTTGCACAAACGTTCACACCCCACACACACATGACCAATGTTTGCGAGTCACACACCCTCCGAGCAGACACAAATCCACCCTCCTCACACACCCCCGCACACATGCCAATTGTATTTATTTCACACACCCTCAAAAAACACACAAAAACCCACTAAATACCAGCATACTACAACGGGAGGCCACTCACATGCCACATGTTTGCAATTCCCACACCCTACGAACTCACACACAAACACCATCCTCATACCCCTCACGCACATGACTTTTCTACTTAACTGCCCTCAACCTCCGAACGCACGGAAAACTGCAGAATAGTTCTGGCTGGTCCAGCGGGGGGGGGGGGGGGGGGGGGCAACACAGCTCCGGGACACATCGCATACACTATGGCTGTCAGCAATCAAAATGGCGCCGACGGCTCTTTCCCTTACTAGGACACTCGGGAACACCAATAGCGGCAGTAGCCCATGTGACATAGTAAGGGCGAGGGCCCGTCGACGCCATTTTCTGAACTGGCAACCGGCGCACCTTCGTCCTTACTATCTCAGCGAGACGACCGCTCCCATTGCTCCACCTCGAGGGCCCGGCGCCAATACTTCCATGCCGGAACGAACGCCCGCTCCACCGACTACCATTTTTGAAAGGTATCGTCGGTCCTGTAGGGGGGGGGGGGGCGTGGGGATGTTCATGCGTCCATGTTCTGGGGGGGGCCAGGGGGAAGTTCCGAGATTCTGCAACTCTTGTGGGTTAGTCTATTTTGCCGGCCTGGGGGGGGGGGAAGGGAGGGTGGGGGAGGCTTAGAGAAACACGTTTCTGTGGGGATTACTTTGGGGTGCAAAGGGGGAGGGCACACACAAACACATACACAAAATGTGCACCATCTCCGAAAGGTTACAAAACAGCCCTCACCAGGTGGGGAGTCACTGAGGTGACAGTGAGGGGAGGGAGAATGAAGAGGGAGGTAACTGTCAGGGGAGGAAGAATGAGGTGAGAGGTGAGTGTGAGGGGACAGAGTTGGAGTGGGGACAGGGGAGGGAAGGGGGGGGGAAGGGGGGGAGTGACCAAGGGGGAAGAAGATGAGTGACTCAGCTAAATGAGCAAGGGGAAGGGGCAGGGAGGGCAAAGATTCTGACTCAGCCACTGCAACGCGTGGCAGGGGTCCGCTAGTAGATACATATAATTATAATCATTAGCTCTAAAAGATTCTCGAATGAGTATTTCAGTGTAGTGTTATTGTTATATTTTTATGTATCTATGTATGCTTTATAAATTATATGCTCTGAAATACTGCCGTAGTTACCAAAACCCCCACGCCACTCTGTGTTTGTTCTAGTTTTTTGTGCAGCATCAATCTGTATGACTTGTGACACTTTATGAACATAAGAACATAAGAACATGCCATACTGGGTCAGACCAAGGGTCCATCAAGCCCAGCATCCTGTTTCCAACAGTGGCCAATCCAGGCCATAAGAACCTGGCAAGTACCCAAAAACTAAGTCTATTTCATGTTACCATTGCTAATGGCAGTGGCTATTTTCTAAGTCAACTTAATTAATAGCAGGTAATGGACTTCTCCCCCAAGAACTTATCCAATCCTTTTTTAAACACAGCTATACTAACAAGGGATGTGAATCATTTTTTGACGATTTAAAAAAATTGTCCGATATTTTTTAAATCATCAAAAATCGGTACAGTGCGTGATACAATAGAAATTTTCACGATTTATCATGAAAAATTGTTACTCCCATTAGTGTCCACTAACGGGAGTTATTTGGGGGGTGGGTGGGAAAACCGGCACACCAAAACAACCCCTAAACCCACCCCGACCCTATAAAACTAATCCCTTACCTTCCCCCACCCCCCCAAACCCCCCCAAAACTTTTTACGAGTACCTGGTGGTCCAGTGGGGGCGCGGGGACCGATCTCCCGCTCTCGGGCCATCGGCACCATTTTGGCTGCCACTCAAAAATGGCGCCGATGGCCCGATTAAAAAAAAACCCACCCGACCCTTTAAAGATGACCCATTAGCTTCTCCCACCCTCCTGATTCCCCCCAAAACATTTTTAAATTACCTGGTGCTCTAGTGGTGGTCCCGGGAGCAATCTCCCGTTCTCGGGCCGTCGGCTGCCAATCATAAAGATGGCGCCGATGGCCCTTTGTCCTTACCATGTGACATGGTATCTGTGCCATTGGCCTGCCCCTGTCACATGGAAGGAGCACTGGCTGGCCGGCGCCATCTTTAAAGATGGCCACCGCCATCGTAAAGATGGCCACCGGCCACCACTAGAGCACCAGGTAATTAAAAAATGTTTTGGGGGGATCGGGAGGGTGGGAGAAGTTAAGGGGTCATCTTTAAAGGGTCAGTGGGTTTTTTTTTAATCGGGCCATCGGCGCCATTTTTGAGTGGCAGCCAAAATGGCGCCGATGGCCCGAGAGTGGGAGATCGGTCCCCGCGCCCCCACTGGATCACCAGGTACTTGTAAAAAGTTTTGGGGGGGTTCAGGGGGTGGGGGAAGGTAAGGGGTCAATTTTAAAGGGTCGGGCCTCACTAAAAAAAAATTAACGATGTGAATCGGAACCGATTCCGATTCACATCTCCAGCGATCAGATTTTTTTCTCCCTCCAGCCAAACCCGATCGTTAAGACGATCGGGCACATGATTCACAACTCTAATACTAACTGAACTAACCTCATCCTCTGACAACAAATTCCAGAGTTTAATTGTGTGTTGAGTGAAGAAGAACTTTCTCCGATTAGTTTTAAATGTGCTACATGCTAACTTCATGGAGTGCCCCCTAGTCTTTCTATTATCTGAAAGACTAAATAACCAATTCATATCTACCCATTCTAGAACTCTCATGATTTTAAACACCTCTATCATATCCCCCCTCAGCCGTCTCTTCTCCAAGCTGAAAAGTCCTAACCTCTTTAGTCTTTCCTCATAGGGGAGCTGTTCCATTCACCTTATCATTTTGGTTGCCCTTCTCTGTACCTTCTCCAATGCAATTATATCTTTTTTGAGATGCGGCGACGAGAATTGTACACAGTATTCAAGGTGGGATCTCACCATGGAGCGGTACAGAGGCATTATGACATTTTCTGTTTTATTCATCATTCCCTTCCTAATAATTCCCAACATTCTGTTTGCTTTTTTGACTGCCACAGCACACTGAACCGATGATTTCAATGAGTTATCCACTATGATGCGTAGATCTCTTTCTTGGGTGGTAGCACCTAATATGGAACCTAACATTGTGTAACTGTAGCATGGGTTATTTTTCCCTATATGCATCACCTTGCACTTAACCACATTAAATTTCATCTGCCATTTCAATGCTATAGTCTATAATATTTATAGATACATACAAACATATATTAATTCTAAAAGTACTTCCAATTAGCATTGTTGTTGCGAACATATTGAATATTTTGGTATTTAATCGTTTTAATTCTGTATAGCTTATCACTATTTTCGCATAGTTGAAGTTTTGTCAATTATTATTTTGTTTGATATTTTACTTGTTTTTTTGGAGTCACTATATTTTATTGCATAGTCTTTTTAAAATTAATTAATATGTGGTACAAAGAGTGCAGATGTATTTAGTAGTCTGATGTCTTTTAGAAATCCATTCTGTCATTTTTTTGGTTTCTTTTTTTTCTTTAATATTTTTGGTGCAAAGATTGACGTAGAAGTTATCTGGGGTGCCACCTATTTTTTCATGAAACAGACACTGCTGTTAATTTGTGGTACAAAATGGAAAATGAATTAAGGTATATACCCCTTAATTAATTTTATTCATTTTGGGAGCATCTATAGTTTAAGCATTGCCCATAACCTTTTTGGTTACGATTTCAGCTCTGACTCCCTTTGCAGTTGCCATTATTTTGCTGTCAAAGACGCTGTGTAAATCTATCCATCACAATCCCTTTAAGGTAATAATTGTTGCGCTGGAGGTGGACCCTTGGCTCAGTGCAGGATTGGTATGGCCCTCTGGTCCGACCCGGCTTGCACGCCTGCTACCAAGAGGCGGAGCACAGGAAGAGACAGAGGCTAGCTGGAGCTTCACCAATAGCAACCCGGGTGTTCCCTGAGGTGGAGCCCTTGGTTACCCGGGCTGCCTGGTCTTAGGTAGGCCTCGCAGGATCTCCTGGAGAGGAAGTGTAGAGGTGTGCCCACCACGAACAAGGATGTGCGGTCGAGGTCCAAACCAGAATGTCTAGTGGTCACAGGAAGCCAGAACACAGAGTCCGAATGAATAGCGAGAATCAAGGCCAGAGTAGTAGATCAGAATGGTCAGCCGAAGTAGGGGTCAGTACCTGTAGTCAAACCAGAAGTTTTGTCCAGGCAGAGGTTGAATCCAGGCAGCAGTCAAGAATGGTCAGTGTTCAGGCAGAAGTCAGTTCCAGGCAGCGGTCAAGGATAGTCAGGAGCAAGCAATGGTCAGTACTGTGAGATCAGTCCAGAGGGTACTACCAGGGATGAAGAGACGAAAGAACAGGTGATGCTGGAACAGGAGATATAGGAGACGCTGGAACAGGAGACACTGGAATAGGAGACACTGGAACAAGAGACACTGGAACAGGAAACACTGGAAGGCAAACTAGACATACCGGTGTATACGACCCGATTGCCAAGGCAATGAGCTATGGGCTGTAGTGAGGTTTAAATACCCAGCTCAAGTGACGTCAGACTCGGGCGCTGCCCATGGTTTTCCCGTGCTTGTCCCTTTAACTCTCGGAGAGCTCCGTGCGTGCATGCGCTAGGGGGCGGGGCTGATGCCGAGTACAACACTGAACCCCAGCAAGAGGGCAGCTGTGATGAGAGAGGCCACAAGGGAGCCAGGGATGCACGTGGAGGCCGCGGCCGAGCAGTGTAGGGACTCATAGCGGAGCTGGTAGACGGTCGGGCCAGGTGAGCAGGAATGGCCGCGGAGCGGACACGGCCAGGAAGCACAACAGTACCCCCTCCTTTTAGGCCTCCCCCTTACCGGCCTTGGTTTGTCAGGATGAGTCCTGTGGAACTCCACGAGGAGAGTCTTGTCGTATATGTGGTGGGAGGGCTTCCAGGAGTTCTCTTCTGGACCGAAGCCTTCCCACGATAAGAGGTTCTCCCAATGTCCTCATCTTCGCCTGATGTTCAACACTTCCTTAACTTGGAGGACATCTTCCGGTTCAGTGGAGATCTGTGAAGGAGCAGGATGTCTACAAGAAGGCCAGTTCCAGACTAGAAGCTTCAACAGGGAAACATGAAAGGTATTGTGGATTCCCATAGAGGTAGGCAGTCATAACTGGTAAGTGACTGCTCCAATCCTGTGGATGATTGGAAATGTCCCAATGAACCGGGGAGCCAAGCGCTGAGAAGGCAGATTTTTGATGTGTTTTTACCTAAGCCACTCCTTCTGGTCAAGTTGGAATAGAGGTGCCATGCGACGGTGGGTATCCGCAACGCATTTGGCTAACTTGGCTTCCTGCCCCAGTCTGTCCTTGACCTGATTCCAGAGGCAGCGAATCATCTGGGCCATGGATTGGGCTGCAGGTGAGGGTACAGAGTGGTACTGGAAGGAGCAGGCGTGGCTGGCGTCCAAAGACCACGGGGAAGGGAGATACATCGGTGGTGGAGGTGAGATGAGTATTGTGGGTCAACTCGGCCCAGGGCAAGAGGTCGGCCCAGTTGTCCTGCTGATCGTTCACGTAGGATCCCAGGAAGGTTTTTAATGAATGGCTCATCCTCTCGGCTTGGCCGTTCGCCTGAGGGTGATAGGCCGATGTCAAGTTCAGGGTGATTTTATTTATTTATTTAAGAACTTTTAATATACCGATATTCGTGGGACACATCATACCGGTTCACAATAAACTCTTGGAGAAAAGGAAATAGAAATTACAAATAACCGGGAGGGGGGAAGGGGAGCAGAGGAGGAAATGGGAGAGAGGGGGGGTAGGGAGACAGTTAGAGCCTGAGGGGCGAGAAGAACAAGAGTAGGAGAGAAGGGAGAAAAGTGGATAGGAACTGCAATAACTGTCTTAACAATATTCTAAGAGGGATAACAGCATTAACAAAATCTTTACCTTTTATTAGGTTGCATAGTTAACCTTTTCTTGTAGGGAGGTGAGGCAGGGGAGGGGGTTAGGTTTACTTAGAGTCGGGGTAGGCCTGCAGAAAGAGCCATGTTTTGATGCCTTTTTTGAAGTTGAGTAGGGAGGGTTCGAGGCGGAGGGCGGTGGGGAGTGAGTTCCATAGGGTGGGTCCCGCAATGGTGAATGCTCTGTCTCTGGTGGAGGAGAGATGAGCAGTTTTGAGGGGTGGGGTGTGGAGGGTGCCAGCTAAGGTGGCTCTGGATGGGCGATTGGATGCACGGAAGCGTGGCATTTCCTTGAGCCAGGAGGGGTTGTTGTTATAGAGAGCATTGTGAAGGACGGTGAGGGTTTTATATTTTATGCGGAAGGTGATGGGGAGCCAATGTAGATCCTTTAGGACTGGGGTGATATGTTCTCTTTTTCGGGTGTCAGTGATTATTCTTGCCATGGAGTTTTGCAGCATTTGTAAGGGTTTGATGGTGGCGTGTGGGAGGCCTATGAGGATGGAGTTGCAGTAGTCTAGTTTTGACAGAATGGTGGACTGCAAAACTAGACGGAAATCTTTGGCGTGGAGGAGGGGTTTTATTTTTTTGAGAATTTGTAGTTTAAAGAAACCCCCTTTTAGAAGTGATTTTATGTGGGGTTTGAAATTGAGGTGTTGGTCTAATGTTACACCTAGATCTCTTACAGATGGAACCAGGGGGAGGGAGTGTGGAGGGGGGGAGTGGGAGGGGGTAAGGACGTTGGGTGAGGTTTGAGATGTGAGTTCAGGATTGTTGGATATGAGGAGAATTTCTGTTTTGGTTGTGTTGAGTGCGAGTTGGAGGTTGGTTAAGAGGACGTTGATGGAGGCTAAGCAGGAGTCCCAGAATTGATGTCGAACTTTGTGCACAGAGACTTCCAATACTTGGCTGCAAATTGTGGTTCACGATCGGAAATGATCTCCTTGGGTAGGCCATGTAATCTGAAATGTGATGCAGGAAGGGCTTTGCCAACTCATGAGCTGAAGGAAGACTTTGGAGTGGGATGAAATGATTCATCTTTGAAAAGCAGTCGATGACAACCCAGATGACCGTGTAGCCCTTTGATGGGGGCAGGTCGACGATGAAGTCGGTGGAGACGTTGGACCAGGGTTAAGTGGGAGCCGGAAGAGGCTGAAGGAGTCCCCAAGGACGGCCTGTAGAAGGCTTCTTCTGTGCGCAGATAGGACAGGAATCAACATAACTGTGGAAATCCTTGACCATGTTGGGCCACCAGTAATGTCTTCTCAACATTTCTAAAGTGCTAGCTCGACCGGAATGGCCAGCCAATTTTGAGTCATGGGCCCAGCGGAGGATGCATTCTCAGAGACGGCATGGGACCACCGTTTTCCCAGTTGGCACTGTGTGGGTAACCATGAGGTTTATACAGACTGGGTCAATGATGTGCTTGGGGGTTTCAGGCTTATCTTCAGGCTCAAGAAAGCAAGAGAGAGCATCCACTCGGGTGTTCTTGGATGCAGGGCGATAGCGGAGTTCAAAATGAAAGCACTTGAAGAACAGCGCCCAGTAGGCCTGTCTGGGATTCAAGAGTTGAGCCTCCTTCAGGTGTTCAAGGTTTTTATTATCTGTGAAGATAGTGAATTTATGTTGGGCTCCTAGCCAGGGACGTCACTCTTGAAGAGCTAATTTGACGGCTAAGAGCTCATGGTCTCCAATGGTGTAGTTTTGCTCTGCGGGCGAGAATTTGTGAGAGTAGAAGGAGCAGAGTATGAGGACCCCCTTGGGAGAATATTGGCTCAGGACTGCCCCTGCCCCAATGGCGGAGGCATCTACCTCGTCGACAAAGGGGCGGATAGGATCTGGGTGACGTAGACAAGGTCCGGTGCAGAAGGTCTCTTTCAAGGTGTGGAGACTTGGGGCTCCAGACTTGAAGGTTACTACCTTTCCTAGTCATGGCTGTGAGTGGAGCAGCAAGCGTGGAGTAGTTAGCGATGAAGTTCCTATAATAGTTTGTAAATCCAAGGAATCTCTGTAGGGCGCGGAGACCTACTGTATGGGGCCAGTCTCAAATCCCCTGGAGTTTCTCAGGATCCATTGTAAAACCATGATTGGAGATAATGTAACCCAGGAAGGGAAGACGCGTTTGTTCGAAAATACACTTCTTCAACTTGCCATAGAGATAATTGTCTCTAAGACGTTGGAGGACTGCCTGGACGTATGAACGGTGGGACTTCAGGTCCTTAGAAAAGATCAGTATATTGCCTAGATATAGCACGACAAACGAATAGAGTAGGTCCCAGAAGATCTCATTCATGAAGGGCTGAAAAACCGCAGGGCATTATAAAGTCCGAACGGCATTACTATGTACTCGTAATGACCATCCCTAGTATTGAAAGTGGTCTTCCAGATATCTTCGGCTGTATTCACACCAGATTGTATGCCCCTCGAAGATCTAGCTTAGTAAAGATCTGGGCTCCTTTGAGGCGATCAAAGAGTTCGCTAATGAGTAAGAACATAAGAACATAAGAAAATGACATACTGGGTCAGACCAAGGGTCCATCAAGCCCAGCATCCTGTTTCCAACAGTGGCCAATCCAGGCCATAAGAACCTGGCAAGTACCCAAAAACTAAGTCTATTCCATGAAACCATTGCTAATGGCAGTGGCTATTCTCTAACCCACGATAGTCAATGCATGGACGTAAACTGCAACCATCTACAAATCAAAAATATCTGAGATTGAAGAGTTTGAAATATGGTGCCAGCATTTATATATTGAGAGATGTAAAGATTAGTGGTGGTTACAAATAATATGATGAGTTGTTTAGTGGAGTAGATTTATTTACTTTATGAAGAAATTTGTTAGGAATAGTTGATGAGTGGACATATGTGTGTTTTGTAATAGTTACTAGGGATGTGCAGACAAAAAGTTTATGTTCATAAGTCCATAAGTCGAAAAGGGGGGTCAATTTCGGTCAATATGGACATAAGGAGAATTCCATAAGTTGAGTCTATGTCCATACGTGCACCGGTTCCCTAAATAAAAATTTTAACCCCTCACCCTCCTTAATCCCCCCCCCCCAAGACTTACCAAAATTCCCTGGTGTCCAGCGGGGAGTCAGGAAGCCATTCCTCTATTCCTTTGCGAGGAGCACGTGACGTCCGCGTCACATCGGAGTGACGCTGCCGTCACGTGGTCCACCGCGGTTCCGCTCCCGGACCCCTTGTTGGACACAAACGGAACTTTTGGCCAGCTTGGGGGGGTCAGGAGGCCCCCCCAAGCTGGCCCCGTCACGTGCTCCTCGCAAAGGAATAGAGGAATGGCTTCCTGACTCCCCACTGGACCACCAGGGAATTTTGGTAAGTCTTGGGGGGGGATTAAGGAGGGTGAGGGGTTTAAATTTTTATTTAGGATCAACGATCGCGATTTCCAACGTATTCAACATAGCTATGTTGAATAAGTTGGAAATCCGATCGTTTTCACCTCATCACTTTTTTAAGTTAAAAAAAAAAAATAAGTAGCGTTTTACATATAAGTTCAAAACGAATGCACACCCCTAATAGTTACGGAATGTGTCCTGAAAAGATTCGCAGCAGTGGAGAAGTATCAGTATAACATTGAGCATTGGTCCCTGAGGAAGCCCTTGGTTGTGAGGGTGAAACAGAGATTTCTTTGATATTATATGAGGACAATGAGTGGAAGGAGTATCATGTAGATTAAAGGATATTATATCATAGGAACATTACTTCATACATACATGAGGGGAGGATTATATTAACACTTGGGCATTAATTAAAGGATTGCCATATATATTTATTTATGTTGGTTAGAGAATTTTGAATTCATGTAATAAATGTGTGCAAAATACTAAAGGAGAATAATAATATTTGTATTTGATAGGATATGTATTTATTGTATGAATGGATGGGTTGGTATGAGTGTGTTAGTTTTTAATTGTATAGATAGGAATTTTGATTTTGCATAAATAAATACTATTAATATTTAAATTTGTATTTTCTCTGTGGGTGGGTTGACATATTGTTTTTAGAGAAAATTTTGAAGAGGATTACCTTCAGTATTGTTGATAGGTTTCAGAAAGAGGCAGGATGTAGGCTCCTGAGGTCATAAGCTGGTGACACCTTCTGTAGTCTTTTTGCTATACACAGAGCTGATGATTGAGAGTCTCTCAGCACACCTGCCTTGCTGACCACAAACTGTAAAACTAACAAACACCTATAGGACAGCAACTCTTCTATCTTTTGCCACAAGTCACGGCAGCCATGTGGACCAGCACGGACCTCCAAACAGAAAACCCCAGAAAGGTAGTGAGTCACCTTGGAAACTGACCATTCTGCAAGCTGTTCACCCAAGGAGTCCTCAGTCTATGTGCTTTAGTGGTGGCCATAGATAGCATATGGAATTTAATTGCTACTAGCTATCACAACAAACTACTCTGCATATTTTCTAGGTACATTCATACAGCAGCATCACATGACTAGCCCTGAACTGCATCAGCCAAGGGCCTTGCAGCACCGTGACATTTCCATATTTGGCAAAGGCTACCTGTGACGTGTCAAGCAAGGCAAATAGTTACTAACACACCTTTGAGTTGGGTTCAATGAAGTGAACCTTTTCTTAGGAGACATCTGGGTGCTAAAAGAGTCATTATAGAGTAGATTCTGCCCTTGACATTACAGAGACACTTTCAAATACAAGTGAAGCCATGACATCTTCTGATTTCCAATCTGACCAGCATCCTTACTTAGTCTCCCTGAGAAGCTAACATAACCAACATGACATCCCAATGGCAAAGGCCCTCACAATCTGTACATGATAGTTGACATTTTGCCTAGATAAGTGTAGAAGGGTGAATCTGTGTAAGGGTGCGTGCAACCCCAGAGGTATGCTAGCTTACAATGACCTGTGAACATTGTGGGAATGCCACAATCTTGGACAGGTGCTTTACTAAAGCATGTAACTGAAGTCCTGTTAGGTCAGCACTCTGAAGTCAGCACTGACTCTGAAATAGTTGAGGCAGTACAGTCAGTAGTGTCTTTGTAGGCCCATGTGTCACAAAGCATCCCATGTTCAGGTGCATAACTTCACATGCACATGGTTGTCAGCTATGGGATGAGGCTGTAAAATGGCAACTCTGTGATTGATACTTTAAACTGTCAACCTGTAGCTTTAGGCTGTGCCTTTAAGCTTCAGAGCTACTTGTGATTAATAGGATCTCTAGAGCAGTTGATCTCCATTTTCAAGGCCCTACTGGAGTTCCATCAGACTTATGGTACTATCTCACCCTAATGTGACGGCTAGGACAGGGTCCCAGGTGTAGGTCCACCGAGCAAAAAGCCGCAAGCTAGGCTATAGGCTAAGCTCTATACACTGTCTTGGCAGTCTTACATGAACATTATTGTAACACATGACTCTTTTGGACTCACTAACAGTCAGAAAACATTAGGCTAGTCACCTGTATTTTGTGTTATCTTAACTTTAACTACATTTTTCCATTAAAAACTACCACTCCATTGTCGAGTTGAAGCCTAAGTAGGCATACATGGTTTCTGTTACACACTAACTCAGACAGAGGACCAGTGAGTAAAAGAAAGATGATAGAGAAGAGAGCAGCTGCAAACACTCTTCTGGCCTCCCTTCCATGGAAGGGGAAGGGATAGTTGAGGCCTAACAGGTAAAGTAACATTCTAAGGGGTTTTGCTGAAGCTGGCTGCCACTCAGTGTGGTGTCCTCGGCTTCTGCGGGTGCACATGGGGAATCCTAGTGTAGATCAGGAAGCATCTCCATTGGTATCCCATGGCGTAGAGCGAGATTATGGAATATACAGCAGAGCAGCACTATATTTGCCACTCTGGGTGGAGCATATATTAAAGCTCCACCTGTTTTGTCCAAACAGCGAAATATACTTTTTAGAACTCTGAAGGTGTGTTCTATAACACAGCAGGTAGAACATAAGGCCTTGTTGGACCTTGTCTCCACCAGCTTGTTGGGAATAGCAATGGGGGTGAGAAGCCAGGTCCTGCAACCATATTCTGAATCTCCTGTGGCAAAGACAGAATGGGTACATTATTCACACCATGTCATGTTGAGATATGTCTGGCAACCCACTGCATGCTATTAAACAGTAAAAGCTAACCTCTAGCTTAGCATGAGCTTTAAAAGCCAATTTCCCTACCCTAAGTCCATGCCACCTTTTCTGTGACATTATATGAACACGATAGCACTAGCTTAATCTGTGTCATATCTTCTAGACTAGGAAACTTTATCTGGGGATTCCACCAAATGTGTGGCTGTCCCTCACAACCAAGCTAAGGCTACTCATTCATAGCAGTCATCAAATCCTGAAACAAAACATTAGAGCTGTCCTAGCAGAAAAACCTGTACCTCATGGTCCGAATGTGCAAGCCTCTTGCTGCTCTGCAGTATGTCCTCCAGAGATACAAATTTGTCTGACCTGATGCAGTGAATATGCTAGGCCCAAAAATGCACCGGCCGCAGCTTCTGGTTTACCTGTGTGATGGGCAAGCCAAACTGTGCCTAATATCCTGGCTGACTCATCACTAACAAGACACACCTGATCTGGGAGTGCCAGCAATAGGGACACTAAAAGTTGTGTTTAACCTGTGACATTTCAACTGATCCAAATGGGAAGATCGAAAAAGGTTAATGTTTAATGTGAACCTGTAGAAAGTGTGTAGTGTCTGCTCACACACAAAGCTTTATGGCAAATGCATTGTTTGGCCTCACAACATTAGCAGGCCTTTCAAGTGTGGGGAGAGAAAGCCAGGCCCAGACGCATAGGCGTGTAGATCTAACAGTACAAGCCACTGGTCATGTTCACGATGCTGTTACTTCCTCCCCCCCCCCCCAGCCTCCCCCTTGTCCATGGCATTTGCTGAAAACACATAGCAGAGAGAGAATAGAGAAAGCTGCATCTCTCTTACCTACGAGCCAACCATCACTGTAGAGGCCATCCTCAAAATGTTCAAAGAGACTCAAATAGTATAAAGGAATCATGAGCAGCTCTATGGTACCTGGTCACCTCATCGAGGATGTGTAGTTGAGCATCACATACTTTTTGCATGCTGATGGAGCGGAAGAGCTTTCTGTTGCGGAAGATCTCCTCCCTGTCACAGGGTGGGATGATGACTATGTGAGTGCAGCTGATAGCTCCCAGAACATTGGGAAAGTTAGCTATGGCATAAAAGCCTCTTTTCAATTCCAGCAAGTCCTACCTGTCCTAAGGAAATGCTATGTAGCGATTAATGCAATCAGATACAGCTGTTATGACCTGGTTCAGTCAGCAGGAAAAAGTGGTTTGGGACATTTCTCCAATGACCCCTACTCTCATCTGGAAAGAGGCAGATGCCAGGAAATGCAAGGTGGCCAATAGTTTGGTGAGCCCCAGCATAGCCTGGGACCTTTCCGTGACCAGATCCAGATCCCCTCTGATTTATTCATATAATTCTAGGATAGCCTGAGAGCTGAGGCGATACCTGCTAACCACATAATCCTCTGGCATGCCCAGCAATGAGACTTGTGGAGGAAAGATGCACTCCTTGTATCTCCTCTGGAATGCCTGCCAATGTGCCAAGCACTGCCGTGATCCATGACCCTCTCCATGCGGGGCCAATGGCTTTGGGCTCCAGCCATTGGTCTATTGATCTTGTTGTTGCCTGAGACAGCCAGTACCTGAAGCAGCCAGTACCCCCCAACAAGTAAACTTGCCACAATCATAATAGGTTTAAGAAGACAGGCCAGGTAAGAAAAGGTGTTTTTATTGGCCCAGGAGGCTATGGTAGATGTGACTGACAGATGGACTCATTTTATCATGAGCGATAATAGCTGCGATCCACAATAAAGGCCACGGTTGCATAATAAAAAATATTTTCCTCTGTAATGCAAAAAAAAAAAGATGTAGTTATTTCTGATGCTAAATTCCATGTTAATTTACGTTAATCTATCACAGAATGTGACCGGAGATCCTAATTTGCAATAACTCCTCTTGCTTGCATACTCAAATTAAAATTTGCATGTTAACTTCTGCTGCAATATTTATCACACTCTCAAATGCGCATTAGACACCATTTAAAGTGCGTTAGGGCCCTAACACATTTTGATAAATGATCCTGCCCTAGAGGAGGTCTAACTTAGCTAGCCATAACTTATCTGGATAAGTAGTGCAGAATATTGGAATATTCACCACATAGATGTACTGCTAAATATTCGATATAAGTTAGCCAGATAAGTTTTCTCCAGCTAATTTACATAAATGGTTTGTTTTAAATATCTACCTTCTTATGTGTAAATACTAATTGGAGCAAATATCTGCTAAAGTCTTTTTGGAGCAGGTTAGTGATTAGGCATCTTGATGTATTAAGGCCCTATTATATGCAACTATGTGCACAGTGTTAACTTTTCACGCCTGATTAGCCATGACATATATTCTTTAAATGAACTATGAAATAATTATAGATTTGTTTAGTAATTTGGATTAGTGCATTGTGTTGAAATCATTGAAATGCTTTTGTGGATGAAAATATTGGAAAGTCGCCATGCAGTGTTCCTACGTAGCCTGTGTGTTGGATTAAAAGAAGTTTGCTATTGAATGTTTTCTAAACATTCCATTCCATCCCTTGATGGGAAGCAAGTGTGATAGCAAATACTAATTGGGTTATTTTGGTGCAGATGGAGTAGCACAGCTTGTGTCTGCAGCCTCTTCACTTGTTCCTCATTACCTTCCGAAATTTCTTTTTGGCCTAGCAGTACTTTTATTGAAAACAGAAATGGCTGAATGAATACGGCCTTGCTCCATGCATTATTCCTGACAAATAGCAAATTATTCTGTTAGAGCTGCCTGATATTCTCTCCGTGTGCTTTTAGAGGGAGACTGGGAGGGAACAGCTAATAATCACTAGTATTTGGCTTAGTAAACAGTAAAGGTCCCGGGGTACACAGGTATTTTACAACTCACTCACTAAAAAGTTGATGTTTATTTGAATGTTCTACATAGCTTAAATGGATCCTCTAGGGATAAAAGGAACTACAAGAAAATGCAGTTTTCAGGATGATTCTTTCAAGTGACTACATCAGACAATATGGAAGGTGGGTCAGTGGTATCAGCTCCTGAAGAACTGATGTTCAGTCTTAACATTTTTTTTTTACCAGTGGAACATGTATACAAAGGATCTTTAACTAAACTGGGAAGATAAAACCCTTAAATTAAATTGTGTTGCCTTATATAGGCAACACAAAAGTCTCCTGTTTTAATTTTGGTGACCCACTTTAAACTAGGGTGATCACATATGTTGCGCTGGAGGTGGACCCTTGGCCTCATGAAGGATTGGTACGGCCCTCTGGTCGGACCCAGAGAGTGCCTGCCACCAGGAGGCGGAGCACACGAGGCTAGCTGGAGCTTTGCCAATAACAGTCCGGGGTTTCCGCAGGTTGAGCCCTTGGGTACCCGGACCGCCTGGACTTAGGTGGCCTCCAGGGGTCTCCCAGAGCAGTAGTGAAGCGGAAGTCGGAGTGTAGTACAAGGGTCAAGCCAGAGTATAGTCCAAGGATGGTCAGCCATTACGTGGTCGGGCAGGCAGTGGTCGGTTCCAGGCAGCAGACGAGGATGGTCAGGCAGGCAGTGGTCGGTTTGGGAGAAGGTCGAGAGTAGTCAGGCGAAACAGAGGTTGAATCCAAAAGCAGTCCCAGAGTAAACAGAACCGGAACAAGAGAGGGGGCCAGAAGCAACTAGGAAAAAGGAACCTTGTTACAAAGGCAAGCTCTGACTGTTAGAGCTTGCCTTAAATAGGTCCAGCGAGTGAAATCAACCGGAGGGCCTGGCAGCCCTAGCGCGCCGCGGCCCCTTTAAATCACATGGAGAGGCATGCGCACGCGCCAGGGGAAACCCGGAAGGGAGGGGAACTTGGCGGCTGTGAATCAGCCACGATACAGGCCCAGAAGGGGGCCAGCGGTGGCGTCTCTACCGTGCCACGAGGGCAAGGGAAGCAGGCAGGGTCGCAGAAAGGAGGTGAGAGGGACCGGCCAAGGGTTCCATGGCCGACCGTCGCAACAACATAGCTCCATGACAAAAGAGACAGACTGGATCCTGTTTTGTTCCTTCATTTTATGTATGGAGATACAGTTCTGATTTCTCTAAGAAAAGCAGGGCTATATCTTCACCAGTGTAATGGGGGTAAAACAAGGACAAGCTTAGCCTGTTCTGACTGACATAGTGCTAACTAATCACCTTATTTTAAACTGGAGAAGTAGATCTTGCTTCCAAGAGTATAAGAAGGGAGAATGCTGTTACAATTAAAACAGAATAACAATTGTGGTGAAAGAGAGCTTGTTGCTGGATAGATATGTGAGAGATCTGGTTTCTGAGGAGCAAGCCAAACAATCAGTAAATCTTGCAAGTAACATAACTGTCCCTTCAAATACTTATACCAGGAGATAACTGCCATGTCCAGTGATAAATCAGCTGTAGCCCTTCTCCTCTAAGGATGCACGTGGCAGCAACTCCAGGGTTCTTGTCCATAGGAAGAAAAACACATGTTTCAAACCCATGATGATGGTGGTGGTGGGGATCAATACAATACCACTCTGCTTCTTCAAGAACAAGTCCATATACAGGTTTTGAGATTCCCAAGATGTATATTTACTTTCAAATTTAAAGCAAAATGGCTGCAGTAGTAGTCCACTTGAATACATGGATACAATGACAGTGTAAAGGGGATGAGCCATAAAATTATCCTGCCTGTCACCTTTTGATTACTCATCAAACCTTCCTTGCCCAAACCTCCTTCCTTTTCACAATATCATTGGAATACATTTTATGATTTAATTATTTTCTGGTAATATCACCTCTTGCCAGGTTCTTATGGCCTGGATTGGTTGCCAGGTTCTTATGGCCTGGATTGGCCACTGTTGGAAACAGGATGGTATGTCTTATGTTCTTATGCTCAGTCTATTCTTATCCGAGGAAGGAAGTATTAGCTCCCAAAAGCTGGTCAAAAAATGTAATAAATTAATCCAAAACATATTCAATTATTTTTTTTGTTTTGTTTTTATGTTAACCTTTATTTCTGTGTTTCAAATTTCAAGCACTGGATCACAAACTTCAAACAAGACCAGTCATTTGATTCTCCATCCCAAACAACAGACAACATTTTCAATATGAATCACTTTTAAGGTCAGTTCCCAATCTCAGCCTACTCGAGCTATGCTGATTCAAAGAACAAATGTATAGGCATCTTTTACTGGCAGTATCCATCTCTTTCTAATTTAAAATGTTCATATAATAAACTTGTCACCTGAATATTTACATCTAAAGGAGTAGAGAGAATGAAAAGAGATTTAAGAAATTTTGAAGAGTGGTCGAAGACTTGGCAGCTGGGATTCAATACCAAGATGTGCAGAGTCATGCATCTGGAGTGCAGTAATCCAAAAGATCTGTACATGATGGGGATGAAAGACTGATGTGCACAGACCAAGAGGGATTTTGGGATGATAGTGCCTGGTGATCTGAAGATGGTGAAGCAATGTGAAAAGGTGATAGCTAAAGCCAGAAGAATGATGGGCTGCATAGAGAGAGGAATAACCAGTAAGAAAAAGGAGGTGATAATGCCTTTGTACAGATCCTTGGTGAGGCCTCACCTGGAATAAGGTGTTCAGTTCTGGAGCCTGTATCTCAAAAAAGGTAGAGATAGGATGGAGGCGGTGCAGAGAAGGGAGACCAAAATTGTGTGAGGTCAGTATCAGAAGACTTATGAGGAGAGGCTGAAGGATCTAAAGTATGTTTACTCTGGAAGAAAGGAGGTGCAGGAAAGATATGATACAGTTCTTCAGTTACTTGAAAGGTTTTAATGGTGCACGAACTTCAAATCTTTTCCATTGGAAAGGAAACAATAGAACTAAGGATCACAAAACGAAACTCCAAGGGGGATGACTCAGAAGCAACATCAGGAAATATTTCTTCTCGGAGAATGTGGTAATGCCTGGAATGCCCTTCCAGAGGAGGTGGAGAAGAAGAGAACAGTCAAAGAATCCAAAGGGGCATGGGATAAACTCTGTGGATCCCTAAAGGTTTGAGGATGAAAATGAAGAAAAGGATGCAATGCATGGGGTAACTTGCTGGTGCAGCGGCTACTATCCTTAACCTATAAGCCTTGATGTTTTTGATACAACTGCAATAATAAGATTGCTCTCAGCTTAGTGGCAGAAGGAAAAGGGGATTTGGATTTAGACAACAACCAATGAGGGCCCTGACTTTTACGGTCTGGGGAATTGATAAGCATGGAGATAATCTGCATAGAGCAATGGTTACTACCCTTAATAGAAGGCATGGGATTACTATCCTGGCCTTGATGCTTTTGATGCAAATGCAGCATCACTCTCCACTTTGACAGTGGTGGTGGTGGTGGTGGTGGTGGGGGGGGGGGGGGGGGAGAGAAATTGGATTCAGACCTCAAACAACATGGGCCCTGACTTTTATGGTTTGGGGTACTGATATGCAGAGATAAGGAAAAAGCACAGGACTGATTCTACGGCCATGACCATAAGCAAAGCACATTGAGCAGTACTGTCTGAATTTTCAAGAAGGCTCATCACCAAGTAAAAATATTGTAGTAAATGTTATTATTGGTTATCATATGGCTTGGCTTGGGGGTAACTCCATGGAGCAGCAGTTGCTACCCTTAAAAGAAACATGGGGATAGCCTGCACAGCACAACAGATTGTTAGGATTCATGGGTTTCGTGGACTCTTGGCCCGAGGTGTAGGTTGTTATAGCCTGAGTCTCTGTGAATGAAAATGGGTAGATCCTACCCCAAGGAGGCTTTGTATTAGGCAACAAGTTGATTGCACAATCATATGAATGATGCGGGGGCAAAGCATCCGCAGCCTTCTTGGAGAACACATCTGCATATGATGAGGATTGCGGAGGAAGGCCGGGAGGAAAAAGTGAGGTGGTCAGGCAAGGCAGAGGCGAGACGGACTCCAGACAGTTGGCGTGGCAGGAGGAGCCTCAGTGGGAAAGCTGCAAAGTGGCCCAGTCAAACTGCGGGGTATGCTGTTGTAACCACGGCAGTCCCAGAACTACTGGATGTATGGCTTTGTCCAGAATGTGGAAGGAAATGGACTCCACGTGCAGTGATCCTGTGCAAAGCAGGATAGGAGCCGTGGTGTGAGTGACCTCATCAGGTAGTGGTTCTTCTCCGTGGATGGACGAGAGAAGTACAGACACTGGGGAGCGGATGGTGGGAATCTGGAGGTGCTCAGTCAATTGTTTAAGAATAAAGTTCCCACCAGCCCCGGAGTCCACTAAGGCCAGGGTATGGAACTCCTGGTTGTCTAGCTTGATTGAGATGGGTAATGTCAATGGAGGAGAAAGCGAAGTCAGGCCAAGGAGCAGTCCTCCTGCTGAACCTAGGCCTGGGAATTTCCGGACAGACAGGGCATGTGGCTATGGCATGTCTAGGTTGGCCAAAGTATAAGCAGAGACCAGATTGCTGGTGGCGTCATCGTTCCTTGGGAGAAAGTCTGCTACGGCATATTTGCATGGGCTCATCTTCAGTTTTGCCTGGGGCCATGTTCAGCCTGGGTGAAGATGAGTGTTGACTTTGGGACGAGCTTGACGTTGATTCTTTGGAAGCTCTAGACTTCTGTGAGCGCTCCTGCAGCCGGCGGTCGATGCGACCGGCGAGGTCAATCAATGAGTCCAGGGATGCAGGCAGTTCCCAAGCCGTCAACTCATCTTTGATCCGGGAACTCAGTCCCTCGAGAAAAATGGACCGTAAGCAATCTGAGTCCCAATGGAGTTCTGACAACAAGGTCCTGAATTCTATGATGTAGTCAGTTAGTGGCCAGGTGTCCTGTTGAAGGTGGAGAAGAGAGGCTTCAGAAGCAGATCTTCTGCCTGGATCGTCAAAGACAGAGTGGAATAGGGCAAGAAACCTAGGCAGGTCACGAAAAACCATATCTGCATGTTCCCAAAGGGGTGACACCCAGGCCAAGGCCTTACCATCCAGGAGAGAAAGGATGATCTTCATTTTCCTTCTCACTCCAAGTTATTGATTTCCTTGTTATATGTAACTGCTTTTCTGCACTATTGTTCAAATTGTAAAGTTTTATTATTATTGCACCCCTGTTTCTTGTGAACCAGCATGATGGGACTATCGTCCTGAATGTTGGTATATAAAAAAACTTAAATAAATAAATAAATAAATAAATAATCACATCAGGGAAATAAGCCAATTGCAGGCAGAAATGCATATTACACTGATTCAGGAACCCCCTGCACATAAGAGGATTCCCAGAAAAACGTGGAGGTGCCGGTAAGGGCACGGTGGGCCAAGGAACCGGCATAGAGGTAGAAGGGTTGAGATTGGGAGACGTTGTGGTAGAACTCACAGCGGCGTCTAAGTGAGTGCTCAAATTATCAATGGCTGCCGCTAGTGTTTCCAGGAACTTTTGTTGCTCACTGATTCTTTGTGCCAGGCCAGGAATGGCCTGGATAGCTGAGACCTCTCCCGGGTCCATGAACTTGGCAATCTGTTAGGATTCGTGGGTTTCATGGACCCTTGGCTCGAGGTGTAGGTTGTTACAGCCTGAGGGGTGGAGCCCCACAGGTGCACACCACCGGGAGGCGAGGTGAGCTGCAGCAGGAATCACGACTGTAGTTCAGTAGAAAGAGAACATCCTGCGTCACTACCACGTGATTGCGGACTAGCCCAGAGCTGTGCCATGAGGCAGACCCCAAGGAGGGGGAGACGTAAGTCAGTCTTGGTAGTAGTGATGAAGGCAGCCCCGTGGAGCGGAGAAGCACAGAGTCAATCTTGGCAGTAGTGATGTAGGCAGACCTGAGGAGCAGGGAAGCACAGAGTCAATCTTGGCAATAGTGATGTAGGCAGCCCCGCAGAGCGGGGAAGCACAGAGTCATCTTGGCAGTAATGACTAGAGATGTGAATCTTGTGCCTGATCGTCTTAACGATCAGGTTTGGATGGTGGGAGGGAAAAATCGGATCGTTAGAGATTGTGAATTGGAATCGTTCCGATTCCAATTCACATTGTTAAATTTTTAGTGAGGCCTGAGCAGATAAACAAAACCCCACCGACCCCCCCCCCCCAAAAAAAATGTTAAATTACCTGGTGGTCCAGTTGGGGGGGGTCCCCGGCGCGATCTCCCGCTCTCGGGCCATCGGCGCCATTTTGGCTACCACTGATAAAAAGGCACCGATGGCCCGAAAAAAAAAACCCACCCCGACCCTTTTCAAATTACCCCTTTGCTTCTCCCACCCTCCCGACCCCCCCAAAAACCTTTTAGATGTACCTGGTGGTCTAGCGGGGGGTCCAGGAGCCACCCCTTCAATCGTGCCGGTGCCGGTGCTGGAGGTTTCAAAATGGCGCCGATCGCCTTTGCCCTTACCTTGTCACAGGGAGCGACCGTCGCTCCCTGTGACAAGGTAAGGGCAAAGGCGATAGACTGCCAGTATGGTGCCGATCGCCTTTGCCCTTACCTTGTCACAGGGAGCGACGGTCGCTCCCTGTGACAAGGTAAGGGCAAAGGCGATAGACTGCCAATATGGTGCCCTCACTATGTCGACATAGTGAGGGCAAAATGGCACCGGCGCTACCTTTGCCCTCACTATGTCGACATAGTGAGGGCAAAGGTAGCGCCGGCGCCATTTTGAATATTGGCAATACGGCCCAAGTGCAGAAGGTTGCTCCTGGACCCCCGCTGGACTTTTGGCAAGTCTTGTGGGGGTCAGGAGCCCCCCCAAGCTGGCCAAAAGTCCCTGGGGGTCCAGCGGGTTCCGTGAGCGATCTCCTGCACTCGTGACGTCGGGTCACAGGAACCAAAATGGCGCCAGCGCTACCTTTGCCCTGTCATATGATAAGGGCAAAGGGCCACCGGCGCCATTTCTCTTAACGCAGCCGTGGCCAGAGAGCGGGAGATCGCGCCGGGACCCCCCCCCCAACTGGACCCCAGGTTTTGGGGGGGTTCGGGAGGGTGGAGGATTTATTTTAAAGGGTTGGGGTAGGTTTTAGGGTTGTTTTGGTGTGCCGGTTTTCCCACCCTCCCCCGATAAAACGATTTTTTAACCTAAAAAACTAAGACGATCAGATTCCCCCCCCCCCCCCCAGCCAAAATCGATCGTTAAGACGATCGATCACACAATTCACATCCCTAGTAGAGAGCATATATTTTATGTTGCAGGCCCAATTTTATGGAATGGGCTTCCTGAGAAATTTAAGGTAGAGACCAGTTTGTTATAGTTCAGAGAGAAACTTAAGGCTCATTCATTTACTTTTGTCTTTGATTAAGGAATGATGTACCATTTACTGCTATAGCTCACAGCTTTCATCATGTTTTTAGCCAGGAGGTATGTTTTTAAACTGGGTCACTACTTTTATTGTATGTAGTTTATTTTACTTGATAACATTTTTATTATTGTCTGTATTGTATTTTGGTATTTTTGTCAAAGGTTTTTCTAATGTTTATTTTTTTCACATTTTTAATCTGGTTTTATTTTTTTTTATCATTTGAGTTTTGGTTTTCAGTTTTCTAACAACTGAGTATGTAAATTTTAACCCCCTTAGTATTGTAGATAAATGGGGTACATCTATATAAATAAAAATGTTAAATAGTTTGTACGTCGTCACAATCTCGCCAACCGCTTAACCGAATGCGTTCAAATTTGCACACAACATTCACTTCCCATACGGGAAGGATCTTATACACTTACATTACAGATAGGTCACACCTGTGACAGGTAATACAATTTTAAAAATTGCTTACACAAAACAGCGACATCTGGTGGCCGTCAGCGCAAGCGCAACCTCTTACATCTTTAACACACACTCACACACCACACCCCACCCCCACACAGGGCTATTGTCTTTCATTCACACTCCCTCATAACACACAGAAATCCACACTCATCACACCACACACCCCCACCCACATGCCTGCCAATGTCACTTACTTCACCCACCCTCCCAAAACATACCAAAACACAGATTCCTGGCTGCTACATTGGGAAGCCACGCGTTTCACACACCCTCCGAATTTAAATTAACGTACCCTCTTCCACCCACCAACGCACTGCACTCCGATCACACACTACACCTGAAACAAGTCCGTGCTTCTCCGCCGGCACCACAGGAACGGTCCGGGACACATCGCATTCAGTAGGGCCGTCGGATGCCAGCAACTAAAATGGCGCCGGCGGACCTTGCCCTTACTATGCTATACGGAGACAACAACGACGTCGGTACACCATGTGACATAGTAAGGGCAAGAGCCCGTCGGCACCATATCCTCAGCGGACATTTGCCCTTACTAGGTCAGGAATCCTGACGCACATCTTTCACCGGTGATGTTTTGCGACATGGCAGCCGGTAGAACAAACCCTAGCACACACCCTCGCCACCGGCTGGCAGTTTACACAGGTAGCCAGGGAGGAGCACGGTGGGGGACCGTTCTTATTTTCCGCCACGCGTTTTTCACAGGGTGGGGGGGGCACTCATTCTCCACATCTCCCGAGAGGGGGGCTGTAGCGTGGGTTGCTCTATTTCGCCGGGTTGGGGGGGGGGGGCAGGAAGGTGTGCTTGCATATTTAAACTATTCTTTGCTGGTGCTGTTCATTTGGGGTACAAAAAAAAAAAACACAAACTGTAACCTTTACTGCTCTGTTCTGTTTTTTCAACTTAACCAGGCTCAGCCACAGCAACGCGTGAACCGATTGCTTTCAAATTTGGACACAAGCTTCACCTCACATACGGCAAGGTTATTCTACACTTACGTTACATATATGTCACACCGGGGGCTGGTAAAAAAGTTTTAAAATGTGGTTCCACAAAACAGCGACATCCACCCTCCTCACACCCTCCTCACCCCCCCCCCCCCCCCGCACACATGCCAATTGTATTTACTTCACACACCCTCCCAAAACACACAAAAACCCACAAAATTCCAGCATGCTACACCGGGAGCCCACTCACATGCCACATGTTTGCTATTCCCATACCCTACGAACTCACACAAAACCACCCTCCTCACACCCCCCAACCCATGACTTTTCTACTTACTGCCCACACCCTCAGAACGCACGCAAAACGGCAGAATAGTTCAGGCTGCTCCAGCTGGGGGGGGCGGGGGAGGGGCAACACCACTCCGGGACACATCGCATACACTACGGCCGTCGGCTGCAAGCAATCAAAATGGTGCCGACGGCTCTGTCCCTTACCAGGACACTCGGGAACGCCAATGGCGGCAGTAGCCCATGTGACATAGGAAGGACGAGGGCCCGTCAACGCCATTTTCTGGACTGGCAACCGGCGCACTTTTGCCCTTACTATCTGAGCGAGACGACCGCTCCCATTGCTCCACCCCACTGACAGAGTAAGTTCTAACAGCCATCGGAGACAGTTTTAGTGCTGGCTGCCAAGGGCCCGGTGCTAATACTTCCATGCCAGAACGAACGCCCGCTCCACCGACTACCATTTTTGACAGGTATCGGCGGGCCTGCAGGGGGGGGGGGGGCGTGGGGATATTCTTGCGTCCATGTTCGGGGGGGGGGGCAGGGGGCAGTTATCCCCATTCTCTTTTCTTTCTTTTCCACTTAACCTGGCTCTGCCACTGCAACGCGTGGCCTGGTACAGCTAGTATTTAATAAATAAATAAATAATTAAATATGTGTGTGCAAAAAGAGTCAGTCAGCACTGTATATGTGTTTGAGTCTGTGAGACAGAGACATTGTTTCACACATTGTGAGAGATAGCCCTAGAAAGACAGATTGAGTTTGTACCACCACTAACAAGCTACTGCTATCTCTGTTTAGCAACTTGGCTCTGTTCTTGCTAAGTACTGACATGAACTCAGCTGGACCATTGTATTATTAGTTTTAAGTTTCAAAGATTTTTGCTATATACCACAACAAACAGGGTGCTTAGAAAAGGGGGGAAAGGTAGAAAAAAAGGTGAAGGTTAAACGGCATGGTTAAAAAGTGATGTGAGGCTATAATAGCTAAATGAACATCTTTTAAGAAATGGAAAATGGATCCAAATAAAGAAAACAAGAAACAGCATAAGCACTGGCAAGTTAAATAAAAAGCATTGACAAGCAAGGTAAAGAGAGAATTTGAAAAAAGCATGCAGTGGAAGCAAAAACTCATAATAAAAACTTTTTCAGGTACATTTAAAGTAATAAGCCTGTGAGGGAGTTAGTTGGACCATTCGATGATCAAGGGGTAAAAGATGCACTTACAGATTACAAAGTCTAAGCAGAAAGACTAAATGCATTATTTGCTTCGGTCTTCACTGAGGGAGATGTAAGAGATATACCATGCCAGAAATGATATTCAAAGGTGAAAATTCAGCAGAACTGGAACTAATCTCAGTGTAGCTGGAAGATTTAATAGGGCAAATTGATAAACTAAAGAGTTGCAAATCACCTGGACCAGATGGTTTACATCCCAGAGTTCTGAAAGAGCTGAAAAATGAAATTGTGGACCTGTTTTAGTAATTTGTAAACTATAATTAAAATTGTCTATGGTACCTAAAGACTGGAAGATTGCCAATCTAACACCAATTTTTAAAAAAGGGATCAAGAGGTAAACCAGGAAACTACAAACCAGTGAGTCTAATGTCTATGCCAGGTACAATGGTGGAAATTATCCTAAAGAACACAATTGCTGAACATATAGATAGGCATAGTTTAATGGAACAAAGCCAACATGAGAAATGAGAAATGTACTCCAATGAGAGCTTGCTAAATTTTTCCACAATAAAATTGATAATATTCTCCTCCGATTCATGAACAAGCCCTCTTCTACCTCTCCCCTACCCACTAAAGCCAATGGAATCACTTTTCACTCCTTTGACAACACTTCTACCCTGGAGATAGAAACCACACTAAAAAAGATGAAACCTGCCTCCCACACTGCTGACACCATCTCCTCTAAAACCCTCCTCTCCATACCCACTTCCATAGCCAAACTCCTTGTGGACCTAATCAACTGCTCACTTACATTCGGCACTTGGCTGGCACCCTCCGCACCCCTCCCCTCAAAACCGCACATCTCTCCCTCACCAGAGAAAGAGCATTCACTATAGCTGGCCCCATCCTATGGAACTCACTCCCCACCTCTCTCCGCCTTGAACCCTCTTTACTCACCTTCAAAAAAGGCATCAAAACATGGCTCTTCCTGCAGGCCTACCATGATGCCAATCAAACCTAAACTCCCTAGCTCCCTTCCTACTGCGTCTTGCTATTTCACCCACCAACAATGATGTATCCTAAAGAAATGTTTGATTATGTAACCCACTGAAATGTTATGATTATGTTAATCCTATTACTACAGTTCCTATTTATTTTTCTCACTCTATCCTACTTCTGTTATTCACGCTCCCTATGCGCTTGCTTTCACCCGACCACCTTCTCTCCCTTTTCATTCTCTGCTCCCCTTCCCCCTCCCTGTTATATGTAACTTCTTCTTCTTTTCTCCATGAGTTGATTGTAAACCGGTATGACGTGACCTACGAATATCGGTATATTAAAAGTTCATAAATAAATAAATAAAACATGGATTTAGCCAAAGGAAGTTTTGCCTCACCGATGATACATTAATTTTGAGGATGTAAGTAAACATGTGGATAAATGTGAGCAAATTGATAAAGTGTATCTAGATTTCCAACAAGCATTTGAAAAAGTCCCTCATGAGAGACTTCTTAGAAAATTAAAAAGTCATGGGATAGGGGGCAGTATCCAATTGTGGTCTGCCAATTGGTTAAAAGATAGAAAACATAAACTAAGGCTAAATGGTAAATTTTCCCCAGTGGAGAAAGGTAAATAGTGGAGTGCCCAAAGGATCTGTTCTGGGACTGATGCTTTTTAAAATATTTATAAATGACAATACATTTCTGAATAACTATCAAAAGCTGTACTCCCTGATGATGGGGATGTAGCTCTAAAAGTTAACCATGAGTGTATTAAAAGTCTAATAAAAAGTCGTGCCTAAAGCTTGTTGCTGACCTTTATTTCTACATATCCAAATGGACTAACTTGGCATCCATACTACTTTAATGTTGGCATGTAGCCCTACAGTTAGGGCTGCCAACTAACAGAGGACAATATTCAAAGACTATTTATCTTGGTAAATTGTCCTCCCTCTATGCAGCTACAATATGCATACTTTTTCCTACATAGAAAAGAGGCATTCCTGGAGTCATATTTAGTAGGGATGTGCATTCATTTTTAATGAATAGGTAATATTCAATGAATAGGGGTGGTTTGGCCTATCAGGGCTTCGGACATGCCCCAGTAGGCAGATCAGCCCAATCACGTGTTTGGTGTTGGTCACAGCGGCCCCTTGCTTGCATAGTCACTGTGCCCAACACCATCCTGCAGCAGCTCTTCTCTCCGCTCAAGGCTGCCTTTTAATATTCAGCACAGAGGCAGCGTGGCTCTGGGACCTGCTCCCAGCGCTCCTCCCCCACGCAGCACCACAGCAGCGGGAAACAGTCTGGCCGCTTCCTCTGTCTTCCATGCCATCGCAGCCATGCTCTGCTGTGGACCACAGGCGGGACCAAAGACAGTTGCTGTGGGGCACCTCAGGAGCGAGGCTAAAGATGGGAGCTGCTCAACTGAAGGCCACCACCGGGCCCCACAGCAGTTTTATGTATTTTTTCAGCTCCCCGACAGCAACGGTAAGGCGGCTCCATGGGCCTGCTCTCTCTACCTTTCCACCCCTGCCAGCACTGCTGCCTCCCTCACACCTGCTTTGCCCTGCCTCGCCTGGTCTTGAGTCTCCTCTGCCAGAGACACGAACCCACACACCTCCTGGGGCTACCTCTCCATAGCTGAGCACTTCCTGCTGCT
Source organism: Rhinatrema bivittatum (assembly GCF_901001135.1). Taxonomy (NCBI): domain Eukaryota; kingdom Metazoa; phylum Chordata; class Amphibia; order Gymnophiona; family Rhinatrematidae; genus Rhinatrema; species Rhinatrema bivittatum. The sequence goes on from NC_042618.1 coordinate 306,516,810, forward strand.
CCCAGGCACAACAGCTACGAAAAAAACCCAAAAAACTACGGTTAGGGATCATCACTACCTACTGGAGCAGCAATAAGGCACCTACCCAGACCCTACCTATTCTTTTGGGGCCCTGCCTGAATACCCCCTGACTACCAATGTAAAAGTAAGTAAAAGATATATTTTTTAACTTATTCAGAGGCAGCATGAGAATGAGTCACTGAGTACGTATTTGAGCCGGTGTGAATTTTGAGCACATGTGTGTCAGTGGGCATATGCAAGAGTGCATGTGAGTGAGCATGTGTGAAAGCATGAGAGTACGTTTGTAAGTCAGTGAGCACATTTATGTGTGAGAGTCAGTGAGCATGCGTGAGTGCATGTGTGAGTCAGTGAGAATGTGTGTGAGAGCATGTTTGTAAGGGCGCATATAACAGATTATGTATGAGAATGAACATGTGTGTATATAAGAGAGAGAAGAGTTTGTGTGCCCCTCATACCTGCCTGATCAACGACAATCCCAGGGTGATAGGAATCAAAAGTTCAAAGGTATAAAGAGAGTGGGATTTTTAATCCTTATTAGTTTAAATTATTAGTTGTTATTAAATGTGTTGTCTGCTGTTTTAAAATAGTTTACTGGTTCCAAATTATTGGATGTTCTATTTGTCAGCTGTTTTGAAATATTTATTCTTTTTTTAGTATGTTTTACTACTATGTTGAAGTTTTATATATTTTTTTTATTTTATTGTCTGATATTTTATGAGGAAATATAGTGATTCAATTTTTCCATTGTTGCGGTTTCCAAGTTCAGATTTTATCGGCATGTTTCTGTTTATACTTTATAGTCTTTTTTTATTCTGGGTTTGAGGGTCTGTGCTCTGCACGTGTAACAGAGGTGAAGTATTCTGCTAGCATGTCCCGCTAGTTTCTGTTTAGGGATCTATAACAGTCTGACTTGCTTTCTTTTCCCAATAGGAGGTGTATTGGTGTTTTAGGTTCTGGTGTAATACTTACCGTGTTGTCTTTTTATAGGTAGGGTTGTAACTCTTTGCGTGCTAGCAGATAGTGCTGTTTTGGTGTGGAGGTTTACTATTTTGTAATTCAGTTTACCCAAGTCTTTCTGAGGTCCAGGCCCACACCCAACATGCATTATAATAGGCATCAAGCCATAAAAACATAAGAAGTAACAAGCTGGCTCAGAATAAAGGTCCATCAAACTCAGTATCTTATCTCCATCAGTGGCCAGTCCTCAAAAGTAGGTTCGGTTTCTTTCTGTTACCTCCCTGTGACAAGTGGTACCTCTCCCTGAGTCACGTGGTTAATAATTATTAGGGATGTGAATCGTTTTAGGACGATTAAAATTATCGTCCGATAATTTTAATATCGTCTTAAACCGTTATGGAACACAATACAATAGAGATTCTAACGATTTATCGTTATAAATCGTTAGAATCGTGAGCCGGCACACTAAAACCCCCTAAAACCCACCCCCGACCCTTTAAATTAAATCCCCCACCCTCCCGAACCCCCCCCCCAAATGACTTAAATAACCTGCGGGTCCAGCGGCGGTCCGGAACGGCAGCGGTCCGGAACGGGCTCCTGCTACTGAATCTTGTTGTCTTCAGCTGGCGCCATTTTCCAAAATGGTGCCGAAAAATGGCGGCGGCCATAGACGAACACGATTGGACGGCAGGAGGTCCTTCCGGACCCCCGCTGGACTTTTGGCAAGTCTTGTGGGGGTCAGGAGGCCCCCCCCAAGCTGGCCAAAAGTTCCTGGAGGTCCAGCGGGGGTCAGGGAGCGATTTCCCGCCGCGAATCGTTTTCGTACGGAAATTGGCGCCGGCAGGAGATCGACTGCAGGAGGTCGTTCAGCGAGGCGCCGGAAACCTCGCTGAACGACCTCCTGCAGTCGATCTCCTGCCGGCGCCATTTTCCGTATGAAAACGATTCGCGGCGGGAAATCGCTCCCTGACCCCCGCTGGACCTCCAGGAACTTTTGGCCAGCTTGGGGGGGGCCTCCTGACCCCCACAAGACTTGCCAAAAGTCCAGCGGGGGTCCGGAAGGACCTCCTGCCGTCCAATCGTGTTCGTCTATGGCCGCCGCCATTTTTCAGCGCCATTTTGGAAAATGGCGCCGGCTGAAGACAACAAGATTCAGTAGCAGGAGCCCGTTCCGGACCGCTGCCGTTCCGGACCGCCACTGGACCCGCAGGTTATTTAAGTCATTTGGGGGGGGTTCGGGAGGGTGGGGGATTTAATTTAAAGGGTCGGGGGTGGGTTTTAGGGGGTTTTAATGTGCCGGTTTTGCGATTTTACGTTTTTTTCGATTTTTCACGATTTTTCACGATTTTTCACGATATTTTACCCCCCCAAACGGCAACAATACGATTCCCTCCCCCTCCCAGCCGAAATTGATCGTTAAGACGATCGAGGACACGATTCACATCTCTAATAATTATTAACTTTTCTTCCAAACTTTTTTTTTAATTCAGTTATGCTAGCTGTCTTGATCCCATCCTCAAGCAGTGAATTCCATAACATGATTGTGCATCGAGTGAAAAAAGAGACAATTGTGGTGGGATATGATTAAGGTCTACAAAATTGTGAGTGGAGTAGAACAGGTAAATAAGGAACAGCTATTTACCCTTTCAAATAACACTAGGACTTGGGGATACTCACTGAACTGAACAGGTAGCAGATTTTAAAAAACAAATTGTAAAATGTATTCTCCAAGCTGAACAGCCTGTTTAGCCTATTTAGCCTGTTAGATAAGGGAGATGTTCTTGTTTAGCCTTTTTAGATAAGGGAGATGTTCCAACCCCTTAACTATTTTTGTTGCCTTTCTCTATACCTTTTATGTGGTGACCAGAATTGCACATTCAAGATGCCTCCACATCAATGATCTATACAGAAGCAGTATGATGTTCTTGGTTTCATTCTCCATTCCTTTTTGAATTATTCCTAGCATTCTCTTTGTTTTTCTGATTACCATAATGCTCTGAGCTGAGGATTTCAATGTACTGTCTACACAGTGACTCCTAGACCTTTTCCCTGGGTGGTTATTCGTCATGCAGAATCCAACCTTGTACATCTAAAATCAAGGTTCTTTTTACCTATGTGCATTGAGGTCCCCAGGCAAGTACTGCCATTCTACCCTGATGCCAGTGCTAGCGGGTACTGTTTCTACAGGTGACACTGCAAACCAGCGTTTGTCAGATGCCCCAGTTCCTTCCCTCTACTGATATTCTTATTGCAGTGAATTCACTGAGAAAAATGCAGGTTTTCACTCACTTTAAAGCTGGCACTGGAGTTGAGGTTAAGGGTGGCCTGTAAGGAAAATGGCCGGGAGCACCACTCATGCTCTCTACCTGCACTTACTCAAGGTTGCTCGCAACACAATCAGTATCAGATATCACCCCATTTGCCCAAGATGATACCACAGTCCCTTCCACCAGTCAGGTGGCAGACCAGCATTCCCCTGTCCTGCATCTGCAGAGGCAACCCACCATAGGGGAAATGGGGTGATATTCTATATCATTGACCTGGGGCAAGAAACAGGCAGCATCAAAAGTATTAATGAGGTACATCAGGGAAATGATTTCCCTAGATGACCAGCCCCTGCTGGTAGTGGAGAACCTGGGCTTTAAGCATCTGCTGTTCATTTAAGCCTCCATTTACAAAGTAATATCCAGGATTGTACTTAAGAGGCAGGTTATTCCAACCCTGTACAACCACTGCTCTAGTCACATACAGGTGCAGTTGGCTAAGGAAGAGGGAAGTAGTGTGCATCTCACCAGTGACATCTGGAATAGAATGAAAACTACACATGCATATCTCTAATAGCACACTGGTGGGATCTTTCTGAGGCAGATGCAGGAAGCAGGTCTAGTGGGAACTGAGCATAAGGGTGTAGTTGGGCTATGCTGCAAACCCAGGTGATAGATAGCCCTGATACTTAGTGTGGTATCCTATCAGCCATAAGAAATATTCAGGTGGATTGGCAGTTGGGCCGGAGAGGCAGGAGTCTTCAGGCAGGATTTCTCATAGACAGTGATGAAAAAATGATAAGGGCAATGGACGTTGGAGGCTCTTTGGGGGACCTGTTGCTTTGCATACTTGCTGCAGCTACAGTGAGTGATGCCCTAGGGCTGGGGCCCACAGAACATGGGATTCCAGTTCTGAAGAACCTCTTAAAGAAGTGCAGGAAAGAAACAAGTTATTTTTTCACCAAAGTGTGAAGGGTGGGCAGCTTTTTCATGAAAAGTAGGATGAATTTGGGATATTTCATAAGTGTCTGATTCAAGATGTTGACACCCACTGGAGCAGCAGACACCGCTTCATGATCTGTCTCCTGGAAATAGAGATAAGTGTGGATCACCCTCTGGTACATCATGAATGGGGAGTGATGAGGCAGTTGATAGAAATCCCAAAGCCCTTCAAAGATGCCACAGAGAATCTGATGGCCTGATTTACTATGGCTTTTCTCCCATTCTATGTCTAGTAGGAGCACTACCATGTGACAGGGGCCAGCCAATGGCATGGATACCCTGTCACATACTAAGGGCAAAAGGCCATCGGCGCCATTTTCTTTACTGGCAGCCGACGGCCCGAGAGCGGGAGAACGCTCCCGGGATCCCCACTGGACCACCAGGTACTTAAAATTTTTTTGTGGGGGTTGGAGGGGTCCGGAGGGTGGGGGATACTAAAGAACTAATTTTAAAGGGTCAGGCTGTGTTTTTGGGTTATCGGCTCGGCACAGCAGATAAAAAAAAAACAAAACGATTGGACCGTGGGAAAAATAATTTCCCGATAGTCCACGAATCCGAAACCGGAACCGATTCCGGTTCCGATTCACATCTCTAATTGCTACCCTACTGCAGGCTCAAAGGCTTCTACCTCCAAGGCATATGCTCAGATCTGGAGAGTTTTTGAGTCTTGGTCTTCGGAGCTAGGGATAGATCCAAAGCATTCTTCAGTGGTGCAGATTCTGGTATTTTTGCAGAGAGGCCTTTCAAAAGGATTGTCAGCTAGTTCCCTGTGGGTCCAGGTGTCAGCTCTGGGCTGCTTAGGGGGAAAGGTTCATGGGGCAGCTCTGGGTGCACATCCTGATATAGTAAGCTTTCTTTGAGGGGCAAAGCATCTGCACCCTCATGTTTGTAAGGGCTGCCCTTCCTGGAATCTTAATTTAGTCCTTAAGAGACTGTGTGAGACTCCATTTGAGCCCCTAAAAAGGGCCACGCTAAAGGATTTGACTTTGAAAGTGTTTTTTTTTTTGGTGGCAATATGTTCGGCCAGAAGGGTTTCTGAGCTGCAAGCTCTGTTGTGTAGAGGATCTTTTTAGCGGATTTCGGATTCTGGAGTTTTGCTAAGAACCGTTCCATCCTTCCTGCCAAAGGTGGTTTCTCAGTTCCACTTGAGTCAGTCGGTGAAGCTCCCAGCCTTTACCAATTTGGAGGTTGGGATGCCTCAAGCAAAAGATATGAGGTGCTTGGATGTCAGGAGGGCTCTGTTACACTACCTAGAGGTCACTAACAGTTTTAGACTTTTGTGCTATGGAGTGATGCCAAAAAGGGACAGAAAGCGTCAAAGGCCATGACTGCATGTTGGTTAAAGGAGGCTATTGAATCGGCTTATATTTGCTGTGGGCGTCCTGAACCGGAGGGTTTGAAGGCCCATTCTACCTGGTCTCAGGTGGCCTCCTGGGCAGATTGCCAACTGGTCTCGCTGCAAGATATTTGCAGGGCGCCTACTTGGAAGTCTTTACATACCTTTGCCAGACATTACCGCTTGGACGTCCAGGCCCTGGATGTTGCCATTCGAGTAGGACTCTCGCAGTCCCACCCCGGTTAGGGAACCTTTGGTACATCCCAGGAGTCTGGACTGATCTGGATACGTACAGGGAAAGGAAAATTGGTTCTTACCTGCCAATTTTCGCTCCTGTTGTTATGATCCCCGCTGTTGCTGCACTACAGGAGGTATCTTACCTTCCCTCCGGAGGCCGCTCCAAAGCCAGGGCCTCGCTTGTGCACCATCCAGGACTTGCTCCAGGGCCTGGGAGGCCTAGCTGTTCCTGAGGCCTGCCTGTGGCTTGCTTGGCTGCGTTTGGACTTCCTGATTGGCCACGCCCTTCTCCCTAGGGGCCGGCCCGCAGCTCTCCACCTCAGTTATAGGGCCAGCAAGGGGCGATCCTGGCAAACTCCTCCCAGGGAGTTGCCTACATCCTGCAGTATAAAAGGACTCTCATTTCACTTGCTACTTGCCTTCGGATTGGGTTCTACAGTTGCCTGTAATCTCTCCCGATCCAGGTCCTCCGTGGTCTCGTTTGCTTTGATGGCTTCTTGTCCTGTCTCTGCCTTGATGTCTGCTCCTGATGTTTCCTGATCCAGTTCCTGATCCAGTTCCGGTTGTTCTGCCCTACGTCTTCGTCTGGCTCCTGAGCCTTCTGTCCTGTTGGTCCCCGGAGTGGCCAACAGGAGGGATTCGTCCCTGTGCTCTGGAGCTTCCCTTTCTGCCAGCTGATGGGGCTTCGGATGTCATTGTTCCCGGCATCGGAGTTCCTTCTCGCCTGGATCTTCCCTGCGCTCTTCCGCTCTCAGCGTGGTCCGTGACCAGCCTTCCTGGGCTGAGTGGGGCGCGTATGGGACAGGGTGGTCTGCGACTCAGTCCCACGGGTGGGCTGAGTAGGGCGCCCTGAGGGACAGTGCCCATGTCTCCTTCCAGCCCTCATCTCTGATGTCTCTGAACCAGCCCTTGCCTCTGATGTCTCTGTGCCAGCCCTTGCTTCTGATGTCTCTGTGCCAGCCCTTGCTTCTGATGTCTCTGCACCAGCACTTGCTTCTGATGTCTCTGCACCAGTCCTTGCCTCTGATGACTCTGCACCAGCCTTGCCTCGATGTCTGCACTAGCCTTCGTCTAAGATGTCTTCCGTGCACTAAGGACTCTGTCTGCCCTCGTCCTCTGTCCGGCCTGCCGCCCTTTGCCATTACCCAGCGGCAGGTCCGAAAGGGCTTGGAACAGTCGGAGGACCGTTCATCAACCAACATTGCGTTGCTGGTTGTCATGAGCGTGCAGGTCCGGCTGAGGGTCAGACTCCGCTCCTTAAACCCCCGCTTCAGTTCCCGCCTGACTCACCATGCCTGCACCGGCTCACCTCCCACGGTGTGGCTGGGGCTCTTCCCTAGCTCTCGCCGTGGCCCAAGGGCTCATACCACCTGCTTTAGAGATGGCCATGCTCCTCGCGTCTACGATATACCCGAGGGCCTCCAAACCCTCGGCCCATCAGCGGCGTGGCGGACGCGCCCGTAACACCTGTAGTATCACAGATCACTCCAGACTCCTGGGTTTTGCCTCCCTTCCAGCAGATGGAAACAGAGAAAGTTTCAAAGGCACCTCCTCTTAACCCAGTAGGCCACCTGAGGTTCCTCAGTATTAAACAATACCCAAGCAGAAAACCATTACAAACAAACTTATAACTTAAACTCCCCAACATGCCCCAATGAGCGGGGAAAGAGGAACAATTCTTATAATATAGTTTTCTTATTAAGGACTAAACAGAAACCTGTGCCATTCTTCAAAGTAATCATAGATTAAAAAGCTGATCAATCAGGGTCTCCAATTCTAAACTGCCTCCCCCGGGCAGGACTCTGGACTGATCTGTGGTACTATCTCATATATAAATCGATAGGTGATTTTGAGACCAAAATCTATTGAAATGCATTGGCCTGTGAATAAGTCGAGGTTTAAAATGTGTGAACCATCAGGAAGATAAGAATTCAATGAAAGCCATGTCCAAATTAAAACACATCATGCGGCGTGCTAACTTTAGGACAGGTCAGTGTCATGACCAGAGCTAGCTGCATAAGTTAAGCGGCTAACTCTGAATATTGGAGATAGCCACTTAATTTATGTGGCTAACTTCTTTCTGTTTTGGCAGTTCGTGCATAGGTATGCGCATACCTCAGGGATTTTATAGTATATGGAGAAAAACAGATGTATGTGTGCATAAGTCGAACTGGCTTTTTTGGGCCTATTTTCCAGCATAAATGTCACAAGTATATACAGAGATCTTCCAGTCTGGCAACCCTTACTCTGACTCAAACCAAAAAGTCACTCTTTGGACATTTAAGGTAACTTTTAAGTGAAATGCTATGAGTATGGGACAAACTCCACAGTTCATTTTTTTGTACTATTGGGTCTTCTCAATCTCAGCTCTCAGTTTCCTTTGGGAGCCCAAGAACCTCCCTAAATCCTGACTACCCAAGTGCTCCTTCTTTGAGCCTCAGCACACTCCTAGGAAAGGAGATAGAGAAGTAGAACATGAGACAAAGTGAACTTATGAGTTTTATAAAACACCTCCCATCTTGGTGACACCGTTATACATAGTAGATGTTGGCTTACCCAGTCTGCCTGATAGCATGTCATATGTTACTCATATTAAACTATTGGTATACCATCCTACCATCATCAGATCATCATATTACAATATCATACTACATAGTTATTTCAAATTACCATATCATACTGCTATATTTTACCATGCTGTATCATAGTATTAAGGTGTTTTTTTGTTGTTTTTTTTTTAATTATTTTTTATGCAGAAAAATACTGGGATGGACATTGGATCAAATAGATGACACATACCATGCAAGGCCAAACATGGGAACATCCAGAAACAGGATGAGTGATCTATCTCCACAATCAGTCTGTTGAAGATGTGGACCCTTGAATCAGAGCGAGAGGTGAAGACCGCTGAGGTATCCCCTCAGTGGGACTCGTCTCCGGGAGGTGGTGTAGGTGAGGAGGAGGAATCACAAGGACTGGTTCCGTGGAATCAGGCAGGACGGCCCTCTGAGGAGAGGATAGCCTATGAACGTGGAAGAGCCCCTGAGGAGCGGGTACTCGGAGCATTTAACCAGCGAGATAGGAACTGACCTTCACAAAAGATGGCGTGGAGTCTAGGCAGAAGGTCCAGGGCAGGCAGTGAAGAGGCGGAACGAAGATACAGGCTACAGGTCAGGACGGGCAGCAGACAAGTGAAGACAAGGAGACAGGCCGAGGTCAGACCAGGAGAACAAGCCAAGGAGAGGATCCAAGGACAAAGGCAGGAAACTTCGGAGGTGAGGATCAGAGGGGCAAAGGTACACTAAGGCACAGGAACACGGAGACACCGGAGCACAGGAACACTGGAGGCACGGAAACACAGGAATACGGAGGCACAGGAACATGGCCAAAGGCATAGGGAAGCACAGCCCAAGAGCAACAGAAGGAGTCTGTTGCAAAGGCAATTAAAGAAAGCAGCTGCGGGATTTAAATACCCCTTTGTAGAGACGTCATCATCCGGGGCCAGCTTGAATCTCCTGCCTTGGCCCCTTTAAGAGGCGGTGCCTCCCATGCGCGCGCATCAAGGGAGGCCCTAATGCAGGCAGGGAGAGAGAAGCTGCTGCAGCCGTGCGGCCTGGCACCCGTGGCCCAGCGCAGACAGGAGGCGACCGCACTGGGGGAACACCCAAGCTAGGGAGAACTGGCCGGTCATGGCCAGACGCCATAACACAGACTGACTGCAATTCAAATGCAGTCATATGTTTTATCCAATGTCCCTGTCCCAGTATTTATGTTAGTCACACATTGCAAAAAGTAAGAATACATTTAATAGAGCACCGAAGTCAGCTCAACCCCAGAAATGCCTGTGCCCCAATTGTTCATGACAGTATAGCTCATCAACATACATTCTCGGAGTTATGATGGACTGTGCTAGAGTGGATACAGCTGTCAGCATGAGGAGGGGACCTTACATCTCCCCTCAACAAGCAAAAACATTTCTGGATATATTTTTTAAATTCAGTGACACCCTTTGGTCTAATGAACATTTCAGTTGCTATACTCCTTAATTTTTTAAGCTGTTTTTTTTATTATTATCTCTGTTTGCATATTGATCGACAGTTTCAGCAGTTTTCTCATGGTTTGGTCCTTTAAAAATGGCCATCATGCTGGTAATCATGTTTCACACCAACCCAAAAAATCCACCAATGTACGTACAAAATCACTGTAATGCAAAACAAAAACCTACACCCACTTATCAAATTTTTTCTTTTTCTTCTATCTTCTTCAATTGTATATCTCTAAATCAGAGTAAAAATTCACAAATTTTTCTATATAGACAAAAATCCTTTTTCAAAATGTTTTTTCAAAAAGTTTTTGTGATGGACACTTGGACAGTGGATGTTTCATAAACATCATAAACATTAAAGAGTACCATCCAGGTTACCCTTACTTTTACTTTTAATCACCAACAAACCATTGACCACCTTACTATTATTTATTTTCTCAAAAACTGTAATCAGGTTGATTCAGCACTTAGGGGCAGATTTTAAAAGTCCTGTGCGCGTAAATCCAGCTGGATTTACACGTGCAGGGGACTTGCACGCCGGCGTGCCTATGTTGCATAGGCCGCCGGCGCATGCAAAGCCCCGGGACGCGTGTACGTCCCGGGGGTTTGCTTGGGGGGGGGGGGGCATGATGGGGCGTGTCGGGGGGGTGTCGGGGGTGGTGTGGCATTCGGGGCATTCCGGAGGCGGGGCCGTGGGCATGTCGCCGGCCCGGGGCGTTCTGGGGGGGTGGCCGAGGCCTCCGAACCAGCCCCCGGGCCGGGGAATGGTGCGCCAGCAGCCGGCCAGCGCATGCAAGTTACGCCTGCCTTGGGCAGGCATAACTTTCTCAACAAAGGTAGGGGGGGATTTAGTTAGGGCTGGGGGTGGGTTAGGTAGGGGAAGGGAGGGGAAGGTGGGGGGGGGGCAGAAAAAAAAGTTCCCTCCGAGGCCGCTCCGATTTCAGAGCGGCCTCAGAGGGAACGAAGGTAGGCTGCTCGGCTCGGCGCGCGCAGGTTGCACAATTGTGCACCCCCCTGCATGCGCTGACCCTGGATTTTATAACATGCGAGCGGCAGCACACGCATGTTATTAAATCGGGAGTAGATTTGTTCGTGCCGGGTTGCATGAACAAATCTACGCCCATGCATAACTTTAAAAATCTACCCCTTAGCGAGTAAGAAGAAAAATGAAAGAAAAACTGATGGAATAATATATTGGTGAGCTGAGAGGAGTTGTGGGTAAGTAGTTTCCCCTGAAGAAGATATTTCGAAACCTAGCCATATCGGGCTAAAATGCTACCATGGACTATTTCCTCAGCGGTTCACTTAATACCGCGGATTGAGTACGTTGTGACCTGGTTGAGAACTATAAACACCACTGGATTGAGCTAAGTACTTTGCAAGTTGTGGTGAATATATAAATGGGAAGTGATTAATATTGAATGACGATTTTTGCCTTCCAAAATAGTCAAGTGGTGAACTGTTCCCATTTTTTAGATAAAAATTCACAGGGGTAGATTTTCAAAGGGATACGCGCATACCCCCCGAAAACCTACCCCAAACCCCCCCTGCGTGTGCCGAGCCTATTTTGCATAGGCTTGGTGGCGCGCGCAAGCCCCGGGCCACGCGTAAGTCCCGGGGCTTGCATGGAGGGGCGTGTCGGGGGAGTGTCGGGGGGCGTGCCGCGAGTGACGCGGCGTTTCGGGGGCGGGCCCGAGGGCGTGGTGCCGGCCCGAGGTGTGGTCGAGGCCTCCGGACCAGCCCCTGGGTTGGGTGATGGCGCGCCAGCAGCCCGCTGGCGCGCACAGATTTACACCTGCTTTCCGCAGGCGTAAATCTGCCAACAAAGGTAGGGGGGGGTTTAGATAGGGCCAGGGGGGTGGGTTAGGTAGGGGAAGGGAGGGGAAGGTGAGGGGAGGTGGAAGGAAAGTTCCCTCTGAGGCCGCTCCGATTTCGGAGCGGCCTCGGAGGGAACAGGCAGCGCGTGCTGGGCTCGGCGCGTGCAGGTTGTACAAATGTGCACCCCCTTGCACGCGCCGACCCCGGATTTTATAAGATACGCGCGGCTACACACGTATCTTATAAAATCCAGCGTACTTTTGTTCATGCCTGCTGCACGAACAAAAGTACGCCTGCGCGTACATTTATAAAATCTACCCCACAATGAATTCTAAGAATTTAAAAAAAACAATTTTTTGAGAAAATACATAATAAAGAAAAGTAAGGTGGTCAGTGGTTTGTTGGTGATTAAAAGTAAAAGTAAGGGTAACCTGGATGGTACTCTTTAATGTTTGTGAAACATCCACTGCCCATCACAAAAATGTTTTGAAAAAACCTTTTGAAAAAGGATTTTTGTCTACATAGAAAAATTTGTGAATTTTTACTCTGGTTTAGAGATTTACCATTGAAGAAGATAGAAACAAAAATAGAAGAAAAAGAAAAAATTGATAAGTGGGTGTAGGTTTTTGGTGTTGCATTACGGTAATCATGTTTCAATAGCAGACTGTTGGAGCTACGTAGAATGCTGTCAGAGCGTTTCCTGGCTTTCCAGACACATGATTAAGAAGCTGCAGCTAGTAAGTTTTCCATCTTTGCATAATATGTTATTATTTCCAATATTTGCTACATTTGACTTGTTCCTTTTATCTTCCTGGTCCATTCAATAAATGCATGCACACTCTTCAAATGGCCAGCTGTGCTCCTATGAGTGGATTTTTCCAATGAGCACTGTCCTTTTATAAAATGTATTTATGGCTCATAAACATTCTATTTTTTATTTAGATCTGCGTAAATGCTGTAGTTTGTGCACTATTTGAAATGAAGGATTTCCATAATAATTGTCTCACTTCCTGAAGCAGAGAGCATTGGCTCTCGAAATGCTGCAGTTTTGACCTTGGACTGTTGACAACCTGCAAGTGAAACTTTTAAAGTCACCGTAATCAATGCAGGACTCGATTCGTCATATTTAACATCTAGATTTCCTGCAGATAAATGCTTCATATTTCCACATTTGTTATTTCATTGACATAAAATCTTTTTTTAAAAACCTTTAGCATATTGGAGCCAATAAGAATTTAAATGACCGATGACTACACTGCTCACACCCTATTGGACATCAGTCATTGAAATACATAATACAGTCCACTGGCACCAATATGATGGACATTTGAAATCACCTGCAGTATATTAACTTTGGCATAGGCTTTGTGTGCATAAATTTGAGTGAAATTTGTATGTTCTTGGTATATTTTATATTTTGCTCTTGTGTTCAATATAGTTTAGCATTATATTATATACATTACACTATTACATTATTATATCACATTATCATACACATTAATACTATTATTATGCAAATCACACTAAACTATATCATACTATCATGATTTCATATTATGATTGTATTATCATATATTACCATATATCAAATACCATCATACTTTCTTCATATAATAAAATTATCATATTCAACTGCTATCATAAAAGCATTTCACTACCAGGATACCATGTTGCCATGTCATGAATGTATCATACTATCATATCCATGTGTGGTGGGTGGGTGCAGTAGCAGGCTAAGGGCTAGATTAATCAAACTATCGCATGCTATAGGAAGAGGGGCTATTTCTTAAAGATATTCTGAAAACCTCGTCTGTTTGTGGCCCTTGAGGACCGGAGTTTGCCACCTGTCCTCTGAACCATAGAAATTTTCAATGGGCAAGGTACATTTATTTACAAGACAATGGTGATATTTGTGTATAGAATACAATAAATGATTCCTTCCTAGGTCATCTTCTCTTTTTGGGGAATGGCTCCAGTGCCTTGAACTGGCTCTGTCTGGTATTGCTCTGTAGTGGTGTCTGGTCACTACTCACAGTGCCTTCGGAGGACATGGACACTGAGAGCAGTGTTAGAGGATGACAGCTGCAAGAGAGGTGGGAGGAGAGTTCCTCAGTGCTGACGTCTGTGGGGCCAGAGGCTGAAGGCTTGCCAGTTGTGGTGTGCTTCACCTTTTCGGCAGCAGCAGCAGCAGCACATGAAGAGTCCATCTCCATGGTAGCAGAGGGAGTAGACCCTCTGCTACCATGGAGATGGTACCATGCATCTCCACCATCACAGACGTCCTCTGTGATGGTGGAGATGCAGTTGGAGAATGTATCAATGCAGGTGGTGTACCCAGTAGAACAGTGGTCCCTAACACTGTCCTGGAGGCCCACCAGCTAGTCGAGTTTTCAGGATATCCACAATGAATATGCATAAGAGAAAATTAGCATGTTATAGAGGCAGTGCATGCAAATTTTCCCTCATGCATATTCATTGTGGATATCCTGAAAACCCAACCAGCTGGTGGGCCCCCAGGACAGGGTTGGGGACCACTGTAGTACAGGATGAAGCCCCATTATGGGTGGTGGTGGACCCATTGCAAGAGCCTCCTACTGGGCTGGTGGAAGATGGTACCATGCATCTTCCACCACCACCCATTATGGGTGGTGGTGGACCCATTGCAAGAGCCTCCTACTGGGCTGGTGGAAGAACAGCAGGCAGTGGAACCATCCAGGGTGGTACTAGTGCTGCAGCAAATGCTTGGGGAGACTGCATCCAGGGAACTTCTGGCTGCCATGGAACATTCCTTACTGGCTTTAGTTGGCAGAGTAGCAACTGCTGGAACATCTCCCTCCAGGCAGCAGCCATGCAGTCATACCCTGCAGTTCCACCTGATGCATTCTGCCAATGCCCTGGATCTTCTGATGTCACTCTGCATTTTCTCATGCATCACTTCCTTCAGGCCCTAGATGTGCTGCCAAAGGGTCGCAATCTGATCTGCCATACTCTTATTTAATTGCAGCATACAGGTTTCTGCTTGAGTGCAAGGCACCTCTTTTTCCTTACCAGAGAAGCTGCCCTCTTCATAGTGCTTAGCCTCCCTCTCATCTCCAAGTGAGAGGTGAGGCCTTTTCCATTGCCGGCCCCATACTGTGGAATACCCTGCTGAAACAATTGAGAATGCTACAGACACAAAGGCATTTAAGAAGGCATTAAAAATCTGGTTATATTAACAGGATTTTGCAATTGATATTGCAGCTGTATAATAAACTCTGGCACTGATCTCATTTCAGCAGCCTAGTATGGTTCCTTCTGTTAAATTCTGTATATTGTTTTAGTTCACTGATGTGATTTTTATAAATGCATATATTTATTTTATTATGTATGTTATTTTTGTAAACCGATATGACCTTTGGAGGAGCGGTATAGAAGCTCCCATGTCTTTTGTTGAAAGATTTTTGTAATGTATTATCAGTATTTTATGTATGTTTTTTTATTTGTACATTATCTAGTTTTATTTAGGCAATTAATAAATATGAATAAAAAGTAAAAGTAAATAAATAAATCTCCAGCATGTCACACTACCTCTGTAGTAAGTGGCCCTCTGCTCTTGCATCTGCAGCCACCTTCCTCTCATTCTCCATCAAATGCACATATGTATTTATAGGTATGGTTTTATACATTATTAAAATGATGACATGCAAGTTCCTTAAATGTCTTTCTTAAAAGCACTGCTCATCTTGCTGGCCTTGAGTATGTGAGGTATCCAATTCTCCCATACCACTCACAGCAATCTCAGAAATGGTGCTGAGGGCTATCCGTTGTGCCTGGGTGAAAATAATTTGGCTTGCAGGCTCCTCTTCCCTCATCCTGGCACGTTTCTTCTTGACCACTTCTATCTTGGCCACTTGTGATTCAGGTCTTGCACACCCCTACTGAAGAACATATTAAGTCAATGAAGATTTTCTCCCAGGTCCACTCTTTCTGGTAAGATCCTGCTTTCCATGACTCCTTCCTATATAAGGTGTGCTGTACCTTCTCTGTCTGGAAAGAAGCCTAAGAAGGGATCCACTTCTTCCAGACATGATGCTGTTAGGAAGACCGGCAATGATACTTGACCTTCTATATATGAATTTGTGAGTAAAAGGCATGAGAATACACATATAAAGGGGCAGGGTTTACATGAATATAATTTTCATGTGAAATGTTTTAAAATAAATAGCAAAAATTCATGCAAAAATTGTAATTGTGTATATTGGCTGAACATACATGCGTTCAATCATTGTAGAGTTGTGGTATTTGCTTATATTTTTATTTTCCCCATAAATGTGTGTAGAGTTGGTCCATAATTGGGATAGCTGCAGGCTCCATGTCATCAAGGTCAGCCAGAGTTGGTTCAGGGTTTATTCATATTGCTTTCAATGGGAGTAACACTTGGACCAGTTCTGCCTGTCTCTGATGACATGAAGACTGAAGCTAGCCCAAATCCATAAGCTATGTATTTGATAATAAGGATAGCAACACATGTGTGGATGAAGCCTTGAATTTTTATTTTTTTGCCTTTGTTTTTATTCCTTATCGGGCGGATTTTAAAAGCCCTGCTCGCGTAAATCCGGGTGGATTTACGCGAGCAGGGCCTTGCGCGCCGGCGCGCCTGTTTTGCATAGGCCGCCGGCGCGCGCAGAGCCCCAGGACGCGCGTAGGTCCTGGGGTTTTTCGAAGGGGGCGTGTCGGGGGGCGAGACCGGATGACGTGGCGTTTCGTGTGCGGGACATGGCTTTTCGGGGGCGGGACCGGGGGCATGGCGCCGGCCCCTGGGCGTGGTCCAGACCTCCGGACCAGCCCCTGGGTCGGAAGACGGAGCACCAGCAGTCCGCTGGCGCGCATAGATTTACATCTGCTTCTCTCAGGCGTCAATCTAGGGATAAAGGTAAGGGGGGGGGGTTAAATAGGGCCGGGGGGGGTGGGTTAGGTAGGGGAAGGGAGGGGAAGATGAGGGGAGGGTGAAAGGAAGTTCCCTCCGAGGCCGCTCCGATTTCGGAGCGGCCTCGGAGGGAACGGAGGCAGGCTGCGCGGCTCAGCGCGCACAGGCTGCCCAAAATCGGCAGCCTTGCGTGCGCCGATCCAGGATTTTAGAGGATACGCGCGGCTATGCGCGTATCTTATAAAATCCAGCGTACTTTTGTTTGTGCCTGCTGCGCAAACAAAAGTACGCAATCGCGCTTTTTTAAAAAATCTACCCCTGTATCTGGTATTTTATCATTAAGAAAGAGAACCTTCAGTCAGCAACTAACAATTGGAAAGTGTATGTGTCCTATGTATTAGGATATGTCAGGCAATAAGTTTCTACTAGGTATAATTAACTAGTACATATGCCCTACAAACGCCATGCAGAGTAATTGATGTCTAGATGGAAAGCAGCTGAGGGAAGTTATAACTCTGATCCAGCTTCAGGTGACAGCCAAGCTCTGAAGGCTTGCTGTATCCCTTTCCCAATTACAAATGGTATAGGTGGGTGAGCAGGCAAGGTCATGGAAATATCAAGGAGTCCCCAATAGTGCACAGCTGAAAACTTTTGTCTATATGGTCAGATGAACAGGGAAACCTGTGTTTTGGAAGGCAAATCTCCTTTGGAAGGTGTGTTTTTCAGAGATATAAATGTGGGCATGGCAATGAAGAAAGTTGCAGATGGAAGATGAGGGCCTTGTGGAAGTAATCTTGGTCCTACCAGGGAGGAAAGACAGGGAGCAGGGAGAAGATTAGGCTTGGTGTAATAACAACATCAGATACATGTATTACTCCAGAAAGCCCTTCATCACTGTTGGGTAAGAAAGATTTTTTACATTTCATTTATATCATCAAAATTTGGCATATAGAGGTAAATGACTAGAAATTGCTGCAGATAGCTTCAGGTGAATGAGGCTCCTACCTGTACATCTAAATGACATTTCTTCTCTGAAGAGGTTTTTACAAACTATTTGTGACAATTTTCCAGAAAAATCTGTGCACACATATTAGCAGGTGTAAATTGTATTTATTATTTTATTTATTTCTAAGCATTTGATATTCCACATTTTCCAAAAATTAGGTCCAAAATGGATTACATGAAGTAAATTATGTAAAATGTGTGCAGGTAGACAATTTTCAAAGGGAAAGTATGCATATATTTTTCATTTGAAAGCTGGTATATAAAGTATGTGAGCAATTGCCTTAAAATCCATGGAGGTAATTTTCAAAAGGATTTATGTACATACAACTATGTTTTACAGATGAAAATGGGCTTTTGAAAATTGCTACTTTTACATGTTTAACTTCTTTGAAAATTCACTTCAGAAGGCTGAATTTTCAAAAGGTTTTAAAAGCATAAATGGATTTTTGAAAATTGCTGCAATACTCACATAACTCCTTTAAAAATTCACTCCTATGTAAGCTGAAATGTATTGTTAATCAAATAAAAGTATTACTTCATATTAGTATTGTTTTAAATTAAGAACATAAGAACATGCCATACTGGATCAGACCAAGGGTCCATCAAGCCCAGCATCCTGTTTCCAACAGTGGCCAATCCAGGCCATAAGAACCTAGCAAGTACCCAAAAAACTAAGTCTATTCCATGTTACAGTTGCTAGTAATAGCGGTGGTTATTATATAAGTCAACTTAATTAATAGCAGGTAATGGACTTCTCCTACAAGAACTTATCCAATAGGGATGTGAATCGTTTTCCATATCGTCTTAACGATAGAAATCGTGTGGCAGGAGAAGAAAATCGTGTTTGGCACGATTATTTCGTTGAAAAATCGTTAAAAATCGTTTTTTCCGATTAGTGCGCACTAACTCCCCGTTAGTGCGCACTAACTCCCCGTTAGTGCGCACTAACTCGAGTTAGTGCGCACTAACTCAAAATGATACAAATAGACACTTTCCAGGTCACTGAAGGTCAGTTAGGAATGAATATGTGTTCCTATTGGCTGGCAGCCCCCTTATCTATTGATGTTACCAAGGTTACCACTGAGGTGATGGTTGGGGGGATGGGAAATGGAACTGGAAACTCATGAACACCAACAGAAAATGAAACAAAGTGTTCACACTTCCCAGGTCAGTAAAGGTCACTTAGGAATGAATATGTATTCCTATTGGCTGGCTGTGCTCTTATCTATTGATGTTACCAAGGTTACCACTGAGGTAATGGTTGGGGGGATGTGAAATGGAAACAGTTGGAAGCTTGACATGTGATGATCAGCACTCACGTGACTAGAACTTCTTTGTTTATTATTTTTGTTAGCAGACACGTGCATGTTGAATTTGCCAATCACTGTGCATTTTAGAAAGGTGGTCCTGGCTGGAACTGTACACAGTTCAAATATATGTAATTGATTGTTGGTAAGTGTATTTTTTAAGTAGCCACACTGGCACAAGTATGTTTACTTTTCCTCCTACTTAACTCACTAGCTCAGCTTTGTAAGAAGGGCTTCTCTGCTTGAGTGAGGGTCAGGCAGCTCCCCCCTGTCTGTGAAGCCAGCCTCTCACTAGTAATGCAGGGAGGGAGCTGTCTCAGACTTCACCATCCTCCTCCCCCCCCCCCCCCTCACCCACACGCCATTCACTAGCTGGGACATGGGGGAAGTCAGGAGTGAGGGTCAGGCAGCTCCCCCCTGTCTGTGAAGCCAGCCTCTCACTAGTAATGCAGGGAAAGAGCTGTCTCAGACTTCACCATCCTCCCCCCCCCCCCTCACCCACACACCATTCACTAGCTGGGACATGGGGGAAGTCAGGAGTGAGGGTCAGGCAGCTCCCCCCTGTCTGTGAAGCCAGCCTCTCACTAGTAATGCAGGGAGGGAGCTGTCTCAGACTTCACCATCCTCCCCCCCCCCCTCACCCACACACCATTCACTAGCTGGGACATGGGGGAAGTCAGGAGTGAGGGTCAGGCAGCTCCCCCCTGTCTGTGAAGCCAGCCTCTCACTAGTAATGCAGGGAGGGAGCTGTCTCAGACTGGTATCAGGGTTAGGGCACTGTGTGCAGGAAGATCACAACACTCCTGGTATTAATAGGGATAGGGCACTGTAAGAGATGACTGTAGTAGATTGAATAAAGATCTGATGTTTCTGCTCTCCTCACACCAAACAAAAACAACACACAAGCAGAGAAGCCCTTCTTACAAAGCTGAGATAGTGAGTTAAGTAGGAGGAAAAGTAAACATACTTGTGCCAGTGTGGCTACTTAAAAAATACACTTACCAACAATCAATTACATATATTTGAACTGTGTACAGTTCCAGCCAGGACCACCTTTCTAAAATGCACAGTGATTGGCAAATTCAACATGCACTAGCATTTCAGGTGCCTGCTAACAAAAATAATAAACAAACAAGTTCTAGTCAGGTGAGTGCTGATCATTACATTACTTTTTTTGTCAAGCTTCCAACTGTTTCCATTTCACATCCCCCCAACCATTACCTCAGTGTTAGCCTTGGTAACATCAATAGATAAGAGCACAGCCAGCCAATAGGAATACATACATACATATTCATTCCTAAGTGACCTTTACTGACCTGGGAAGTGTGAACACTTTGTTTCATTTTCTGTTGGTGTTCGTTAGTTTCCAGTTCCATTTCCCATCCCCCCAACCATCACCTCAGTGGTAACCTTGGTAACATCAATAGATAAGAGGGCAGCCAGCCAATAGGAACACATATTCATTCCTAACTGACCTTCAGTGACCTGGAAAGTGTTTATTTGTATCATTTTCAGTTAGTGCGCACTAAATCGAGTTAGTGCGCACTAACACGATTTAACGATTTTTAACGATAAATCGTTAGAATTTCTATTGTATCGTGTTCTATAACGATTTAAGACGATATTAACATTATCGGACGATAATTTTAATCGTTGAAAAACGATTCACATCCCTATTATCCAATCCTTTTTTAAACACAGCTAACTAACTGCACTAACCACATCCTCTGGCAACACATTCCAGAGTTTAATTGTGCGTTGAGTGAAAAAGAACTTTCTCTGATTAGTTTTAAATGTGCCACATGCTAACTTCATGGAGTGCCCCCTAGTCTTTCTATTATCTGAAAGAGTAAAAGACTGATTCACATCTACCCGTTCTAGACCTCTCATGATTTTAAACACATCTATCATATCCCCCCCTCAGCCGTCTCTTCTCCAAGCTGAAAAGTCCTAACCTCTTTTGTCTTTTCTCATAGGGGAGCTGTTCCATTCCTCTTATCATTTTGGTAGCCCTTCTCTGTACCTTCTCCATCGCAGTTATATCTTTTTTGAGATGCGGAGACCAGAATTGTACACAGTATTCAAGATGCAGTCTCACCATGGAGCGATACAGAGGCATTATGACATTTTTTGTCACCATTCCCTTTCTAATAATTCCCAACATTCTGTTTGCTTTTTTGACTGCCGCAGCACACTGAACCGACGATTTCAATGTGTTATCCACTATGACGCCTAAATCTCTTTCTTGGGTAGTAGCACCTAATATGGAACCTAACATTGTGTAATTAAAGCAAGGGTTATTTTTCCCTATATGCATCACCTTCCACTTATCCACATTAAATTTCATCTGCCATTTTGATGCCCAATTTTCCAGCCTCACAAGGTCTTCCTGCAATTTATTACAATCTGCTCTTGATTTAACTACTCTGAACAGTTTTGTATCATCCGCAAATTTGATTACCTTACTTGTCGTATTTCTTTCCAGATCATTTATAAATATATTGAAAAGTAAGGGTCCCAATACAGATCCCTGAGGCACTCCACGGCCCACTCCTTTCCACTGAGAAAATTGTCCATTTAATCCTACTCTGTTTCCTGTCTTTTAGCCAGTTTGTAATACACGAAAGGACTTCACCACCTATCCCGTGACTTTTTATTTTTCCTAGAAGCCTCTCATGAGGAACTTTGTCAAATGCCTTCTGAAAATCCAAGTACACTACATCTACCGGTATACCTTTATCCACATGTTTATTAACTCCTTCAAAAAAGTGGGTAATGCCATGCTGACTTTGTTCCATTAAACCATGTCTTTCTATATGTTCTTTGATTTTGATGTTTAAAACACTTTCCACTATCTTTCCTGGCACTGAAGTTAGGCTAACTGGTCTGTAGTTTCCCGGATCGCCCCTGGAGCCCTTTTTAAATATTGGGGTTACATTAGCTATCCTCCAGTCTTCAGGTACAATGGATGATTTTAATGATAGGTTACAAATTTTTACTACTAGGTCTGAAATTTCATTTTTTAGTTCCTTCAGAACTCTGGGGTATATACCATCTGGTCCAGGTGATTTACTACTCTTAGGTTTCTCAATAAGGTCTACCACATCTTCTAGGTTCACCATGATTTGGTTCAGTCCATCTGAATCATTACCCATGAAAACCTTCTCCAGTACGGGTACCTCCCCAACATCCTCTTCAGTAAACACCGAAGCAAAGAAATCATTTAATCTTTCCACGATGGCCTTATCTTCTCTAAGTGCCCCTTTAATGCCTCGATCATCTAACGGTCCAACTGACTCCCTCACAGGCTTTCTGCTTCGGATATATTTTTAAAAGTTTTTACTGTGAGTTTTTGCCTCTACGGCCAACTTCTTTTCAAATTCTCTCTTAGCCTGTCTTATCAATGTCTTACGTTTAACTTGCCAACGTTTATGCATTATCCTATTATCTTCTGTTGGATCCTTCTTCCAATTTTTGAATGAAGATCTTTTGGCTAAAATAGCTTCTTTCACCTCCCCTTTTAACCATGCCGGTAATCGTTTTGCCTTCTTTCCACCTTTCTTAATGTGTGGAATACATCTGGATTGTGCTTCTAGAATGGTATTTTTTTTAACAATGACCATGCCTCTTGCATATGTTTTACTTTTGTAGCTGCTGCGTTCAGTTTTTTTCTGACTATTTTTCTCATTTTATCAGTTTCCCTTTTGAAAGTTTAGCACAAGAGCCGTGGATTTGCTTACTGTCCCCTTTCCAGACATTAAATCAAATTTGATCATATTATGATCACTATTGCCAAGCGGCCCCACCACCGTTACCTCTCTCACCAAATCCTGTTCTCCACTGAGAATTGGATCTAAAATTGCTCCCTTTCTTGTCGGTTCATAAACCAATTGCTCCATAAAGCTATCATTTATTCCATCCAGGAACTTTATCTCTCTGGTGTGTCCCAATGATACATTTACCCAGTCAATATTGGGGTAATTGAAGTCTACTCACACAAGGGAGTCAGCGGTTAACCACAGCATATAATCAAATCACCAAGAATGTAGAACCCAAATAGTAATTCAAGGAGTTAGCCTAAGAAGGTGTCAGCAAGCCTTGACGTTATGTGTCACTTTCAAGCAGACACTAACCGGTCTTATCTATCATTCACCTTCATCATAATTTTAATGCAACAACATATTTTTTCTTTTCTTTTTTCTTTTTTCAAAAATTAATTAAAAATGTCCTCCATTATTATTATCCAAATGACTCTTTCATATACAGTTGGTAGGTAGGAGAGCCCTACACAGGCCGGTGTTTCGCTGAGTTAGCTTCCTCAGGGGCGTATAAAAGCACTTCAATGCAGAGCCACATATCTAAAAAGGAGTATAAATGAGAAAGCATTGCACATTTTATGAAAAAAGGTGAAAACAATACTTATCTCAAGACACCACAGCTACCATGTTAGACGGGACCAGACGTCTCAACCATCTCGGAAAGAAACAAATGGAGGAACCCAAACCGAGGCTAGCGTCCCTTTAAATACGCCATCTTTAATGACGTCAGCCATCAATCATGATTTGGTATCAAAACATCTGTCAGTGATCGTGAATTAGAAAACAGTTCAGAAATCAACCCAAAAAAACATGTAGGTCCAGCTCAGTATTTAATCCTAAAGGGTGGACAGTTTTAAGGCGATAGATCCACCGCTGTTCGGACTGTAACAAAATGCGTTCTCGATTGCCTCCACGCCAATGTACAGGGACATGATCGATAGCGCAGATAGCGCAGATTTACTTTTCTGCGCTATCGATCATGTCCCTGTACATTGGCGTGGAGGCAATCGAGAACGCATTTTGTTACAGTCCGAACAGCGGTGGATCTATCGCCTTAAAACTGTCCACCCTTTAGGATTAAATACTGAGCTGGACCTACATGTTTTTTGGGTTGATTTCTGAACTGTTTTCTAATTCACGATCACTGACAGATGTTTTGATACCAAATCATGATTGATGGCTGACGTCATTAAAGATGGCATATTTAAAGGGACGCTAGCCTCGGTTCGGGTTCCTCCATTTGTTTCTTTCTGAGATGGTTGAGACGTCTGGTCCCGTCTAACATGGTAGCTGTGGTGTCTTGAGATAAGAATTGTTTTCACCTTTTTTCATAAAATGTGCAATGCTTTCTCATTTATACTCCTTTTTAGATATGTGGCTCTGCATTGATGTACTTTTATACGCCCCTGAGGAAGCTAACTCAGCGAAACACCGGCCTGTGTAGGGCTCTCCTACCTACCAACTGTATATGAAAGAGTCATTTGGATAATAATAATGGAGGACATTTTTAATTAATTTTTGAAAAAAGAAAAGAAAAAATATGTTGTTGCATTAAAATTATGATGAAGGTGAATGATAGATAAGACCGGTTAGTGTCTGCTTGAAAGTGACACATAACGTCAAGGCTTGCTGACACCTTCTTAGGCTAACTCCTTGAATTACTATTTGGGTTCCACATTCTTGGTGATTTGGTAATTGAAGTCTCCCATTATTACCGCACTACCAATATGGTTAGCTTCCCTAATTTCTCTTAGCATTTCACTGTCAGTCTCACCATCTTGACCAGGTGGACGGTAGTATACTCCTATCACTATAGTCTTCCCCGACACACAAGGGATTTCTACCCATAAAGATTCAATTGTGCATTTAGTCTCGTGCAGGATGTTTATCATGTTGGACTCTATGCCATCTCGGACATAAAGCACCACACTGCCTCCCGGGTGCGCCTCTCTGTCATTGCGATATAATTTGTACCCCGGTATAGCACTGCCCCATTGGTTGTCTTCCTTCCACCATGTCTCTGAGATGCCAATTAAGTCTATGTCATCATTCACTGCTATACATTCTAATTCTCCCATCTTACTTCTTAGACTTCTGGCATTAGCATGCAAACATTTCAAAGTTTGTTTTTTGTTTGTATTTTCATTCTGCTTTTTAATTGATAGGGATAAGTTAGAATTTTTTAGCTCAGGTGAGTTTTTGGTTACAGGCACTTGGACTACTTTTCTTATTATTGGAACCTCACTGTCGGGATGCCCTAAATCTAGTGCATCATTAGTATCCTTTGAAGATACCTCTCTCCGAACCATGCACTGCTGAGTGACTGTCGGCTTTCCCTTTTGTTCTAGTTTAAAAGCTGCTCTATCTCCTTTTTAAAGGTTAGAGCCAGCAGTCTGGTTCCACCCTGGTTAAGGTGGAGCCCATCCCTTCGGAAGAGACTCCCCCTTCTCCAAAAGGTTCCCCAGTTCCTAACAAAACTGAATCCCTCTTCCTTGCACCATCGTCTCATCCACGCATTGAGACTCCGGAGCTCTGCCTGTCTCTGGTGACCTGCGCGTGGAACAGGGAGCATTTCAGAATGCTATCCTGGAGGTTCTGGATTTAAGATTTCTACCTAAGAGCCTAAATTTGGCTTCCAGAACCTCCCTCCCACATTTTCCTATGTTGTTGGTACCTACATGTACCATGACAGCCGGCTCCTCCTCAGCACTGTCTAAAATCCTATCTAGGTGCTTATCATATCATGAAATCCTTATATCATACTGACCTCCTACTATCATATCCTTATATCCCTTTGCCATGATATATTTATTTTACCATGCTATATCTTATTGTATGTGATCATGCTATCATTATAATATTAAATGGTCATTATACTGTCATTCTATCATTATATTATACCTCCATTATTATCAAAGTGCATCATACAATAGCCTCCTACCATCATTTTACTAAGGTGTGATTACACTATTATATCATACTATCCTTAGGTAATGCATTCCAATTGTTTCTGTCATTCTTTGCTCATATTCTCACTGAGTTGCCATTGATATCCTTTAGAATTAATTCATTATAACCATTGTAAAATGCTGTCAGGTCAACTTTCTGACCCATCATTCTTATGCTATCATGCTGTCAATATGGTATAGTAATATGGAAGAAAAAGATCATTTTTTATTTGGTTACAGAATTTGATGTTTTCTTTACATTACCCAACTAATAATTTTCACTCCAAAATAACTTTAGATACTGATAGCCTAAATCTGTGATAAGGCAAATGATAAAACAACGTAAATCACTAATGTAACTAACACAAATCGAAATAAAATCAAGAAAATGAGCATAAATTGCCCTTATTACCTCAGCATGTAGGCATTCCAGGATGTACTTTGCTAGGACATCACAACACTTCTTGCATGCCTTTGGCCATGTGCCTTATAGGATGAATTATAATTAAAATGTACATCATGATCGACAAAGAGGATCACAAGATAAAGCTGAATGATGAGCATAGTCAGGAGGGTGTAAATAACATGATCACTTTTACCTCCACATGCCATAACACAATATAAACTGACTTCCAGGAGATGATGGATGCATATGTCACTGCAGCGATGGGCTGGATAAAAGGTAAGAATTGGAGTATCAGTGGCAGGAACAGATGAAGTACATTCAGTGCCATACTCAATGAGCTATTTGCTCCATGTACTACTAGGAGAAGAGGGTCCTTTTAGGCTCTGCTGCCTCGTTGCATTAGTGAAGAGGTTCTGCTCAAGCAAACTTAACCATGGTCAACACTTGATTAGTTCCATTCATAGCCACAATGACCTTCCCAGGGAAGCAAAGACTTGCCAAGTCAAAACTGGTTAGCATCTGCACAACTGATCCTATTAAAATTCTGCCTTTGTGTACGTCCTAAATCAGTCAGTCCAAGAGATTAATCTTATCGTGTTTAAAGGGACAAGTATGGCCCAGAATTTCAGTCTGGACTAGGCTCAAAAATTATTTCATTTAGCTATTTAATTATACATAAATTTAGCCGATAACTAGTCTTTTAATATGTTAAAGATGTGCAAATAGAACATGCCATGCTTAGTGAATAACTGTGAGAATTTAGTATTTTTGCTTTCTTGTGAAAATATTTGTAATAGGAATTAATGCAGAGCATTTCAACAAATAGCCTATATCTGGCAAAACTTATACAGAAAACTCCATTAGTATAATGTCTTGGGGACATCTGGCAGATGTGTTGATATGTGCAGTGTGTATTTTTCAACCAGTGCACAGTAAATGGAAGGTACAGAGCACTAAAACACTAACATTATTTAATATTATCTCCTACCCTTAAATTTTCACATTTACATTTCTTTGTTTTTGATGTATTCTTAGCAGTTTTCTCTAAATATCAGTCTTTCTTATTTCCCAAAGTTATCAAACTTGGAGAAAAAAAGAATTTTAACAGCTAACTGAAGTCTTCAAATTTAGCAGAGTTCCCACAAGAAATTAATGTCAGTATCTACAACTGTAGGACAGGACACCTTTTGTTGGACCATCATAAGTATTATCCATCTACATAAGAACATAAGATATGCCATACTGGGTCAGACCAAGGGTCCATCAAGCCCAGTATCCTGTTTCCAACAGTGGCCAATCCAAGTCACAAGTACCCAAACACTGGATAGATCACAAGCTGCTATTGTTGCATTTCCCGGCCGTGTTGGCTCCACGAATGGGCCTGCTTACCTGGGGCGACCCTCTACCAGCGCTGCCTCGGGTTCCTGCTCTGCCCAACCCTGACTGCATCTTCCACGGGCATCCCCGGCTCCCTCACGGCCTCCCGTATCACAGCTCTCCTTGCGCCGGGGCTCGGCGTCCTCCTCGGTGTTGGCTCCACCCCCCTAGTGTACGCGCACATGGAACTCAGTCTTATTTAAAGAGCCAAGCACGGGAAGACCTCGGGCGGCACCCGATTCTGACATCACTCAAGCAAGGTATTTATACCACAGCCCGGCTCCTAGCTCGGGGCCTTGGCAATCGGGTTGTACACTCCGGTGTCTCTAGTTTGCCTCCTTGCATTCCAGTGTCTTGCTTCTGTGTCTCCTGTTCCAGTCTTCTGTTCCAACGTCTCCTGTTCCAGTGTCTCCAGTGTCTCCTGTCCTAGCATCTCCAGTGTCTCCTGTTCCAGAGTCTCCTGCTCTTTCGTCTCTCCATTCCTGGTAGTATCCTTCGGACTGATCTCACGGTACTGACCTTTGCTTGTTCTATGACTACTCTCTTGATTGCTGCCTGACCTGACCTCTGCCTGGAACTCTGACTACTCTTTGACTGCTGTCTGCCCTGAAATCTGCCTGGAACCCCGACTACTCTTTGATCGCCACCTGACCTCTGCCTGGAACTCCAATTACTCTTGACTGCCACTTGGAACTTGACCTTCTGCTTGACCTGACAACACCCAGATTGACCACTGTTACCGACCCTGCCTGTCTGACCATTCTGAAGCAATACTCTGGCCTTGATCCTCGCCATACACTCGGACACTCTCTTTCGGCCTCCTGCGATCTCTGGACTTCCCTGTCTGAACACCGCCTGCACACCCTTGTTCATGGTGGGCACTCCCTTGAACATTTTTTCTCGGGACCCTACAAGACCCACCTAAGACCAGGCGGCCCAGGAAACCAAGGGCTCAACCTGAGGGAACCCTGAGTTGCTATTGGTGAAGCTCCAGCTAGCCTCTGTCTCCTCCTGTGCTTTGCCTCCTGGTGGCAGGCGCTCTCCGGGTCCGACCTGAGGGCCGTACCAATCCTGAACCAGGTCAAGGGTCCACTCCCAACGCAACAGCCATTTCTTATTATTTACTGTCATAGCAGTTTATGGATTTATCCTCCAGAAAAGTATCCAAACCTTTTTTAAACCCAGTTACACTAATTGCTGTAACCACATCCTCTGGCAATGAATTCCAAAGCTTAACTATATGCTGAGTGAAAAATAATTTTCTTTGATTTGTTTTAAATGAGCTACTTACTAACTTCATGGCGTGCCCCCTGGTCCTTGTATTATCTGACAGAATAAATAACCGATTTACATTAACTTGTTCAAGTCCTTCATGATTTTGTAGACTTCTATCATATCCCCCTCAGTCGTCTCTTCTCCAAACTGAACAGCCCTAACTTCTTTAGCCTTTCCTCATAGGGCACCCATTCCATGCCCCTTATCATTTTGGTTGCCCTTCTCTGCGCTTTCTCCAGTGCAGCTATATCCTTTTTGAGATGCGGTGACCAGAATTGCACACAATATTCAAGGTGCGGTCTCTCCATGGAGCGATACATAAACATTATGACATCTTCCATTTTATATTCCATTCCCTATAATATACAAGCTTTCAAGACCACATAGGTCCTTTTTCCAGGTGAGAAAAGAGACCCATTCAGGGCTGCCATCTTACTGAAGTCAATCCAATCAGGCTTATTCAGTCATGGTTTTACAACTATTGCATGCATGAAATTGTGGATCCATAAAGGCTAGAGGATGGGAATGAAGAGTAGAGCCATGGGGGTGGCTTGCTGGAATTACTGGTGATTACTGCCCTTACTCAAAAGGGTGATTACTACTCTTACTCAAAAAAATCCCTTGCACGGTTATTGCAACCCCAACATTGCTCTCTACTTCAACGGCAAAGGGAAATGTGGAAAAGAGGATTTGTATTCAGATAACAACCAAAAAGGACTGAACTACACAATCTGGGTAAATAAATAAACGTGGGGGTAGCTTGCTTATTACGGCATTTACAACCCTAAACCAATTAAGCCTGATACATCACTTGAATGCATACACAGCATTGCTCTCTGCTTCTACGGAAGGGGGTAATGTGGAAAAGAGCTTTAGTATTCAGACAACAATCAACAAGGACTAAACTTCATAATCTGGGTAAACAAACAAGCGTGGCGGTAGCTTGCTTATTACGGCAGTTACTACCCTAAACCAATTAAGCCTGATACATCACTTTGAATACATATACAGTGATGCTCTCTGCTTCTACGGCAGGGGGAAAAAAGTAGAAAACAGGATTTACATTCAGGCAACAACCAACAAGGACTGAACTTCACAATCTGAGTAAACAATCATAGGGGTAGCTGCTTATTATGGCTGTTATACCCTAAACCAATTAAGCCTGATACATCACTTTGAAAGCATATACAGCGTTGCTATCTGCTTCAATGGTAGGGGGAATTGAGGAAAACAGGATTTGCATTCAGACATCATCCAACAAGGCATCGATCTGTGCAGTTTGGGTGAACAAGCATCGGGGTAGCTTGCTTGATGCGGTGGTTACAACCCTTAAACATAAGCCTTATGCTCACCTTTGATGCAACGCCAACATTACTCTCTGCATCAATGACAGAAGATGGCAGGAAATTTGAATCAAACAGTTACCAACAAGAGCCCTGAAGTTGGTGGTTGGTGAAACAGATAAGTATGGGAAAATAAGTGTCGAAACTTGCTGGGCAGACTGGATGGGCCGATTGGTCTTTTCTGCCATCATTTCTATGTTTCTATGTATGTTTCTATGTTAATTTCCCTAAGAGAAGTCCCACACAGGCAATGGGGCAAAATTAGGACTGGATTAGCCTGTCAGGGTTGACCTGGGCAACGTAGCAACCATAGACCTATGTTATTAACATAGCAAATGATGGCAGATAAAATCTGCCTGATTTAAATTTTTCCTTTCTGATTCTCTACCACTTTGGGTAGATGAGCATATACATTTCCATACTTAAATCAACACCTGCTTTCCCATGTCTTGATTTTTACCCAGTGTTTTAACCCTGTTCCTACTGCTGCCTTTTCTATCAGTCAAGGAAACATAGAAACACAAAATATAATTGTAGATGAGGATCATAAGATCCATCCATAGGGATCTCTATGCTTATCCCAGACTTACTTGAATTCCTTTACTATTTTTGACTTCACCATTTCCACTGGGGGATTATTCTATTCATCCATCATTTTTTCTGAGAAGAAATATTTCCTGATGTTGCTCCTGAAGGTGCTCCTTTGGAGTTTAATACCATGACATCTTGATCTAGTGCATTTTCTCTTCTGAAAAAATATTTGCTTCTTTTGCATCATTGATACTTTTCAGTCTATTATATCCACCCATCTTTCATACTAAATTAGCTTTTATTTTATTTTTAGCTCTCACCTATTCATTGATAGTTAAAGGCAAGTTACATTCAGGTATTTCCCAGTCCTTAGAGAGTGAAGTGACTTGCCTCAGGTCACAAGGATTATAAGTGGGATAAGGATTATAAGTGGGATTTGAACTTTGACTTCCCTGGTTCTCAGCTGCCATTACAATCACAAGGCTACGCCACTTCTTATCTTTATATAGGGGGTACCAATCAAAGAGAGAGGATTCTAAGAACTAGAGTCCTGCTTTAATTGAATACATCCCTTCACAGAGTAGAACCATAGGGCATATCTCTCCAAAGGAAGGGTTCTGAGAAAATTGATTCATGGTGTCCAGAGGAGTGAAAAGAGAGAGAGGGTCTTGAAGCTCAGTGGATGACTGTACTGGGAGGTGCCAGAAAAAAGGCATCCTGAGTGGGAAAGTCTACCAGAGTGGAACTGAGAGCCCGAGGAGGAAAGGATTTCCGTGAAAGTATGTGGACGAGTCTACTAAGAGGTGCCGAGGTGAGACATTCAGCCTGGGAAAGTTCACCAGAGTCAGAGACTAATTCAGCTACAGTCAGCCTGAGATTCCAAAGGTGAGGACAAGACAAAGAACCATTAAGGAAAATAATTCATGTACCCACCAGTAGGGATGTGCAGAGCAAAAGTTTAAGTTCATATGTCCATATGTCCAAAGGGGGTCCCATTTGCGGTCAATATGGACATAAACAGAATTCAATGAGTTGAGTATATGTCCATATGTGCAAATAAAAATTTAAACCCCTCACCCTCCTTAATCCCCCCCCCCCCCAAGACACCACAACTCCCTGGTGGTCCAGCGGGGTCAGGACGCCATTTCTGACCAACTTTGCAAGGAGCACGTGACGTCGGCGTCACGTCGCAGTGACGCGGCGCCGACGTCACGTGATTCCCCGCGGGGTCGCTTCCGGGATCCTCGTTCGGCCCAAAAGGAACTTTTGGCCAGCTTGGACGAGGATCCCGGAAGCAACCCCGCGGGGAATCATGTGACGTCGGCGTGACGCGGCGTCACGTGATTCCCCGCGAGTTCCCTCCGGCACCCTCGTTCGGCCCAAAAGGAACTTTTGGCCAGCTTGGGGGGGCCTCCTGACCCCCCAAGCTGGCCAAAAGTTCCTTTTGGGCCGAACGAGCGTTCCGGCGCGAACCCGCGGGGAATCACGTGACGCCGCGTCACTCCGACGTGGCGCCGACGTCACTTGCTCCTCGGAAAGGCTTTTAGAAATGGCGTCCTCACTCCTCGCTGGATCACCAGGGAGTTGTGGTAAGTCTTTGGGGGGGGATTAAGGAAGGTGAGGGGGTTTACATTTTTATTTTGGATCAACAATCGCGATTTCCAACTTATTCAACATAGCTATGTTGAATAAGTTGGAAATCCGATCGTTTATGTCTTATCACTTTTTTAAGTTAAAAAAAAAAAAATAAGTAGCGTTTTACATTTATGTTCAATACGAATGCACACCCCTACCCACCAGGTATTGGGAGGGCCCAGAATGGAAGGGTTACTTGCCTATAAGAGTTTACCTCTGGAGAAGAAGTGTGAGGAAGTAGAGAGACTGCTATGAGGATTTTTTTTTTTTCTGGATTGATTTCCTGCAGTTGTACCAGGCATTGGTATACTTTTGGACACTATTCCTGACACCAATTTCCCAGTAAAAACTGTGTTTTTGAACAACACACAAAGGAGTGAAATATGGTCTATTGAATCTGTGTAAAGCTGTATGCCCCATGCCCAGGACCAGATCAGGATGGTCTTTATGTTCCTGATACCATTTTCACAGAAAAGACTTTGTTTTTGAACAACACACAAAGGCGTGAAGTGTGGTCTGTTGCATTTATATGAAGCAGGTGTACAGAAGCTCCCCAGAGAAGCAAAAACCTTAAGGGCTTTGAAAATTCTCTGCTTCCCCCACCCCCTGTGCAAGAACCCAATGAGGCCTTGAGTGGCTCATGGCTTTGCCTGTGTGCCCATCCTCAGAACCTGATTGTGATGGGAACTGCACAGAAAGTGTACCCAACGTGTGACCTGCAGGATTTATGGGGCTTCTGTGGTGCTGGAAGACATGACCCTCATACCTAGGACTACATCCCTAATATTTCAGCTAATTAGATTGAAGAATTATGGAAATTGCAAAATCCAAGATGGCCACTGCCATGTCAGTGTCAAGGATTTGACCCACTGAGTTTTCCCCCCAATGAGGAGCCTTCTGGGAGGGATGCCAGATTGACTTGCCATGTGATCTGGGAACAGCCTATGAGGAGCAGAGTGACATCATTGGCATGTGTGAACATAGTGACAGAGTGCATGCCTGGTAAGGGGTTGAATCAACAGAGAAAGAGAGAGATGGCACTATCACTTGAATGGTCAGTGAAGCCTGGGACTTTTCCCATGGGTGAGTTGGACCAGCCTTGAGAGGAAGCAGAGGGTCTTCCCTATATTTGATGGGGAAGCCATATTGCTCGCAGTTCCATCTTTCCTGGGCCTTGTTAGATGGGATGGATACTGTAAGTCAAGAAGAGTGTCCCCATTGCCATGAGTTGCAATAACCCGGATCTATGGTATTGCAGTATATTGCATGCCATGTCCCAATCTATGTGCCAACAACTGAACCATCCAAAAATTGTAGTGAACTAGAACCCATTAGGAATCCAAAAGGAAAAGGGCCTAACCCTCAGGAATTCCCTGGGGTGAGTGATTTTGGTGATAGGGAGGGTATGGCCAGAAGGCAGGGGGTAGATGCTGCTGTGTTCCATGGAGTACATCCTGGCTGTTTTCCAGTGAGATCAGCCACAGATGAGGCTGGCTATAACAATATCATAAAATGGATGGAAGCTCCAGCCCCAGCACCCATTTAAAGGGAAGAGTAATTAGCTACTGCTATGTCACAGCTATGAGTCATCACTCCTGATGAACTGTTGGAAGAAATTGAGGCAGACAGGCTACAAAGTGCTGTTGTGCAGATCTGCGATGAGCTGCTGGAGTACAATTCCTCTTTGGCAGACTTTCCCAGGCAGTATGCCTCTCCTCTAGTACTTCCCAATACATTTATTCCTAGTTCTTCAGGACCTTCTCTCTTTTCACTCTTCTGGAGTTCCAAGGATCTCCCTCCTAGAATCCTTCTTCTCTCTCTGTGGAGATACACACCTTTGGTGCCACTCTGGGAAGGGATAAATCCAAAACCAGCAGGATTCTAGTTCTTAGAATCCTCTCTTTTTGATGTTTCCTCTTAGCTCCATCTCACCAGTGATGCAGAAGCTTTTATACCTCCCTTCAACTCCTTCCAATAAGAAGTGGTATTCCTCCTTGGCACACTGACATCACACATAGGGCAAGGGCAAATGAGTCCTCTATCATACTGAGGGCAGGCAAACCTGCTGAAACCTCAAAATGCATGTTTCTTGGGGCAAACACCAACAGGGCACCTACAAAAGGAAAAAAACAGTATAGATGACAAAGTACAATATTAAAAAATATCATTTAGACTAGTCTATCTTAAGGAAACAACAGGTCACTTTTCTTCTGCTGCTCCCTTGAGAGGCAAAGGATCTTCTCTCTGAGGCCGAGCTGCTGGGTGAATAAACATCTAATTTTTCATCCACCTATGGAGTCTCATGCACTATTTCTCCACTCCTGAGAACAACCTATGATCTGGGGCGAGGCACACTTCATAATAACCAGCCATCTTTGGATCTGGAGCGAGGCACACTTCATAATAACCAGCCATCTTTGGATCCAAGACATCAAGAAACATTGAAGCTAAGCAACTTGAACACACAGGCTCAAACTCTTGAGAGTTTGTCAGCTCATGACAGCGCACAAAGTCCCAACTCATCACAGGAATACTGTCTTCCAAACTTACTTAGACATATCCCTGGAATGTCAAGGCTTCAGCCAGACTAATCATCTCTCCATCAGGCCCTACTACCAACACCTTGAAATCAAAAGGGTCCTGGTCTGGCGCTACAGTTGCAGTAGGATCTGTAACCAGCTGCACGTAGTCTGCCATTGTATTGTACTCCGGTCCTCCCTGTGTGCCCCCATGCCCAGGACCAGATTGGGACAGGGGCTACATTTTAAAAGGAAGACTATGAAGAAATGAAGAAATTAAAAGGAGCAGTTATTGCAAAGGTTAAAAATCTACATGAGCCTTGGAGATTGATTCAAAATATCATCTTGGAAGCCCAGATACCTCCAGTATCTGAATGTAACTTGCCTTGATCTACCAATGAAAAGGCAATAGAAAAATATAAATTAAAAAAAAAAGATAAAATATATTCCACAAGTTATGCGTGGTCAAAAGAAAACTAAACATCTTCCAGCATGGCTAAATGGTGCTGAGAAAGAGTCTATTAAAACCAAAAAAGCAACCTTTAAAAAATGGAAAGGAGCTCTGAGGAAAATGGAGGAGTGCATGAGCACTGGCAAATTACATGTAAAACATTATTAAAGGCAGGCCAAGAAAGAAATGAAGGAGAGACTTGCCAAGGAGGCAAAACTAATAATAACAAACTTTTCAAGAACATCAAAAACAAGAAGCCTGCCAAGGAGTCAAGTTGACCATGGGATGAGAAGGGAATAAGAGGTGCTCGGAGAGGGGATAAATATAATGGCATAGCAGAAAAACAAAATTCTTTGCTTTGATCTTCACTGTTGAGAATGTTGGGGAGAAAGCTACACCAGAACTATTCTTTTGTAAGTGATGATTTACAGGTACTGAAATAAAGCACTGTGGATCTAGACGTGTTTCTAGAACAAATAATTACTTAAAATATTTATGTTCTATCTATTGCAGCCCAGATATGTTAGGAAGATTACATAAAAACATATACACCATTATTCTAAAGTAAATAACATAAAGCAAACAAACTGTCCCAGGAGCTCCAGTCAATGGCTGAAGAAACGATATCCAGTCCACTGCAAAACATAATTATAAATGGTGCCCTCGAGAAGAAGCTTCAGGAAATGTCTTCAGACTTTTCCAAAACTAAAAGGAATCAGTTATTAACTGAAACCCAGATAGCAAAGAGTTCCACATGACAGGTCCTTCAATACAGAAGGCTGATGCCGAGTCTCTTGAAGATGATCCTGCTTAACAGATGGAAGAATTAGCAACCATCTATCTACTGGACGTAAATGTAAGGAGGGGATATACTGAGCTAACAAGTTGGCATGACAGGCCAGCCCCTCCCCATTGATGGCCCTGAAAGCCATGGTTAATATTTAACACTTTCATCTTTGTTTTCTGATCAACCAATGAAATCGTTCCAACCCTCGAGTCGCATGCACCCTTGCGGATCTACCTAACATGAGATGTGTGGAAGCTTTTGCAGTACCTGCAAAGCCCTGACTAGACAAATAGGCAGGTCCACATAAAAGGAGTTACAATGAACAATCATTATCTCTCAGAATAATGTATTTAAGTTGCTGCAGTAAACTTAGTTTGAAAAAGCCAGATTTTAAAACAGCCACCATCTGTCATTTTAGTCAGACTCCCAAATCCCTGATGTGCTTAAAGAGAATGGAATCCCTTCAGGAATGGGATTGCGGCTAACCCAAATCACCTCTGTCTTAGCAAGACTAAGGCATATCCTATTTTATTTCATCCACAGACTTAGTTACTACTTGCAAACAATGGGAGAGAAAATCTAACATCAATGATCAACTGCCTTGTACTGAAAAATACAATTCTGTGTCATCTGCATAGATTTTATAAAATAACCCAAGATTTTCCGTGTCCTGGCAAGGTGGCTGCAGACATATTAAATAATACTGAAAACAGTGTAGTCCCCCGTTTCAGTAGATCTCAAGGTTGACTGCCCTTTTCAGCTCTGACCTACTACTGCTGCTGGCTGGATAAAAATGAATCAAATCAGGGAATATCAGCCCCACATATCCAAAGATTGATTAATCAATTAAGCAAAATAAAATGACTTATAGTATCAAAGGTGGCCAAAATATTGAATAGGGTCAAAATAATTGCTCCTACGCAATCTATCTCTCTTAGAAGGAAATCACATATGCAATGATCTGTTGGGATTGTCGCTGTAGAGGTCCTAGTCTTGAACCCTTTGAGCTAGGATAGAAAAGGTAGTGGAGGGAGGGGTACACCATTCAGAACAGCTGCTCCTCCGAGGTTGCTGGAATGGCTAGCCCCCCTCCCCCCCTGCTGTATATAAAAGCAACCTGCAGCATTTCACAGTGTGGCACTTTGGTAGGGAGTCTGAGAGAGTAGGAGTGTTCCTTTACTTCCTTATGAACATGTTCCCCTCTTGGGCACAGAGCTTTACAGCCTGGGCCAATACTCTAGTGGGAAGGAGGTCCAGTGCCTAGCTTGGTGCTAGTTCCATATTTTGTTTGGAGACTTTTGGATGTTTTTGCTTGTGAGAGCACTGGTACCCCTGACTGGAATATTTTGGAGATTCCAACAGGTTAGATTGGGGGCAAAGAAGACTCCAATGCTCTCCCACCCTCACAGAGGGGGCTGGACCAGAGGTGACCCGCTGCAGGTTTCCTGAAATGTTTACCATTTCCCGAGAAGATTTTTCTGAGGAAGTTTGTGGCCATTCTTCTTTCCTGATGAGGGGACATCCGTAGAGAGATGCTATGTTCCCTGCTACTGGATATTTCCTAAGAAAGAACTGAATTTGTCAACTGAAGAGGAGAACTGTGAGTAGGACCTAAAATTTTATGTTAAGGGCATCCATCTGGTGCCTTCACCCTGGGTAGTGATACGTTGGGGAGACTGTGCAAGGACTGATCTTTTATATTTTTCCATCAGTTCTGGAAAGGGATTTTTTCACCCAACAAAGGATACCGGTTTACAGTTGAGAACTTTACTTTTCCAGGCCCTGGAGGGTGAGAGTTTTCCCTGGCCCTAATCTTGAAAGACACTTGCACGAGAACTGTTACTGCCACCATTGTGCCAAGAACTGATGCAAACTTTGCCAATTTGACATTTAGGAATTTCTGCAGTACAGATTTAATTTTGACAATTAGCCCAAGCCTCCAGAGTTTTTTGTTGGTACTCACATCCGCTCAGGGTGAACGAGAACTGTTATCTCCCCAGAGCAACAACCAAAGAGACATTCCAGTCATCTTGGACCTTGAACGATTTATTCTTTCCCCCAATGGAAAAAAAAAACCCCAACCCCAGTTCAGGGCTTTGAACTGTGTCAGAGTGGGGAAAAACTGAAGAATTGGACCCAGGACCCTTGTGTACCCCTGCCCTCCTAGCCCATAAACCGAAGAAGGGGTTACACATAATGATAACAATAAAGTTTTTGTACTTTGCCCAGTCCTAAAATCACACTGATAGGGGCATAAATATATTACGATCTGCCGAAAGTTAATTGAATTGCATCAAAAATGCTTTTTACAAAATGTTTCCTATAGTACAGATCAAAACTATCAATGGGAAGGCCCTCTCTTTTATTGACTGGGTGTACTATAGCGCATTTTAACAGATCAGGGACCAGACTTTCTTTTAAGGAAAGATTCACTATCTTACCTAATACCCCTGAAAAGATGTCCTCCTTTAGGCCATATCCAGTACATCCCTAAATGGGCAAACATTTAATGGACAAACTGAGTATTTTAATTTCATCATGATTTCAATAACCTCCCCTTTTAGCACATATTCAAATTATTCCCAAACCATGGGGACACTTTTGGTCTGCCAAGGAAAACCAAGCACAAGCAAACTCACATTATTCAGATCAGTTTTCGCATGTAGATAATTTAACTGCATGTCCTGACGGACTCACTACTATGTCAGAGGATTCAGGACTCTTCAGTTTGGATTTGCCATCAACCACAAGAGGAAATCCTGGGAGCAGTGGCCAGAGAAGGTTCATGTGAGTACAGAAATGTTTGACCTAAAGAAACAATTTACATGCATGCTGATACCATATTGTGTGCTGACCCTAATGCACAGGTTAACGAGCACTTGGATGCATGTTTTGGATGTGTTAGTTAACACCCAATGAAATAAGGGGATTAGCACATCCAAAATGTGAGTTCAAACCAGCGCATAGCTAAAAGCGCTCATCACATGTAAATTCATGTGGATGAGGCTATTAGCGACTAACCCCCCCCCCCCCCCCGAAACAAAAAAATCACTGTGCGCCCGATGTGCACATTTTAACATGGAAAACTTAACGCCAGCCCTAGGGCTGGCATTAAGTCTTTATGTGCTCTGAGCCATCTGAAAAACGCTCCATAAAGCAACAAAAAAGCCCAAAATACTGCTTTTCAGGCTAGGAAAATGGATGCCCATTAATTGAGCGTCTGTTTTCCTAACTGGCGCACAGCCTCATCTCCGGGGCGCCCGATGCCATGGACTCACTAGGGATGCACAATGTATCCCTAGGACGTCCTTTTTAGTGCTGCAGCTCATTTGCCTATTGCGCCGAGTGCTTAGGAGAAGTGATTGTGCGTGCGTTCAAAAAACACCTGTCCAGTTTGCATGCACATTTTTGCGCGCATTTTATTGCATTGGCCTGATGGTGTTTTAAACTGTGGAAAGTAATAATAGTTCTAAAGAACTGTAAAAGTTGCCAGACACTCAATAGCACGCATCTAAAAACTTCCAATTAGGTGAATCTCTGTGTGGACTGTGCTGAAAATCCAAGACAGTAAACTTGATTGCTTAGAGGCTTGTGATAGAAGCAGCTGTGAAGAAGTTTTTAACCTTATAAGAGGCAGTAAAGAGAAGAGAGATGGGCGCTCTAGTTACTGCATCTACTCTATGCATTTGTTGACTTGAGCTTGTTCATCTTTTTGACTGTCTCGTTGGGGGAAATATAAATAGACTGTAAAATATTTTTCTTGATACTTTCTTCACGAAAAAGATTTTGTTTAGGGGACTACACATCCTGTGTGTTGTGTCTTGATTGTGCAGGTGAACTGAACAGTCTACAATTCACTGAAGGGCCTTAAAGCATTATTTTCCCATTCCCCATTGAGAAAAGAAACCCTGCATTTTTTCTGTGTAACAGGGAGCTGGGGGTTACATGCCATTTCAAAAGCCCAGGCACAGCATCGTCTATGGATAATTCTTATATTGTTCTGACAAAAGGTGTCACAGCCTGCAAAGAATCCAGTTCTCTTTGGGACCAATAGACCTACTGGTTTCAGCATTGAATTTTCAAAAATAAATTGTCTCTATTTTTCTCCCTGCCAGCTCCATGTAAAATGAGATGGAATTTATTTTTTCTACTGATTTTCTCCCATTAAAAAAAAAAAAATGTAAACTGGAGTAACTCTTAACAGCAAATCTTGAATCTGGTGCTTAATTAGTCATCAAAGTTAGATCTGAATGCACAGATCTATGGATAGAAGCATTATAATGTAGATTAGGCTGGCCAGAGACCTACATTTTCTTATGTTCAGCCTTCTGCAACTGACTTTGAAGTAAGGTTGCTCTTAAAGGGGGTAGCCTAGTTGTTAGAGCACTGGGCTAGGAACTAGGCAACCTTGGCTCAAATCCTGCTTCTGTTATCAACACTTTCTGTAACCTTGGGCAAGAGGTGTTACCTCCTATTACTTCAAATACCCACATAGACTATAAACTCTCTGGGGAAAGCACCTGTACAGCACCCTGGTTGTGATATATTTAACCCTATACAGAGAACATTTTCACACAAAAATGTGGCGATCAGCAAAATCTGAAGTTTGTGCAACATCCTTGTTTTTATATTAAAAAGAAACAGAATGTGGGTGGTGTGTGTGTGTGTGTGTGTGTATATGAATGAAAGCCAGAAAAATGCTGTATAAAAGAGCAACAATTATCAGTTATTACATAGAATTTTCATCCTGATTTTGCCATTTTGCAGTTATATTTTCACAAATGTCTCTGGCAGTGCACCAGCGGTGATAGAAGGAGAAAAGAAGAGCTTACAGATAACAGTACTGACAGGGAATGGAAGGTAATTTTAAAAATACTGCAGGAAGTGTAGGCCTTAATCAGTAAGGAAAAATGTAGAAGCAGCTGAAGGAAACCGATGAGATTTATGGTGGTATAAGAATGGTGAAATCAAAGAGAAGGAGCGGTTTCAAAATTATTGACAGTGGACTGGCCCTGAAGGAGTCCGCGTTTTACAGTTTCCACCTGATCCATTTCTGGTTTTGCATTGCATTTATGGACTTGTAGTCCTGCCTTTCCTAAAGAAATCAGAACTACAAGCCCATGTATGGGGCAAAACCAGGAATGGATGGGCCTCTCAGGATTGACCTGGGTCAGGTGGCACTCTGGTCAGATTTGATTTTCCAGACTCTTCTCCTGTTTCTTGGGCAGGCAAGGGCTAGGGGCCCTATAGAGGTAATGTTCACCTTCTTCCCATTCCATGAGGAAGGGAATCCAGTCATTGCTCAACAATCACACCTACTCACTAGATCAGTGTTTCCCTACCTTTTCCTGGAAGCATACCTAGCCAATCAGATTTTCAGGATTTCAACAATGAATATGCATGAGACAGATTTGCATATCCCGAGTCTCCAGTGTATGAAAATCTATCTCATGCATATTTATTATGGATATCCTGAAAACCTGACTGGTTAAGTGTACCCCCAGGAGATGGTTGGGAAACACTGTGTTGGCTTAAGAGCAGTCTTTGCTCGCCAGCCAAAGGTCTGTTGGGCTAGACAAGAGAGGAATGGGATTAAAGATGGGGGGAGGACCCTCAGGCAGCTGGTGTGTGAAGGCCACATGGCATCTCAACGCAGGACCCCTTGACCTCCATCATAAATGGCAGTGAGCAGGGTTGGGGCAGGTTTTGAATGTGTTGGAAATCTAAGGAGCAGAAAAAGGCTACCAATGATTATGAAAAAACAAAACACATTGAAGATACATGGAATAGCCGACAGATGCTGTCAGACAGCAAACAAGACAGCCAAGGCGCAAATTGAAAAGAAGATTGTTAGTGAATCCGAAGTAACCTGAAATGATTCTTCCCATGCATGAATGACAAAAAGATGGGAAAAACTGGCTAGAGTCATTCTTGGAAGAGCAAGAATATCACGGGAGGGGGGGGGGGGGGGGATGTAGAGAAGACAAAAATATCTCATGACATATTTTGTATTTATATTTACTGTATCTGGTAACAGAACATGTCACAGTACAGGACCCCAAAATAAAGAGAACTGTCAAGGGCTCAAGCTTCACTGTGAAGAAGGGAGGAAGAAGTGCCATTAATATGGCAAAGCCCAGACATGCAGTACACTGAGCTTTGTCTAAGCCTTTCTTACGGGCCGATACAGTACAGTGCGCCCCGGAGGAGCGCATTGTTAGCCCAGGTTTGGCCGCATGTTTTTAACATACTAGCTTTACCCCTTATTCAGTAAGGGGTAATAGTGCGTCGAAAACGTGCGGCCAACCCCCCCGAAACTAATAGCGCCCGCAACATGCAAATGCATGTTGCGGGCGCTATTAGTTATTCCTGCACGATCCAGAAAGCAAAATGTGCAGCAAAGCCGCACATTTTGCTTTCAAAAATTAATGCCTGCCCAAAGGCTGGCGTTAATTTCTGCCGGCGCCGGGGAAGTGTACAGCAAAGACCCCAAAATTTAAAAAATAACAATTTTTAAAAAAATAAAAATTTTAAATCAGCCTGTGGCCCGCGGGTCGGAAGACGGACGCTTAATTATGCCGGCGTCTGTTTTCCAAACCCGTGGCTGTCAGTGGGTTTGAGAACCGACGCCGGCAAAATTGAGCGTCGGCTGTCAAACGCACTGACAGCCGCCGCTCCTGTCAAAAAGGAGGCGCTAGGGACACTGCGGGCCCTAATTTGCATAGGCCACCCTCCTAAATCACGCACCCAGGAGAGTGGCCTGTGCGCACGCCGGGAGAGCTGCGCGCACTGTATCGGCCTGTTAGTGAGTTAGCCCTTTTTAAAAAAAATTAGCAGATGGCAGCTTTTTTAGACATTATTTAGTACAGCCAGGTACTGCCTAATAATAAATTCTAAAATAAGAGGTAAATTGTGATTTAAAAAAAAAAAATCGGACAATTCAATGCAGGGAAATCATTTCATATTATTTTCAAAGCTGCAGGTCTAACTCTGATTCAGAACATCAGGAGCCAGAAATACTTCTCAAAATATAGCACTATATGCCCTCAAAAGAAAAAACAAAGTATTTTAAAAGAGGTTATTTTCTCTGTGATTTAGAGCTTGCTTCTGGCTCCCTCTAGGCTCCTTCTTTTCCCCTCATGATGATTATCAATTAGGGGGCACACAGCTTCCTGGGCGCTTATAGCACAGCAGGGGGGCTTGAACAAGGGCTCTCTTGCCACCACAGGCACCAAGTCCC
The DNA here is from genome assembly GCF_901001135.1 of Rhinatrema bivittatum. Classification (NCBI taxonomy): domain Eukaryota; kingdom Metazoa; phylum Chordata; class Amphibia; order Gymnophiona; family Rhinatrematidae; genus Rhinatrema; species Rhinatrema bivittatum. The sequence goes on from NC_042618.1 coordinate 306,560,038, forward strand.
TAGTATTGGAGAATACCACTTTAAATATAAAGATTATTTTCTTCTTTTGGATATAAAAAGTGCTTTATTTTCCACAATACACTGCATTCGTTTTGTAGAATTGCCAGATGACTTCAGATTCTTAGCATGAAGCTGGTTGTACCGCACTGCATCTATGTGTGTAGATGCAGTCTCTTGTTCCCAAGCAGAGGTCCATAACGCTGATCCTCCAGGACTGAAAACCAGTCCTGTCTCCTGGGTAACCATATCATGTAATGTAGAGGCCTATGTTCTAACCTATGCTATTTATAATGGGTTTATTAAATGTGTTTAACATGCAAGCTAAATATAGCACTATGTACAAAGCCCCTAATGCAAGGCAAAATATGCATGAATGTAGCTGTACTAAATGTAACAAAGGCATATTACATTTTATTGTGACCATGTATGCTAAATATGTAAATGAGGGAAATTAACTATGTAGCCATCATTTCACTGTAACCTTGTCAAGGGTCGTTAAGAGGAACTTGTCAGAGATTAGGTCCTTTTTCTCTGCAGAAGAGTTTAGTGAATTTTGCTCAAGCATTTCTTAAGAGGGGTGGTGTTTTCCCTTCAGAGGGGCTAGGTTAGTGTGGCAAAATGAATAGTGCAGGGGTGGCCAACTCTGGTCCTCATGAGCCATAAACAGGCCAGGTTTTCAGGATATCCACAATGAATGTATATGAGATAGATTAGCATAGAATGGAAGCAGTGCATGCAAATCTATCTCATACCTATTCATTGTAAATGTCCTGAAAACCTGGCATGGTGGTGACTCTCGAGGACCAGAGCTGGCCATCTCTGGAATAGTGCTCAAGCACGAGGCACAAGGGTCTTGTTGTGAGGAGAAGCTGAAAGGTGATTGGTAGGTGCACAGAATTATATAATTCTGTGCAAATTATATAATTCTGTGCACCTGTTCCCTCCCAGGCAGCTCCAATAAGAAAATTATTCCTTACCTGCTAATTTTCGTTCCTGTAGTACCATGGATCAGTCCAGACGGTGGGTTATGTCCCCCGTCCAGCAGATGGAGTCAGAACAGAGCTCGAGAGTGTCACCTCATATGCTAGCGCACCCTCTGCTGGAGCTCAGTATCATGGATAACAAAGCTGAAAATAGCAATGTAAGGAACAAGTTGGATCAAGAAACCAGACGTAAGTAAAAACATCAAGAACGATAACAGAGACGACCTGCAACTCAGGTCGTAACAGTCAACTTGTGAGGAGTTGTAACCCCGAAAGAAAAAAAATAGCTGATGGAAAAGGACAGCAAACAAGACAGCCATACAGTCGCAAACCCGAGCAGGAGCTTGAAATCCCAGCGTGGTGGGCGTCTGGACTGATCCATGGTACTACAGGAACGAAAATTAGCAGGTAAGGAATAATTTTCTTTTCCCTGTACGTACCAGGATCAGTCCAGACGGTGGGATGTACCCAAGCTTCCCTAAACCGGGTGGGCCCCTGAAAGCCCTGCTCGGAGGACCTGATCTCCAAAGAGACCGGATCCCGAAGGTGCCAGGTGCAACCGATAATGCCTGGCAAAGGTATGCAGCGACTTCCATGTCGCCGCCCGACAGATCTCCTGAGGAGATACGGAACGAGATTCAGCCCAGGATGTTGCTTGCGAGCGAGTAGAGTGGGCTCGAACGCCCCTGGGTGGGTCCCGCCCAGAACCAATGTAAGCCGCCGAGATGGCATCCTTAATCCAGCGGGCAATGGTCGTCTTCGACGCGGCGGAACCCTTCTTAGGTCCCGACCAGAGGACGAACAGATGATCGGAAACCCGGAAGTCGTTGGTAACCTCTAAGTAGTGGAGGAGCACTCGCTTCACGTCCAGATGTCGAAGCGCCCGAGAATCCTCTGGAGAGAATGCCGAGAGTTCAACCGTCTGGTTCAAGTGAAAGGACGACACCACCTTCGGCAGAAAGGCAGGCACCGTGCGGAGCGAGATCCCGGCATCCGAAATACGCAGGTAGGGCTCCCTGCAGGATAGTGCTTGAAGCTCCGAGATACGTCGGGCGGAGCATATCGCTAAGAGGAAGACTGTCTTCATAGTGAGATCTTTAAGTGTGGCCCCTTGGAGAGGTTCGAATGGAGCACCCGCCAGTGCCCGAAGTACTATATTAAGATTCCACGACGGGCAGGGGTCCCTGACCGGCGGCCGGACGTGTTGAACCCCCTTCAGGAACCGGGCGATGTCCGGATGTAGAAGAAGCGAGGACGTGTTCCGTACCAAGATATTCAAGGCCGCCACTTGTACGCGGAGAGAATTATAAGCGAGACCTTTATCCAGTCCGTCCTGCAAGAACTGAAGGATTAGTGCGACCGTCGCCTCCGTGGGCCGGACGTCCCGACCGGCGCACCATGACTCGAAGACTTTCCACACTCGAACATAGGCCACGGACGTGGAGGGCTTGCGGGCCTTAAGCATCGTCGAGATCACCGCCTCCGGGTAGCCTCTGCGGCGAAGTCGGCGCCGCTCAAAAGCCATGCCGCAAGACAAAAGAGTTCTGCCTGGTCGAAAAATACCGGACCCTGGTGCAGGAGCCGGGGAAGGTGACCCAGCCGAATCGGTCCGTCCACCGCCAGGAGTAGCAGGTCCGCGAACCAGGGACGTCGGGCCCATTCTGGAGCCACTAAAATCACGAGGCCCCTGTGATTTTCTATCCTGCGAATGACCTTGCCCACTAAGGGCCAGGGTGGAAAGACATAGAGCAATTGGTCCTCTGGCCACGGAAGTGCTAGAGCATCCACTCCCTCCGCGCCGCGCTCCCTTCTGCGACTGAAGAAGCGCGGTGCCTTGGTGTTGGACGCCGTCGCCATCAGGTCCAGTCGCGGCATCCCCCAGCGTTGAACTAGGAGTTTCATCGCGGCGTCGGAGAGAGACCACTCGCCGGGATCCAGGCGCTGCCGACTGAGATAATCCGCCTGGATGTTGTCCACCCCGGCTATGTGAGAGGCCGCGAGCCGCGCGAGATGTAGTTCCGCCCATGCCATCAGCAGTGTGGTTTCGGCGGAGACGTGTTCGCTCCTCATTCCGCCCTGGCGATTGATGTAAGCCACGGTGGTCGCATTGTCGGAGAGAATCCGCACCTCCCTGTTCCGAACCAGAGGGAGGAAGTGCTGGAGCGCTAGACGTACCGCCCTGGTCTCCAGTCGATTGATCGGCCACCGAGCCTCCTCCGGCGCCCACAGTCCCTGTGTGGCGCTGCAATCGCAGACGGCGCCCCAGCCCACTAGACTGGCGTCCGTGGTCACCACCACCCAAGTGGGGACTTCGAGCGAAACGCTGCGAGCCAAGTGAGCCGGAACCAACCACCACTTTAGGCTGTCCCGAGCCGCCTGAGGGAGAGGCAGAATCACTTGATACTCCTGGGAGACCGGTTTCCAACGAGAAAGCAGAGACGCCTGCAGGGGACGCAGGTGTGCAAAAGCCCAGGGCACCATGTCGATCGTGGAAGCCATCACTCCCAGGAGCTGCAGATAATTCCAAGCGGTGGGCTCCGGCAAGGCCGCGAACTGACGTATGTGCTCCCTTAAAGAGAGGGCCTTGTCGGAACGCAGAAATACCATGCCCTGCTGAGTGTCGAAGGTCGCGCCCAGAAAATCCAAGCGTTGAGAAGGCACGAGTGAACTCTTTGGAAGGTTCACAACCCAGCCCAGGGAGCGCAGGACCTCCAAGACCCTGGCAACCGAGACCTGACCATGTGAGAAGGACTTTGCCCGTACCAGCCAGTCGTCCAGGTAGGGATGCACTAAGATACCCTCCTTTCGAAGGGCCGCCGCCACCACTACCATGATCTTGGTGAAGGTCCGAGGAGCTGTCGCAAGCCCGAAGGGCAGGGCCCGAAATTGAAAATGCTGTCCGAGAATCTTGAAGCGAAGGTAACGCCGGTGGTCCGGACGTATGGGAATATGGAGATACGCATCCGTCAGATCCAAGGACGCCAGGAACTCTCCCCGGTGCACTGCGGCAATTACCGACCGCAGTGTCTCCATGCGAAAACGGCTGACCCGGAGTGACCGGTTGACCTCCTTTAAATCCAGTATGGGGCGGAACGAGCCGTCCTTCTTGGGAACTACGAAGTAGATGGAATAATGCCCCGAGCCCACCTCGGCGAAGGGGACGGGCACAATAGCCTCTATAGCCTGAAGGCGGTCTAGAGTCTGGTGAACCGCCATTCGTTTGTCCTCGGAGCCGCACGGGGAGAAAAGGAACTTGTCCCGTGGCGGGCGGGCAAACTCCAAGGCGTAACCGTGCCGGATGGTGTCCAGGACCCACTGGTCTGAGGTGATCTTCGCCCACTCCTCGAAGAATTCCGTGAGTCGGCCCCCGATGGGCGGGCTGGAGAAGTGGGCCACCCTGGCATCATTGGGTGGATTTGGCGGGGGGATTCCCCTGCCCCGAGCCGTCTCTCGCGGGCCTCCGTCCGCGAAAGGAACGCGACCACGGCTGTGATCTGTTGGGGACGGCTCGAGGTCCCGGCTGTCGGTACGACCTGTAACGTCGCTGTGCCCTCGCTCGGGTTCTGGAGGAAGCAAACGGTCGGTAAGTCCGCTGTCTGTCTTCGGGTAGCCGATGCACCGAGTTTTCTCCCAATGATTTGATGATTTCATCCAGCTCATTGCCAAATAGGAACTTCCCCCGGAACGGAAGAGATCCTAAACTAGACTTCGAAGAGGCGTCCGCCGACCAATTCCGAAGCCATAGGAGCCTACGAGCTGCCACCACCGAGACCATGGACCGGGCCAGTACACGGAAGAGGTCATACAGAGCATCCGCCCCGTACGCAATGGCAGATTCCAGGCTGTCGGCCTGAGCGGCCTCCTCCGGAGGCAACTGCTGGGACGTCAGGAGCTGCTGAACCCAGAGGAGACTAGCCCTCTGAGTCAACGAGGTACACATGACGGCACGCATGCCTAAGGCCGAGACTTCAAACACTCTTTTGAGGAACGTTTCCAGCTTGCGGTCCTGCGTGTCCCGTAGGGCCGTACCGCCCGTGACCGGGATTGTCGTACTCTTCGCCACCGCTGAGACCGCCGAGTCCACTTTAGGAACCCGGACGAGATCTAAGAAATCCTCCGGCAACGGATACAATTTTTCCATGGCCCGGGTGACCCTCAGGGACGCCTCCGGGGCGTCCCATTCTCCAGTAAGTAGCTGCAGGAAAGACTCATGAACCGGAAAGGCCTTCGCCCGAGGCCTGAGCGCGGCCAGGACTGGATCCCCTTTCTTGGAGCACGTCGCAACCGCCGGAGCCACTGGCACCGGCGGATCCGGCGGGGGATCCAAATCCAGCTCCTGCAGCGTCTGTTGCAGCAGATCCTGCAGCTCCTCCTTGTGGAATATTCGTAGGGTGCGCGGATCGTCTCCTTCCGTCTGTCCATCCGCGTGCGCCGGATCCGGAGGGTCAGAGGGGTCGAATCCCGAGGTGGAAGCCGCTCCCACAGCACGAGGCGGGGATGGCAGAGCAGAGGTTCCTGGGACTGCCCCAGCCGGAATCGGAGACCCGGTGGGCGGCAATGCTAGCTTAGGGATCTTGGGAGGAGCAGGTCCAGCCGTAGCACCCCCCGTCTCTGCTAGGCCTTGTAAATATGCCCTGTGCATTTTTAAAATAAAATCCGGGGAGAAAAACGGCATGCCGGGAGGCGCGCCAGAAGGAGAAGGCTCCTGAGGCAGACGATTCGGCAAGCCCTCCTCGGGGCTACACTGCAGGCGAGGGACGCCCCGAGCCGCGGGCTCCTCTTCCTGGCCGTTTTCCGCGCCAAGATCCCTCTCCAAAATGGCCGCCATTCCCGCCCTTGGCGAGGAAATGGCCGGCCCACGCTTCCCGGGCAACGGGGAGGGGGGGGGTCGGGAGCGCGCCCGAGCCGTGCGCGGCGCCTTCCTCCTCGGGAAGGCAGCGCGGGCAAACCCCCTCCCTCGAGAAGCGAGACCCCTGCTCTCCGCAGGTCTCGCACCTAGAGAAGCGCGGCATCGAATGCCGCGATGAAAGAGACGCCTCGGGGGGGGGCCGAAAAAGAATCGCACCGCGGGGGGGCCGGAGTGGCCTTCACAACCCGCCCAACAAGTCCCCAGGCACTGGCGGGAAAACCCCCAGCCGGTGCGCCCAGGCCCGAGGAAAAACGTGCCGGGCCGCGGGACTGTCAGTAGACGCGCGCAGGAGCCGGCTCCACCAGCCAACTCAGCTGAAAGACAAAGACACAAACGAAATCACACTTACCCCAAAGCGTAAGTATAGAATAGCAGGAGGAGGCAGAATAGAGCTCGAAGGAACGCCTCCTCAAAAATCAACGTGAACAGAAATTTATTTAATTAATTATTTTTTTATTTTTTTTTTTATAACTAGCTTGATCCAAACTTGCAAAAGAGGAAAAAATGACAGGAAGAACTCAAAGGAGAGCAAAAAGAAAGACGAAAACCTGTCCCTCTGGGAAATCCTGATTTCCCCAACTCGCATCTGCTGGAGTCAGAAAGATACTGAGCTCCAGCAGAGGGTGCGCTAGCATATGAGGTGACACTCTCGAGCTCTGTTCTGACTCCATCTGCTGGACGGGGGACATAACCCACCGTCTGGACTGATCCTGGTACGTACAGGGAATATATAATTCTGAGCACCTACCAATCACCTCCCAATATGCGCCTGTTATAATTTTATAACAGGCGCATGTTATAAAATAGGGGGTCGGCGCGCGCAAGGAGGTGCACAATTGTGCACCCTGCATGCGCCGACGCCTACGGCCTTCACCTGTTCCCTCCCAGGCCGCTCCGATTTCGGAGCGGCCTGGGAGGGAACTTCCCTTTCCTCTAATTTACCTTCCCACCCCTTCCCCTAATCTATCCCCCCTACTTTTATTTTAACTTCTGTGCCTGCCTCTGGGCATGTGCTGGCAGCCTGCCGGCACGCGATCCCCCAGCACAGTGGCCATTGGCACCGGTAGCCCCTGTGACATAGTAAGGTCAAAGGCTATCGGCGCCATTTTGAATACCGGCAGCCGACGGCGTGAGTGCAGTAGATGGCTCCCAGACCCCCGCTGGACCACTAGGGAGTTTTGGTAAGTCTTGGGGGGGGTCAGGAGGGTGGGGGTTTTATATAAATTCGCTCCTTTAGATGGCCGAATAATTCGGTGAAGATTCGTTGTATTCGTGGGAATCGCGATACATTTCACTTCCCCACGAATACAACGAATATAGCCCTATATGTTTCGGATTGCCAATACGTTGCAAACGAATACACACCCCTAGTACCATCTCTCATCTCAGCCTAGGGCCCACATACCTACAAATCCTAACAAAAGCTAGTGCATGAACCCTGTATGGCTGGATAGGAGTATTATCGTTTACCACTGGGGAGCTTGGGAGCCAACCCTCCCTACATTGCACAACAAGGCAGCCTCTATCTGACAACAATCCTTCTTCCTGATCCCCAATGTACAGATCAAAGTGCAAAATATCAAGACCGCCATTTTGAAGAGGGCAGTGAACTGACATGGTACAGGTTAAGTTGCTGTGCTCCTTCTGCCCGCTCACCGTTTCAGGAGTTTGGTGTACAGAGGTGATAAGTTATGATCGGTGTGGGGAAAGGGGGCATAATTCTGGAGAATAGGAACTGTTGGTCAGAAGAGGATCTGGGGGGGGGGGGGGGGAGAGGAATCAGAGAGGCTCCACAGCTCCTCACCCCAACCAGATCTTTCATCCAGTTACAGAAGTTTTTTTTTTTGCCGTAGTGCTAACCAGCCATTTAACTCTAGGCTGATTAGCACAAGAACCAGGTGGGAGCTTTATATAGTGCTAGGCTGTACCCAATGGGCTGTGATCCCTTTAACATGGCCATGCAAGAACAACTGTGGTCTACCTTTTTACAACTGGGGAGGAAATACATTTTAAGTCAAGCTCTATATATGGAAAGTTACCTTCCAGTGTTAGGGCACTGTTCTATATAGGCCCCTTAATTTGTTTCTTAGGTCAAATGTATACAAATGTATTTCATAAATATGTATTGTGGATGCCCTAAAAACTAGACCTGTTTGTGACTTGGAGGACTGGATCTGCATATCCATGCTTTTTAAAAAAAAAAAAAAGACTATCACTAAATCATGATGACCTGGAGATAGGTTCTCATTCTCAATTCCTGTTGAGGGCCTCAACAGATATGGCTTGCAGTGTAATCAAGTCATGCAAATTAACTTTTTTCTAAGACCACAGATACAGGGCTGGTGCAAGGGTATTAGGCGAACCTTCTGCCTTTTGACTGCCCCCGACCCCATTCCTTGGTCCTGGCTTCAGCCCTGACCTCATTCACTCAGACAGGCCCCCTCTCTTACACACACTTAGGTTCCTTGTCTCATTCATACTCGCACCCTTGATTAGGCTCCCTCCCTCTCACTCACTAAGACCATTGCTATCTCATGCACACACAATCTCTCTCACTCACACACACACACTTGCGGCCTGCCGAGACCATGCTTTGCTTATCTCAGCTGTGAGCAGGATGGGCACTGCTCGCGGCCCACCGAGTGTCTGCATTTCTCAGCCACGAGCAGGATGGGTGCTGCTCACGGCCTGCTGAGTCTACTCCTTTCGGCTCCATATGGCGGCTCTTTTCTGTCCCCTAATGGCTGGCACATTAGGCATCTGGTAGTTCGCCTATCTGGATGCGCCAGCCGTGCATAGATATGAAAGTACTTCTGATAACTGTGAAAAGTGGAATATAAAATTCTAAATAAATAAATTTATTGTAGGTATCCTGAAAATCAGCGCTGCTGACAGCCCTCATTGAGAGCCCTACCTTAGGATACCCCTGCTAGTTCCAGTACACTGGCCACTCATTTACATGTTTTCTTAGGCCTGCAACAAGGAACCTTGCAGTGTGCTGCACGATCAACACATGGCATGCCAACAGATGCAAATGATTTTACAAGAACTTTGAGTTAGGTGAAAAGAAGACTGTTCTGCAGTGACAGCAGATACAATGGTTTAGGAGGAATATTGTAGGGCAAGATAGCTTTCTTTAAAAAATATATGCTTTAGAAAGTTGAAGATGTAAAAGTTAAGATCTCCCTATGTTGCTGCTTTGCTAATCACACTTTTCTATTAAGGGTATTCATAAATTACACAGGGTTAACCTGTAATTCATTTCAGTTGCTTAAAAAAGTTAGTGCACTCCCTATTACTTAGCAGCATCAGTAATCAGAGCTATAAAGTGAAGCCTGTATTGAGGATCTGATAAAGGAAGCATGGCTCTCATAAGCTAGTCAAAAAGGTACTGAGTTAGTCCAGTATAAAGGTATCACCTACAATCTGTACATAGTAAAGCTTTTGGTGCTATCCCACATAGGATAACTGAGAAGTCTAGGGCTGGGCTCCGAAGTGGTTAACTGGGTTAAAAAATGTTTGAATGGTAAACAAGAGAGTATGTGTTCACTCTGAGAAACAAGAGTGGTCAGTGGAATGCCTCACAAATCTATCCTGAGGTTGATTCTGTTCAGTATATTTTCAGAAGTGATATCACAGAGAGAGGTTAGTAGGAACGATTTATCATTTTGCAAATGACATTAAGATCTGCAACAGGGTGTATATGCCTGATAGAACAGACAACATGAGGCATCATTTTAAAAAAAACTTGAGGAGCGGTCCTTGAAAGCTAAAATGAAATAAAAAAAGTGAAGTGCTAAAGTCCAAGGAAGCAGTAGATGATGAAGGGGAGGAGGAGCTGTATCAAATGGTAGAGAAATCTCAGGGTGATAATATCCGATGATCTCAGGGCTGCAAAACAGTGTGACAAGACAGAGTGCATAGAAACTGTTATAACCAGTAAAAAAAAAAAAAAAAGAAAGCCATTGGTCCATTTCCAGAGGTTTTATCTTGGAAAGAATATAGAAAGAGTGTAAACAGTTTGGAAAAGATCTCTCAAAATGGTCCAGAGTTTGCAACAAAAGCCCCCTAAAAGAGATTTAAGGGCTTAAATATGTAGAGGAGAGAAAAGGGATATGATAGAGACATTCAAATAATTCAAAAGCATAGAATGCACAAGAAGCATTTTCTAGAGGGGGTTCTAGAATAAGAGGAATCACATAAGGAAATGGTTTTGCACAAAAATAGTGATGGGATGGCTTCCAAGGGGATGGTGGTGGAGACCGAAACAGGAACAGAATTCAAGAAAGCCTGGAATAGACCCAGCGGTTCCCTAACTGCAAAGAAGAAGTGGGAAAGCCAGAGATCAATTGCGGGTCTATGGCACTGCACCAGGAGTAAAATTGTACAGACCAAATGGGCCTTATGGTCCATATTTTATATTTCTATGACATAACTGCCAGAGAGCTTGCTAACTAATAATATCACTTGTGAAACCAGTTATGCACATAAATTACAGGCAGACCTCTTATTTTTGGATAGGTCTCATGAAAAGTGCAGAGACGGTCAAGGCATGTTGTTTGTAGTGATGAGCAGTCATTCTCACACATTTAATCACTGGTTATTTATAATTACACTTTCCCTGTGGAAAGCACTTTGGAGAAAGCCACTCCATAAGTACCCACATGACTATTGTTATAATTCAGCAATGAGAGTCTTAAAGTGCAATAGCCCCATGCTGCCATCTTATATATATTAGCCCATCAGATAGATGGATAAACATACTCACACACACACACACTCGCTCGCTCACTCTCTGTATCTGCAAACCCAAACACTAGAACAGCCCAAAATGGACATTTTATTCTCAATCACTCATGTAAAGAAACCCTCAGACCAGTTCTTAGTAAGAGCAATATGAACAAGCAATAATGAAAATATACTGATATTAGAAATATTTTACTTTGCGACAGACATGAATTTCTCTTGCTTTAAACATAAGTTGCCATCAGGCTCCTAATACAGTGTCTCCTGAGGTTGGAGGGCTTTGCTATAGCCCAGAGCTGCAATGAAACAGTTAATTCTCACATTTCAATCTCTGTAGTCTGCAGGAATGGAGTTGCAAAGCATTTCTCCAGCCTCACTTCTCCCTGTTTGGTTTCTTTTAGAGCAAAGCACGGAACTATAGAATATGATGGGAGATAAAGACTGGAAAGTTCCCTCTCCTCTGTCCATTTCCCTCCATGTTTCAGTATCACGTGCCCCACTTAAGGTTTGGCTTTGCCCTCTTCTCCACAGTTAAGGATCCTCCGGGCTTATTCCAGGCTTTCTTGAATTATGTTACTGTTAATGCCTCCACTTCCACTGCTAATATGGATCTATTTATGTTACTCATGTGCCTACCCCCTTTAAGCCTCATATCATGACCCCTTTTTCTAGAACATCCTTCCCACTGGGAAAAAAAAAAGGGCTTTTTGTTCATTATTTCATATTTATACCATCGAACTATTTGAAGGTTATCATATCTCTTCTGTTTCTCCTCTCCTTTAGGATAAATACATTTAGGTCCTCAATATTCACTTCATAAAGTTCCTCTGGACCAACAGTATCAATATCTTTCTGGAGATGTAGCCTCTAGAACTAGACCTTGCACTGCAGATGAGCACTTTCTAATAATTTATACATTAGCATTATCACCTTCTGAATAATTAAGCTTATATTTTCCTATTGGATTGTCATGGAGACATGGAGCTTTTCTCCTCTTGGATCGGAGGGCTCAGGGAGAGAGCACAGCTTGCACTTACACTGCCCATGCTGTGCCTGTTCTGTGTGTGAGGTAGTGTTTGCGTGTGTGAGGGGAAACTTGCAACGCTGCTGTGCTGTACTTGTTCTCCACTGGAGTAATGTGTGAGGGAAGCTTGCACAGTGGCTGCTTGTGCTGTACCTGCTTTATGGTGGGGTAGTAAGAGTGTGTGTGCTTGTCTGTGTGTATGTGGGTGTGTGATAAGCTTAGATTACTGCTGCCCATGTTGTATCAGTTCTGTGGTGAAGCAGGGTTATGAGAGAAGTTTGCACTACTGCTGCCCATGCTGTACCTATTTTACAACAGCACGATGTGTAAGAGTCTACAACGCCGACATTGTTTTTCTTTCTTTTTCTAATTCATTTCATTTTTTCAAAATAGCCCGTATTATTAAAAAAAACAAAACAATATAAATAAGCAGAAATTTCAAGGTTTCTTGTTTAGTTTTGAGAAGCAAAAGAAAAAAACTTAAGAAATATTATCATTATTTCTTACGCCATTTGAAACACCCTACTGGGGTGTGCGTGAGGGAAGCTTGCACTGCGCTGCCTGTGCTGTAGCTGTTCTGTGATGGGACTCTGTGTGCATGCATGTGCTGTGGATGCCTGGAGAATTTGCTACTGCTATAACTCTGGCATCGTTTTTTCAGATCTGTTTTCTCTTTCGGAGGATGAATAAACAGTTTTTGAAAGCTGTCCCTGCTCACAATTGCTGAGCCAGCGTCATTAAGGTGCAGAGATGCTGTTCATCGTCATTTGCTAGTGATAGCTTATGCAAGGTCTGAATGTAATATAAAAAATCTGAAGAATGATATAAAGTGCCCAGCAGACTTTCTATTTCCTCATCAAAATATAAGAAATAAAACCACAGGGAACCAAAATAAGGATAAGCTGTGGCCAGATTGAAAGAAACAGGAGAAACAGAGCCTACAGCATGTCAAAGAATGCTTCTCCTTTAGTATATAATAAGATCTGCTTGCCTGTGTACACATTTTTTATGTGTACAACTTTACTCCTGATTTAACAAGAAATTTAGCTAGCAAAAAATGTGCACACACATGAATAAAACTGTGTGCACAAATCAGTGCTCCTGCATACAAATCCCTTATTAATCCAGGATTTAGCAATGACTTCCCAATGCCGAGAAATGTGTAAGCATAACTCAAGTTGTCTTACTGCTGGAAATGTTACTGTTGGTCAGAGATGGAGTAAAGTTTCTGAGGCTAGCGTAAGCTTATGGGGCTGAACCTGGAGCTCATGTTGCAGAGATCCTGTCCTTGTCATCACTAATGCACAGAAAATGATTTATGCACAAATCTTATTTTTTGCACATGAAACATTATTGATGCACATAGATCATGTTTTCTGCAGGCTAAGCACATTTTGTGTGCACATTTATGGGTTAGCATGCTTTATTAAAAAATTCCAGATGCATTGGCATAGCATTAGCTCACTGCATTAAGAGTTAAGTCTTTTTTAGTGTACGAATAAAAAAAGTGCATGTCAAGTTCAGCACACTTTAACTCACATTTTATTACATTGTGCTGCATGTGTGTGTGTGAGGTATATGCATATTTCTTAGAATATGGAGGTGCATGTATGTGTCTGTACAACTATCTGGAAAGCTAGAGCACTCAGTGAAAAGCTGATAAAAAATCCAGCTCACATTGAACTTTGTTGCTTATACAAAAAGTAAGAATGAATTCCACTAAAATGGCAAGAAAATGTCAGCAATTCTAAAATGTCTCTATTTTACTCCTTCTGTATATTAATCCTCATTGATAACATTTACTTCATGGAGGGGAGTTCTTTAATTAGATGACTGGGGAGGAAACTTCATTTAATGTTTAGACGGAGATTGGGCCAGCTGTGTCTATGGAAAAATGTATAGTATATCTAGCCCATGTGCATTTTAATCCCAGCTCGATGTAAGCTTAGGTAAATCATTTTCTTTCTTGTACCTCAGTTCTAATCCTGGTTCTCTCTCTGATTATGTGACTTTTGTCAAATCACGTTATCTGTCTGTGAATCAGTTTAGGAGAGGAGTGGCTTAGCGTTTAGCGTGATGGGCTAAGAACTAGTGAAACTAGAATTCAAATCCCACTTCCACCACTTCTGTTCCTTGTGACCTTGGGCAAGTTACTCTTTTCCCCATTGCCTCAGATAACCACTTAGACTGGAACAGGGATTTAATGGACCTGGATTCTAAAATACTGTAAGATATGTTGATCCTTATCTGGACAGGTGGGACAAAATTATATTATTATTACCCAACTAGAATTGTTTATCAGTAATAATAGAACATAAATAGTACTAATAATATCAGTGAGGATAAGTTCTTCCAGACAAGAGCATTATTGATTTATCATTCACACTGATACCATTAATTATTGATAAAGGTCTATTACTTTAACATTCTTTGAGGAAGTAGATGCTACTTAATGTATATGTTGTGTAAATTAAATTATATTTTTTCACCTTATTTTTATAATAAATAGTATTATTTGTAGATTAGCCCAAGACACAGCCATTCTGATATGAAGCAATTTATCATGTACTAAGGAGGTGTCCACAGAAATAGAAGTTTAATGAAATCTAGCTCTGGTTGGTGAAATGCGAGCAGTCTAGACCCAGTGCATATAAGTCACCTCAAATCTGATGATGTGCAATAACCCCAGAATTAAAACATCTTTATGTGCCGTTACCGCCCTATTATTGAGCATCATTACAGTAATTGTGAAATGTGCATGTTACACAGATTGCACATTTCTCAGAGAGGTAACTACCATCCCATTATAAATTTGTAAAGTGGAACCTTCAAAATGTCTGGATCTGATTAACAGTACCTATCTGCAAGACAAAAAGGTATACAGCATCTTTGAAATCAAATATATCCACCTAATTAAAAAAAAAAAAAAAAAAAGAATATTAGAATACAGATAAATGCATAGTTAGGAAATTATTAACCTGTACTGATTACATTGTAGTGCAGTTAATCTCTTTGTAACTTTATGCTTTTAAAGCATGTTAGATTCCAAAATTGTTCTTGAAATCGTTAGAAGTTATATCAAAACCCTTTTATTAACTTAAAGCATGAGCATTTGCTATATTACTTTTTTGCAAGCTCTTTTTCTAAATAAGGATTCTTTCAATAACAGTCTTTACTGAGAGGGTGATAGATGCTTGGACTTGTCAGAAATGGCAACAAACAAAATACCAACTAAATTCAAGCTAACGACAGATACAGAAGATGCTCATCAGAGCAAATGAGGATGATCACTGGAGATGGAATAGCATAGGCAGGTGTAACTGGGCAGACCTGGTGGGCCAAATGGCCTTTCTGTTAAAACATCTACTAGGGGTGTGCATTCGTTTTGAACTTAAATGTAAAATGCAACTTTTTTTTTTTTTTAACTTAAAAAAGTGATGAGGCGAAAACGATCGGATTTCCAACTTATTCAACATAGCTATGTTGAATAAGTTGGAAATCGCGATTGTTGATCCTAAATAAAAATTTAAACCCCCTCACCCTCCTTAATCCCCCCCCCCCAAGACTTACCAAAACTCCCTGGTGATACAGCAGGGAGTCAGGACGCCATTTCTGCTCCTTTGCGAGGAGCATGTGACGCGGCGTCACGTGATTCCCCGCGCGATCGCTCCGGGATCCTCGTTGCGCCCAAAAGGAACTTTTGGCCAGCTTGGGGGGGCCTCCTGAGCGCGGGGAATCACGTGATGCGGCGTCACGAGTGATGCAGCGTCGCGTGATTCCCCGCGCGATCGCTCTGGGGGACCCTCGTTGCGCCCAAAAGGAACTTTTGGCCAGCTTGGGGGGGGGTCAGGAGGCCAGTGTCAGAAGGAGCCAAGAAAGTCTGATGTTAATTAGAAGCAGACTTGCCTTTGAATATCTGTCTTATCACAGGGAAAAAAACAAATGTTCCTGTCAGCAGCATTCCTTAAACTCCCAGCCCATCCAGAAATTACACACATGCAGCCCTCCCACATTACCAGCTCCGAGAAAGAAATTATAAAAGCTGAGAGGCTTCAAATGAAATTATAGGGATCTTCTTCACACACCCAATATGATTTCTTCTGCATACAGGGCCGGTGCTAGGTTTTTTTTCTGCCCTGTGCGAAAAATTACTGTGCTGTCCCCTCCTGATTCATTCAAATAAAGTCCAGCTCCGTCCTGCAATCTTTTTTTTTTTTAAACTGACCCCCCCCCCCCTAGTATATTAAGTACCCTTGGCAAACCCTACAGTCTTGCACACATACCACCCCCATACACACACACTCCCACACCCTTTATAGACACATACAATTAAATTATGCATTTATAACAAATTTTACATGAAAAAGAACATTCAAGAGTACAGTCTTCTGAGGCAGAAATATCACTTACAACATGCATATTATATTTACATGCACTCCTGTGGTGTCAACCAGAAAACTCTGCAATAAAGACACTTGGAGCTCTTATGGAATTAGACTTTTTATAATATGTATTGGATGTGAGCTTGGCCCTCAGAAAGCCATGGCCAGCTTGGGGGGGTCAGGAGGCCCCCCCAAGCTGGCCAAAAGTTCCTTTTGGGCGCAACGAGGGTCCCCCGGAGCGATCGTGCGGGGAATCACGTGACGCCGCGTCACTCCGACGTGACGCCGACGTCACGTGCTCCTCGCAAAGGAGCAGAAATGGCGTCCTGACTCCCTGCTGTACCACCAGGGAGTTTTGGTAAGTCTTTGGGGGGGGGGAGGATTAAGGAGGGTGAGGGGTTTAAATTTTTATTTGCACATATGGACATAGACTCAACTTATGGAATTCTCCATATGTCCATATTGACCGCAAATGGGATCCCCTTTCGACTTATGGACATATGAACTTAAACTTTTGCTCTGCACATCCCTAACATCTACTGTGTTACTGTATATGTTACTATACTCTAAATCAGATTATGACCAAAATAGACTGGGATTTTTGGGTACAGTTGTTTGAATAGACAATCTTCTCTTGCAAAATATCTTCTGGAGTAAGAAAATGTAGTGTAGCGTAAAGAGGTGGAAACCTGTGGCAGTGCAATAGATCAGCATGCAGGACGCTTGGCTTTGATTCTTGATCCTGATTTCTGTTCCTTGAATTAGCTGGGGATAGGGATGGTGTGGTAGCATTCACAGCTCCTGGTGAGGGAAGTCTAAGCTATCACACAAGAGCAAGACCTAGTGGTCAGACTTAGGATACACATGTGTCAGGTTCAAGAAGAAGCTATGATCTGTGGCCCCTGAGTCACTGTCGCTGTGCTGGCTGAGCAGGAGGGGACAGCAAGAGAAAAGTGTATGAGAAGAAACCCTCAGACAGTTGCAAATTAATGCTCAAGGAGCCCTATCACTAAAGTGGCGGATTCCCACCAAACTGAAAGGAGTAGCAGGAAACAAGCAGGACAAAAAGAAATAGTAATAAAAAGAGCTGGAATCCTTTAAATTCCACATAAGGAGAACTTGTCTAGGTACATTTAATTAAAAATGCATCAGCATAATGCCTTCGCTTTGTCCCCACCTAGCAAATTGATTTCTGCAGAAGCAATGCCAGCAAATAATGCTAAAGAGATTTATCCTGTATAAATAAGTGAAATTTTGGAATGGTGACTGAAAACAGGGCTTTTTTTTCCTCATTTTTAAAATGCACTGCTTGCTGTTCCTACTGCATTACATTCTATTGTAGGAATCCTCTTGGGACCAGATGCAATGTAGTAAAGACAGAACATTCTTCAAACAGGAATTATTTACACAAAAAGGAACATGCTGGGGCTGTAAAAAGCAGTTCTTCTAAGCAGAATGTTCTTATACAGGGGATTGCACAAAGATGTACACACAGCTCGTGAAAAGATATTCTTAGCAGCCATGGATTGCATCCATGGAGGATGCGATCCTTGGAATCACGTAAAGAGGACGGTGGAGACTGGACAGCAGCTTTCAGAACTACCTAGGTCTTTTCCAGGAAGCGACATGTTCTGTGAAGGCTCGCAGCCAAAAGGAGCTTGGGCTAATTTTTGTATTGGTTCAAGAAAAAAGGTCTCAGAGTCTGCAGAGAATCCAGGGGAAGAAAATTGGAGCTTGGGGGAACACATCTATAACATATCACAGGAAGAGAAGAGGCAGGCTGGCACTGGGAGTGGGCAGTTTTTAGAAAAGGAATTACTTCCATGCTGGGACAGTGAAAAGAGCACTCTTACAGAAGGAAGGCTCAGAGAAGACAAGTTCCCATGGGCACTGCTGAGCAGAGTAGCTCAGCAGAAGTGTTATTCTCTGCTGAAGTATCCTGGTTCTTCTCATATCCTGGGACTTTTCACTTCAATTTTGTGATTTCAGAAGGAAGAAGAGCAAATAACCTGAGTCAATCAGCAAACTGTGCACTTCTGTTTTCTGTATTTTGGAAAGTGCCCAGCAGTTTCTACACTCACAGCCCTGCATGGCAATAAGTGTATTTCTTTCACTCTCATTTCAAAGTAGAGCTTACCGGAGCAGTTGTGCCAAAAGTTGCAAAATCTGCCCCGACTTTTGTCCTGTTTAGAGACTGGGTTGGTTTCATTGATAAATCTGGAACTATGTTTTCAGAAGAGCAAAACTTTGATTACATGTGACATGCTTTGATGTTTTTAATGAGGAATATGTAATCAAATTTTCTTAAATAAATACAACTGCCCCACAATCTCTGTGCATTGCCCTCCTCTAAGCGTTTCTGATCTCTTTTTTTTTTTTCCCACCTTCCTATTGCTGTGAGAGTCTGCGTGGCTTGAGTTACTCTGATGGTTGCTGCCCCTGAGCTCCTTTTTCTGTTTAACTTCCCCTTATCTCTGGAAGGTGCATCCAGACCCTGTGGGTGTTGAATGGAAAGGGAGAGAGGCAACTGCTGGGAGAGAAAGGGCAAGTAGAAGGAATAAGGGGGTAACACATAATCAGCAAGTAAGTAATTAGCGGGAGCACAGAAAGGTGCAAAGCACCATCAGATTGCAAAATAGCACTAGGAGCAGCTAGAAATATTTATAATAAAAAGAAGGGACCTTGCTGCAGTTCATGCCTACAGCGATAACACAATAACATCTGATAGTGATTGATAACCTTTCTCTGGGAATTGTGTTTCTTAACTCATAAATGTCTCACATAATTAAGCTCAGGACAGGAGGCCAAATGCATGTTTGGTATCGCCACTAGCTGTACCGTCTGGTGAGGTGCATGCAGAGCCTCGGGACGGGCAGCGGCATTTAAGGTCGGACCACCTCCCCCCTATCCCCACTCTACCTGTGAATGTTCATTTCTCGGGGCGGGCGCTTTGCCTTGTCATAGGCCACTTTGGCAAAGACCCCGGCGATAATGATGAAGGCAATGACCCCACAGATGATGTAGACAGTGGTGTTGGTCTTATCCTTTTCTGGATCATATGTGTCCTCTGGGTCCACCACATTGGGGCTGGTGGTTACTTTCACCAAGATCATCTTGCAAGCATTCTGATCCAGCCTTTTGCTTTTGGTGTCACAGCAAAATCGATACGAGCAGGTCCCGCAACAGTACCTGTAGGAGGTGTTGTTACAGTCAAACTCTTTGTCCCATTGTCCGCTGACATCAAAGTATCCCATACATTTGTCGTAGGTGGCAATGCTGGGGGGTTTGACCTTCCTGGTCACAGCCACTGCAGGCACAGCTGTATTGTTCACATCCTTCCCCTTGGGGTGGTTCCCTGGTCTTTTGGAAGCTCCCAAGTTCTTGTTACTCTTTGTCCTTGTTCCTGCTTCACAATTACTCAGCAGGTTCAGAGGATCCAGGTAAATAAGCAGAAGCAAAATGTACGGCAGCCCCATGCTGAATTCACCTCCCACTTTTCCCTTTTGCCCTGGATTCTTCTGGCAAAGGGATACAGACCAGAGATCCCTCTCTTCTGAAGAAGCAACAAGTTTTATCCTCGATTGCCGAGGATGCAAAACATCTGATCCTGTGTCCCCCTCCCCAAAGTCTCTCTCCCTTTCGCTCTCTCTCGCCTTTCAGCTGGCTTCCCAGGCTCTTACATACGAGATCCAATCCATCTGATCAGTATCCATAAAGCCATAGTAAGGGGAGGAAAGGTTTATTCACGGATCCCCCCTCCACTCCCCGCCGGGAGATTCGACCCTCTTCCAAATACAATAAAAGTGGCAACAAGAATAAAAAATCCCCTTAATCCTGCAGGTTTTCGCACTTCAAAGTTGGATGAAGGGGAAAAATTCCAGGGGATAATTCCTGTGTGAAGAAACCAGGCAGTAAAAACAATGCCGGGAGGGATGGAAGGAGGAGGCAGCTTTTCAAGGACCGATCCCCATCATTATGTAAATTCCTTGAGTTTTAATCAAGCCTTGCACACCATGTCCAGGAGTCCTGTGATGGTAAAAAAAAAAAATAAATGGACAGATGAAAGCAGAAATGATTAAGGACACTGATAATGAGCTGTGCACTCTGCAGGATATTTACACTGTAAATTCCAGTGACAGAGACCGGGGGGGGGGGGGGGGGGGATGACAAGAAAGGGATCAGATGGAAAGAATCAGCCCCCAATTGGAAAAGTGCTTCTAAAGACACTGGAAACTAGAACAGAAGGGTAACGACAATTGAAATATACCAGAGGGAGACTCAGAATGAATCTCCTCCTTTCAATGTGCCAGTTGGTTGTAAAAGGCAAAGTGGGGGCGGCCGGGGGAGGCGGCAGCATCGCCCCCCCCCCCCCCCCAGACCCTTTTCTCAACTGCAGCTGGGCTCCTGACGGCTCAGCATTCGTAGTGGTAAAGATCCCAGGCAGGAAGCCTAGCCAAAGATCCCCCCCCCCCCCCCCCCGGCATAACGGGTACAGTACTCTGCACTCATCACAGGCATGGACGCCTACAATCACTGGAGCAAATTGCTCGGACATAGTTGCCAGCCTCTCCCACTTACCCCACTTGGAAAAACTAACAGCACTGGGTTCCCAACGAAGGGCAGGGACATTCTCTGCCTCTGAGGCTCCAGATCCAGACGTACACCCTTTGCCTGGAAAGCACCTGCCTGCTGAAAAGCTCGTCCTGGCTTCTAACAGCAGCAGCATACCGCAGAAGGAGGGGGAAAAGGAGTAAGAATGGAGAAACAGAATGCAGCTGTGGGTCTCTCGGACAGGAAGAAGCCGAGCAGGCTTGGTCGGTTCCGAGCTCACTTACCATCACTGCTTCTGGCCGCGGAGGCTCTGCTGGTGTTAGGCATTGCTCCTGGATGCCGAGAGAATCCTGCTGCCTGCACTATAGAGAGAGAGAGAGAGAGAGCAAGGGAGGGAGGGAGAGGGACAGAAGGAGCTGGGTAAGGTCCGCCCACATCTCTTCCAGCTTCACTTCAAGACTAGCGTCACTAATGCACAAGACACTAGTTAATAAACCTGTGTATGGTTAGTTATCTGGGAGAGAATCGCCCGTGGTATTAGTAACAGTATTCTGGGCTTCTCTGCATGTTGTGGAACGCTGAGCTCCAAGCACCAGCCTCGGGGGACAAAAGTGTATTTTGCGTTCTCTCCACCCTAAGCCACTTACAGGGGACTTTCAAGCAATCAAAAGGCTTTGGACTGTAGGTATTACATGCATAATCTGCTACAGTAAACCAAGGGGTTTCTCTCCCCGCCCCCCAACTTTCAAAGAATTAAACCCTTGTAACTGCAAGACATGCCAAGTCCCCCCTGCGAATCTGGATACAAGAAACAGGACGTCAACACTCCTGAAGCAGTTAAGCATCGGCTGGCAGCTGCATTTGCTTTTTCTCGTTCTTAGTTAAGCAATCACCCAGGTTAGCATCCAGGAGAGGGATCACTTTCTTACTCCCAGCTGGAGCTCGGGTCTGCCAGAGTTTTTACCTCTTTTTAAATAAACGCTGTCTGACTGTCAAAAACGATGCAAAACTCAAGATACTTGAGATACAGGGGGGGGGGGGGGGTAATGAAACAATACCATGTCCTGGAAGTGAATGTGAATGTTACTTAAGTCCTCTGTATATTATACACCGATCTAAGACTAAGAATGACTAATAATTGCTTTATGACTGCTGATTCTTGTACTTTATGTTTATAGTTTGTTGTATCTATTTATTGATTCGTTGATTGTACGCTGCCATCCAGCCTTATCCTCCCTCCCTGTTAATTGTATTTATTCTGTTAACTGTTAATGGATTTGTTAATTTGCTTTTACTCTGTTATATGTAAGGGCTCCGCCTAATAGTTTCTGTTTTTTGTGAACCGATACGATGTGCGAACGGCTATTGGTATAAAAGAGACTTTAAATAAATAAATAAATAAATAAATAAATAAATAAAGGTGCATTACTCACAAGAAGGATTAAATCAAAATCCCACATATTATATAGTTAAGAAAGAAAAATGGTAGAAAAGCATGCAAATTTTGTGCACCTCAAAATATCACATAAATCATATAAAAAGAACTTTTATTATTCAGAGAAACAAAAATGTAAAAGTGTAGAAAGGATTCTCTTATCTCATAGAAATCTGTTAACAATTCATTAATTATAATTATATAAATCTGTAAAAAAAATTTTTTTTATATATATATATATATATATATATTCTCTGTCCAAGAGCTGTAATCTTATCTCCCAGTTAATTTTTATGTAAATTACATTACACTTGCAAATAACTTGAAAATGATGCTAAATAGGTAATTTTTACAAAAATACTTCCAAAAGGACACTAGAAAAACATATTCTGGAAGTATTTTTAAATTATTTTTGTATTAGCATTATTTCCAGGTGTTTTTTACAGAGCGTAATGTCAATTGCATAAAATTAATCTGGAACATATGATTACAACTTTTGGACAGGGAAAACGGAACAGATCCTTAGACAGATAAGAACATAAAAACATAAGAACATAAGAAAATGCCATACTGGATCAGACCAAGGGTCCATCAAGCCCAGCATCCTGTTTCCAACAGTAGCCAATCCAGGCCATATGAACCTGGCAAGTACCCAAAAACTAAGTCTATTCCATGTTACCATTGCTAATGGCAGTGGCTATTCTCTAACAGGTCGATCCAGTATCGTCCGCTCGAGGATTGCCCGTCTGTAACGTGCTCGTAGCGCACAATTCGGGCGCGCAAGGCAATTCGGCGATACAGTCTCCAGTTTCACGCGTCCGTATCGCTTCTGAAAATAGACGCATAACCCTTTCCGCACCCGGCATGTAAATGAACGAAAAAGCTGTATAATGAAGGAATTAGCTATTCCCCTGCGATACTGTAACGGGCGCTGATATTATCTCCTCCGTAACCCGCTGTTCTGCCGCGGCCTTAACCTGCTAGTTTACCGCCTCCCCCTAGTAGGAGTTAGTGTAGTGTAGTGTAGGGTAAAAACATTGCTTACCCGCCCTGGTCCCGTCCGGTCTCCTGCAGCCCCGTCCGGACCGGACGGGGCTGCAGGAGACCGGACGGGACCAGGGCAAAAAAAAACAAACGAAAAAGTAGCAAGGCTCGGGCCTGCTATGGTAAGTTTAAAAAGTGTAAAAAACAAAAAACCTGTGTGTTATATAAAAAAATAAAACAATTTTAAATACCTGTCGGAGGGCCGTGGGTCCCGGTGGGCGGCGGGCAGCCATCAGCGGCATCCGGTAGTCCCTTCTCCCTTCCTCCCTCCCTCCCCTGCCTGGATGAGCGCCAAAATCGCACGGGCGGGTCGGCAGCGGGGGGGGGGCAGCAGCAGGATCCGGGAGCGGCGGGTAGGCGGCAGCGGGGTCCGGGGGGGCAGCGGCAGCGGGGTCCGGGGGTGGCAGCGAGATCCGGAGAGCCAGCAGCGGCAGCATGTTCGATCGGGTAGGCAGCTAGGTGGCAAAGTAAAGATGGCCGCCTGCACGGGAAAATCGTGCAATTGGCCGCTGAAGACGTGACGTCACGACGTTTGGCGTCACGGGGTGTGACGTCACGTCTTCAGCGGCCAATTGCACGATTTTCCCGTGCAGGCGGCCATCTTTACTTTGCCACCTAGCTGCCTGCCCGATCGAACATGCTGCCGCTGCTGGCTCCCCGGATCTCGCTGCCACCCCCGGACCCCGCTGCCGCTGCCCCCCCGGACCCCGCTGCCGCCTACCCGCCGCTCCCCGATCCTGCTGCCGCCCCCCCCCCCGCTGCCGACCCGCCCGTGCGATATTGGCGCTCATCCAGGCAGGGGAGGGAGGGAGGAAGGGAGAAGGGACTACTGGATGCTGCTGATGGCTGCCCGCCGCCCACCGGGACCCACGGCCCTCCGACAGGTATTTAAAATTGTTTTATTTTTTTATATAACACACAGGTTTTTTGTTTTTTACACTTTTTAAACTTTTTTACACTTCCTGGTGCCTGTCATTTCAAATGTCATTTGAAATGACAGGTACCAGCGCACCCAGGTTACTGTATAGGCGCTGTTACAGCGCCTATACAGTAAAATGGGTTGCGCGGGCATAACCCTTCCCTAACGCTTCACAGCCGCGGCATGCATTTGCATGCGATTAGAGGAGAGTATCGGGGAGTTAGTGAAGAGAACTGTGCGTGCGGGGAGGAAGGGTGCGCCTGACACTACCTCACTGTTTTTACCGCGGCCTTACTGGATCGACCTGTAAGTGAACTTAATAGCAGGTAATGGACTTCTCCTCCAAGAACTTATCCAATCCTTTTTTAAACACAGCTATACTAACTGCACTAACCACATCCTCTGGCAACAAATTCCAGAGTTTAATTGTGCGTTGAGTAAAAAAGAACTTTCTCCGATTAGTTTTAAATGTGCCCCATGCTAACTTCATGGAGTGCCCCCTAGTCTTTCTACTATCCGAAAGAGTAAATAACCGATTCACATCTACCCGTTCTAGACTTCTCATGATTTTAAACACCTCTATCATATCCCCCCTCAGTCATCTCTTCTCCAAGCTGAAAAGTCCTAACCTCTTTAGTCTTTCCTCATAGGGGAGTTGTTCCATTCCCCTTATCATTTTGGTAGCTCTTCTCTGTACTTTCTCCATCGCAATTATATCTTTTTTGAGATGCAGCGACCAGAATTGTACACAGTATTCAAGGTGCGGTCTCAGCATGGAGCGATACAGAGGCATTATGACATTTTCCGTTCTATTAACCATTCCCTTCCTAATAATTCCCAACATTCTGTTTGCTTTTTTGACTGTCGCAGCACACTGAACTGATGATTTCAATGTGTTATCCACTATGACACTTAGATCTGTTTCTTGGGTTGTAGCACCTAATATGGAACCCAACATTGTGTAATTATAGCATGGGTTATTTTTCCCTATATGCATCACCTTGCACTTATCCACATTAAATTTCATCTGCCATTTGGATGCCCAATTTTCCAGTCTCACAAGGTCTTCCTGCAATTTATCACAATCTGCTTGTGATTTAACTACTCTGAACAATTTTGTGTCATCTGCAAATTTGATTATCTCACTCATCGTATTTCTTTCCAGATCATTTATAAATATATTGAAAAGTAAGGGTCCCAATACAGATCCCTGAGGCACTCCACTGTCCACTCCCTTCCACTGAGAAAATTGTCCATTTAATCCTACTCTCTTTTTCCTGTCTTTTAGCCAGTTTGCAATCCATGAAAGGACATCGCCACCTATCCCATGACTTTTTACTTTTCCTAGAAGCCTCTCATGAGGAACTTTGTCAAACGCCTTCTGAAAATCCAAGTATACTATATCTACCGGTTCACCTTTATCCACATGTTTATTAACTCCTTCAAAAAAGTGAAGCAGATTTGTGAGGCAAGACTTACCCTGGATAAAGCCATGCTGACTTTGTTCCATTAAACCATGTCTTTCTATATGTTCTTTGATTTTGATGTTTAGAACACTTTCCACTATTTTTCCTGGCACTGAAATCAGGCTAACCGGTCTGTAGTTTCCCGGATCGCCCCTGGAGCCCTTTTTAAATATTGGGGTTACATTTGCTATCCTCCAGTCTTCAGGTACAATGCATGATTTTAATGATAAGTTACAAATTTTTACTACTAGGTCTGAAATTTCATTTTTTAGTTCCTTCAGAACTCTGGGGTGTATACCATCTGGTCCAGGTGATTTACTACTCTTCAGTTTGTCAAGCAGGTCTACTACATCTTCTAGGTTCACCGTGATTTGATTCAGTCCATCTGAATCATTACCCATGAAAACCTTCTCCATTACGGGTACCTCCCCAACATCCTCTTCAGTAAACATGGAAGCAAAGAAATCATTTAATCTTTCCGCGATGGCCTTATCTTCTCTAAGTGCCCCTTTAACCCCTCGATCATCTAACGGTCCAACTGACTCCCTCACAGGCTTTCTGCTTCGGATATATTTAAAAAAGTTTTTACTGTGAGTTTTTGCCTCTACAGCCAACTTCTTTTCAAATTCTCTCTTAGCCTGTCTTATCAATGTCTTACATTTAACTTGCCAAAACTTTTGCATATTATGTTCCTCTTTTCATATGATTTATGTGATATTTTTAAGTAATGGGGTACTTATAGAAATAATCTTACAGATATGCACAAAACACTCATCTTTAGACATGTGCTAGCTCTGGAAATAGCAGATGACTCGGTAGCTCAGGGGAGCTCTCAGCTGGGGTACTGCATGTGCATCTGTAATAATGAATAGTAGAATAATTATTGAAAATTATAAACTAAAGAGAAATGTTCAGTTCCATGCTAAACAGTCTGATTGATGGGACTGCAGGGCGTTAATTGCCCAGAAAAGCTCCTGTTTGTTTGATTTGTGATAGCTGTTCAGGATGTTAAGACTTTTTTTTTTTTTAATATTATTAAAAAACCTTGCAATAATGTAACACACGAGTTATAATAGCAAATCTTCCCTTGAGACAGAGCAATCCTGCTTTGCCCAGTGCAAATTCCAGAAGAATTACAAGTTTGAAAGAAAATTGTAGTTTAGGAGAAAGCAGAGCGGGCAAAGCAGGGAACACACTTTATACTAACTTGTGTGGGACAAAAGGGGAGGGGGCTTTCAATCAGGGCTTAAAAACATCAGTCAGGCCAGTGCAATACAGGTGCATGTTAAACGAGCACTCATGATGAGCGCCCACTCCCATAACACATGCCGATCCACCTCTCCTGGGCACCCAATTTAATATTTAAATCGGGTGCTGTGGTAAAAGGAGGCGCTAGGGCACTGGGCTCCCAGGAGATGTGGCCATCAGCCGGTTAGGAAAATGGACACTCAATTTTATGAGCATCTGTTTTCCTGACCTGTGTACAGCCACGGGCTAGGAAAATGGACCCTCATTAACTGAGCGTCCCTTTTCCTCCCTTGACCGCCAGCACACTTTTTTTTTTTTAAATTCTCCTTTCTCGCGACGATATTAAGTCAGAGAAACCAAAAAAAGCAACCGAAAAGCAGTATTTTCTGCTTTTCTGTAACTTTTTTTGGGCTCCTCAAGAATTAACGCCTGCTCCAGGCTGGCGTTCATTTTTGTGGCTTAAAATGTGCAGGGGATTACAGGCTTTCACAAGGAACCTATCAAGAAAAATCTAAGAACCCCCAAAACAACCCAGAGGGATTTCCCAACAGACTGGAAGGAAACAACCTCCCGACTCGAGTCAGGATCCCCAGGCTGGGTTAGCCTGATTCCTCTGACTGGGCCGGAAAAATACAAATCAGGAAAAACTCCCTCATTATCTCCTAACTCTCAGTAAACCATAAGGGACTGCTTCCGAAATTCCCAGGAGGGAGCTGTTATAAAGCCTCTCAGGGGGGATGGCCATTCCAGCCCCTCAAAAGGAAGGGCTGCATTTGAATGGTTCCCCTCCCCCCCCCCCCATGCATTAACCTATGTTCTTACTAAGTGCTCACCCAGGCCTTAATGGTAGCAGACTGGCTGTTGGTTACACATGGGATATTCAGCAGCATTGCTATTCTAGTGAATATCCCTGTATTTGGCACTATTTAGATAAGTTTTATCTGGCGCCACCCTGATATGATCATTCCCTACCCCTGATTTGTCCAGCTAAGTACTTAGCCAGATAAGCGACTTATCTGGCTAAGTGGCAATCACTGAAGGTAGCCGGATATTCAACAGCCACCACTTAGAGAAGTTGCTACTTACCCAACTAAGTAGCTTTGTATATTGGTAATCAGATAATGAGAAATAAACATATGCAAAATAGCTGATTACCTATTAGCATGGTGAGAAATTCAGCACGTTAAAGCACACAAAATTCTTCACAGATGCATTTATGCAAAAATCTTAACTCGTGTAGGTGTAGTTAATTTTTTGTGTTATGTCCACATTTACATGTCTACTTTACTGTCTGTGGTACTGTGTGCCTCATTTGCATCTCATTAATAGCAGCCTTTAATAAACAATAAACACCATGCTTATGCATGTCAAGGGCCTAGGATAATGCAGTTTAGTACATCAACCCAATGAAGCATGAGCACTGTCAATGCATATAGCACTGTGCAGACCCACTACAATGATCATTGTTAATAAGCACCAGTGCGCATAGTGTTCTACAGTCACAGGGCAATGATTGATTAATTAATAAAGTACTATTGGTTTACACTCTGCTGTACAGTCACAGAGTGATGGTGATTGTTAATGAAACCAGTCAGCGGTCACTTTGTAACTACTAACACAAACGCAAAGTACTAGTTTGCAGCTAAGAACCAAGAGCCGCGTAGAAGGCTAAACCCCAAACCACTTGTACAATGAACAAAACCATGGTCACCAGCTCTGTGATTGCTTTATGTGAGTGAGCATCCTCCATAATTTATATGAACCAAATCTTCTGCATCTGGCAGCAGTCCCTTGCATTGGGAATCTCTCTCCCACTCTCCTGCTTGGGAGCAGGGAACTCCTGCCAGATGTGGGCAACTCGAGGTAGGCTGATGGCCTGACCCAGCTCAGCCACCCGACTGCTTGCTCCTGCCTTCTAGCCTGTCAATCAGCAGCAGAGAGCAGTCACAGCAGGGTGGCCTGTGGAGACTCTGAGCATGCTTGACACCGCTGGCTCCCGCTGCTCCACCTCCCTCCCTCTCCTGTTTCAGAGAGAAGCACATAGGGGCTGATGCTATAAAAAATGCAGAAAGTGGGCGCTGAAAAGTCAGCACCCGCTTTCTAAATGAGCACATGGTGCCCACAAGGGGGGCGCCATGCTATAAGCAAATTAGGGGGTCGCGCTAGCAAGGAGGCGCTAGAGTCGCTTGCATGACCTTAGCGCCTCCTTGCTAATGCGACCCCGCGGTTACCGGCGGTCTGCCGGTTATGAACACCAAAGCCGAGTTTATCGGCGTCTGTTTTCACAATGCAGCTGGTTGGTTATGAAAACTGATCCAGAGCATATCAGTGTCGGTCTTCAATACGACGGCTGAGGGTTTTTTTTTTTAACTTTTAAAGAAGTACAGAAAAGCAGTTTTTTATGCTTTTCTGTACTTCTTTTCAATGCGCTCAGCTATTAATGCCTGCTCCAGGCAGGCATTAATAACTGAAAGCTAAATGTGCATCTGAGACCCTTGTCGGCCCCTGTGACATAGTGAGGGCAAAGGCTAGCGCCAGCGCCATTTTGAATACTGGCAGCCGCTGGCAGCCGCTAGCCTTTGCCCTCACTATGTCACCGACCGTCAGCCCCTTTGACATAGTGAGGGCAAAGGCTAGCACGGCGCCATTTTGAATACTGGCAATATGGCCCGAGTGCAGGAGGTCGCTCCCGGACCCCCACTGGACTTTTGGCAAGTCTTGTGGGGGTCAGGAGGCCCCCCCTAAGCTGGCCAAAAGTCCCTGGGGGTCCAGCGGGGGTCCGGGAGCGATCTCCTGCACTCGTGCCGTCGGGTGCCAGGAACCAAAATGGCGCCGATAGCCTTGCCCTTACTATGTCACAGGGGCTACCGACGCCATTGGTCAGCCCCTGTCACATGGCAGGAGCTCAAGATGGCGCCGATGGCCATGTGACAGGGGCTGACCAATGGCACTGGTAGCCCCTGTGACATGGTAGGGCTATCGGCGCCATTTTGAACTGGTACAGAGGGTGTGAGAGTGCTCCCGGAACCCCGCTGGACCACCAGGGAGTTTTGGTAAGTCTTGGAGTGGTCAGGAGGGTGGGGGATTGTAGTAAATTTAATTTTAGCCGGGTAACGAATAGGATTAGACGTATAACTGTCTCGGAACGCCATACGGATGTATACAACGTATCTGCCATCCGATGAATACGTATCCCGAATGCAACGTATGGTGTCCCTCTGCACATCCCTAGTTCCAACATAACTTTGCTGGTAACTAATATAGAAATTAAGTGATTGAAAATATGCAAGTCTTTTGTTCCATGAAATCCATTACATAATTTGGTTCCAATACATCTGTGACTCTTTACTACTGTTTTAATGTACTCTTCTGTTTCCATATCCCTTTCCAATTGCAGGGTTAGTTTTGGAGCTCTTTCCCAAAATTGGTAGAATAGATGTAGATGACATACAATGCATCTCACTTGTGATACCTTTATTCAGATGACTTCTCCTTATCCAAGCTCCTGCAGTATATCCTAATGATAGGTGTTTTTAACACTGTATAGATGCCATAGTTGTCATTGCTCCATTTTCTCTTCACCTCCCAGAAATAAATGTGAATCCACTTCTCTGCTTCACCTTTGATGGGCCCCTGGATCTCTCAGAGTGAGAGACTCCTTAAAAACTCTTTTCTTCCTGACAGTGTCTAAATTCCCTTGGCCTTGGGGAATTTAGTTGCTGGATGAAAAGTAACAATCCAGACTTCTAAAAGAAACAGAAGATGAAGGAAGGGTGGACGTAACTGTCTCCACAGCAAAGTCCAAAAAGGGGTAAAAACAATTTCTCAAAAGGCAAAAAGAGTTGCTCCTCCTTTTTTTCCAAACCAGACCTTACTCCTGAAGGTACAAGGCTACACCTTTCTAATTGAAAAGGGACAAGACAGGAGCAGGAAAAACTCCAACTTGTCTCTTCAAATGTCAACTCAAAATCCACACCCTCTCTAGATGGTTCTCCTTTTTAAACTATTAAAGAGCAACCAACAAAGCAGCCCATGTAGCAATCTTTAATTGCTACATGGCAGAGCCATGCAGCAATTAAAGATACTTCTCTTCTATGCACACACTTGGTGTGTCTTGGGTTTTAAAAAGTTGGGAATCACTGAGGTAAAATCATGTCTGGATCAGCTTGTCCTGAAAATTTGGAGTCATTTCACTATCCCAGTGTGGCAAGAGGTGGAAGAGAAGAGATGAAGGGGCAAGAAGGGGTGAAAGAGAAAAAGGGTGAGGGAAGGAGATGAGGGATGTGTAAGAAAGAAGCAAGAGGAAAGTGTGTGAGAGACAAAAAGGATGGAAGTGTTGGGGGAAGTGAGGAACAATGTGTGTGTGTGTGTGTGTATAAGGAAGGAAAACAAGAGGAAGGGTAATATGGAAAAATCTGATAAAATACCATGAGGCAGAACATAGAGAAATACTCCCCCCCCCCCCACCCCCCAAAGTAACAGCAGAAAAGAAAAGGAATCTGGAATGGGAATGAGATCAGCAAAAGAAGAAATGGGCAATGGGATGGAAAATATAGAAACTGAGAGCACAGAGGGAGCACTGCTTGGGGAAATTTTAGAACTTAAAAATTTTGGAGAGAAGTAAACTAGTGGGGAATGTTCTATAGTGTGTTTGTGTGTCTGTATCAAATAGCTAGTCAGAAGGCAGGCAAAAACCAAGAGTTTTATGTGTTTGTATTAAATAGCAAGACAGAGGGTAGGCAAAAACCAGGTGTTTTGTGTGTTTGTACTAAATAGCTAGTCAGAGGGCAGGCAAAAAACAGAAGTTTTTGATTTCCTTCCTCCTACTCCTCTCCCACCCATCCCTAGCTCATCCTTTAATTAATAGGCAGGTGACACTTTCACACTAAAAAAAATAATATTAATAATCAGCCTTTTAACTTAAATTCAGAAATTCCCTATTGTTTTATCAAGAGTTTAATCCTTCCCTTGTAGGCCACTACCAGATAAATAGTGGATACACTAATACAGTTACAGGACCCTAATTGTATGCATTCCTACTCTCATAGCAACCTAAACTTAACTAGGAACTGAAAAAATTTAAGATGAATACAGCAATCCAGCAGCAAGAGGGGGGGGGGGGCCTCCCAGTCTTTTGCATTTAGTGTCACATGTATGATTTTTTACCCACCGGTGAGAAGTTGTAGGTGTGTACCCGGTGCAATGAGCTCCCGTCTCTCAGAGAATGAATTTAATCTCTGGAGGCTAGAGTGGCAGACCTGGAGGAGCTGAGGCAGACAGAGAGGTATATAGATGAGACCTTCAGAGACATAGTAGCGAAGTCCCAACTCCAGTCTGGTAGACCTGGTACAGCCTAGGAAGAGGAAGGTCTCCTGATCAGAGAGCATCAACTTGGTGCAGTAGGAAATGATCCTGTAGCAAAGACCTTCTCTCCAGGCAGTGCATTGTACTCTCACAACAAGGATGTATCTCCCAGGACTACTGCCCAGGAGAGAAGGGTTAGGTTGGCCATCAGAGTTTGTGATTTGATTATTAGGAATGTAGACAGCTGGGTGTCTAGTGGGCATGAGGATCGCCTGGTACATGCCTACCTCATACAAAGGTGGTGGATCTCATGCGGCACCTAGATAGGATTTTAGACAGTGCTGGGGAGGAGCCGGCTGTCGTGGTACATGTGGGCATTAATGATATAGGAAAATGTGAGAGGAAGGTTCTGAAAGCCAAATTTAGGCTCTTAGGTAGAAAGCTGAAATCCAGATCCTCCAGGGTAACATTCTCTGAAATGCTTCCTGTTCCATGTGCAGGTCCCCAGAGGGAGGCAGAGCTCAGGTGTCTCAATGCTTAGATGAGACAATGGTACAAGGAAGATGGATTCAGTTTTGTAAAGAACTAGGGAACCTTTTGGTTAAGGGGAGTATTTTTCTAAGGAATGGGCTCCACCTTAACCAGGGTAGAACCAGGCTGCTGGCACTAATATTTAAAAAGGAGATAGAGCAGCTTTTGAACTAAATCAAAAGGGGAAACTGACAGTCACTCAGAAGCACATGGTTCACAAGGAGGTATCTTCGAAGGATACTAATGAAGCATTAGAGTTAGGGCACCCCAAGAGAGAGGTTCCAATAATAAGAAAAAATAGTCCAAGTGCCTATAATTGATGACTCACTTGAGCTAAAAGATTCCAATTTATCCCTGTCAACTGAAAAGCATAATGGTAATACAAACAAAAAACACACTTTGAAATGTTTGTATGCTATTGCCAGAAGTCTAAGAAGTAAGATGGGATAGTTAGAGTGTATAACGGTAAATGATAACATAGACTTAATTGGCATCTCAGAGACATGGTGGAAAGAGGATAACCAATGGGACAGTGCTATACCAGGGTACAAATTATATCGCAATGATAGAGAGAAGCAACTTGGTGGTGTGGTGGCGCTTTATGTCCAATTGGCATAGACTCCACCAGGATAAAGATCCTGCAAGAGGTTAAATGCATAATCGAATCTTTATGGATAGAAATCTCTTGTGTGATGGGGAAGAGTATAGTGATAGGAGTATACTACCATCCACCTGGCCAAAATGATGTGACAGAATGTGAAATGGTAAGAGAAATTAGGGAAGCTAACCAAATTGGTAGTGCAGGAATAATGGAAGATTTCAATTACCCCAATATTGACTGGGTAAGTGAAACATCAGGACATGCTAGAGAGATAAAGTTCCTGGATGGAATAAATGACAATTTATGTGGTAATTGATTTAGGAACAGACAAGAGATTGTTATGCTCGGAAGTCTGCATGCTATTCCCATGGACCGCCGCACTCACCCTCAAGCTGGCTGGGTGGGCGCACCATGTCCTGGCATAGAGGGCAGCATCCTGTGCACTGTGCTGCTGCCCACGGTGGAAGCCCAGTTGGCTCCGGGCCTGACACGGCACTCCCTGGCATCTGGGGAGGGTTCCTGCTCAAGGGTGTCTGGTGTGCCAGGAGCCACCGGCATCAGCTGTTCCTGCTGAAGCAGGCAGCCTTCCTTGTTTCTGCTCCCTGGGTTTTCCCTAGATGCATTGCATACCAACTGAGCCCTCTTAAAAGGCCAGTGGCAAGAATCCTGCAGAAGAGCCTCCTGATGATGTCCTGGGACCTCTGGAATATAAAGCCTGCCTGGACCTTCCTCAGATGCCTCGGCAATAGGTCGAACTTCTTGGAGTAGCTGTTTGCCAAGTCATTCCTGATTCCTAATCCTGCTTCTATTCCAGTGCCTTGTCTTCATGTTCCGGTAACTTCCTGCTTCTTTGGAGTTCCTGTGTTCTCATCTGGTGGTCCCTTGTCTGTCTTCGATGTCTTCGATGTCTTCCTGTTGTTCTGCTTTGCTTCCTTCCCTCAGATTGACTCCTCAAATTGACCTCAGCTTGGACCTCTGGCTTCATCTTCATTTCAATTCCTGACGACTTCAGACCTCTTCTCGACCACTTAGGATTTCTGCCTGCCTTGTGACCTCTGCTTGCTTCTCGTCCTGCTGAATGCTGCCCACCCTGACCTCATCCTGCTCTCGTCTCTGCTGTCTGCTGGCTGCCCCAATCTCTGACTTCTCTTCCTACTGGCCAACAGTCTCTTCTGTGACAGATTCATCTCTGCACAGAGACCCGCACCTAAGTCCAGCTAGCCTCGGCATGCAAGGCCTCAAGCTAAGGGTAATGAGGGCAGGTATTGGGTGAAGTTCCTGTTGGGCCTCTGCTCCAGTCAGCTCTGCCTGCTGACAGTGAGGACCTGCAGGGCTCCTCTTTGTGGTAGTGCCAACCTCATCTCGTTCTAAGGGTCCCCTTTCGCAACAGAGAGGAAGCAATTTTAGATCTAATTCCCAGTGGAGCACAAGATTTGGTGAGAGAGGTAACAGTGGTGGGACCGCTTGGCAATAGTGATCACAATATGATCAAATTTGAATTAATGATGGGAAGGGGGACAGTAAGTAAATCCATGGCTCTAGTTCTAAACTTTCAAAAGGGAAACTTTAATGAAATGAGAAAAATTGTTTTAAAAAACCTGAAAGGTGCAGCTATTAAGGTTAAGAATGTGCAACAGGTATGGACATTGTTTAAAACATACCATCTCAGAAGTGCAGTCCAGATGTATTCCACGCATTAAGAAAGGATGAAGGAAGGTCAAATGATTACCGGCATGGCTAAAAAGTGAGGTGAAAGAGGCTATTTTAGCCAAAGGTCTTCATTCAAAATTAGAAGAAGGATCCATTAGAAGAAATTATGATAAAGTCTAAGCACTGGCAAGTTAAATGTAAGCATTGATAAGACAGGCTAAGAGATAATTTGAAAAGAAGTTGGCCATAGAGGCAAAAACATAATAAAAACTTTTTAAAATATATCCGAAGTGGAAAGCCTATGAGGGAGTCAATTGGACTGTTAGATGATCAAGCGATTAGAGGGGCACCTCTCTCAGGCACCTGTTGCTGAGAATGCACTAATTGCAAAATTTTAAATCCCCTGCGTGTGGGGAAAATGGGGGTTACGCCCGTGGCCAGGCCTTGTGCGTGCTGCGCGTATCTTCAAAGGAGCCTGACCACGCGCGTAACTCCCGTTATGTGCAGAAGTGCCGGTCCCAAGAAAAGGGACGGTCCGGGGGCGGGGAGGGGTGGTAAAAGGGGCGGGGAGGGGCGGAGCTGGAGTCGGCTGGTACAGCGACCATTTGCCACTGTGCTGGGGGATCGCGTGCCGACAGCCTGCTGGCACGCTCAACTTACACCAGCTCAGGAGCTGGTGTAAGTTCTGAAATAAAGAAAATAAAAAAGCTAGGCCCTGAAAAGGGGTTGGGGAAGAGAGGGGAAGAGGGAGGGAGGAAAAGAGGGAGGGAGTCATTAATTGGAGCAGACTGGGAGGGAACTGGGGGAGGCCCGATATTGTCGCCGCGTGTAAACTGGCCGAATCTACCCCCACCCCGGGTGTGCCGGCCCGGATTTCATAACATGTGCGCTGGTGCGCACATGTTGTAAAATCGCGTGTCCATGTGCGCGTGCCAAGTGGCGCATGTACTGTATATTTTTAAAATCTACCCTTAAGGGCGCGCAATTTCCCCTAGCGCCTCCTTTTTACCACGGCACCTGATTCAAATGTTAAATCGGGCACCCAGGAGAGGTGGATTGGCGCGCATCAAGACAATGGGCACTCAGTCATGAGCACCCATTTAACACATGCCGATATTGTGTTGGCCTGAATGTTAGCTTCTATCTTAAGAGTTACCACCCAGGAAAAAGATCTGGGCATCATAGTGGATAATACTTTGAAATTGTCAGCTCAGTGTGCTGTGGTGATCAAAAAAGCAAACAGAATGCTAGGAATTATTAGGAAGGGAATAGCAAATAAAACAGTGGATGTCATAATACCTCTGTATTGCTCCATGATGAGACCGCACTTTGAATACTGTGTGCAATTCTGGTCATCACATCTCAAAAAAAGATATAGTTGAACTGGAGAAAATGCAGAGAAGGACAACCAAAATGATAAGGGGCATGGAACGGCTCCCCTATGACCTAGCTAAAGATGTTACAGCTGTTCAGTTTGGAGAGCAAACGAATGAGGAGGGATATGATAGAGGTCTACAAAATCATGAAAGGACTTGAATAGGTTAATGTAAATTGGTTATTTAATATCTCAGATAATAGAAGGACTAGGGGGCACTCCATGAAGTTAGCAAGTAGCTCATTTGAAACAAATTGAAGAAAATTCTTTTTCACTCAGCGCATAGTTAAGCTCTGGAATTCATTGCCAGAGGATGTGGTTACAGCAGTTAGTGTAACTGGGTTTAAAAAAGGTTTGGATAAGTTCCTAGAGGAGAAATCCATAAACTGCTATTACTCAATAAGAAATAGTAGCTTGAGATCTATTTAATGTTGGGTATGGGTACTTGCCAGGTTCTTGTGGCCTGGATTGGCCACTATTGGAAACAGGATACTGGGCTTGATGGATCTTTGGTCTGACCCAGTATGCCATATCTTATGTTCTTATGTTTTTATGTTCACAGACAGGGTTAAGAGTAAAAGGAAATTTAGAAATCTGAGGAGAGAGGGAATATGGAAAGAAGAAAAATGAATGAATAAGGAAAAAAAAAGCAAAAGAATAAGAAGAAATCTAAATAAAGTGATTGAGGGGGGATCAAGAAAGAAACATAAATGAAGATTCTAAAGAGAATAAATGACTAAGAAAAACAAAAATATGGAAACTGTTTTATTAAAATTGTATTTGAGTACATTTTCAGAACATTTACCTGTATAAAACGGGAAGTTCCACACATCAGTAGTATTTTGCAAGAGCCCCAAGTCTGTATGAGCTGGCAGTGTTGCCTGTAAATGTGAATGGTTTCCGAGTATTCCTGGGTGGGGTTTGGAACTGCCAAACGCACATTCATTACCGAACTTGTCCATTTGCTGTAACACCTGCTCATTAAGTCGTGGAATGAAATTGCTCTTGTCGTTTGTCGGCAGTGTTTGGATGGGAGGTCTAGGTAAAACAGTGGGGACGGGCTTAGGATGAACTAGTGGAGGAGTTGGCAAACTGGGGATTGCATGTATGCACACAAGTAGCTCTTTCTTAAGCAGACTGCATGCTTTCTTTATAAAATGCATGCCTTGCTTATAACTCAGGGATTCTTGCATACTTGTTATAGATATTATGCATGTGATATATGTGGTATTTTATAAGCTGTGCTGCTCCCGCCACACAGTTTGTAAAATACTGCTGTACCTTTAGTCGCACCAACTTATATGCATATGTGCTGACTTATGCAGATGAAAATTGCCCTCATAATTGTCACATTACAGGATAAATTGGCAGAATAGGAGTAGAGAGATTAGTATGCAATAGAAAGGGAGAAGAACATTTTGCTTTGTTCTTGGGCTTTAATGGGCATTAGCTTGGGAATATTAAATTCTGTTTTTATCTTAATATATCATAGAGGGTATGTGAAGCCTGGGATTTCTTCATCAGGACAATGGAGTAGAGCTCAAGAAGCCATATTGTCCTGAAAAAACTGAAGTATTTTTTAGGGATGTGTTTTCATTTAAAAACAAATGTTTTTTGGGTTTTTTTAAACATAAAAATCTATGTTTGGTTTGGTCTGAATGGAATGAACTGAAAATGGACATCCAAAAATTTGTGAATAATTTTTAAGTTGTTGTGGGGAAGAAAAAACAAAATTTAGAAGAGCCCTCCAACTTCTGCCTTGGGTCCTGCACTGATTCCACTCCCTCCAGTAAGCCAGTGCCAGGGTGGGGCCTAGTCAGCTGGGTTGAGCCAAGCCCAGCCAAGGTGTCCGTGGTCCCCTCTGACCCCTCCACCCCCCACCCCCATCATCCCCATGAATAAGCTAGGGTGGGGACCTTCCTGACTTCCACTTAAACCTTCTATGAGGATTTTCAGCAATGAAAAGGACAAGAATAATCCCCAGTTTCTCCTGCCCCATTAGCATCCCTTTAAAATGGTGCTGGCTGGTGCCATTTTGTACATGTCAAACACTGGCACTGATCTTAGGGCCGGCCGGTGCCATTTTTGAAAGGATGTTGGTGATAAAGGAGTGACTGGATTGTCCCTGTCCTTTTTCTTGCAGAAGACCCCAACAGAAGGAGTAAGTAGAGGTTGAGGGTTGTCCCTAATCCTGGCTTATTTGATGGAATTAAGGGGATTGGAGGGGCCCAGGGAGACTCTGACAGGCTTGAGCTAGCCCAGTTGGATAGGCCCCAGCGTTGGCTTATTGGTGTAGGGCTTGGGGGAGCCTGGGGAGGCCCTGGCTTATTGGTGGAGGTTAAAGGGAGCCCCATGAACTGAGGCAGAGGTAGGAAAAGGCTCTCTTTTGTTTTGTTTTTTTGTTTCAGGGGGTTTGAGGGTTTTTAATGTTTACTTCAGTTTAGCAAGTGAAGAAAACTGAAATAAACATTAAGATGATATTTTCAAAAGCAGGTATGCATGTAAAACAGTTTTAAATGCATAAATGGACTTTTTAAAAATTACTCTGGGGGTTTTGTGCATAAAAGTACATGTGGAAGCAGTATAACATGAAATTTGCTGACCCCCCCAGATCAGTTTTCTTAAGATATTCCAGTGTTCCAAGGGAATCTTTGTAAGCTGTGATACATTTGAAAGACTCCACAAAAAAGCTATTATAACCTAAAAATACTAGAAATATGCGCACACACATTTTTTGTGTCAGTGTATTTTCTCATTTCAGGAGAGGGTTGGGTTTTTTTTTTTCATTTTTCAGTTATTTTAGAGAGTAATTTTATAACAGACTATTTTGGGCTGAAGTTTGCCTGTACTTTCTCTGCGCATAAGTCTGCTTTGAAAATTAGCCGAATCATAGGTACCTTAACGAGGCATTGGCAGCACACTTACAGCTGTTAGAGAGCAGGCCTATAAGTCCTTGTGAACTTATACGTGCATATAACTGAAAATCAAAAGTACGCACGTAAATGATTCCCCCCTCCTCCCCCACACTCACACACACACTCGGCTCCCAGGTCTGCCTCATTATAATAAGCATTTTTAAGTTATTGTTTTATTTATTTGTTGATTGATGTAGTTTCTTTAAGCAGATGCAGCAAAAAAGAAAAAAAAACCAATCTTTTGTTTTCCATTTCTTTTTTTCATTTCATTTATTCTTTTTTTTTTTTTTAATGTAATGACCCTTTGGGCTCATTACCAGAAAGCCTTAATTAACTCCTTAAGCTAGGAAAAGGCAGTGCTAGTGAGTTAGGGGAGACACCATTTGGTACAGCCCCTTCCTTTCAGGGTGCTGGAATGGCGGTCCCCAAACTGGTATAAAAATGTCTCTCTCCCTGAGAAAGTGGGGCAGTGTAGCTTGGGTTCTGGAGTCAGAAGAAGCAGAAGAGTTTTAGCCTCGGTTGTTTTTGGACCTATCTTTGGGACTCAGGCATTCCAACCTGTCATCCCTGGGGAAAGATCATGAAGCTGCTTTTCCAGTCCACTCCTTGGCTGGTTGGGAACTGTCTTCCAGGTTGGTTTTTTGGGGGGGGGTGGTGGGGATTTTTACCTTAGTTATGGGAAGCCTTGTGAGACCCCTGGTTTTGAGCCTGGAGAGAGATTATGGGGAAGTCTCTCCATGGAGGGCCAGGATAGGGAAGACCTGCACCTCTCCACCCGCAAAGAGGACAGAGGTATGGTGGTGACCTGCTGCAAGTGATTTCCAGTGTTTGGACTCCAGTTTGGAGAAAAGAGAATTTTGAGTTGGAAGACCTGGGAGAAAGATTTTGCTGTCCCCTATCTGTGCTGAAGGAGGAACATCATGAGAACTGAGGTGTTCCAGTTCGACGTTTTCTCTGCAAAAGACCCTGAGAGTGAGAGAAACATTCTGTAGAACTGTAAGACCATTTTGAGATATTCCAAGGACACCCATCAGGCGTCTCCACCCTGTGGAAGAGAGATTTTGGGACTCTCTGCAAAGACTGAGATTTACCATGTTTCTTACCATTTTTGGAGGGTTTTTTTTACTGCCCAAACAAGGTTACCCCTGCTCACTTGGGAACCTTAACTTTTTCAAGCCCTGGAGGTGAATGTTTCTCTTGCATAGACAGAGAAGAGACTGGAAGTGTAGTATCCAGATGTTGTGCTAAGAACTCATGTGAATGGTGCCAATCTTTTCATCTAAACACACTTTCAGGAAAGTTTATTTTGGACACTCACCTAGAGCTTCCTGTGTCGTTATTAGTGCTCACGTCCTCAGAAGAGAACGAGAACTTATACGTCTCCCAGGTAGAAAGAGATAGGTTCACCCCCACCTCCCTCAACCTTGGAGAGGAAGTGCCCTCCCCCCGCTAGTATAAGAACCCAGCCTAAAGGTTAAAGAGACTTGTGTGAGAGAGACAGGATTCTTGGGGCCATTATCCATACTCCAATGTGCCCCTGCACCAATGCAAACAGCAATTAAGGGTTTCATAAAGAATTAAAACAAACAAAACAAAGAAAATAATTAGTATTAGTATTGACCTGACACCCTTTTTTTTCTGTGTCAGGAAGAGGGATTGGGGGGGAGAGGTAATTTGTGTTCAGTTTAGCATCCCTATAATCATTGCTTAAAAGTGTGCATGAGAAAAAATTGTTGGTAATTAAAAAAGAAGATAAAACAGTGCTACAATAAGTCCCTGTCCCAAAAGCCAGACAGAAATATTCATTGCCTTTAGCTGACATTCACTGAGGCATGATTACTGCTCAATTTACTTGCAGTCATACAAAAATTAAAATAAGCATTTTCCCAATCTGGTTCCTTTACTTCCTTTCTTTCTGCCTTGGACTCTTCTTTAGATTCAGCATTGTCTGTACCCCAAGTGCATTATCTGTTCCTCTGACCCTCAGACAAGTCTTTCTCTCTCTTGCTTGCTACATGGAAAATGAGTTTGTCCAGATTTTGGTATTCCGAGCTGGGATACATTTAAAACCAGGTAATATCACTGCAGGTAAGAATCAAAAGAGCCAGCGAGTCCGTCCATTTTACTTTCTGTTACACTACCATAGACCCTCAGTTGGTCTTTGACTAAGGATCCTCCTTGCCTCTCTGCTTATCCCTAGGCTTTCTTGAATTCTGTCTGGGAGACTGTTCCATGCAGCCACCATGCTTTCTGCAGAAAAATATTCCCTAATGCTACTCCTAAACCTATTCCCCGGGCTATTTTCTCATATCAATTCCTTTATCCTCAATTTGTATCAGAACTTCCTGCCTAGTCTCACACATTGATTTACCCCCTCCAGCCTTGCTTTACTCGGCAGCCCTATGTCTGCCACAGTGACTCCATTCTGCACTGTAATACGGCTACTGGAGACAGAAGTAGCAGCAAAAATTCCAAGGCTCACAATCATTACACGGTGCTGTAGATTCCTGGGCTTTGGTCATCAGGTTCAAACCCCCCCATCGCTCCGGTGAGCCAGTGCCTGAACTGGCAAGCAGGGCTTTGTTCCTTGGCCCTACTCTCCTTGGATGGCTCAGGCTGTTATCAGCGTGGCCCTGGTGATCCTTCTCTTTCATCTCACCTATAAGCGCCTCTTTCATGGCATGCCCAGTTACAGCCAGCAGAGAGCCACAGCTTGAGTCGGCTGTGTGCCTTCTGCAAACTCATGTGTGACTGTCCTGGGATGCAGCAACCACAGAGTAAAATAATTCACAGTAATGTACAGGGAAATCAAGTGAGATGATCTTTCTCACAAACAAGACTCCAGCTGACCTGCTTAATCCTCAAATGTTTGTAAACTCAGTCTGGATCAGGATTAAAAAATATTCAGAAAGAGAAGCACAGATTCACATTAGCAGAATATTTGCCAATTGGATGTCACATCTAGATAAGCCAAATCCTGACTAAGCATGACTGTATAGGATGAAAGTCATTTGGTCAAGGTAGGACAAAATCTGAAAATATTCATCTTAAAGGTTTCATATTTTGAAGAAATAAATGTCTAGCAAGTTGCTGGTAAAACACCTTTTTATTGGGCTATAAACATTTCTGACTACAAGGCTGATGCACTTACTTGAGAAAAATTTTGCGCACTATGGGCCAGATTTTCAAAGGGTTACGCTCGTAAATCCTCAGGATTTACGTGCGTACCCGCTCCTACGCTCGCTGAGCCTATTTTGCATAGGCCCGGCGACGTGTGCAAGCCCCAGGACGCACGTATGTCCCGGGGCTTTGTGAAAGGGGTGGGGCGGGGCGGGATCGAGGCCTCCGGCACAATGGCTGTGCCGGGGGATCGTGCGCCAGCACTTGGCCGGCGCGCGCAACCTACGCCTGCCCAGAGGCAGGCGCAACTTGTTAAACAAAGGTTAGGGGGGGGGGGGGTTAGATAGGGCTGGGGGGGCGGGTTAGGTAGGGGAAGGGAGGGGAAGGTGGAGGGGGCGGAGGGAACGGGGAAAGCCATCGGGGATCCCCTAGGGCTCAGCGTGCAAGGTGCACTAGTGTGCACCCCCTTGCGCACGCCGACCCCAGATTTTATAACATGCGCGTGGCTGTGCGTGCATGTTATAAAATCAGGTGTACATTTGTGTGCGCCGGG
The DNA here is from genome assembly GCF_901001135.1 of Rhinatrema bivittatum. Taxonomy (NCBI): domain Eukaryota; kingdom Metazoa; phylum Chordata; class Amphibia; order Gymnophiona; family Rhinatrematidae; genus Rhinatrema; species Rhinatrema bivittatum. The sequence continues at coordinate 306,602,794 of NC_042618.1, forward strand.
TAGCACGCACAAATGTACCCCACACGTGTAGGTTTTAAAATCCAGCCCTATTTGTGAAACAGCATACGTTAAAACCCTAACTTCCTCTGGTACATAATTTAAAGTGATTTTTAAAAGAGATGCTCGCGTCAAGATCAAGAGATGGACACACATCTAGCACATGCGCCTGTCCGCCCGATTTTATAAAGTGGGCGGATGCACGTGCATGTGCCGATGTGCACACACCTCACACCAGAGGAAAAAAAAGGGGGTGTGGTGTGGACAGAACCTGGGCATTCCAGAGCATAGCCAAGAGATGTATGCACAAGTACCTATATGCCTGGGCATGTGCCCAGGTCCAGTGCTGCGTAAATTTACTTCTGCTATGGAAAAGGCGTAATTTAAAAAAAAAATAAAAAAAATAGAACAGGCATCACAGAGAGGTTTAAGGGGTCTGAGGTTAATAGGGGGAGTGCAAGCTAAAGAACCCAGCAGGTTTGCAGGGCCTAGCTCTAGACTGGGCAAGCTGATAGACGAATTGGTGAAACTGGTCATGGCATGGATGCACACCTGTTATAAAACTCTCCCACCTTGCGCAGCTCAATCCTGCCTGCACGCCCATTGCATGCATGCCCATTGCAAAATTAGGTGCATACATATGCACACCTAGATAATTTTAAAAGGAGTTACATGTGTAAATGTGACATACAATCATAGCAATTTAAAAAAGCCATTTACACGCATAAAGTGCACTTACATGTGAATATCCTATGAACAATTCAAAGGCCCATATTATAGCAATTTTCAAAAGCCCACTTACACGGTTAAAGTGCATCTACACATGTAAAACCCAATTTCAAGTGAGTAAAGTTTTGCACATGTTGACCCTTAAACCGAGGGGGAGTTGGCGCAACCCGCAGGGAGGAGCCCTGCAGGACCCCACCGTCGTCTGGCAAAGCTGGCAGTAGCAGAGGCTCAACTGGAGCTTTGCCAGTACCAGTTTACATTCCCCTTAGGTTAAGCTTCCGGGTTCTGGAGCCAGTTGGTCTTAGGTTCGGGCCTCTGTGGAGGTGAAGATGTTCTGATGAAGTTGTTGTATGCCAGTATGGAGCAGGAAGCAGAGCTGGACAAGTATTGGTTGGGACAGGCAGTAGTCAACAGGATCAGGTTCAGACCATGGTCAGAGGTAGGCAGCATACTCACAGTGTCATGTTCAGGCAGAGGTCTGGGCAGGCAGAGTTCAGTCAGGAGCAGAAGCAGGCCATGGTCAGAGGCAGGTGGAGGTCAAGCAGTGTTGAGGTCCAAGCCGAGGTCAATCCAGAAGTTCAATCCAAGTCGATGCCAGTAGTCCGGCCTGAAGTCAAAGCCAGTAATCCAATCCAAAGAGACAAGGAACGAAGAGAATTGAAGTGGGTAAGGGACTACAGGAGCAAGACAAGATGCTGAAGACAGACAAAGGAAAGACTGACCACGAAGACAGGAACTCAGGAGATGACCAGACTGACAAGGAACCAGGACAAGGACAGAGGAGCACCGGAACAATACACAGTGGAAAGCAGGAACCAGGAACATGGAGGCAAAGCACTACTCCTGGAGGAGTTGAGCTATTGCCAAGGCGCAGGCTGCAAGGAGGTGTTGCCTTAAATACAGGAAGTTTGATGTTGTTAATGGGCACCATGGGGAAATTCCCACCACGGCCCCTTTGCATGTCTGAAAGTCAGGCGCGTGCGCACTGAGGGAATCCCTCCAGCATGTCAAAGTGGCAGTGGCGTTGGCCTAGCCACACTGAGTTGGACGGCCGCATCCTCACTGGGGAGGCCATTGGTGACATCAGGAACTTGCACGTCTGGGTCCAAGTGGTATGTAAGAGCAGCGGTCTGCGAGCCAGGCCCATGGACCGCCGAATGCAATAGTACCCCCTCCCCTAAACTACCCTGCTGAGGATTTAGGTTTCCTAGGGTATGTGGTGTGAAATTCTGTTAGCAGATTCTTTTCCAAAATGTTAGAGGCGTGTTCCCATGTATTTTTTTTCTGGGCCATATCCCTCCCAGGGGACAAGATACTCCCATTTCTTGCCCCGTCATCTTACATCCAAGACTACTTTTACCTGATAGGTAATGTTATCCTCTGAGGAGACATCTTAAGGATCTGGTGGACTCCTGGAGGGCCATGAGAGGACCAACAGTTTTAGGAGAGAAATGTTGAAGATATTGTGAATTCCCAGTGAGGTTGGTAAGCATAGCTGGTAGGTTACTGGGCCTGATGTATTGGGGAGCAAGTTGCATGGAGGGCATCCAGAGCCGAATTTGGTGGGTGCCAAGCCAGACTTTGTCCCCAGGCTTAAATTATGGTGTTGGCCTATGCTGTGCATCCTTAGCTTTTCTAGCCCTTTCAGCCAGTTTCTGAAGCATCTCCCTTGCGTGGATTTAGAGTTCTTGGAGCTCCTGAACTATCAACTGAACCATCAACGAGGGGACGGTTAGTGGGATAGGCAAAGGAGGTGACAGCTGTCTTCCGTACACAATTTGAAAGGGGGATGACCCTATGGCAATGCTGATGTGGGAGTTCTGGGAAAACTCCGCCATGGAAGGAGAGCGATCCAGTTGTCTTGGTGATCATTCACATAGACCCTGAGGAAGCCATTTAGTCCTCTCGCACTGGCCATTTGCTTGCTGGTGGTATGCCATTGTATAGTCCAAGGAGATGTTACATGTTTACAGAGGGAGTTCTGATACTTGGCTGTAAACTGAGCCCCCACCCCCCCACCCCAGTCTGAGGCAATATGTTGGGGCAGGCCATGCAGGTGGAAGATGTGGTGAGTGAATAGCCGGGCCACCTCTGGGGCTGTTGGAAGACCAGGAAGAAGGATAAAATGAGCCTTCTTTGAGAACCGGTCGACTATGACCCAAATAATTATGCAGTTGGAGAGGGGGAGATCCACCACAAAATCAGTGGACACATCGGTCCAGAGTTCCCTGGGGACTAACAACGAATGTAACAACCCCCAGGGTCGTCCCACTAAAGGTTTCTGCTGAGCACAGGTGGTACATGAGACCACATAAGCTCAGGCATCTCTCTGCATTTGGGGCCACCAGTAGAACTGTTGGAGCAGCGCAACAGTTTGGGCTCATCCTAAATGACCTGTGACATGGGAGTCATAGGACCTCTTTAACACTTTTTCTCAGAGTTTGCATGGACCAACAGTCTTCCCTGGTGAGATGTCATGGTGGAGGCCAGAAAGATCTGAGCTAGATCAATAATGTACCTGGATGGATCCAGGGTGTCCTCTGCCAGGAAAGACTGGGAGAGGGTGTCCACTTGGACATTCTTGGTGGCTGGCCGGTATCAAAATCAAAATCAAAATGTGCAAAATGTGCAAAAAACAGTGACCTATGAGCTTGGCGGACATTCAGCTGTTGAGCATGATGAAGATGTTCTAAGTTTTTCTGATCTGTGTAAATAGTAGTGCGATATTGAGTGCCCTCGAGCCAATGGCTCCATTCCTTAAGTGCAGGCTTGATGGCCAATAGTTCTCTGTCCCTGATCCCATAGTTGCATTCTGTGGGGCAGAGGTTTTATGAGAAGAAGGAACAGGGACGAAGGACTCCTATATCAGTGTTGACTCAGTACTGTTCCTACCCCAAGTGAGGAGGCATCAACTTCGAGTCAAAAGGGACGTGCGGGGTCTGGATGATGGAGGCATTGCTCTTGAAGGAATGCATTCTTCAATTTTTGGAAGATTTTAGGAATCTTTCCAAAGCATGAAGACTGGAAGGTTGTGGGCAGTCTTGAATGCACTTGACCTTATGTGGATCCATATGGAAGCTCTTGCTGTAGATGATGTATCCTAGGAAAGGAAGACTCTCTCGAAAAGGAATTCCTCCAACTTTGCGTACAGTTTGTTATCTCATAGCCTCTGGAAGACTAGGTGAACATTCTGGTGGGAGTTGAGATCCTTTAGAGAAGATGAGAATATCATTGAGACACACTGATATAGAGAAGGTCTCTAAAAAATGTCTTCATCATTTTCTGAAATATGGTGGGAGCATTAGATAAACCAAAGGGCATCACTAGATACTCGTAGTACCCGTCTCGCGAACTGAATGTCATCTTCCATTCATCTCTGTGTTTGATCTGAATTAGATTGTAAGCACTGCAGAGGTCCAGATTTGTAAATACTCTAGATCCCTGGAGATGGTCAAATAGCTCAGAAATGAGTGGTAAGGGCTACTGGTACTTTTTAATTATTGCATTAAGCTCCCTATAATTGATACATGGGTGTAATAAGCCATCTTTTTTGAAGACGAAGGATAACCCTGACCCAGAAGAAGATGTGGAGGGCCTGATGAAACCCCGATCAAGATTTTTCTTGATGTACTCTGAAATCACTTTCGTCTCCAGTGCGGATAAGGGATATACTCTCCCTTGAGGCAGTTTGGTGTAGGTAGCAGATCAATGGCACAGTCATACAGCCTATGAGAAGGCAGACGTTCATCCTCTTTCTTGGAGGAGACATTAGTGTAATTTGTATACTGTGTAGGCAGCCCTACCAGTTTTGTTACCAAGGGCAAGCGCGGTAGTGGTTCAATGCATTGCAGGCATGAGTTGTCCCCAGCTCGTCAGTTATAATGAACCCCAAAGTATGGAGAGTGAAGTTGCAACCAAAATAAATCCAACACAATGAGATGTACCACCTTGTTGAGATATGGAAGACTATACACTCCACGAGTAGCGTGCTGGTGTGGAGGTACAAGGGTGCTGTAGCCAAAGTGATCTGATTAGGAAGAGGTTCTCCATGCATGGAGGAGATGACAAGGGGCATCTTTTTGGTAACCACGGGGTTGTAGGTGGTCAACGAGGGTTTTCATTATGAAGTTCACCACTGTGCCAAAGTCAACCAATGCCCGGGTGGGAAATTCTTGGTTATTCACAGAAATAGTTACCAGGAGAGTCAATTGAGGAACTGAAGTCATGAAGCCTAGGATCACCTCCCCACTAGATCCTAGACTAGTTAGTTTCCTGGCTTCAGTGGGCAGTGCGCAAGCTGGTGCCCAGTCCTGGCACAGTAGAAACAGAGTCCCAGATGATGTTGGCGGACCCTTTCTTCAGGGGTAAGGCATCCCTGTCCAAGTTACATTGGTTCTTCCAGTCATGCCTGGGCTGGGAATGCCGATGAAGCAGGAGAGAGAAGGCGTGAAAATGAAGGAGCCAGGCAAACTGTCTGTATAGTGATTGGAGCTCCCAGGCCTGTTGCTAGAGATGGTGGTTGATTCTCTTGGTCAAATCGATGACCATCTAGGGATTCAGGAAGCTCACGAGCAGCTAGCTCGCCCTTCACTCAGGATGACAGCTTCTCCATAAAAATGACACGGAATCTGTCTTCTCCTCAGTTCAACTCTGTGGCTGTGGTCCAGAACTCAATTGCATAGTAAATTAAGGGCTGATTGCCCCCAACAAAGGTGAAGGAGGTATGAACCCACCATGGCCAGTCGGCTAGGTTCATCAAAAACGAGCTTGAAGAAGAGAATCTCCTCACTCCCACAAAGGAGAGGCCCAAGCCAAGGCCTTCCCATCCAACAGAGAGAGCATAAAGGTGGTCTGGATAGAATCATTGGGAAACAATGCTGGCTGGAGGGAGAAGTGTATGAAGCATTGGCTCAAGAACCCTCTGCACTGTTTCAGGTGTCCAGTGTACCCGGGAGGGGGGGGGACAGGGACTGGTAGGTGAATCATGGGTGGCGCCAGTATGGCTGGAGGGGCTGTGGTGGCTGCAGGAAGTGGAGTGGTAGCTGAGGCTGATGTGACATCTAGGTGGGCACTGAGTTGCTCCATGGAGCCCGCCAAGAGCTCAAGAAACTGTTGCTGCTGCTGCTGCTGCTGCTGTTGGATTTTCTCTGCCAGGTCGGGAATGACCTGGAGGCCCGAGATGTCTACTGGGTCAATGGCGTTGTCAATCTGTTGCAGATGTGGATCCTTAGACCAATAGGGTTCCCACAATTGGCAGGCAGATCTGGCAGTAGCAGAGGCCCAAATGGAGCTCTGACAATACCAGCCCACGTTCCCCTTTAGTTGAGCCCTTGGGTGCTGGGTGTTATGCTCGTTGGACGTGGCAATGTGCGGCTGGCCTCCCTTACCCGCCAGGACCCCAGAGCTGAGCTGCCCTTTCTCATGGCAGCAGGAAGACACCGCCGTGATTCCTCAGGGCCGACGGGAACGTCTCCAGTCCTCCAAAGCTGACCGCAGCCTAGGCGCTGACGCAAGCTTCTCCAGGCCTCGGCGTCCTGCGGCGGCGATCGCTGGGCCTTCCACTGCGCACCAGGCCTCACGCCGGAGTCTGGCGTCCTCAGTGGCACTGGCCACGCCACTACGCGTGCGTGCGTGGACCGCCCGTACTCTTGTAGGGCCCGGGGCGGGTCCTAGCTCCGCAGAGCGCCCTGATTGAACGTATGATATAAGGAAGTCCCGGCCTGCACTTCCTTGCCTTGGCAATCGGGTCGGCACTGTAAGTGTACTAGTTTGCCTCCGTGTTCACAGTCTTGTTCCAGCCTTGTTCCAGCGTCCGTCTGTTCCAGCATCTGTCTCCTGTCTCCCCAGGTAGTACCTTCGGACTGTCTCTCTGGTACTGACCTCAGCCTGTTCCTTGACCATTCTGCTCACTGCCTGGATCTTGATCTGTGCCTGCCTTGTGACCTCATCTGACCTTGGAAACTGACCCTTGCTTCGTTGACTACTCCTCGGACTGATCCTCGGATTCTGACCCCGGCTGCCATTGACCACATCTCCTGATTCTGGCTTTGTCCCTTGCCTTGTCATTGCCTATGCTGTACTGGCCTTCCTTGGTTCTACAGCCTAATGACTGACCATGCTCCCTTGCTGCTCGTGGGCATGCCTCTCTACTACCTCTCTGGGAGACCCTGCGAGGCCCACCTAAGTCCAAGCAGCCCAGGTGCCTATGGGCTCCACCCGGGGCGACTGCGGGCTTCCAGTGGTGAAGTTCATCCTAGCTTCTGTCTCCTCCAGTGCTCCGCCCCCTGGGGGCAGATGCTACCTGGTCCCTACCAGGGAGCCGTTCTACACTGCTCCAGGACAAGGGTCCACCTCCAAGCATAACACTTTGTTGCTGCTTCAGAACTCTGATTGGCTACTTTAAACAAAGACAGTTGGCTGATGATGCTTTGTTTCAATAAGTTGAAGCGATCAGTTCGTGGTTGACCAATGAGGCTATTGAATTTACCTACATGCTTTGTAGTGTAATGTCACTTTATGTTGTACTCCTTTTGAACAGCAATTTTTTTTTGGCAAATCAAACACAAAAATTTACCTACATGTTCCACCACAAAAATAGTCATCTGTCCATGAAATTCTAAATACGTGGTTTTCGACATCAACTTTATGTTTTTTTCTCATCTTACTTCCACTCACAGATGCCACCATTTTTGCTGTCAGTATATTTACAATGGGTGTCTGTAAAAGCTGGAATGGACTGAAACAGACTTTAACTCTCTCCCTCTGGCAACTTCTCTGTGTCCCCTCCTTATGCAGCTCTCCCACACACACACACACCCCCCTTCAGGTCCAACACATTTTCAGCTCTCCCACACACACACTGTCCTCTCCTTTCTTTCTCCCCACCCTCAGATCCACCCTTACCTTCCACCTGCTGGGTCCCAGGTCGATTGGCACCGGTGGCAAAGGCAATTAAAGGTTTCCTTCACCTTCACTTTCCTCTGCTGGCGTCAGGGCCTTTTCTGCTACACAGCGCCCTGCCTGCGCGATAACAGGAAGTTGCAGCAGAGGGAGGCAGGACGCAGTGTAGCAGAAAGGCCCTCATGCCAGCAGAGGAAGGTGAAGGAAACCTATAATCGCCTTTGCCGCCGGTGCCTATCAACCCAGGACCCAGCGGGTGGGAGGTGAGGGGGTAGTGTGGGACAAGGGAGGATGAGATGTTGCCTGAATGGTCCATCCGGCCCTGTTGCAGCACGAGGCTCAGAATGCATGGGCTTGTTTTCCCAGAAGTGTTTGTTTTTTTACAAATTGGATGGGGTTTTTTTTTTCCCATTGGAAGGCAGCTGTGACCCCAAATGAGAATTCTGCGACCCCATTTGGGGTCACGACCCACCATTTGGGAACAGCTGCTTTAATGACTGCTAGATATGGAAGGGAAGTTTCCCTCACACCTGATCCTCTCCCCAATAGTCCCTTCATGTTGCAGATGTTGGTATCATCCGCAAAATAACAAACTTTTCTGACAAACATCACTGACAAAAATGTTGAAAAGAACCGGCCTCTCTCCTTGGAGTGAACTTTATTTACTTCGACCCCATATCAATCTCTCACTCAACCAGGTTGTAATCCAGCCAATTACTTTAGGGCCCATAGCAATGGCATTCAATTTATTTTTAAGTCACTTATGTGATACTGTGTGAAACACCTTCCTGAAATCGACTACATCTAATGCTCTCTCTGATCCAAATCTCTGATCACCCAATCAAAGAAATTGATCAAATTTGTATGACAAGACCTACCTCTGGTAAGACTTTGCTGCCTTGAATCATTTGTGTAAAACTATATGTGAAAATGTACTAATTGTGAAGCTGAAAAGTTTTGCATAGTCTACTTTCAAAGCTAAAAGGGAACATGTGTAGTATTGCAAATAATGCACACTATTTGCTATTTTTGTGCACAAAACAAACCTTGCAAAATTGTTTGCACTTTAGTATATCAGCCTTTAGGACAGTTTTAAAATTACTCTTGTTATCTGATGTGTTCTGTGTTTATAAGGTTCCCTGCACGTTTTCATGATTGAATTCTAAGACACCTTGTTCAGATTTGGGGTAGTAGGATGGCAAAGCAAAGCAAATGAGTTGTCTTTTATATTTAAATTTAAGGAAGCAACCTTCACTTAGAAAGCTGGTACGGACCACACCTAGATGCTGAAGAACCACTGGACACAGACTGACGCAGCCTAAATGTAGAATTACTGAGCTTGGGATATTTAGTCATCACTAGACAGGCTAAGCAGCATTTGGTGCTTTATTACAAGTGTGTTGTGTACAGTGTATTGTGTTATGTTTAGGGCCGGTACAAGCATAGAAGGTGCCCTAGGTGACTTCTGCCTTGTGCCTGCCCTCTGATTGTGCTGTATCGCACACACCCCCTGTTCGCACCACCACGCCGGTCTTGGGCCTGACTCCTCCTACCTTGTTTGCGCCACCCACAGTATGTTTCTTAGGGCCGAGAGCCATGAGCCATGAGCGGCTCCAATCGTGGCACCACCTGGCTGCTCTTCGGTGCCCGCTAAGGGTCGGCGCCATAGGCGACCGCCTAAGTTCACCTAATGGACTCACCGGCTCTGGTTATGTTAAGTATCATGAAGTATTTTTCCATGATCCAATCCTGACTCTGTCCAGGATATAGTTCCACTTTTCCCTCTAGGCTAGTACTCACTCAGTAGCTTAGTATGGTATTAAAAGAATACTTTTTTTTTTCTGATACTGCAATGAACCAATTAGAGATGTGAATCGGAACCAGAATCGGTTCGGATTCCGGTTCCGATTCACATGTGTTTTTTTTTTCATCAGGCCCGATCGCGGTTTTGTTTATCGGCTGCGCCCGAGCCGATAAACAAAAAACCCACCCCAACCCTTTAAAACTAATACCTTAGCTTCCCCCACCCACCTGACCCCCCAAAAAACTTTTTACTGGTACCTGGTGGTCCAGTGGGGGTCCCTGGAGTGATCTCCCGCTCCTGGGCCGTCGGCTGCTACTAATCAAAATGGCACCGATGGCCCTTTGCCCTTACCATGTGACAGGGTATCCGTGCCATTGGCCGGACCCTGTCACATGGTAGGAGCACTGGATGGCCAGCGCCATTTTGTGCTCCTACCATGTGACAGGGGCTGACCAATGGCACCGGTAGCCCCTGTGACATAGTAAGGGCAAAGGCTATCGGCGCCATTTTGATTACTGGCAGCCGATGGCCCGAGTGCAGGAGATCGCTCCCGGACCCCCCGCTGGACCACCAGGGGCTTTTGGCAAGTCTTGGGGGACCCTCCTGACCCCCACAAAACTTGCCAAAAGTCCAGCGGGGGTCCGGGAGTGACCTCCTGCACTCGGACCGTCGGCTGCCAGTATTCAAAATGGTGCCCATAGCCTTTGCCCTTACTATGTCACTGGGGCTACCGGTGCCATTGGTCAGCCCCTGTCACATGGTAGGAGCACAAGATGGCGCCGGCTATCCAGTGCTCCTACCATGTGACAGGGTCCGGCCAATGGCACAGATACCCTGTCACATGGTAAGGGCAAAGGGCCATCGGCGCCATTTTTATTAGTGGCAGCCGACGGCCCAGGAGTAGGAGATCGCTCCAGGGACCCCCACTGGACCACCAGGTACCTGTAAAATGTTTTTGGGGGGGTCGGGAGGCTGGGGGAAACTAAGGGATTAGTTTTAAAGGGCCGGGTGGGTTTAGGGGTTATTTTTGTGTGCCGTTTTTCCCGCCCTCCCCCAAAATGATAAGAGAACCCCCACGATCAATATCGTGGGGTTTTCCTATTGTTTTAGGGGAGCCCCCGATTTCTGACGATTTTGAAAATATCGTCTGCTATTTTCAATCGTCCGAAGCCCGATTCACATCCCTAGAACCTATGTCCCAACATTGTGCTAAGGAATATGAATGCCAGCCACACTAATATAGAGACTCTCTAGGTCTCCCAGATTCCCTTGTCCCAAGCCTTGGGGTTAGCAAATAGGAGAGAAACACACAATTTAAATCAGCACCTCCTCTGAAGCTTTGTTGGAGTGATGAGCTTCTGGGGCAAAAGGGGGAGGGGATGGCTAGGAGACAGTTTGAATTTGAGTTTTAGGAGTGAGGAACTGCTTTTTACTCCCGAGTTTAAGTTTGGGCCTCCTGACCTAACCTTGTGTTGAGAAAAAGATTTCTTGCAGAGTGCTCCTTACCTATGAGGATCTGCTTCCAGTTTAGTGAAGCGACTATTTCTAGAAGTTTGGGGAGTTTCTGGTTATACCTCTAGGTAGACCCTGGTCCTACCTGGAGTAGGGACATGCCCTCTATCCAAAGACCAGGAGCATGAAGACCAGTTGTGTCCTTCTCACCTTCAGAGTAGGAGTAGCAATGAATTGCCACCTTGGAGGGAGAAGCTGTAGAATTTGGTTAAGTTTAGTGATGAAGTTTTTACACCACCCTTCCTCACCCTAAAGCTAGGTCAGAACAAGCTCAGGTTTCCAGCAAAAGACCTCTTCCCCAGAGAAGTCTATAGGAGCAGTCAGAGAGCTGAGCAAAAGAGAGAAGAGCAAAACCTTTGAAGACACACCACTGGGGTTTTCACCCTTGGGACACAGGACACTGACTGGTGTGTTGAAGACCTGGACTCTCTTTGACTTCAGGTATGATATTTTTGGGGAAAGGGGATCCTGTTCCCTTTCCTCCTGGGACACTTATCCATCCACTCCTTGGAGGGTAAGACATACCCCAGGAGCCTGTACCAGGGACGCATACACACAAAGAGAGAAGAGGAATTATGTGAGAAAGGAACCCAGTTTGTACACAAATGCAATTTGGACAGTGACTGGACTATTGTACTTGAAAAAATCACAGTAAACTTTAATTTTGGACCACCCACAACAGTGTCCTGTCTGTTCCCTGCAGCATCATCACTGTGAGAGGTTGCTGTAACATATAAGTGGAAGAGATTCAATTTACCTACCCTGGGTCTAGAAGGACAGCTTTATCCCCAGAGATAAAAAAAAAACTTACACCCTGGGGCAAAAGGGCTAGTAACTGTACCATTAGGGCTTAGTCCTGGGATTTTTATGGTCCCATCAGAATTTAGCATATACTCTGAATTGGTGTTACTCTACTATGAAATAGGTTATACTATCTTGAAGCTGGGATAGAGGGATATGTACTGAAGCGGGGTCAAATTAATATATCAGGTAGGCAGGCATGTGATGGTAGGATGAAGGATAGGTGGTTTGGGATTTTTTTTTTCTGAGTTGAGTCGCCTTCTTGAGATCAGGATGTTAACTAAATTGTTGGTATATTACTGCTGGGTTGACATTGGTTTTAAAAAAGACTGATTATTTGATCACTGGAGTGGTACCATTTAAGATATCTATGTATTTGATATGAATATAGTTTTTAATTTATGCTTTTGTTGTTACGTTTTATTTTACTGTTGTACACCACTTCAGGTGACCTTGGCCAGGGAGGTGATCTATAAATTGTTAGGCATATGCATCGATAAAACGTTTGTTTTGTTTTATTTTATTTTTCCCCCTTTTACTTTTTCTTTTTTTTGTTTTGTTAGGATTTTGTTTTGTTTTCTTATTTTTCATTTTGTGCACACTATTTAGATTTAGTGCACGCTATTTTCAATTTAGTGTGCACTATTTGAGTTAGAGTGCACTAACTCAAATAGTATGCACTAAATTGAAATTGTGTGCATTAATCAAAAGATTTTTAAAAAATGAAATTTTGTGAATTTTTTTATTGTTTCAGTTTAAAACGACATGAAATGAAAATGTTAGCATTGCTTATGTTGTTAAAAACAAAAACACATCCTTATAAATTTTATAAACAAATGTCTCAGCAGGATGTGGGGATCATTTCTTTCCCAAAGCAAGTAATGATCCAGTGACTCAGGCTCTTTTTTCCATGGCGTTTGTGGGCACTCATTCCTCTGAGTCACTGTGATTCAGTATCCCAGCTTTGTTTTGGGGTATAAGTCTTCCCTCCTGGCCAGCACTGACCCATTGTCCCAATTTCATGTTAGTGAGCACTCCTTCTGCAGAGCCAGTACTAACCCAGCACCCTGGCATGGTGTTTGGAGACTCTCTTCTTCCTGACTTGTTATTGAACCAGTGTCACTGTATGATTTTAGGAAGCATTATGCTGCTGAAGGCACTTCCATTTAGATGAATTGTTATCTTAAACTCCCATAGACATTAGCAGTCCCCTAGCACTTTTATAAGATGAAAGTTCTTGGTGTTCTTGCTAAATTCCAGTTTAAATTGTAGCAAGCGGCGAGTGCTGAATTTGCTTCTTGAATGTCATTTAGCACTGAAAGTGCTGCACTGGGTACCCAGCACTAGTTAATGGCCTCACACAGGCAAAAATAATAGATCAAAATTGATGCTTAGGTCAGATGACAGTAGGTACATTCTGACTGAATTAAATAGAAATAGGTAGAGATATTGCAATCCAAACCTCTTTATTATTGGGATCAAGGACAAAGCTATTAGGCAGCCTCGTTATTTGTCTCAGGCCCCCTCCCCTACAGCAGGATCATGAAACATTTGAGTCACCCTATAAAAGTACAACAATTGAAGAACGAGGAAGCCCTGGACTCACTGCCAGTCCATAATCACCAGCACCTTTACCTACATTTTCAATCCGTCCTCTTCAATTTATTCAAAATACCACAGCTAGAATTTTAACTGGATCAAGACTGAGGGATCACATTATACTGGTGTTGTATTCTTTACAATGGTTAACTATCTCATTCAAAATCCCATGTAAAATACTCACTTTAATTTTTAATTTATTACATAAAGAATCTTACATTTGGTTAAATACATCTCTCCGTATTTATAAACCGACCAGACAACTTCGTTCCCAAAATAATAATTTAGTTGAAATTCTGACCTTTAAAACAGCAAGATTAGATATCACCAGACATCATCCTTTCTCAGTTGCTGGGCCCAAAATTTGGAATGAAATCCCAGATGCCTTAAGAGACATCACTAATTTAAAAGATTTCAAAAATACTTTGAGGACATATCTTTTTAAACAGGCATTTGAGGAGTTGTGAATTATCCTTATTAGTTACCTTAATAGGATTTATTCAGTATTAAAGAGTTAGAATTTAGTCATCATATTTGTACTGGTGGAAAGCATATGCTGATTGAGCCCCAGAGTTGTGTTCTTTTTTACCTAGTAGTATTCATGAGTTTTTATTTACTTTGCATTTGTTTACTTTGCATTTGTTTACTTTGCATTTTGTTTGTTTTGTTTTAGTTAATGTTTATTATGTATGCTATTTTAATTTTACTTTATCTAATATTATTATTAATTAGTTTAAAAGAATTATGTATGTTACTTTACTTGTAAATTGCATTGAACAATCCATGGACAAAGTGGTATAGAAATGTTTTTAAAGAAGAAACTATGGGCTTGTTGGAGATTTGATGTTCTCTTGCCGAAGGATTGGGCCCACTGTTGGATGGTGTCTCCAGTATTATGAAAGATGTTTTGGAGCTGTGGAGAGACTAGGAGAGTTGTAAGTGTCACAAGGTGGTCTGGTGGGTTGAGCTCCTTTTTCACTCATCATGTTTCTGGTGGTTATTTTGATTCAATATGGACAGCTTGACCTGAGACCTGGCTTTCTACTTCTTCTTCATATAATTCCTCTTTAGCTCAGAATGTAAAGGCCCTGGCATCTATCCAAGAGAATAGCTATAAGGAATTTTAGGAGAAACTAAAAGCTCTGGAAAAAGATATAGGAGATTTGAGATCTCTCAATATTGCCCTAATTTAAGATAAACTATTGTTACTTTGGAGGGTTGAAGAGAAGGAATATTATGCTTGCTATCTAAATTTGCATTTCTTACATTTTCCTAGGGTTCAGGGCACTTTACTTCGGGATTTAATTAAAACATCTTTCATGGAGGTGTTAAATATTACTTCAGAAATGTGTCCCCTGATAGATGTCATTTTACCTGCCTAAAAAAAAGACATGGAATTGTACTTTTGGGTTCTGGAGGATCTTTAACTTTAAATTGCTTTATTGGAAGGTGCTAGGCAAAATGTATATGATAGGGCCACTCTCTTGGTGTGATATGATCATGCATCTTTATTTTCAGAAGACTAAAACTCTTTTCATGAGATAAAGAATTTGGATATTTCCTGATTTTGATAGGATGACATAGGAAAGAAGGAAGTTTTTTCTTGCCATGCACCAAAAAACTCATGCTCTTAGAGCAACTTTTTAATTTACTGTCCATGCAAATATTAGAGATGTGAATTGTGTGATCGATCGTCTTAACGATCGATTTTGGCTGGGGCGGGGAGGGAATCTGATCGTCGCGGTTTTGTTTTTTTTAAAAATCATTTAAATCGTAAATCGGGGGAGGGCGGGAAAACCGGCACACTAAAACAACCCTAAAACCCACCCCAACCCTTTAAAATAAATCCCCCACCCTCCTGAACCCCCCCAAAATGTTTTAAATTACCTGGGGTCCAGTGGGGGGGTCCCGGTGTGATCTTCCACTCTCGGGCCACGGCTGCGTTAATAGAAATGGCGCCGGCGCTACCTTTGCCCTGTCATATGACAGGGCAAAGGTCCGGGAGCGACCTCCTGCACTCAGGTCCGGGAGCGACCTCCTGCACTCGGGTCATATTGCTGTATTGCAAAATGGCGCCGGCCATACGGCCATACGGCCGGTGCCATTTTGCAATACGGCAATACAGCCATACGGCCGGCGCCATTTTGCAATACGGCCCAAGTGCAGGAGGTCGCTCCCGGACCCCCGCTGGACTTTTGGCAAGTCTTGTGGGGGTCAGGAGGCCCCCCCAAGCTGGCCAAAAGTCCCTGGGGGTCCAGTGGGGGTCCGGGAGCGATCTCCTGCGCTCGTGACAGTCGGGGGACAGGAACCAAAATGGCGCCGGCGCTACCTTTGCCCTGTCATATGACAGGGCAAAGGTAGCGCCGGCGCCATTTCTATTAACACAGCCGTGGCCCGAGAGTGGAAGATCACACCGGGACTCCCCCACTGGACTCCAGGTAATTTAAAACATTTTGGGGGGGTTCGGGAGGGTGGGGGATTTATTTTAAAGGGTCGGGGTGGGTTTTAGGGTTGTTTTAGTGTGCCGGTTTTCCCGCCCTCCCCCTTCCCCCTCCCCCGATTTACGATTTTTGACGATAAATCGGGGGAATTCCTGTTGTATCGTGCCTCTAATGATTTTTGACGATTTAAAATATATCGGACGATTTTTTAAATCGTCAAAAAACGATTCACATCCCTAGCAAATATATTATTAATTACTGTAAAGTGAGTTATGTATTCTTTATCCCTGACAAGTTAAGATCAATTCTTGATGCTAGGAGCATTGCCAAAGTCAATCCACATGTGAAGGGAAATATCAGTGAAGGTTAGGCAATATAATTGTTTTTCTATTTGCCACATTAAGTTTTTTCAGTATTTTTTCTATTTTTCCTATTTTCTTGATGTTTCCTCAATTTATGATTCCCAACTCCATCTTAATTTTCTGTTCTAATGTGTATATACTTGTCAGGTAAATAGCTGGGTTTTTCCCCCCTCTAGATTGCCCTTTGTTCTTTTGAGTTCTATTGACAAGGTTTCTATATTTCAGTTATTTACAAGGATTTTTGTTTTTTATAAATTCTGACATTTTCAGTGAACAAATAGTTTAAAAAAATAAATGTATATATTAAAGACTCTGAGCTTCCAACTGCACATGATTCTCATGCAGTTTGGAAGCCCAGATAAAATGTATTCCATACATTAAAAAAGGTCAAAGCAAGACATAACAACTAACAGAATTGTTTAATGCTAAGGTAAAGAGGGCAGTTAAAGCTAAATGGCATAATTTAAAAATGCCACAAAAGCAGGTAGAGTGCGGAGAAAATGAGTGTTCTTATATGCTCAGTACAATTTATTATGTAGGCAACTCCTTATGTAGGAACAATCCAAGTTAAAAGATTCTTGCCAAAGTCCCCCGACATGGACCCCATGTTTTGCCTGTAGACTGCATCGGGAAGGATGGCACCATTAGTGTTAAACACTGGGAAACAAAAAGAACAATTATTTAAAAATAAGAACCATGCAATATGGGAAAAATATTACTTAATAAAGCTGTAACATACCTCTTGAACCTCATAGAAAGAAATGGAGTGCAAACATGTTACCACATCTAACAGATATTTAAAGAATGCTGAAAAAAGGGCATCAATCAGGAGAACCAATCAGATAACTCAAAACAATATATTGAAAAACCAATCAAACTGTGAGTAAAATATAGGAGGGATGGACCTGACCGAGAACTCCAATGTAACTACCAATTCAATTAAGGTGTAGTGTGGACCTAACAGGAAACTATGGATGTGTCGGTCATCACTTGAACTGTAATAACAATTAGGGTTGCTGATAGGGAACCATAAACAATTTATTCAAAGCCATGCGGTTCCTCAGAAATTCAAATAGTTATAATGCTTTTGTGCAAGGGAGTACTCCGGTAAATTATACCATTTTTAAACTTAAGTTAAGAGGAAATACTCTAACAGTGCATAAAATGAATCAGAACAAAAACAATTCTAAGAAGGGAATGCTCATATCAATTTTACTGGTTTTTATTCTAAAAATAGTGCAAGTTGACCTGAGGAATTACTTTTATTATTGCTGACAATAAAGGGTAATGAACCTAACGAAGGTCAATGGCTAACTCAATAGCAACCCAAACTCATTAAAAAATACAGCAGGTGGACTTAAAAGACAACTCGGATATCACTTAAAATAACAAATCTAACAGAGACCCATGGCTGCATCAATGGTAGCCTGAAACGGTATTGCAAATAGATGGCAAATCGGGACCATAAAAAAAGTCTACATTATCGTTATTACTTAAAGCCATGCCTAGTTAAACTGTTATACATACACAACATGTTGCACTGGAGGTGGACTCTTGGCCTGGTGCAGAATTGGTATGGCCCCTCTGGTCGGACCCAGAGAGCACCTGCTACCAGGAGGTGGAGTGCACAAGGAGACAGAGGCTAGCTGGAGCTTCACCAATAGCAATCCAGGGTTTCTGCAGGTTGAGCCCTTGGGTACCTGGACCACCTGGACTTAGGTGGGCCTCCGAGGGTTTCCCAGAGAGATAGTGGAGAGGTGTGCCCACCAGGAGCAAAGGTGTGTGGCTGGTGAAGAAAGGATGGGCTAGACCAGGACCAGGATCACCGGAGAGCTCAGGAAGGAGACAGGAAGTGAAGGTTATCCGGGTGAGATAGCCAGCGCCTACTAGTCTAGTCAGATGTAGGCCACGGGCACTCTCCAAGCAGGCTGGTCTGGTGGTCACAGGAGTGAACAGAGTATCCGAATGTAGCGCAAGGGTCAAAGCCAGGGTATCCATCCGAGGGTGGTCAGCCAAAGCAAGGGTCAGTTCCAAGATCAGTCCGTAAGTAGTCAAGATGAGCAATGTCAGTTCCAGTTGGCGGTCAAGCATGGTCAGAAGGCAGGCAGTGGTTGGTTCCAGGCAGCGGTCAAACATAGTCAGAAGGCAGGCAGTGGCAAGTTCCAGGCAGCAGTCAAACGTGGTCAGAAGGCAGGTGGTGGTCAGTTCCAGGCAGCGGTCAAACATAGTCAGGCAAGCAGAGGTCAATACCGTGAATCAGTCCGAGAAGGTACAACAAGAGGAGGAACGTAGAGCAGGAATCAGGAGAGATACTAGAACACAGACAGGACCACGGGAACACAGGAATGCAGGAGCACTGGAACAAGACAGGAACACAGGAGCACTGGAACATGACAGGAACACAGGAATGCAGGAACACTGGAACAAGACTGGATAATGGAAGCAGGAGAACACAGGAATGAAGAACAGCAAACTAGCTACACTGAAGGTGTCGACCCGATTGCCAAGGCAAGGTTCTGGGGACAGAGCCTCGCCTTACGTAGGAGCCTTGTGTGACATCATTGGGCGGCGTTTGAGATGAGCTTCCTGCCCTGGGCTCTTTAAATGTTCTTGCGTCAGCCGCATGCGCACCTAGGGGTGGGAACGAGGAGGTCGAAGACACGGAGCCCCTATGGGAGCTCCGCTGAGAGCCCTGCAGCGTGGAGGAAGCTGGAGAGGCCCGAGGTGAGCATCGGGGACGTTGGGAGCTGGCAGCCACGGCTACGGAGTAGGAGCCGGAGCTGGTGGAGGGAAGCGCGAAGTGAGCAGGCCCACTCGTGGCACAAAGGCGGCCGGGATGCGCAATAGTACCACCCCTTCTAGGCCTCCCCCTTACCAGTTTGGGATTGTCTGGATGCTGAAGATGGAAGTCAAGGAGGAAGTTCTTGTCAAGGATGTCGTGAGAGGGCTCCCATGAATTTTCTTCTAGGCCGAAGCCCTCCCACGAAAGGAGGTACTCCCAGTGACCTCTACGGTGTTGGACGTCCAGGACTTCTTGCACTTGAAGGGTGTTCTCGGACTCTGTTGAGAGTTGTGTCGGTGGTGGAGGTCTTCAAGACGGCCTTGATAGTACTAGGGATTTGAGCAGAGACACATGGAAAGTGTTATGGATTCCAAGGTTCGGAGGTAATTTTAATTGATATGTGACAGCTCCCACCCACCATATGATGGAGAATGGCCCCATGTATTTAGGAGCCAACCATTGAGAGGGCAACCAGAGATGAATGTGTTTGGTGCTGAGCCAGACTCGTTGCCCAGGCAGGAACACTGGTGTGGCACGGCGATGGGCATCCATCCCACATTTGGCTCGGTCATCCGCTTGGCGGAAACACTCTTTTACTTGGTCCCACAGATGATGAATGGTCTAGGCTGTGGATTGGGCTGCTGGTGAAGGCTCACTGAGTGGAATTGGCAGAAGTAGGTGGGGTTGACAGCCAAAGACCACTGAGAATGGAGAAATATCTGTAGCGGAGGTGACGTGGGTGTTGTGAGACAGCTCTGCCATGGAAGGAGGTCGGCCCAATTGTCTTGCTGATCAGAAATCTTTAAAGAACCGATTGGTCCTCTCGGCCTGGCCGTTAGCTTGTGGATGGTATGCTGAAGTTAAATTTAAGGTGATAATGAACTGTTTACAGAGGGACCTCCAGTATTTTGTAGCAAATTGAGGGCCACAATCTGAAACTATCTCTTGTGGAAGACCATGGAGACGAAAGACATGAGTCAAGAAGAGACTAGCCAATTCCAGGGCCTGATGGTAGCCCCAGTAAAGCGACAAAGTGGGCCATTTTAGAGAAACATCTATTATGACCCAGATTACAGTATGCCCTTTGGAAGGGGGTAAGTCCATGATAAAGTCCATAGATATACTAGTCCATGGTTTGGTGGGCACAGGAAGTGATTGGAGAAGACCCCAGGGATGCCCAGTAGGGTGCTTTTGTTGAGTGCAGACGGGGCATGAGTCAACATAGTCTCGGGAGTCCTTGACCATACTAGCCCACCAATAATGCTGGCGGAGCATTTCGAGAGTTCGGGCTCAGCCGGGATGGCCAGAAAGTTTGGAGTTGTGGGCCCAATGGAGTGCACGTTCTCTGAAGCGACGGGTCACCGCCGACTTACTGGCTGGTACAGTGGTAATGACTGTGATGGAGATGCAGGCAGGGTCAATGATATGCTCCGGAGTCTCAGGAGTATCCTCCGGCTCTAAGGAACGTGAGAGTGCATCTGCGTGGAGGTTCTTTGCTGTTGGGCAGTAGCGAAGCTCAAAATTAAAGTGTGCAAAGAAGAGAGCCCAGCAGGCTTGTCTCGGGTTGAGTAGCTGGGCTTCTTTCAGGTGTTCTAAGTTCTTATGGGTAGTAAAAATAGTAAACCTGTGTTGCGCCCCTTCAAGCCAGGGGTGCCATTCTTGGAGGACGAGTTTCGTGGCCAGAAGTTTGCGGTCCCCAATAGTATATTTCCATTCTGTGGGTGAGAACTTATGGGAATAGAAGGAGCATGGGACAAGGGCTCCTTTGGTAGAGTACTGACTAAGGACCGCCCTGGCTCTAATGGCACCTGCATCGATCTCTTCAATGATGGGGCAGCTTGGGTCCAGATTGCGGAGACATGGACCAATATGGAAGGCTTCTTTCAACACTTGGAAAGCAGACTGGGCCTTGGGGTTCCAGACCCGAAGGTCACTTTCTTTCTTTGTCATGGCGGTGAGTGGAGCAGCTAGCGTGGAGTAGTCTGCTATAAAGTGACGATAATAATTCGTGAATCCCAGGAATCTTTGCAGGGCCCGCAAACCTACTGGCTGGGGACAATCACGGATACCTTGGAGCTTATCCAGGTCCATGGTAAACCCTTGACTTGAGATAATGTACCCCAGAAATGGAAGCCTGAATTGTTCAAAAAGGCATTTCTCTAGTTTGGCATAGAGGTTGTGGTCCCTGAGTCACTGGAGAACGGTTTGGATATGGGAGCAATGGGAATCCAGATCCTTGGAGAAAATTAATATGTCGTCCAAGTACACTACGATGAATGAGTACAGAAGGTCTCAAAAGATCTCATTCATCAACTTCTGGAAGATGGCGGGGGCATTGCATAGCCCGAAGGGCATAACTACATACTTGAATGTCCATCCCGTGTATTAAACTCGGTCTTCCATATGTGTTCAGGCTGAATCAGGATTAAGTTATAGGCTCCACGTAGGTCTAACTTTGTGAAGATTTGAGCTCCTTGCAGCCAATCAAAGAGCTCACTGATGAGCGGGAGTGGGTACCGGTCCTTCCGGGTAATGGCATTCAGACCCCTGTAGTCAATACAGGGTCTCAGACTACCATCCTTCTTCTTTACAAAAAAGAATTCGGCGCCTGCCGGGGAGGTAGAAAGTTTTATAAAACCCTTGGCTAAGTTTTCTTTAATATATGCAGACATTGCCTGGGTCTCCGGGAGTGAGAGGATAAGTTCTGCTCTTGGGTGGTGTGGAGTCAGGTAAGAGTTCTATAGGGCAATTAAACTTCCGGAGTGGGGGCATAATATCGTCCTTCTGCTTGGAAAATACATCCTGATATTCCATGTAAGGAATAGGTAACCCGGGAAGGGTTGTGGAAGTTGGTACTGGAACGGATGGGGACCCCCATTGTAAACACTGGGTTTGACATTGAGGTCCCCACTGGGTCAATTGAAGTGACTGCGAGTCGAAGTGGGGTGAATGTAAGTCAAGCCATGGGAGGCCACGGACTATGGGGTGTACTAACAGTTTTAGGATCAAGAAGGTAATTTCTTCTTCGTGGAGTGTCCCCATGGTCAGTCGGATAGACATAGTACGGTGAGTGATACAGTCAGGTAGAGGTTATCCGTGGATGGAGGCAATGCGCAACGGCACCTCCAGTGGTTGAAAAGGTATCTGTAGGAGAGTGACTATCTCCTCAAGGTTGAAGTTCTCATCTGCGCAAGTGTCTATGAGGGTAGTGGTGGTGAAGGAATGCGTCTCCAAAAGGAGGGAGACAGGCAGCAGCAGTTGAGGGCCAGAAACTGTGCTGCCCAAGCTCGGGACCCCCGCCGGGCACAGGCTTTGTAGTTTCCCGGACGTACTGGACAAGTCTGGAGAAGATGGCCAGAACCCCCACAGTAGAGGCAGAGACCAGACTTTATTCTTCGGAGGCGTTCCTCGGAAGTAAGGCGACCGCAGTTTATCTTCATGGGTGTTGCGTCCATCGTTGCTCGACGCTCTCACTCCGCCCTCTTTACCTCTGTGGCGACTCCCTCCGGGTCTGATGGACGGTTAGCTGCCGCGGTGTCTTCCTGCCGTCTCTCTCCGGCATCCCCGGACTGGCACAATGCTGTGGATCTGCCATGTTCCTGAAGACATAGGGCGCGCATGCGCACTCCAATTGATGTACCAGCAAGGGTGCGAACCTCAGGGGCATCCCCCTGAAATGACGTTATCCGCTTCCAATATAAAAGGTCTCAGAAATTGCTAACACATCGAGTTAGCAAGGGTTACTCTATCTAAGCAACTCTGCCTCCTCGGACTTACCAGGGGTACCCGCTCCTCTGGGGCCTCGCTCTCTTTTCTTTCAGATTGCCGATAGGAACCGGTACTCGCTCCTCGAGGGCCCATGTTCCTGAACACTCTGAAGATTCTCTACTGCCTGGAAACTATCGCAGTTACAAACATTTGTGAGTTACCACCATTCTCTCAGAGCTTTCCCTGGAACCAGGTACTCGCTCCTTAAGGGCCTAACCCTTTCCAGCTACTGAGCTTCCTAAAGACCTTATGTGAGTTTTGTCATCTAGTTCTGGCTATGAACACAGCATACCCTGTCTACTCACTATCTATAGTTTCTCTACAGCTCAGCAACCCTGGGATCGCTGTTCCAGTACCTGAGGGACTTCAGCCCTGCTGGGCATATCAGCTCACCACTGCCACCTCTGGTGGTTCTACTAACCTGTCTAATAAAATAATTATCTGTGTCTTTCTCCGAACCCAAGCCTAGCCAGTGGTCCCTCTCAGAATATCCTCCTGGGGGCGCAGTCATCTGTAGGGATGTGAATCGTTTTTTGACGATTTAAAATATCGTCCGATATATTTTAAATCGTCAAAAATCGTTAGGGCCACGATACAATACCAATTCCCCCGATTTATCGTCAAAAAATTGTAAATCGGGGGAAGGGGGAGGGCAGGAAAACCGGCACACTAAAACACCCTAAAACCCACCCCCGACCCTTTAAATTAAATCCCCCACCCTCCCGAACCCCCCCCCCCCCAATGCCTTAAATTACCTGGGGGTCTAGCGGCGGTCCGGAACGGTCTCCTGCAATTGAATCATGTTGTCTTCAGCCGGCGCCATTCTGCGCCGCCATTTTGCAAAATGGCAGCGCAAAATGGCGGCGGCCATAGACCAACACGATTCGACTGCAGGAGGTCGTTCCGGACCCCCGCTGGACTTTTGGCAAGTCTTGTGGGGGTCAGGAGGTCCCCCCAAGCTGGCCAAAAGTCCCTGGGGGTCCAGCAGGGGTCCGGGAGCGATTTCCTGCTGCAAATCGTTTTCCGTACGGAAAATGGCGCCGGCAGGAGATCGACTGCAGGAGGTCGTTCAGCGGGGGTTACCTGGGGGTCCAGCGGCGGTCCGGAACGACCTCCTGCAGTCGAATCGTGTTGGTCTATGGCCGCCGCCATTTTGCGCAGCCATTTTGCAAAATGGCGGCGCAGAATGGCGCCGGCTGAAGACAACACGATTCAATTGCAGGAGACCGTTCCGGACTGCCGCTGGACCCCCAGGTAATTTAAGGCATTTGGGGGGGTTCGGGAGGGTGGGGGATTTAATTTAAAGGGTCGGGGGTGGGTTTTAGGGTGTTTTAGTGTGCCGGTTTTCCTGCCCTCCCCCTTCCCCCGATTTAGCTACGGACCGCCGCTGGACCCCCAGGTAATTTAAGGCATTTGGGGGGGGGGGTTCGGGAGGGTGGGGGATTTAATTTAAAGGGTCGGGGTGGGTTTTAGGGGGTTTTAGTGTGCCGGTTCACGATTTTAACGATTTTCACGATACTCTAAACACCCAAACGGCGACGATACGATTCCCTCCCCCTCCCAGCCGAAATCGATCGTTAAGACGATCGAGGACACGATTCACATCTCTAGTCATCTGCCATTGGCCCAAGGATCCACCTATCTACATTCCTCTACAGCAGAGTGCTCTCTCCAAGCACTCCGCTGGTAACAGATTTCTACTAGAGATGTGAATCGTGTCCTCGATCGTCTTAACGATCGATTTCGGCTGGGAGGTGGAGGGAATCGTATTGTTGCCATTTGGGTGTGTAAAGTATCGTGAAAATCGTTAAAATCGTGAGCCGGCACACTAAAACCCCCTAAAACCCACCCCCGACCCTTTAAATTAAATCCCCCACCCTCCCGAACCCCCCCCCCCCCAAATGCTTTAAATTACCTGGGGATCCAGCAGCGGTCTGGAACGGCGGCGGTCTTATTTCTTGCTCTACTTAATTTTTTCCCTAATATATTTCATTAGCTTAGCTCCAGCTGAGTTTGCCCAAAGGTGGCTAACTGCACTGTTTGTGTAAGACAGGTTTATCCAACTCCCGTGTCCCGCTTCTCTTAGGGAAATCAAAGCTGCATCTGTGCTTTAAATTACCTGGGGATCCAGCGACGGTCCGGAACGGTGGCGGTCCAGAACAGCCTCCTGCAATTGAATCCTGTTGTCTTCAGCCGGCGCCATTTTCCAAAATGGCGGAGCAAAATGGCGGCGGCCATAGACCAACAGATTCGACTGCAGGAGGTCATTCCGGACCCCCGCTGGACTTTTGGCAAGTCTTGTGGGGGTCAGGAGGCCCCCCCAAGCTGGCCAAAAGTTCCTGGGGGTCCAGCGGGGGTCCGGGAGCGATTTCCTGCCGCGAATCGTTTTCCGTACGGAAAATGGCGCCGGCAGGAGATCGACTGCAGGAGGTCGTTCAGCGGGGGTTCCGGACAGCCGCTGAATGACCTCCTGCAGTCGATCTCCTGCCGGCGCCATTTTCCGTACGGAAAACGATTCGCGGCAGGAAATCGCTCCCGGACCCCCGCTGGACCCCCAGGAACTTTTGGCCAGCTTGGGGGGGCCTCCTGACCCCCACAAGACTTGCCAAAAGTCCAGCGGGGGTCCGGAACGACCTCCTGCAGTCGAATCGTGTTGGTCTATGGCCGCCGCCATTTTGCGCAGCCATTTTGGAAAATGGCGCCGGCTGAAGACAACACGATTCAATTGAGGGGGCCGTTCCGGACCACCGCCGTTCCGGACCGCCGCTGGATCCCCAGGTAATTTAAAGCATTTGGGGGGTGGGTTCGGGAGGGTGGGGGATTTAATTTAAAGGGTTGGGGATGGGTTTTAGGGGGTTTTAGTGTGCCGGTTTTCCTGCCCTCCCCCTTCCCCTGATTTACGATTTTTAGATGATAAATCGGGGGAATTGGTATTGTATCGTGGCCCTAACGATTTTTGACGATTTAAAATATATCGGACGATATTTTAAATCGTCAAAAAACGATTCACATCCCTAATTTCTACTCCTTCTCCATCAGGAGTCTTCAGCAACAGAACAGATTGCTACTCTGTAGTCTAAACCCTAACAGATTGTTTACTACTCCATCTACAGGAGCTGAGCATATCAGATTGCTACCTCCTCCTTCCACAGGAGCAGATTCATTACAGATTGCTAACTCCTCCCTTCTTGAGAAGTAGATCAAAACAGTTTGCTAACTCCTCCTTCCATAGGAGCCATAACCTAACAGATTGCTAACTCCTCCCTTCCTCAGGAGTCGAAGCATAACAGATTGCTAACTCCTCCCTCCCTAGGAGCTACTTCTTAACAGATTGCTAACTCCTCCCTCCGTAGGAGCTAGTTCACAACAATGGGTTCTTCCGGAGGTTGAGAACCCGCCGGGTAGTGCCTTTAACTTGGGGCTTGTAGACCGGGGTGGTCATAGGGTGGGAGGTTGGAGAGCTTTTGCTTCCCAGTACTGTTCCAGGAGACGCTGGTCTATCTGCCCAATCAGGGATATAAGTTCTTCCAAGGATGTAGGGATCTCTTGGGCAGCCAATTCATCTTTAGAACAGAGATAACCCCTCTAGACAGAGTGCCCACAGGCAGTCTTCCTGCCATCCCAACTCGGTTGCCAGGGTCCGGAACACCACAGTATATTCAGAGAGTGAGTGTGATCCCTGGTGGAGATGTAGGAGATGGTGACTGGCGACCGCCTGTCAGACTAGGTCCTCAAGGGTGTGTCAGAATGCTGAGATAAATTGTGGAAGCTGCTGTAATATGGAGTCGGAGTGTTCCCAAAGTGGGGAGGCACCTGCCAGGGCCTTCCCCTCCACACGAGAGAGAATGAACGTGATCTTCATCATTTCATTTGGAAAGAGAGTAGGTTGCAGTGAGAACTGCATGTAGCATTGATTGATAAAACCTCAGCAAAGACGAGAATCCCCATTGAAATGGGGAGGAGCTGGGAGGGCCAGCAATGCCTGCAAGGGTGATGAGACAGCGGGCGGGCTGTGGGCAAGAGCCCCTGGGTTGGCCATAGCAGATTACTCGAGTTGAGAACGCAGTCTTAACACTGAGGTGGCCAATGCTTCAATGAATTGTTGCTGCTCCTGGACACGCGTAACCAGACCAGGAATGACCCGTAAGGCGGGGGACTCTGCCGAGTCCATGGCCTTGGCAACCTGTTGTGCTGGAGGTGGACCCTTGGACTGGTGCAGGATTGGTACGGCCCTCTGGTCAGACCCAGAGAGAGCGTGCCACCAGGAGGCGGAGCACACAAGGAGACAGAGGCTAGCTGGAGCTGCGCCAATAGCAATCTGGGGTTTCTGCAGGTTGAGTCCTTGGGTACCCAGACTGCCTGGACTTAGGTGGGCCTCCGAGGGTCTCCCAGAGAGATCACGGAGAGGTGTGCCCACCACGCAAAGGTGCACGGCTGGTGAAGAAAGGATGGGCTAGACCAGGACCAGGATCACCGGAGAGCTCAGGAAGGAGACAGGAAGTGAAGGTCCTTCGGGCATGATAGGCAGCGCCTACTGGTCTAGTCAGATGTAGGCCGTGGGCACTGTCCGAGCAGGCTGGTCTGGTGGTCACAGGAGTGAAGAGAGTATCCGATTGTAGCGCAAGGGTCAAAGTCAGGGTATCCATCCGAGGGTGGTCAGCCAAAGCAAGGGTCAGTTCCAAGATCAGTCCGTAAGTAGTCAAGATGAGCAAAGGTCAGTTCCAAGTGGTGGTCAAGCGTGGTCAGAAGGCAGGCAGTGGTCGGTTCCAGGCAGCAGTCAAACATGGTCAGAAGGCAGGCGGTAGTCAGTTCTAGGCAGCAGTCAAACGTAGTCAGGCAAGCAGAGGTCAATACCGAGAATCAGTCCGAGAAGGTACGACAAGAGGAGGAACTTAGAGCAGGAATCAGGCGAGACACTGGAACACAGAGAGGACCACAGGAACACAGGAACGCAGGAGCACTGGAATAAGACAGGAAAGCAGAACACTGGAACAAGATTGGATCAAGGAAGAAGAAGAGCACAGGAACGAGGAACAGCAAACTAGCTACACTGAAGGTGTTGACTCGATTGCCAAGGCGAGGTTCTGGGGACAGAGCCTCGCCTTACGTAGGAGCCTTATGTGACATCATCGGGCAATGTCCGAGATGAACTTCCCACCCTGGGCCCTTTAAATGTTCTTGCGTCGGCCACGCACGCACCTAGGGACGGGGCCGAGGAAGTCAAAGATGTGGAGCCCTACGGGAGCTCCGCTGAGAGGCCTGTGGCTTGGAGGAAACCAGAGAGGCCGGAGGTGAGCGTAGGGGACGTCAGGAGCTGGCAGCCGTGGCAAAGGAGTAGGAGCCAGAGCTGGTGGAGGGAAGGGCGAAGTGAGCAGGCCTGGTCATGGCACCAGCGCGGCCTGGACGCACAACACAACATCTCAACATCAGAGGATATCTAATTCATAAATAGATAGAACAACATTCAATACAGAAACTCAGTTTCTAAAAGAATAAATTTTGAATGAAGCTGCATAGGTCTAAAAGACACTTCAAAAAGCAGAATACTCGTAATAATATAAATTATGTAGGTGAAGTAGAACCACTCAATTTATGTTGACCTTGGGGTTAAATTTTCTACAAAGAAATTGCATAGTTCAAGTGGAATAAGCACTGCAGAAAACAGAGTAATCGTGATACTACTGGTCATGTAATTAGTTAAAGTGAATCCACTCAATTTCTTTTTTCATGCTATTGATCATGTGATTAGCTAAAGAAGATCCATTCAATTTATTGTTGAGACCCTGGGGATACATATTCTGAAGGGTAAAAATCCACCTCTCTTCACATCTAATTACCATTTCAGAGAAGTAACCACCACGGGAAGGAGGAGTTAGTACATCGATCACAAAAAATTTCATATCATCCACAGTATGTGATGCCGTGTCCCAATGTGAAACTAAAGGGGCTGATTCCCGACGATTATAGATACTAGACGTCCCCCTAGTTTATGGATACTAGACCCCCCCTAGTTTACTGTAAACCGGTACGATAAGACCTGGTCTTGAGCATCGGTATATTAAAAGAATTTAAATAAATAAATAAAATAATAGACCAATGTTCAATAATTCTAGTTTTAACAGGATGTAAAGTGTTGCCAACAAAAATTTAGTTAAAGCTGAGACTGAGCAGCAGCGCTCACAGTGGGACAGTCCTTAAGAACACACTGCAGAATTTTACCGCCCCTGGCGAAGCCCACGAAAATTGTGTCAGGTCGGGCCGGTGTTGCTATATGCTGTCCGACCAATGCAATGCAATGATAAGTGTCTCATCTTTTTAAAAATTTCCTCAAAAAAAGCAAAAAATGGAAATAATGAATGTGGTCACCAATGATTAAAAGAAGGTTATCCAGTCTCAGAGCAACACAATAGACTGGCAAGTAGCATCCAAAATGTTACACCTGTTTGTGAGCATTCTTTTTAAAATATAAAGAAGCTCATTTGATATATGAGGTGTCCACATTCGCCTAATAGATTACCCGGCATGAAATGATTTTCAGCTTGTCATTATGATGTTTATTTAATAATTGTTCATTGATACATCATATATATACAGTTTCTGAGTACAAATAGTGTTAAACATAAATTTTGTGACATGGACAAAGGATAATATAAATGACTCGTGTTGAGGAGCATGTAGTAGAAAACTTTAAAGGAAACAATCTATTAGTATCAGGATGTCGAAAAAGTTAGATTGCAAGAGAATGCATGCAAACAGAGTAGTTCCCACACGAGGAATGTCTTGGTGTCATGGATTCTGGTCAATGTGGCATCCATAATTCCGAGTGACTCAATATATCTCTTAAGTTTCTGCCACGATGGTATGTAAATCTCAGTGGGACATTAAAAACTTTGGGGTAGATTTTAAAAGGTGCACGCTGGCGTACATGTGCATGCGCTACCCGGCACACGCACATGTACACCCAATTTTATAACATGTACGCGGCAGGCATGCGCATGTTATAAAATCAGGACCTTCCCACTTCTTCCCCTAACCTTTCCCCCCCAGGCCTACTCTAACCCCCCCGACCTTTGTCTTACCTTTTGCGCCTGCCTCCGGGCAGGCGCAAGTTGCGTGCACCAGCAGCCTGCCGGCATACGATCCTTTGACACAGCGGCAATGGCCACTGTGTGGGAGTCCTCTGGCCCCGCTCCGCCCATGCCCTGCCCCCCAGACCACCCCTTTTTGCAAGCCCCGGGACTTACACGCATCCCGGGGCTTTACACGCATCGCCGGGTCTTTTTAAAATAGGCCGGCGCGCGTAACCCCTCCCCCCCCCCCACATGCATAAATCCTCTGGATTTACATGTGTAGGGCTTTTAAAATCTGGCCCTTTGTGCAAAGAAAGTAATGACCAATGACGTCGGATGATAGTGCTAATATCCCTGACTCATGCCGAGTTTCCTGTCAGGTCCTTCCTTGCTATAATTTGAATTGGTAGTGACACTGACGTTCTCGGTCAGGTCAATCCCTGCTATATTTTACTCACAATTTGGCTACTCAATTTACCATTTTGAGTTATCTGATTGGTTCTCCTGTTTGGTGCCCTTTTTTCAGCATTCTTTAAATATCTGTTAGATGTGGAAACATGTTTGCACTCCATTTCCTTCAATGCAGTTTAAGAGGTATATCACAGATTTATTAAGTTGTATTTTTCCCATATTGTGTGGTTCTTATTTTTAAATAATTGTTCTTTTTGTTTCCTAGGGGTAGATCTTTAAAAGATACGCGATCGTGTACTTTTGTTCGCGCACCAGGCGCGAACAAAAGTACGCTGGATTTTATAAGATACGCGCGTAGCCGCGCATAATCTCTAAAATCCGGTGTCGACGCGCGCAAGGGGGTGCACATTTGTGCAACCTGTGCGCGCCGAGCCCAGCGCGCGCTGCCTGTTCCCTCTGAGGCCGCTCCGATTTCGGAGCGGCCTCAGAGGGAACTTTCCTTCGCCCTCCCCCCACCTTCCCCTCCCTTCCCCTACCTAACCCACCCCCCCAGCTCTATCTAAACCCCCCCTACCTTTGTCAGCAAAGTTACGCCTGCTGAAAGCAGGCGTAACTTTGCATGCGCCGGCCGGCAGCCCCGCTCCGTCCTCCGGTCCCGGGGGCTGGTCCAGAGGCCTCGACCACGCCCCTGGGCCGGCGCCACGCCCCCGGGCCCACCCTCGAAACACTGCGGCATGCCCCCGAAACGCCGGGTCGTTTTGGGAACGCCCCCGGACTCGCTCCCTCCCGCCCCTTTTCGAAAGCCCCGGGACTTACGTGCTTCCCGGGGCTTTATGCACGCTGGCGGCCTATGCAAAATAGGTGCGCCGGCGCACGAGGGCCCTGCGCGCGTAAATCTGGAAGGATTTATGCGCGCAGGCCTTTTAAAATCTGCCCCCTAGTGTTTAATACTAATGGTGCCATCCCCCCAATGCAGTCTATGGGCGAATCACGGGGTCCATGTCGGGGGACTTTGGCGAGAATCTGTTAACTTGGATTATTTCTACATAAGGAGTTGCTTACATAATAAACTGAATTGAGTGATATTTAAAATGTATAAGAACCCTCATTTTCTCCATACTCTACCTGCTTTTGTGATATTACATTGAGTGTGGATATCTACTCCAATCATTATTTTTATAATTAAAAAATGGAAAGCAGTGGCAAATGAAAGTAGGCAAGAGCTTATTCAATGGCAAGTTAGATGTAAAACAGTAGTAAGACAAGCCCAGAAAAAATTTGTGAAGATGCTAGCCAAGGAGGACATTTGAAGCAAAACGCCTGTGAGGGAATCAACTGGGCTACTAGATAACCAAGGGGCAAAAGGGTTGCTCTGGTAGGACAAGGAAATAGTGGAAAAATTGAATGAATTATTTTCCTCAGTCTTTAATGAGAATGTTGGGAAAATACCCATACCTGAAACATTCTTTAATGTTGGAAATTCTGAGCAATTAACACAAATATCTGTGATAATGGAGGATGTAATTGATCAGATTGACAAAATAAAAACTAACAAATCATTCAGACAAGATAGCATCCACCTGAGAGTTCTAAGAGAACTAAAACATGAAATTGCAAACCTGTTACAAGAAACATAGCGTATGCTAATTAGCATGAAATACGTATATCTTGTATGAGGTCTGCTATATATAAGACTACATTGTGTATTTACACCATTATTGAGCTTAGAATTTGGGTCCTTGGCTGATATTAATTTCTGTATTACTGGGCAGCCATTCCCCCCTTTTAATTGGGTGCTTTAGGACTGGTGTGATCATAATTGACAAGAAACATAGAAACATAGAAATGATGGCAGAAAAAGACCAGTCGGCCCATCCAGTCTGCCCAGCAAGCTCCCACACTTATTTTCCCATACTTATCTGTTTCATCAACCACAAAGTTCAGGGCCCTTGTTGGTAACTGTTTGATTCAAATTTACTGCCTTCCCCTGCCATTGATGCAGAGAGTACTATTGGAGTTGCATCAAAGGTGAGCATAAGGCTTAATGGTTAAGGGTAGTAACCGCCGCATCAAGCAAGTTACCCTGATGCTTGTTTACCCAGACTGCACAGATCAATGCCTTATTGGATGTTGTCTGAATGTAAATCCTGTTTTCCACATTTCCCCCTGCCATTGAAGCAGAGAGCATGCTGTGTATATGCATTCAAAGTGATGTATCAGGCTTAATTGGTTTAGGGTAGTAACTGCCGCAATAAGCAACCTACCCCCACGCTTATTTGTTTACCCAGATTGTGAAGTTCAGTCATTATTGGTTGTTGTCTGAATGCAAATCCACTTTTCTACATTTCCCCCTGCCGTGGAAGCAGATAGCAACTAGTTACTAGTAATATTTAACCTATCATTTAAAACTGCTGCAATACCTGAAGACTGCAAGGTGGCCAATGTGACACCACTTTTTAAAAAGGGCTCCAGGAGCAATTCTGGAAATTATAGACTGGTGAACCTAATGTCAATGCTGGACAAAATTATAGAAGCCATTCTTAAAAACAAATATAGATAGACATGGCTTAATGGGGAAGAGTCAAAATGGTTTTAGTAAAAGGAAGTCTTGCCTTACCAAATTTTTAAAAATTTTTGCAGGTGTAAAACATGTAGATAAAGATGGATTTTGATTTTGATAAGGTATTTCAGAAAATCTCTTATGAGACACTCCTCAGGAAATTACCAAGTTATAGGATAAGAGGCAATGACCTATTGTGGTTTGGTATGGTCAGTTTTCCAAATAGAGAATGGTCATTAGTGGAGTACCAAAGGTATTGGTAATGGGAGCTGTACTGTTTAGCATATTCATAAATTATCTGGAAAAGGGGAATGACATATGAGGTGATAATATTTTCAGATGACATAAAATTATTCATAGTTGTTAAGAACATAAGAACATAAGAAAATGCCATACTGGGTCAGACCAAGGGTCCATCAAGCCCAGCATCCTGTTTCCAACAGTGGCCAATCCAGGCCATAAGAACCTGGCAAGTACCCAAAAACTAAGTCTATTCCATGTAACCATTGCTAATGGCAGTGGCTATTCTCTAAGTGAACTTAATAGCAGGTAATGGACTTCTCCTCCAAGAACTTATCCAATCCTTTTTTAAACACAGCTATACTAACTGCACGAACCACATTCTCTGGCAACAAATTCCAGAGTTTAATTGTGCGTTGAGTAAAAAAGAACTTTCTCCGATTAGTTTTAAATGTGTCCCATGCTAACTTCATGGAGTGTCCCCTAGTCCTTCTACTATCCGAAAGAGTAAATAACCGATTCACATCTACCCGTTCTAGACCTCTCATGATTTTAAACACCTCTATCATATCCCCCCTCAGTCGTCTCTTCTCCAAGCTGAAAAGTCCTAACCTCTTTAGTCTTTCCTCATAGGGGAGTTGTTCCATTCCCCTTGTCATTTTGGTAGCCCTTCTCTGTACCTTCTCCATCGCAATTATATCTTTTTTGAGATGCGGCGACCAGAATTGTACACAGTATTCAAGGTGCGGTCTCACCATGGAGCGATACAGAGGCATTATGACATTTTCCGTTTTATTCATCATTCCTTTTCTAATAATTCCCAACATTCTGTTTGCTTTTTTGACTGCCGCAGCACACTGAACCGACGATTTCAATGTGTTATCCACTATGACACCTAGATCTCTTTCTTGGGTTGTAGCACCTAATATGGAACCCAACATCGTGTAATTATAGCATGGGTTATTTTTCCCTATATGCATCACCTTGCACTTATCCACATTAAATTTCATCTGCCATTTGGATGCCCAATTTTCCAGTCTCACAAGGTCTTCCTGCAATTTATCACAATCTGCTTGTGATTTAACTACTCTGCACAATTTTGTGTCATCTGCAAATTTGATTATCTCACTCGTCGTATTTCTTTCCAGATCATTTATAAATATATTGAACAGTAAGGGTCCCAACACAGAACCCTGAGGTACTCCACTGTCCACTCCCTTCCACTGAGAAAATTGCCCATTTAATCCTACTCTCTGTTTCCTGTCTTTTAGCCAGTTTGCAATCCACGAAAGGACATCGCCACCTATCCCATGACTTTTTACTTTTCCTAGAAGCCTCTCATGAGGAACTTTGTCAAACGCCTTCTGAAAATCCAAGTATACTATATCTACCGGTTCACCTTTATCCACATGTTTATTAACTCCTTCAAAAAAGTGAAGCAGATTTGTGAGGCAAGACTTGCCCTGGGTAAAGCCATGCTGACTTTGTTCCATTAAACCATGTCTTTCTATATGTTCTGTGATTTTGATGTTTATAACACTTTCCACTATTTTTCCTGGCACTGAAGTCAGGCTAACCGGTCTGTAGTTTCCCAGATCGCCCCTGGAGCCCAGTTGTGGATTTCAATGTACTCACCTTGTGAAACTAGGTGAGTACTCACCTTGTACTCACCTTGTACTCACCTTGTGAAACTAGGCGACTGCACAACTGAATGGCAGATGAAATTTAAAGTGGAAAAGTAGAAAATTAGGGATGTGAATTGTTTTTATGATGGATGAAAATATCATACGATATTTTCTCATCCGTCAGGAATCGGGGGTCCCTGAAAGCGATAGGAAAACCCCACAACATTTTTCGTGAGGTTCTCTTATCATTTGGGGGGTGGGGTGGGAAGAAAGGGAACACAAAAACAACCCCCAAACCTACCCTTACTCTTTAAATCTAATTATGAGATACCCCCACCCTCCCGACCCCCCCTAAAAACTTTTCTAAAGTACCTGGTGGTCCAGCGGGGGTCCCGGGAGCGATCTCCCGCTCTTGGGCCATCGGCTGCCACTAATCAAAATGGCACCGATGGCCCTTTGCCCTTACCATGTGACAGGGGCTATCGGTGCCATTGGCCGGCCCCTGTCACATGGTAAGGGCAAAGGGCCATAGGTGCCATTTTGTTTACTGGCAGCCGACGACCTGAGAGCGGGAGATGACTCCCGGGACCTCCCGATGGACCACCAGGTACTTTAGAAAAGTTTTGAGGGGGTTGGAAGGGTGGGGGATAAATAAATAAATAAATAAATAATGAGATTTAAAGGGTCGGGTGGTTTTTTTTTTTTTTTTGGCTCTGGACAGCCGAAAAAAAAAGCGTTCGAAACCGCGAATGAAGATTTCCCACAGTTTTACTATGAACCCGATACCAGAAATGAGTCCAGTACGGATTCACATCTCTATAGAAAATGATGAATATAGGGAAAAATAATTCCAATTACAGGTACACAATGCTTGGTTCGGTATTGTGAGTCACCAGGGAAAGAACACTGGAGGTCTTGTGGGCAATACATTAAAATTCTCAGCTCAGTGTGCAGTGAAAAAAGCAAATAGAATGTTAGGAATGATCAAAAAAAAGATTGGACAATAAAATGGAAAATATCATATTGCCTCTGCATTGAGCCATGGTACAACCACACCTAGGGGTAGATTTTCAAACTATGCGAATAGGCCTACTTTTGCTGGCGCATCAGGCGCCAGCAAAAGTACGCTGGATTTTAGTAGATACGCGCGGAGCCGCGCGTATCCACTAAAATCCTGGATCGGCGCGCGCAAGGCTATCAATTCTGTATAGCTGGCGCGCACCGAGCCGCGCAGCCTACCCCCGTTCCCTCCAAGGCCACTCCGAAATCGGAGCGGCCTCAGAGAGAACTTCCTTTTGCCCTCCCCTCACCTTCCCCTCCCTTCCCCTACCTAACCCACCCCCCCGGCCCTGTCTAAGCCCCCCCCCTTACCTTTGTCGGGGGATTTACGCCTCCCAAAGGGAGGCGTAAATCCCCGCGCGTCAGCGGGCCTCCTGCGCACCGGGACGCGACCTGGGGGCGGGTCCGGAGGGCGCGGCCACGCCCCCGGGCCGCCCCGGGCCGTAACCACGCCTCCGGTCCCGCCCCGAAACGCTCCCGGCACGCCCCCTAAACGCCGCGCGGTTCGGGCCCGCCCCCGACACGCCCCCCTCGGAGAACCCCGGGACTTACGCGAGTCCCGGGGTCTGCGCGCGCCGGTGAGCCTTTGTAAAATAGGCTCACCGGCGCGCAGGGCCCTGCTTGCCTAAATCCGCCCGGATTTGGGCGGATTTAGGCGAGCAGGGCTCTGAAAATCCGCCCCCTAGAGTATTGTGTGCAGTGCTGGATGCCCCATCTCAAATAACACATAGGAGAACTAGAAAAGGTGCAGAGGAGGGTAACAAAAATGACAATGAGAGGCTAGGGCTCTTCAGCCTGGAAGAGACAGCTGAAAGAGGACATGATAGAAGTTTATAAGATCATGAGTGGATGAAATAAGTAAATAAAGGATGGTAATTAATCCTTCAAAAAAATACTGAAACAAGGGGACACTACATGAAACTGACCACCAGAAGATTTAAAACAAATTGTAGAAGGTACATTTTTACTCAGTGCACAATCAAGCTGTGGAATCTGTTGCCAGAGGACATGGTCAAGGAGACTAGCATAGCAGGATTTAAAA
The DNA here is from genome assembly GCF_901001135.1 of Rhinatrema bivittatum. Taxonomy (NCBI): domain Eukaryota; kingdom Metazoa; phylum Chordata; class Amphibia; order Gymnophiona; family Rhinatrematidae; genus Rhinatrema; species Rhinatrema bivittatum. The sequence goes on from NC_042618.1 coordinate 306,639,496, forward strand.
GAGTGTTGGACAAGTTTCAAGAGCAAAACTCCATAAAACTATTAGCCAGGTAGACTAAGTAAAGCTATTGCTATCCCTGGAAATGAGTAATAGAAAAAAGATTATTTTATGGGAACTACCAGGTACTTGCAACTTGAATTGTCCACTGTCAGAGACACAATACTGGGCTAGATGAACTTTGGTCTGACGCAGCATGTCATTTCCTCTATTGTTATAATTTTATGAATATTCATTATGGATAGCCCAAAAACCTGTCTATTAGGGATGTGTAGAGGAAAAATATTAGTTTCACTTCATTCATTCATTTTGTAGGTTACCTACATTTGATTGTTTCATAATATTTATTTATTTATTTATTTATTTTAAATATTTTATAGACCGTTTTTTATACTAAATGTAATCAAAATGGTTTACAATGTAACATACATAAAATCACAAAATTAAATAATGCAAAGTAAAAAGTGAAAGTGAAAAAAATATTTTCATTTATTTGAACCATTTGTTTTCTATTGAAGTCAATGCTAGAAACAATCCTTGGGCCCCATTAATTCCAGTGTTAACAAAAATGGATTAGGACTGGGGTCTAGATTATGTGCCTGGCCTTGAGGCTGAGTCCAGAACCGAGGCCTTGACCTAGCTTTGGGACTCAATCTGAGGTCAAATCCTATAGCTGAAACCTACGCCCGATGCTGGAGCCCACCCGGAGCCGATTCCTATTGCTGAGGCTCAGGTTTAGACCTAGGCCCAAACCCGAGTTATATGTTCAACACTGGGGCCTCAGGCCAAGTTCCATCTTTAAGAGCCAGGCCAAAAGCTAGTTCCAGGCCCAAGCCTGATACTGGGGCTTGGGCATGGGCTTAGGCCAGGCCTAAAGCTTATTTCTAGGCTTGATACTGAGGTTCAGTAAAGACCAGGCCTCATTGCCAAGGCCCAGGCCTATGACTAGGGCTATGCCAAGGCCCAATCCAGAAGTCTAAGTCCATCACTGGGTCCTTTCAACAAGGCCCAACATGAGAGCTAGGCCCAGTCCCTGGCTTTATGTTGGGCTTGGATGAGACTTGGGCTCATAGCCAAGGTCCAGGCCTAGGCATTGAACCATTCCCAAGCCCAATGCAAGAGCCTGGCTGAGGCCAGAGCCTAGGCCTAGGTCCAGGCTTTGCCAATGCGACCTGTCCTCTGTCAGGCCCTAGCATCAGACCTAAGCCTAGGCATAAACCTCAGGCATGGTCTTCGTGACAGTCTGGTCTAAGCCCTGTGGACAGGACTAGGTCAGGCCTGATTCCATCCAAGACCCTTCTTTTTGCTCATAGAGCATACTATCTACCTGAAAACAAAAAATTCACAAATTTTTTATCCCTGCTGTGGCAATAGGTTCAGAGGACAGGTTTTAGGACCACTGTGGCATTATACCTTTTCACTGTGATGTGCAAACAGTTCTCAGTCAAACTCAAGCTGAGTAGATTTCAGCTTGATGTGAGCCCAGTGGAAATGTGAGATTTCCCTCACATCTATTTGGCAAATTCATCAAATTTTCTCCAGAAGCTCTCAATAAAAATTGAAGGAAATCTACATAATCAAAAAATCAAGTGATAAAATCCACTCCAGATTTTTCTGTTAGTTGACTTATTTGATAAGCCTATTTTGAAGAGTTTCTTATTTTCACTAAAGTACATTATTTTTGGGTCTGGCTGTGTTTTTTCCAGTTCCTGAATGGTAGCCCAGTCGAGACCTGCTCTAGTTTAGCTCAGTATCATTTATGATGTAAGAGTATGAGGCTCAGATTCCAAAGAACTTTTCCTCATTAGGCTTCTCCACGCTCAGCCCAGCCATCACAGTGATTTTTCTTTTCCCATTGAGTCTGGTATATATGAGCTTGTAATGCTCCATACTTCTTCAGTGGTGCCTTCTGGCCACAGGCTTTTCCTACATAGCTCCCTGCACCATGCTGCATCTAGTAGCTCTGACTAAGAGGCAGATCACAATCCTTCAGCCTTTATTGGCCCTGCATCTGGGTCTTCCTGTGGTGCTGGCTGATGACATCATCACTGCCTTGAGATATAAGTAATCTCAGTGCACCTAGCTAGTGCCTCTGCTAGGTGCACCTAGCTAGGTCCTTCGTGGTTCTCTCTGCCATGGTGTTGTCATTGCTCCTGATTCTGTCCCCTGTTTCAGCTTATCTTCCTGCCTGCTTGCCTGCTCCAGCCTCCATACCAATCCTTACAATTTACCCATCTTGCTCTGCTCCTGAGTCCTCATATGTTCAGGTTCCTGCTTTGCCTGGTCTTCTTTCATCTGTGGTCTGATTTCTTGCTATTTATTTATTTATTTATTTACTTCTTTTTACTATACCGATGTTCAGGACAAAATGTCTTATCACACCGGTTTACATCAAACAAGGGGAAAAGTGCGAAACATGAGAAAGTTACATATAACAGGGAGATGAATTCAGGATAACTTAGTATTGGGATAACTGAAAGCACAGAAATTAAATCAGAACTTAACTCAAAAAACTTAACTCAAATCGTGAGTGAGGATGGGGCTTAAATGGTAGAGGGGCTAAAGGGGGAGGGGTGTGGCGAAGTGTGGAGGGGCTAAGGGGGGTAGGGGGGTATGGCAAAGGTGGGCGGGGGAGTGAAATTAAGGAAACTAGGCAATGGTGGCGGTAGAAAGGCATATTTAAGCGCAGGAAACATTAGGATGACTTAGAGGGAGGAAGACTAGGGGTGATGGAGGGAGAAGAAGGACGCATCAAGAGTCAGTATTTGCGGCTTTATAGATTAAGGGAAGGCTTGTTTGAATAGCCAGGTCTTGAAGGTGATTGGGCATTGTTCCTGGCGTAGCTCTGTAGGTAATGCGTTCCACTAAGATGGTCCAGCTGTTGAGAATGCACGTTTCCGAATGGAGGGGTGAAGTGTGGCTCTGGTGGGGGGGAGCGTGAAGGGTCCCTTTGTAGACAGTTCTGATCTGTCTCGTGGAGGAGTGTAGGTGGAGCGGAATTTTTAGCTGGAGTGAGGATTGATTGTGGATGGTCTTGTGTATAATGGTGAGGGACTTATGCAGGATTCTGGAGTTGATGGAAAGCCAATGTAAATTCTTGAGGATGGGTGTGATATGGTCTCTTCTATTTGAGTTGGTTAGGATCCTTGTGGCAGCGTTCTGGAGCATCTGCAAAGGTTTAGTGGTGGTAGCAGGGAGGCCGAGGAGTAATGAATTACAGTAGTCGGTTTTTGAGAATAGGATGGCTTGAAGAACCGTGCGGAAATCGTGAAAGTGTAGGAGGGGTCGGAGCCTTTTCAGGATATGTAGCTTATAGAAGCATTCTTTTGTGGTGTTATTGATGAATTTTTTGAAGTTCAGTCGGTTGTCTAATATGGCGCCAAGATCTCTCACTTGGGTCACTAATGGTGTATTGAGGTTGTTGGAAGGGGGGTTATGGTCATTGGGAGAGATGAGGAGGAGTTCAGTTTTGGAAGTTTTGAGGACTAGATTGAGGCTTGAGAGGAGAAGGTTGATGGAATGTAGGCAGCTGTTCCAGAAATTAAGGGTTTTGGAGATGGGTTCTGTAATGGGTATCAATATCTGTACATCGTCGGTGTAAATGAAATGTGTTAATTTTAGATTTGCGAGGAGCTGGAAGAGGGGTAGGAGATATATGTTAAAGAGATTGGGAGAGAGAGAGACGATCCTTGAGGAACTCCGTGAGAAGAGCTGATTGGGAGGGATTCTTTGTTTATCCTAACCTTGTAGTTCCTGTTGCCGAGGAAGGACTTGAACCAGCTGAAGGTGGTGCCCAAGATGCCAATGTCGGCCAGGCGGTTGATGAGGATGGAATGATTCACGGTGTCAAAGGCGGCCAAAATGTCAAGCAAGGCCAGTAGGTAGGATTGTCCTTTGTCTAAGCCCAGTAGGATGCTGTCTGTGAGTGAGATTAGGAGGGAGTCGGTGTTTAGGTATTTATGGAATCCGAACTGTGAAGGGTAGAGAATCTTATGACTGTCTAGATAGTCAGAGAGTTGATTGTTGACCAGTTTCTCCATTAGCTTAGCGATTAAAGGAAGGTTGGCGATGGGACGGAAGTTAGCGGGGTCTGCTGGATCCAGGTTGGATTTCTTTAGTAGTGGTTTGAGTGTAGCAAGTTTCAGGGGGTCTGGTACTGATCCTTGGGAAAGGGAGCAGTTTATTATATCCACCAGAGGTTTGGAAATGGAGTTGGGAATGGTGAGTAGGAGTTGTGTGGGTATGTGGTTGGAGGGGTGAGAGGAGGGTTTCATGTTTTTGAGGATAGATTCGATTTCTATGGATGAAGTGAGTTCGAAGGAATCCAGATTTGCTTTATGGCTGTAGGGGGAGGTGTAGAGGGGAGGAGGCTGGGTATTCGAGAGGGAGAGTGGGGCTAGAAGGTTGGTGATTTTCCTCTCGAAGAACATTGCTAGTTCGTTAGACTTAATTTGAGCTTTGTCGTCTGGGATAGATGGAGGCGAGGATTTAGTAAGTACTGAGACATATGAGAACAAGGCCTTTGCGTCGTGGAGGAAGTTATGGATTTTGCTGGTGTTGAAATCTCTCTTAGTAAGAAGAATGGTGATCCTGTAAGAGTGCATGGAGGCTTTGTAGGCTGACAGTGAAATGGGGGTAGGGTCCTTGCGCCATCTCTGTTCTTTGTGTCTGAGCTCTTGTTTAAGGTTCTTCAGTTCTAGCGAGAACCAAGGTTTTTTGTTTTGTAGGGCAGAGTTGATTTCTTTAGTTGTCATGGGACAAATTTTATTAGCTACTGAGTTAGTGATGTTGAGCCATGAGGTCATGGCAGAGTCTGCCTTAGAAAGTTCAAGGTTTTGTAGGTCCATAGAGAGATGGGAGCAGAGGTCCTCCCTGGAGCAAGGTTTTCTGAAGTGTATGGTCGTTTTGAGGAGGGGGGGGGGTCGGGTTTTTCCTAATCGAGAGCTCGGTGGTGATCATTGAATGGTCAGGCCACGGGATCAGAGTGCAGGAGGGAGGGGAAGTGAGTGTGAGGGTTGCATTTATGAAAATGAGATCCAGGGTGTGTCCAGCTTTGTGGGTGGGCTTATTGATGATTTGCTTGAAACCCATGGCTGTGAAGGAGGAAAGGAGGGCTTCGCAGTTGGGGGTCGGAGGGGATATGTCTGCATGAACCAGCCTATCCCTTTCATGTTGATTCACTTAATCTGCTTTTCATCTCTGCCTGAACTCTGCCAGCCCTTACCTTTTCGTTCCATTTCCACCTGGACATTGGCCGTCATAACTGTAGCCTGCCACTTGTTGAGGCCTAGTCCATGTTTGCACAAACTGGGCTTAAATCTGACAGCATTCCTCGGGTTTTTTCTTCCTGAAATGTGACAGTTTGCTGAGGCCATGGGCTCTGCTGATGTGCCTCTGTCTGAGTTTTTGCAAGGCCTGGCACAGATGGTCCAATGACAGCAGTGGCACCTGGAATATATTACTGGACTCTTGCAAGATCTGACGCTCTGCATGAATGAAACATAGAAACATAGAAACATAGAAATGACGGCAGAAGAAGACCAACCGGTCCATCCAGTCTGCCCAGCAAGCTTCACACATTTGTTCTCATACTTAACTGTTTCTCTTGGCTCTTAGTAACCTTATGTTCTAATTCCCTTTTCACCCCCACCATTAATGTAGAGAGCAGTGCTGGAGCTGCTTCCAAGTGAAATATTAAGTTTGATTAGTTGGGTAAGCGGCAGCATAGCTCTCTGCCATGAAGCAGAGGGCAATGCTGGAAATGTGTGAAGTATCAGTTTTTCTTTCCCCTGTCATTGAAGCAAGGAGTCATGCCGGACATGCACCGAAAGTGAAGAATGCCTTGAAAGTCACATTAACTATCATCAAATATTGAAAAGCCTAATAATTGGTAATACCTATAAGCCCATGAACCCATCCCTGTTTTTTTTTCTTTTTTTCTTTTCTTTTTTTAATTGGGAGATGGATGCCCTTCATCCTTCTACTCTGTGAAGGTGGACACCTACCACCGGCCACTGGCATCCCGCTCCGTTAATGCCTCTGTGGCTACTGCCGCTCCATGCAGTGTTTTACTACCTGCTCTTTATATGCGTCCTCTAGAACTGATGGATCCCATCCCTGGGTTTTTTTATATTTATTTAATTGGGAGATGACAGCCCTCCATCCTTCCGCTCCGTGAAGGTGGACACCTACCACTGGCCACTGGCATCCCGCTCCGTGAATGCCTCTGTGGCTACTGCCGCTCTGTGCAGTATTTTACTACCTGCTCTTTATATGGACACCTACCACTGGCCACTGGCATCCCGCTCCGTGAATGCCTCTGTGGCTACTGCCGCTCCGTGCAGTATTTTACTACCCGCTCTTTATATGTGTCCTCTAGACCTGATGGATCCCATCCCTGTTTTGTTTTTGTTTTTGTTTTTATTTAATTGGGAGATGACAGCCCTACATCCTTCCGCTCCATGAAGGTGGACACCTACCACTGGCCACTGGCATCCCGCTCCGTGAATGCCTCTGTGGCTACTGCCGCTCCGTGCAGTATTTTACAGTATTTTATGCGTCCTCTGGACCTGATGGATCCACAATATTTATCCCATGCCCCTTTGAAGTGCTTCACAGTTTTGGACTTCACCACTTCCTCCGGAAGGGCATTCCAGGCATCCACCACTCTCTCCGTGAAGAAATTCTTCCTGACATTGGTTCTTAGTCTTCCTCCTTGGAGCCTCAGCTCGTGAATCTGTAGAATGATCTACAGATTTCCAGGAGCATGGTGCCGCCTGCCCCTTCATTACCATTGGCTCCAGTACCAGCTGTCAGTGTCTATTCTGCGTCCGCATGAACTGGGCTGCACCAATTTGACAGTGGTCCTAGGGCTTACCTTCCTGAAATGTGACAAAGCCCTTAAGCTGGTCAGAAATATCACTGCTATGTGACAACAGGTACTCCATCATGAAAACACTGGCCATAACTCTACAACGACTCTCAGTCTCTGCATGAAGAGTATACCAGTGGGAGTATACTACCATCCACATGGCCAAAATGAACAGATAGATGATGAAATGCTAATAGAAATTAGGGAAGCTAACATATTTATCAGAATAGTAAAAATGGGAGATTTCAATTACCCAAATATTGACTGCGTAAATGTTATATCAGGAGGTAAAGTTTCTAGATGAAATAAATGCTTCATGGAGCAGCTGGTCCTGGAACCAATGGGAGAGCGAGCCATTTTAGACCTAATTCTTTGTGAAAAAAAACAGGACCTGGTGTGAGAGGTAAAAGTAGTGGCGGGCCAACTTGACAACAGTGATCCTAATGCAATCAAATAATTCAATGTGTCGAGTGCAGGAATAGCTTAGTGGTTATAGCAATGGGCTACAAACCAGGGAAACCAGCTTTCAGATCCCAACTGCCACTCCTTATGACCTTGGGCAAGGCACTTTACCCATCATTGCCTCAAGTACAAACTTAGGGATAGATTCATTAAGGCTTTTCTCCCATTTTGTATCTATGGGAAAAACTCTTAGTGAATCGGGAACTTAGGCCTGGAATTTCTAAGTTCGCAGAACTTAGAAAATCCGGTGGTAACGGGGGGTGGGGGGACGAAGCGGGGGGCGGGCCTGCGAAATCCAGCAGCGATTGCACCACCACGGTGCTATCGCTGCCGGCTTTCACAAACCAATAGCGCCACCGTGAAAGGTAATGCTATTGTCTGCGCTACTGACGGCGATAAGGCTCCTTACCTTTTCGCCATCAGCAATGTCTTTGCGGCGTCCGCCCCAGTGCCACCCCGACTTATCCCCTTCCGGTGTGGACGCCACCCAGAACCCACCCCGATCTAGGTATCACACGCGAAAAGTCTCTTTTCGCGTGCGATACCTTTGGAAAATGACCCCCTTAGATTGTTATCCCACTGGGGATAGGGAACTACCTACAGTACCTGAATGTAATCTGCTTTGAAGTGCCTGAAAAAGTGGAATATAAATAAATTAAATAAACAAAGTCTGGGAACTGAAGCTGGGTCATCAAGGCAGCCCACAGTGCATCTCTATGAAGGCATCTGTATGCAGTCTGCTGGTTAAATCACTTTCTAAATCTCTTACACTCATGATATATTTTGGCCATTAATCATTCAGTAGGCGCTGTTGGCTTTATATATAATTTGGGTGACTCAGAATATGATAGTATCTATTTAAAATGCAGTAGAACCCTCATATAATGACTTGCTATTTTCCATTATACATATGTCACTTTGGGTGTACTAAAGCGTTTTTTCTCATTTTGTAACTATGTGGAAAATTTTTAGAATATAGTTCTTTTACCTTGAAATTAGACCTTGTGTTTATCCAAATATATAGTTCTCACTGTCATTGTGTACAATGATGCAATTTCACGACAGCACAATAACTTTCAATAACTTTCTCTTTTTTAGATTCTTTAGAAAATAATGTTTAAAAAAACTGGTCTAGCATGAGGAAAAGCTCCCCCTTAACCCATACTGAAACAGTCCCATCACCATTACATTGCAAGAAGCTGCCCGGTGACGGTTTCATGATACCAGCTGAGGAAGGGGTGTTTTAGCCATTGCAATAATTAAAGTGACAGAATGCCCCTGCTGCTGTAAAATTAAGTTGATGTATGTGAGACATTTGCTATTGCTTTTATGGAATGGAGTGGAACTGAAAATAAAAAAGGAGTGAAAAATAGCTTTTTTTTCCTCTGTCTTTGTTTTCAGTGCTGTTTTGGCAGATTGTTCTTGTCAGAGCAGACTCTCTGGTGCTCACAGCTGACTAGCCGCCATCAGCATTCCCTCCTGTAATCAAATGACCACTCCAACAGTGGTGGGCTCCATTATTAGATAAATGCTTGCAAAGGAATACCTTTCAATACTGGAAAGAAATAGCACACAAAATAAAGAATGCATAATGGCTATACATTAAATAAATGTTTTATTATCATAAGCAAAGGAATTAGGCTTTTAAAAGTCACAATTGGTAACTGTGAATTTGTGGATCGAGGAGTGAATTTTCAAAGTAGTTCTGCGCATGAACAAAGCAATTTTCAAAAGTCTATTTACGCACATAAAACCTAGTTTTATGTGAATAAATCCTTATGAAAGTTACCTGCTGAGTGCATCACAACACTGCTGTCTCTTCCACTGAAATCATCCAGGATGTCAAATGCCACCTATAAATAGTGCAATTTTCAAAGATGTTTACCGAGGTAAAATGACTGAAAATTAGCCAACTAAAAGACTGCACATTCATCCATAGTGTGATTCCTTTTAGCCAGGCTATCAATAAGTAATCCCAGAAGTGTGTTTAAGTCAGGGGGAGGAAAACAGCCCATGTGCATAGCATTTTCACAACTACATCTGTTATTTTATCCCTCTTGACAGCCCACACAAAAGAGCAGGTACATAGGGTTTCTCTTTCAAAATTAGTGCAAAGTACATGCTCTAAAAGTGCTGGCATACTTTAGCAATATAGCCCCCTTTCTCCTGTGTCCATACCAGAAAGGAGATTCTTTCCCATTGGGGAAGTTAAGTTTCAGGGCCCCACAGGTTTTCACTGAGAAAATAGCAGAAGCCACACAGTAATGTTTGTTCAAAAGAAAATACTTTTCTGAAAATTAACTTCTTCAACAATAATTATCTTCCATGCATCATCTTTCTTATTCACTTTGTCTCCCTGAGGATTTATTTGTTTTAACCTCCTCCAATTAGAAAGCAACAAGATACTTCTGTTGGAATTTCTCAGATCAATGATCTTACCTTTCAAGAACCCAGGGATAGTTTCTGGGAGCCTCTGTAATTCCTGCTCTTTCCAAAATTGGTAGACTGATTGGAAAAACTTCATAATGGATTCCGTCACCATTCCTACAAAACTCTACTACCTGGAGATCCAGGCTGATAAACTGGTTCTCACTGTTATGATCCGGAAGTGGATCCTTGGGCCGACCTTTGTTGGGAAGCGGTCGGGAGGCAGACACGCACAGCCGTAGATGGATCTTCGCCTGGAAACCCGTGACGCCCCCAGAGGAGCTGTGAACGCCCGGGTCGCTAGGACTTAGGTGGCTTCACCCTGGAAGTCCGAGGTCCCCCCAGGAGGAGCCCATAGGGACCCGGACCGCTGGGACTTAGGAGAGGACTGGCGTGGAAGAAAACCCGGACCGGAACTGGAACAGGAGTGAAGGCAGGAGAGAGAGAGACGAACCGTGATCAAGGCAGGCAGCTGGAGTCAGGAGCAAGAAGACAATCCGTGGGCAAGGCAGGCAGCAGGAATCAGAAGCGAGAAGACAATCCGTGGTCAAGGCAGGCAGCAGGAAACAGAAGCGAGAAGACAATCCGGGATCAAGACAGGCAACAGGAATCCGAAACTGGAATGCTGAGACTGACAAGCAGAAACAGGAGCACCTGGAGCAGCAACTAACCCACCGAAGTGAACTCGTTGCAAGGCAAAGCAGGAAGGACAGAAGCCGGTTTAAATTCCCCGCTGGTGCTGACGTCAGACAGGGGGCGGTTCAGCACATCCGGGTGCTGGGCCGTCAAAAGCCCGCCCTTCGCGCGTGCGCGTTCCCCCATGGGGGAGGAGTCATCTGTGGGGCTCGGCAGCGTCTCCCACGCGGAGAGCCCGTCGCCATGCGGCCAGGCCGGCCCTGGATCCCGCGACTCGCGGCCGAACACCGGACCCCGCTGAGGAGGTAAGGGCCCGGGGAGCGCGGCTATAACAGTACCCCCTCTCTTACGCCCCCTCCGCAGAGGCCCTGGCTTTCCGGGATTGTCCTGATGGAATTGAGTGAGGAGGGACTTGTCCAAGATGTTCCGAGCCGGTTCCCAAGAATTCTCCTCGGAGCCGCAACCTTCCCAAGCTAGAAGGTACTCCCAACGACGGGCGTGGAAACGTACATCCAGTACTTCCCGAACTTGATACGTGGGTTCTCCAGTGGAAGAAGAAGATAGCGCATCAGTAGTTGGTCGATGGAACCGTGAGAGCACCACAGGCTTTAGTAGAGAAACATGGAACACGTTATGTATGCGGAGAGAAGAAGGAAGACGAAGTCTGTAGGAGACCAATCCAATACGTTCTGCTATTGGAAAGGGACCGCAGTATCTCGGTGCCAACTTACGAGATCGGTTAGGTAACTGTAGATTTCTGGTACTTAACCATACCTTGGTACCAGGTAAAAGCACTGGCGCTGGTCGTCGGTGGCGATTGGCGCTTCGTTGAGCTCTTTCCGCGGCCATGGAAAGTCTTCGTTGGATTACTTTCCAGAGATGATGGAACTGATGGGCTACTATCAATGCAGCTGGTGAAGGAACGGTAATAGGAACAGGTACTGGAGGTCTTAGATGGCGACCGAATACTATCTGAAAGGGTGTTTGCCCAGTAACTGAGTGTGTATGATTGTTATAGGCGAACTCGGCCCAGGGAAGCAGGGAAACCCAGTTAGTCCCTTTCTCGGAGATGAAACTTCGGAGGAAAGTCTTTAATGATCGATTTGTGCGCTCCGTTTGTCCATTACTCTGAGGATGAAATGCAGTGGACAAATTCAGCTGTACCCCAAATTTCTTGCAGAGGGCACGCCAAAAACGGGTGGTGAATTGCGGTCCTCTGTCAGATACGATGCTTTGCGGAAGACCATGGGCCCGAAAGATGTGCTGCGTGAATAGTAGCGCTAGCTCAGGCGCCGAAGGTAGTTTGGGCAGTGGTACCAGATGAATCATTTTTGAGAAGCGATCCACGGTGACCCATATCACCGAGTTACCCTCAGAAGGTGGTAGGTCCACTACAAAATCTGTGGCGATGTGGGTCCATGGCTCGGTGGGTATGGGTAATGGCTGTAGAAGACCCCAAGGTCGTCCACTGGGAGGTTTTTGTCTTGCACAGACCGGACAAGAATCTACGTACAGGCGCACATCCTGTCGTATCTTGGGCCACCAATAGTAGCGGTTTAGAAGATCGAGTGTCCTTTCTCTTCCGGCGTGACCCCTGGAGAGGGAGTCGTGAGCCCAAGCGAGGACTTTCTTGCGATCTCTGCGAGCGACCACTACCTGCCCTAGAGCAGACACTGTGATACTGGCTACCTGGATCTTGGCAGGGTCGATGATGTGTTGAAGGACATCTTCCTTCTCTTCCCGTACTTCGTAACGAGACAAAGCATCCGCCCGGACGTTCTTTGAAGCTGGACGATATTTCAAGACGAAATCAAACCGGTTAAAGAAAAGCGACCAACGCGCCTGTCTCGGATTAAGCCGTTGGGCTTGATTCAGGAACTCTAAATTTTTGTGATCCGTGTAAATGGTCACTGGATGAAGGGACCCCTCCAGCCACTGTCTCCACTCTTCCAGCGCCAATTTAATCGCTAACAACTCCTTGTCTCCTATTCCATAGTTGCCTTCAGCTGGGGTGAACTTCCTGGAGAAGTAGGAGCAGGGTAGAAGGTGTCCGGAACTAGAGTTCTGAGACAGGACCGCCCCCACGGCTATACTAGAGGCATCCACCTCTACGAAGAAAGGCCGTGTTGGGTCCGGATGTCGTAAACAGGTGTCCTGGAGGAATGCCTCTTTTAAGTCTTCAAAGGCTTTACAAGCCTCTTGAGGCCATACTCGAATGTCTGCACCCTTTCTGGTCAGAGCGGTTAGGGGTGCCACTAATCGGGAATACTGAGGAATGAAGTGTCTGTAGAAGTTTGCAAACCCCAAAAAGCGTTGCAGGGGCTTTAGACCCACCGGACGGGGCCATTTCCGGATGGCGGACACTTTGCTGGGGTCCATACGGAATCCGGTTGCTGAGACGATATACCCTAAAAAGGGCAGCGACTCTTGTTCAAAGAGACACTTCTCAAATTTTGCATATAAATGATGGTCCCGCAAGATCTGGAGCACTTGTCGAACGTGTTGCCGGTGGGAGGACAAGTCTGAAGAGTGAATGAGGACGTCATCCAAATACACAATAACGCATGAGTGCAGTAAGTCCCGAAGAATCTCATTCATTAAGTGTTGAAACACAGCGGGGGCATTACACAACCCGAATGGCATCACTAGGTATTCATAATGCCCGTCCCGGGTATTGAAAGCCGTCTTCCATTCATCCCCAGGACGGATACGGACCAAATTGTAAGCCCCACGGAGATCTAGCTTAGTGAAAACTCGGGCTCCTTGAAGTTTGTCTAATAACTCAGGAATTAAAGGAAGCGGGTAGCGATTCTTCTTAGTAATGGCATTGAGTCCGCGGTAATCTATACACGGCCTCAAGGTACCATCCTTCTTGGCAACAAAAAAGAAACCCGCCCCTGCGGGAGACTTCGAAGGCCGGATGAACCCTTTCGCAAGGTTTTCAGCAATATAGTCCGACATTGCCCGAGTCTCGGGCTGAGACAAGGGATATACTCTTCCACGAGGGGGAGTGGAGCCTGGAAGCAGGTCGATAGCGCAATCGAAGGGTCGATGCTGTGGTAACAGTTCCGCTTTCTCTTTGGAAAACACATCTGCGAAGTCTGCATACGGAGACGGTAATAAGGGTCCGGTATTTGCCAGCAGAAACTATTGCCCCTTCTTAGGTCGAATGCAAGAGTGGAAACATTTGGGACTCCATCGGGTGATCTGAAAATCCTTCCAGCGGATCTCAGGAGAATGTTGCTGAAGCCAGGGTAATCCAAGAACCACCGGATGTACCGATTTTTCCAGAATCAAGAATGAAATCTTCTCGGTGTGAAACAAGCCAGTCTGAAGGATAAGTGGTGTGGTAACAGTGGAAATACGGCCAGACAGGGGTGTACCCTGAATCGAAGTAACCCTTAAGGAGGGTTCTCGAAGCTGTGTGGCGAGTTGAAGCTGTTGTACCAAATCCTTCGTAATAAAGTTCCCTCCAGCCCCGGAGTCGATGAGGGCCTGGGTCTGAAAAGAACCACCGGGATATCTCAAGGTCACTGGTACAGTACATTGAGGAGCTGCATTGAGGCAGCCTAGGGAACACTCCTCTCGAACACCTAGGCGCGGGAGTTTTCCGCCCGTTCCTTACATTGTGCGAGGAAGTGACCTTTACCGCCATGGTACAGGCCCAGCCTCAGATCGCGACGACGCTGCCTCTCCTCGGGCGACAAAGATGACCTCCCAAGTTGCATGGGTTCCTCCGTGGAAGTTTCAGCCGGAGCGTTGGGACCCCGAGACCCCGAGTTCGCTGACCTGGACGGCACAGAAGAGAATGAGGGCAATCGTCGAGGAGGACGCCCCTCCTTAGCTCTTTGTTGAAGCCGCTGGTCAATGCGTCCTGCCAAGTCGATGAGGCCTTTAAGGTCCTCCGGGAGGTCGCAGGCCGCTAACTCGTCCTTGATCCGGGCTGCCAGACCCTCCAGGAACACGCCTCGGAGAGCATCATCTTGCCAGCCTACTTCTAGGGCGAGCGTGCGAAACTCCAGAGCATAATCTGCAAGGGGCCGCGAGCCCTGCCGGAGCTGGAGCAGCTCTGAGGTCGCAGACGTCAGACGTGCAGGTTCATCGAAAGCTGCCTTGAAATCCTCCACAAATCGATTTAAATTACTCAATGCCGGATCATTCTTCTCCCACATGGGAGATGCCCAATTCAATGCCCACCCATCCAGGAGCGAAAAGATATAGGCCACCTTGACGCCATCCGATGGGAACTGATTGGGCAGGAGAGCAAAACGCACGAAACATTGGTTTAAAAAACCGCGGCAAGCCTTGGCATCTCCGGAGTATCGGGACGGAGCCGGAAGCTGCGTAGGCGAATGAAGTGTTACCACTGGAACTGGTGCGGGTGCAGGTACCGGAACCGGAGCCTGAGGTTCGGCGTCCATGCGCGCAGCCAAGCGTTCCACGGTGGCAGCCAGGGAGTCTAACACTTGTTGTTGCTGGACCAGACGCTGAGCCAGACCCGGGATGGCCTGTAGGCCGGCGAGGTCTGCCGGATCCATGGCCTTGCAAACTGTTATGATCCGGAAGTGGATCCTTGGGCCGACCTTTGTTGGGAAGCGGTCAGGAGGCAGACACGCACAGCCGTAGATGGATCTTCGCCTGGAAACCCGTGACGCCCCCAGAGGAGCTGTGAACGCCCGGGTCGCTAGGACTTAGGTAGCTTCACCCTGGAAGTCCGAGGGTCCCCCCAGGAGGAGCCCGTAGGGACCCGGACCGCTGGGACTTAGGAGAGGACTGGCGTGGAAGAAAACCCGGACCGGAACTGGAACAGGAGTGAAGGCAGGAGAGAGAGAGACGAACCGTGATCAAGGCAGGCAGCTGGAGTCAGGAGCGAGAAGACAATCCGTGGTCAAGGCAGGCAGCAGGAAACAGAAGCGAGAAGACAATCCGGGATCAAGACAGGCAACAGGAATCCGAAACTGGAATGCTGAGACTGACAAGCAGAAACAGGAGCACCTGGAGCAGCAACTAACCCACCGAAGTGAACTCGTTGCAAGGCAAAGCAGGAAGGACAGAAGCCGGTTTAAATTCCCCGCTGGTGCTGACGTCAGACAGGAGGCGATTCAGCACATCCGGGTGCTGGGCCGTCAAAAGCCCGCCCTTCGCGCGTGCGTGTTCCCCCCTGGGGGAGGAGTCATCTGTGGGGCTCGGCGGCGTCTCCCATGCGGAGAGCCCGTAACCATGCGGCCAGGCCGGCCCTGGATCCCGCGACTCGTGGCCGAACACCGGACCCCGCTGAGGAGGTAAGGGCCCGGCGAGCGCGGCTATAACACTCACGTTACAGACTGTAGGCAAGTCTTCTCTTATCATCACTGGATTGTATTGGATGCTGAAAATATGATGCACATTAGTCATGCTTTATTTCCATTGGTCCTAACTTTTGGCTGCTGCATTGGGATCCAGATAGCCTCTGGAGATCTGATAGTGTTTCCCTCTATTAACAATGAGCACATTCTCTCTTTGTTCCTTCCTTGGAACTAAGAAGAGGATTGTTTTAACCACTTAAGGGGCACAGGACAAACTTTTGTGTATGGACCCCTTTTTATTTTTTCCATACTGACCACCACCGTCCCTCTCATCTGTAACCCCTGCATATCCTCCTTCCCTCTCTCTGATTAATTTTATTCTGATGACCCAGTGCTGCAGCTTTCCTTCTCTGCACTGGCTGATGGGAGGGCAGCTGCATACCACCTCTTCTTTCTGGCACATGTGGGCTGACACGAGCATGCCTCTGCCTTCTTTTGGACTGCAGGGGCACATTCAAGTGTAGCATTAGCTTTGTTCTTCAGGCCCATATGGGCTGGCAGGAGCTTGGTGTTAATGACCTTATGCTATGGACAGGGCCAGTACAAGGTTATTAGGCACCCTAGGTTAACCTTGAGCCTTCTGTCTTCCCCCCTCAATTGACTTTCAGGCCATAGGTCCCCCCTAGAACAATTCTGTAAAAAAACATAACTGGATTCCATATTTTACATATTGAACTTTGTTTTGTGCATATTCATATAATACAAATATGTTTCAGAAATCATATAATTGCATATACATTTTGTTTTAAGGAATTAATTGGGAGAATGCATATTAATTAAAACAAGGCTGATAGCTGATGGGAGGGGAGATGCTGAGTATTAACTTATTTGCCTGGGATATTTTTAAGGGATTGATGTACCTGATTGGCTGAACATTTTTATTAGGCATGTTTAGAGTAAAAAAAAAAATGTTTTGGTTTGTTTATTCATTTTATAGTTAGCAGTCATTTATTTGTTTTGTTACAAATTTTAAAAAAATGCTTTTGTTCATATTATTTGTTCATTCATTTGCCATTATAGTCAATGAGGAAAGCAATGCAGGCTATACTGGGTTTCCAGATTAGGATTTTCCATTCATTTCTAATGAAACTGGTGGGTAGACATCATTGGAAAGGTAAAGGCATGCCGATGCGCCAACACTATGTCAACGTGGCACAAAAAGTGGCATGAAGAGTTCAATGGAGCAAAATGGTACCAGCAATGGCAGGAGTTCTCCAATGTACTATCTTAGGAGCAAAACAGCAGCAAGAGTGACCAGATTACCCTAAGGCTGTAAAAATGGGGCAAAGAGCACCAACAACAGTGAAATGAAGCCCCTTAAGCTGTATGGGAGGGACAAAGTGGTACCAAGTGTGACATAAATAGCTCAAAGGGAATAAAGCAGCAAAAGAGGCAGAAAACCCCCAATGCAATGATAAAGGGTAAAAGCAAGTGAGTGGCGTGAAGACTCAAAACATCATAAGAGCAACAAAGCTGTCACCCAGAGTATCAAGAACACAAGGCTTCAAATGAGGGACAAAGGGCACCAACTAAATTGGTAGAAAGCCCCAGGTAGGGAGAAGCCAGAGGATTTGGCAAAGGGCACCAACTAAATTGGTAGAAAGCAACAGGTAGGGAGATGCCAGAGGATTTGGAATTGGTCTTCACTAGAGACTAAGATACTACTGACTAGAGGCACCTAATACTATTTAGCCAGGGCCCAATTCTTCTTCTGAATTAATTTTCTATAAATAATACCTCCATTAGCTCAGAAGCAATAATCATGGAGGAGCATGATCCTGGTTCTGGGTGATGCACTTCTGCAGCCCTCACTTTTACTGTGGTAAAATCAAAGGTTAAATACTGGATGAGACCAATAATTTCAAGAACTATAAGGGAATGGAGTTTGATGAAAATGTTCAAGGGGGCATGAAACTTCTGAAGATAACTGGGTGGGTAAGGCCTGTATAAAGCATCAAATGACCAAAGTATGACAAAGAATTGACAACTACCAAGAGGAAAATGAATTTGGAAAACACCAAGACAGCTGGAGCAATG
The DNA here is from genome assembly GCF_901001135.1 of Rhinatrema bivittatum. NCBI lineage: Eukaryota > Metazoa > Chordata > Amphibia > Gymnophiona > Rhinatrematidae > Rhinatrema > Rhinatrema bivittatum. The sequence continues at coordinate 306,657,271 of NC_042618.1, forward strand.
GAAAAAGCACCCTGAGGTACCAAGACTGGCTTGGAGCAGTGGCACTGACAATTTGATTATTAGGAATATAGATATCTGGATGGCTGGTGGGCACAAGGATCACCTGATAATATACCTACTTGGTGAGAAGGTGGCACGACGTAACGCATCTAGATAAGATTTTAGACAGTGCTGGGGAAGAGCCAACATAAGAAAATGTGGGAGGGAGTTTCTGGAAGCCACATTTAGACCCTTAGGTAGAAAGCTGAAATCCAGAACCTCCAGGGTAGCATTCTCTGAAATGCTCCCTGTTCTGCTTGCAGGGAAATCTCAATGCGTGGATGAGACAATGGTGCATTGAAGAGGGATTTATTTTTGTAAGGAAGTATGGAACCTTTTGGGGAAGGAGGAGTCTTTTCCAAAGGGCTGGGCTCCACCTTAACCAGGGTGGAACCAGGCTGCTAGCACTAACCTTTAAAAAGGAGGTAGAGCAGCTTTTAAAATAGAACACAGGGGAAAGCTGACAGTTGCCCAGCAGCACATGGTTCAGAGGGAGGTATCTTTGAAGGATACTAATAAAGCAGAAGAGTTAGGGCATCCCAAAATAGAGGTTCCAATAAAAGCAAAAGTAGTCCATGTGACTTTAAGTAAAGAATCACATGAGATAAAAGATTCCAAATTATCCCTGTCAACTGAAAACCAGGTTGTTAATTCAAACAAAAAAAACACACTTTGAAATGTGGTTGTAAAGGGAAAAATCTGTAACTATGACAATCGGGGCCAGGTTCCACGGGTTGGCGAAGGTTGCTTTTATGGTATGTTTCGCAGGGATATTGTTCTTGGGTTATTAGGGGGAGTGCCTATTGCACTAGTGTTATATTCTCTCTGTTTTAGGAATGGCGGAATATAAGATAATGTCCCTGAATGTCAAGGGACTAAACTCACACCGTAAACGTAAACTGCTCCTCAATGATTTACAGCGTCAAAAGGTCGCTATAGCGATGATCCAGGAATCCCACCTTACAGCCCGGTATTTAGGCTTACTGAAGTCTCCACAATATCCCATTCAATACTGGGCCGCAGCGGGTAAATGCTCTAAGTACGCTGGGGTAGGGATTTTGTTCCGGAAAGATTGTGTATTTGATGAGATCAAGTGTGTCAGAGACAAGGACGGTAGATACCTAGTTTTGGACATCGCCATTGATGGGCGCAAGTTCACCCTAATCACGGTCTACGCTCCTAATCATCATCAGGGGGTATTTTTCCAAAATCTAGGGAAGACTGTCCAACAATACGGGGAGGGACACCTCATTTTAGGGGGAGATTTCAATATTACTTTGAACCCACTACTGGACAACTCTCGGGGGTCAGCTGTAGCCGCTCGTAAAGACAGAAAAGCGCTAAAAGCCCTGATGGCGGACTTAAATGTGGTGGATGTGTGGCGCAATAGGTTTCCTAAATCTAGGAACTATAGCTTTTATTCCCGTGCTCAGGAAACCTATTCCAGAATAGATATGCTAATGGTGGACAAGGGCCTGATCACTAACATTTCGAGGGTGGATATAGAGAGTATTACCTGGTCGGACCATGGTCCGGTTTGGGTGGACCTTTCGCTGCAGTTTCTAGACAGAGGGCAATTATTTTGGAAACTGAATGACTCTCTTTTGGGGGATGATACCTTTGTTTCACATCTAAGAGGCATCATTCAGGATTATCTACATTTTAACGATAATGGGGATGTGGCTCCATCCACACTATGGGATAGTCTGAAAGCTGTCACCCGGGGACACATCATTGCCCGAGCATCATTTGTTAAAAAACAGAAGGATAAAGAAAGGAATTGCTTATTATCTCAGTTGAGGGAGGCGGAACGGGAACACAAAGCACATCCATCTCGAGCGAAATGGCAGGTCCTTAATGATATTAGAGAAAAATTGGCGAATTTAGATTCTGCAGAGATAGCGTTTCACTTAGATATTCTTCGACAGAAGTTTTTCGAAGGTGGGAATATAGCCGGGAAGCTTCTTGCCCGTAAACTGAAAAAGTTTCAAACACAAAATAATATCATCAAAATAAAAGACGACAAGGGGGTGATTTTGACTGGGGCCAGGGATATCAGGCAACGCTTCCTTCAGTTCTATGCCGCTTTATATAGTGCAGATGGTAATATAAACAAGGAGGCTATAGATGAGTATCTACATGGCCTAGTAATCCCCTCGCTGACTGAGTCAAGACGCTCTGGTCTTGATAAGGAAATTTCTTCATTGGAAGTCCGGGATGCTATCAAAAATCTTAAGGTAGGGAAATCCCCGGGGTTAGATGGGTTCACCGCAAAATTTTATAAGACTTTTGTAAATGACATCACGATTCCTCTAACTAGGATGTTTAATTCTCTGCGGGACAGCGGTATAATATCTAAGACGGCTAATACAGCGGGCATTACAATCTTGGCTAAACCGGGACGTGACCCGTCCCTGTGTGGGTCATATCGCCCGATATCCCTTATTAATTTGGATTTAAAAATTCTGGCCAAGATCCTGGCGGACAGATTGAAGGGAGTGGTAACTGATCTCATCTGCCCCGATCAGGCAGGGTTCATCCCGGGGCGGATGGCTTCGGATAATGTGCGGAAGGCAATCGATTTTATTTGGTGGGCTCAAATGGAGAAGGTATCTGCTTTATTATTAACAATCGACACTGAAAAGGCATTCGATTTAGTGCACTGGCCTTATCTATTTCATTTGCTGCAGCGCATGCAATTTGGTCCTTATTTCATTCAATGGATTTCTAAGTTATACACTTCCCCAATGGCATGCTTAAAGGTGAATGGAGGGTATTCAGCTCCATTTCAAGTACAGAGAGGTACACGACAAGGGTGCCCTCTGTCGCCGTTACTTTTTGAACTATTTTTGGAGCCCTTTGCCATTAGCATACGTAACAACCCAAGGATACACGGCATGTGCATCGGAGATCTGTCCGCCAAAATGGCCCTTTTTGCAGACGATATTTTATTTTCTGTAACTGAACCCGATACCACCTTACCGGAGATTGTCCTGGAAATTTCTAAATTTAGCTCTATCTCCGGCTTTAAAATAAATTGGGATAAGTCGGAGATACTGAATTTGTCCGTCCCAACGGACCGAGTGATGGCCCTAAAGTCGGCTTATGCGTTTAAATGGCCTCCCAAAAAGATTAAATATTTGGGAATATACCTTGGCAACCTTGATGATATTTTTCATCTTAACTATACCCCATTATTAACGAAAATCTTTCAAGAACTAGAAGAATGGGATAGATATCACATATCGTGGCTGGGCAGAATTGCTGTACTGAAAATGAATATTCTTCCTCGCCTGCTGTATCTTTTTCAAACTCTCCCTCTCCTGGTACCCCACCGGGATTTGCTAAAATGGCAACGACGGTTTCTGAAATACATATGGAAAGGTAGAAAACCCAGAGTGTCTAAGAAAATCCTGTATCTATCTAAAGGTCAGGGGGGTCTTGGTGTCCCGAATTTGATGTGGTATCATGCGGCTGCCCACCTTCGGGCTATAGTAGATTGGCATAAAAGGCCGGCTGATAAAGTTTGGGTGAAAATGGAACAAGCTATGGTGGGACAGATGCCTCTCTCAGCTCTTATATGGCAGCCACGAACCTCATGGCGGGAACTCCACAAGATTCCCTTACCTACGCAGATCACCCTTGGGAATTGGGACAGATGGAGAAGGAGATTCTTGGGTTCCAGGAGCTACTCCACCCTATCTTATTTATTTCACAATAAATTCTTCTCCCCGGGGATCCCCTCTCAGGCTTTCTCTCTTTGGAAAGAAAGGCAAATATATACCATTTCACAGGTGTGGGGACCACAGGGGATGTATTCTTTTGAGGACTTAAGTGCTACATATGACCTTCCCCCTCAGGAATTGTATCATTATTTACAACTAAAGCATTTCCTGTCGATTAATCCAATTCGTGACAGTCTAATTCAAGGGACCACTTTCTTTGAGGGGTTGTGTAAAGGGGCCAATGTGATATCAAAAATCATATCCAAGTTATATAGGTTTTTAAATGCGGATTTGCCGGATACACCCCATTTTATTAAATCTTGGGAACAGGCCTTGGCCTAACCGGTGACGCGGAGAGCTGGCAAGAAGTGTATAAAAAAATTGGAAAAGGTCTGATAGCTGCCTCATTGATTGAAAATTGCTATAAAATGGTATTCCGCTGGCATTATAGTCCCCAGCAACTACACAGATTCTACCCTGGTACATCTGGGAAATGCTGGAAACAATGCCAACAGGAGGGCTCTTACCTGCATATGTGGTGGACTTGTCCTTATATACAACAGTTATGGCAGCAGATCTTCTTATGGATCTCGGAGATGAGCTCCTCTAACGTATCCTTTTCTGCTAGCCAAGTTTTGCTCAATGTATCAGAGTCGTTAACATCTTTACCCAGGATGAGTATTGACTATTATATTTTTGTGGCTGCCCGCTGTACTATTGCTAAATATTGGGGCTCATCCACTATACCTAAATTGTCTGAGGTGCAAGCCAAGGTCTCTTTAATATATAGACTGAGCGAAATTACAGCATTTAAAAATAAAAGGGTTCATGCCTTCAAAACCGTGTGGGAGCCATATGATAACTGGAGAATACGTGGGGGATTGGGAGTACCTGCGTAATGTTTGTTAAAACTCACCTTACGGTAGGTGATGCAAAGGTTACAGCCTGACATGTGATACTTGCATTTGGCAAGGGAACACCCTGCAGCCTATTGGATACCGATACATTATACCATTTTCTTTTTGTATGCTCATTGTATATCTGAGCAGGGGAAGGGATTTGGGGGGGTCTTGGGGATTATTATTTAAACGTGATGCATTTTTCATTACATATACTAGGCGATTTTCATATATGAAGTTTTGCCTGCTTTCTAAGGGACATAGGATGCTTTTCTCTGACAGTGGTAACTAGTCTGGTTTTCTAATGCATGTATTTTCGGTATCTGCAATAATTGTACCACTCAATTTCTGGTTTTGTTGTACTGTTTTATTGCATCACAATAAAAATATTAAATTAAAAAAAAAACAAACAAACCACACTTTGAAATGTCTATATGCCAATGCCAGAAGTCTAAGAAGTTTCAGATCTATTTCAATTAATTTGTAACCTATCATTAAAATCATCCAATGTACCTGAAGATTGGAAGATGGCCAATGTAACCCATATATTTAAAAAGGGATCCAGGGGTGATCCGGGAAACTATAGATAAACCATGTACTGCCTCTAGGTGAAATTTATGTTCTGTTTCAATGTAAACCGATGTGATCTGTATTTCTTACAGGAACACTGGTATATAAAAATCTAAAAATAAATAAATAAATAAATAGGCCGGTGAGCCTGACTTCAGTGCCAGGAAAAATCGTGGAAACTGTTATAAAGAATAAAATCACAAAACATTTAGATAGACATGATTTGATGCGACACACCCAAGGGAAGTCTTGCCTCACAAATCTCCTATACTTTTTTGAAAGGGTGAATAAACATGTGGACAAAGGTGAACCAATAGATGTGGTATATTTGGATTTTCAGAAGGCATTCGACAAAGTCCTGCATGAGAGGCTTCTAAGAAAACTAAAAAGTCATGGATTCTTAGACTAGAGGATGGACATGAAGAAAAGGTGCATGGGGGTAACTTGCTGGAGCAACGCCGACGGCGTGAGTGCAGTAGATGGCTCCCAGACCCCCACTGGCCCACCAGGGAGTTTTGGCAAGTCTTGGGGAGGTCAGGAGGGTGGGGGTTTTGTTTAAATTCACTCCTTTAGATGGCTGAATAATTTGGTGAAGATTCATTGTATTCATGGGAATCACGATATGTTTAGCTTCCCCACGAATACAACGAATATGGTCCTATACTTTGTGGATTGCCAAATCGTTGCAAACGAATGCACACCCCTAGTGGATAATCTGCTCAGAGCAGCATTAACTACCCTTAACAGAAGTCAGGGGATTACTACCCCTTTTTGACGGTGTCAGGGCAAGAGGAATTGGATTCAGACGACAACCAACACAAGCCCTGACTTTTATGGTATGGGGTACTGATATACAGACATAAGCACAGCACATCAAGCAGCACTGTCTGAATTTTCAAGAAGTTTCATCACTCAGTACTAATGTTACTAGCACTAGCAGTGCTCTTTAAGACATAGAAATCAGAAGTAGCTCAGCTGCTTTAAGGCTCATCCTGAAGCTACACTTTGTCAGTTACAATCATCAATCACAGACTTGACATGTTACAGCCAGATTCCGTAGATGACATCCATGTGCATCTCAATACGTCCATATGTTAGGGATGTGCAGCAGGGACGAATACGTTTGATTCGGTATTCGTATTCGTCAGGACCCAAATCCATTACATCCGTTTTTGGGGGACCCCGATTCGTTCATTAGTTACGTATGATATTCGTTTCCCATTAAAGTTAAAAAATACCCCATCCCAACCCTTTAAATTTAATTAACTACAACACCCCACCCTCCTGACCCCCCCCCCCAAGACTTCCAAAAGTCCCTGGTGGTCCAGCGGGGGTCCTGGAGCATTCTCCTGCACTCGGGCCGTTGGCAATGGATGGCTGGCGCCATCTTGTGCTCATACCATGCGACAGGGGCTGACCAAGCACCGGTAGCCTCTGTGACATAGTAAGGGCAAAGGCTATCGGCGCCATTTTGAATACCGGCAACTGACAGCCCGAGTGCAGGAGATCGCTCCAGGACCCCCGCTGGACCACCAGGGACTTTTGACAAGTCTTGGGGGGGGGGGGAGTCAGGAGGGTGGGGGTTTTTATTTGCTAGTGATACGTTGCATTCGTGGGGGTTCGCTATACATTTCGGAACCCCATGAATGCAACGAATAGGGACCTATACATTGCAGATTACGTATTCATTCAAAACAAATGCACATCCCTACCATATGTACATGGGATGCAAACTGTCGTATGGGCCTGCAAAGACACAGCTGTCAGCACTGCCTTAGCTGTTTCTGACAGCCTTCACTTACAGCCTTTTGGGAAGCACATGGGAAGCACAGGGGAAGCACATGACCATACACAGCTAGGCCTTGATACACCAAGTTAAGCAAACAGTCAACTCTCATGTACAGATGGTGAAGGCCTTGGCCCTTGGCCTTTCATTCTGGTTATGTTAGCTGCTCAGGAAGGCCATACAAGGATGTTGGTCTGACTATCTGAAGGCATAATTGAGAATAGGATGGTGTCATTCCTTCAAATGTTGTAGAAAGTCACCTTTGAAATGCAAAGGTCATTTTATGATGACACAAGCTATCAAAATGGTAATTTTTCACACTGAGTCACGACCTTTCAGGTCTTTTCAGGTATGAGGTTCTTGCTTGCCTGCATAGCTGTCATGACTTGTGGCCAACATAGCAGAGTTTATGTCGAATAGGATGGGAGTCCTTTGATGTTTGAGATATTTTGACTTTGTAGATACTGAGACCAAGACCAAGATGTGCTGATAGACTCTCAATAATAAGCTCTATGCATGAGATGAGCCAACAACAATTCTCTTTCAGAAGCAAGCCACTGTGTAAAATGTATAGGCCAATAGCTTCCAGAGGTATCATGTGGTAGGCATGATATCTTCTGCACTTTCAGTGTCGTTATGTAGAAAGACAAGTAATCATAGGCACCTGAGGCCTGGCTATACATCCTGTCAGGCTGCAGTTATAGACAATATTCAGTGAGGAATAATGACTATGACTACCTCACTAGCAGGTAGGGAAAAGCTTGGCACAGGCATCATTTATGGCTGATGATGAACAGTTCAGGAACAGAAAAACTGAGCCTCAGTAGGTAATCAAAGTTCTATAGGTAGACTGTAAACAACAATGTCCTAACTGATGTGTGTGTCTGGGTGAGTGAAGTGCTGTGTTAGCCTCTGTCTATATCTGTGTCTGGTGGCGATGCTGGGCTCGTTGTAATCTGCTTTACCATAGCAATGCATATACCAGAGCATGCACTATGAGTGTACCCAATTAGCACACAATAGTGTGCTTCCACCTTTTACGATAGATGCTACAGCTATGCTAATGTGTAGGCAGGGAGAAAATGGCCTCACGGCCTGGAGCGACACTTCCCTAGACGCCGCCTCTATTATCATGCTGCGGAGGAATGCTACCGCTGCTGCTGTGTTCTTCCTGATCTGGATGCTGCCGTTGCTAACTCTTCGTGCAGCTTGGAAACGCTGCCACTTCACTGCTCCTGCCCTTGTTGCTGCTCCTGCATCCAACGTCCTCCTAGGCAGACGTGAGCCCCTGTTCATAATTTAAAGGGCCCATGGCAGGAAAAGCTCTGCAGCCCTTTCTGATGATTTCATCCAGCCAACTCTATAAAAGGGCTTCTCTCTAATACAATAGAGATCTAGGTATCTCCTTAAGTAAATAAATAAATAAAATGAATATTTATGTGACGGCTGGTGCGGTCCGACAGGGCTTCAGAGATAGTGGGGGGTTTTTTAGATCAAGTTATCTTTTTGTTTTGAGGCACGGGTCTGGTGGCTGCTAACGATTTTTCTCTTTGCTGCTGCATTTGTTTAAAACAAAAAATGAGTTAACTGGGCCTTGATTGCCTCGGTGCTGGTGGGAAAGGCTGAAGTTGCTGAGGTGTTGGTGAGGCATACTTATACGCCCCCTAGCTGAGTGGGAGGCCTGTGTGGAGCTGGATACTCCGAGGGAGGGTCCCTGTGTGAGGCAGCATGGCACAGTCCTGCAGGTCTTGTTTCTGTCTTGCTGGTTCCCCACTGCCGCTGTAGCCAAAGAAGAGAGGAAGAGTGCGGGAAGATTAGCCGGCTTACAGCCTGAGCCTAACTCCTTGTCCTGCCAACAGCCCAGCAGACTTGCAGACATCAATGACACCGACTTTGCTGCAATTGGGTAGTTGCCCGATATTTTATTCATTGCTGTTGCGAATTAAAAAAAAAAAATGGGAATCAGCATTGGGGTATTAGGGAGTCCCAAAGTTGCGGTTAGGATTGCCAAGCCTGCTACACTGACATCAGCAATGTCATCAGCAAGATAGGTGTTGCTCCAAGAGGGGGGGCATCCAATTTAGTAAAAAATAATAAAAATTAATGGAAATTTGGGTAAAATAGCAGAGGTGGCCAGGAGAGGAGGCTCTGACCACATATAGGACCCTATTTACTGACATCTGGGGTAACTTTTGAAGGGACTGCTGGATCCATGTGAGGGAACTCACTAATTAGGGGATAAAACTCCTTAAAATTTCCTAGAACCCAGGAAATTTTGATTATGTGCGGCAGGAGAGATTCTGAAGACCCCAGTCCAGATGAAATTTGAAGGACAGAATTTAAAAATTTTAAACGAGAATAATAAACATTTATGGACAGCTGTAAAATGACTTAAGACTGAAAACAACATAAATATATAAATTTTATTAGGACAAAATAATATATTTGATATTGAGAAGATTGTTTTTGAAAGTCTATAACAAAACCACAATTAATTAGGGATGTAAATCGTTTTTTTGACGATTTAAAATATCGTCCGATATATTTTAAATCATCAAAAATCGTTAGAGCCGCGATACAATAACAATTCCCCCGATTTATCGTCAAAAAATCGTAAATCGGGGGAAGGGGCAGGGGAAGGGGGAGGGCGGGAAAACCGGCACACTAAAACAACCCTAAAACCTACCCCGACCCTTTAAAATAAATCCCCCACCCTCCCAAACCCCCCAAAATGCCTTAAATTACCTGGGGTCCAGAGGAAGGGTCCCGTTATGATCTTTTACTCTCGGACCTCTGTGCATTGTAGAAATGGCGCCGGCGCTACCTTTGCCCTGTCATATGACAGGGCAAAGGTAGCGCCGGCGCCATTTTGTTTTTTTGTCCCCCGATGGCAGGAGCATAGGAGATCGCTCCCGGACCCCCGCTGGACCCCCAGGGACTTTTGGCCAGCTTGGGGGGGGGGCCTCCTGACCCCCACAAGACTTGCCAAAAGTCCAGCGGGGGGCCGGGAACGACTTCCTGCACGCGAATCGTTTTTCCGTACAGAAAAACGATTTGCGGTAGGAGATTGCTCCCGGACCCCCGCTGGACCCCCAGGAACATTTGGCCAGCTTGGGGGGGCCTCCTGACCCCCACAAGACTTGCCAAAAGTCCAGCGGGGGTCCGGAACGACCTCCTGCAGTCGAATCGTGTTGCCGTACGGCCGGCGCCATCCGGACCCCTGCTGGACTTTTGGCAAGCCTTGTGGGGGTCAGGAGGCCCCCCCAAGCTGGCCAAAAGTCCCTGGGGGTCCAGCGGGGGTCCGGGAGCGATCTCCTACGCTCCTGCCGTCGGGAGACAAAAAAACAAAATGGCGCCGGCGCTACCTTTGCCCTGTCATATGACAGGTCATATGACAGGTCAAAGGTAGCGCCGGCGCCATTTCTACAATGCATGGAGGTCCGAGAGTAAAAGATCACACCGGGACCCTTCCTCTGGACCCCAGGTAATTTAAGGCATTTTGGGGGGGTTCGGGAGGGTGGGGGATTTATTTTAAAGGGTCGGGGTGGGTTTTAGGGATATTTTAGTGTGCCGGTTTTCGATTTACACGATTTACACGATATTTAAAAAACCCAAACTGCGACGATCCGATTCCCTCCCCCTCCCAGCCGAAATCGATCGTTAAGACGATCGATCACACGATTCACATCTCTACAATTAATAAGTTAAAACCATTGGTATCGTCCATCCACCTCTAATCCCGGTGACTGGTCAAGATATCCCAAAATAAGCAAAGGCTGCTATAGTAACCAGGAAAATTCCAAAACCGTACCCAGGGCTTCCCTAACAATGGGTAAACTGGTCAGCATAATGCCATTAGCTTAGGTCAAAGCACCATTTGGATTTAAAACATCAATTATTATTAAGTAAAAATAAAAGTATGGAAACATTCTAGACATCCTGCAAAGCAACTCAGAGTAGGGAAAATGTAGATCAACCCTTGCTAAGGTAAGACTGCTCAGCATTAATAAAAAATAAATAAATAAATAACACCTAAGGACATCACAGGGCAAGAATTTGAAGAACACAGCAAAAGCAAGAGACAGTTTAGAATTCAGTGAGATCAGGGGCTGCAGCTGAATAAGGCAGAAGCACTGTCTGAGTGCTCTCTCCAAATGCCCTAGAAAGTAAAAAAAAAAAATCATAATTTAAAGGGAAAGAATAGTAAAATATACCCATAGAAGTGAATGAACAGTGTGTGTGAGTTAGTTTAAGCACTGTATCAAGGTAAGGTGAAAGCCTTTGTAGTTAAAAATAATACTAGAGCTGTCATTCAGTGACTAGAGACAGCTTTAGCAAAGTAGAGAGTGACTGAAATGACAAGTTGGAGTGATAACACTTGGTAAAAAACAAAAAACAAAAAAGCAAAATAATACCAGGAACACCCAGCTACATTTTGTCTCTGACATTCTTTGCCACTCTCACAAAAAGAGAGACAGTATATGCCCGTTGTCAGCAATACCTATAAGAGATTGCTGGAATAGAAAATATAATAATAACCTTGCCAGACTTTTATGCTACAGGAGGTAGTTAAAAATACAAACAGTGCTCATTTGGAAGTGAATGAGAATAGTCAGTTAAAACACAGATTGAAGGCACGCAGGCACCCTGCAGTTTTACTCAAAGATTGAATTAAGAGGTGTGAAAGCTTTCAGGAATATTGATTCTGTTGCAGATCATGAAATATGTGGCAATAAGCTAATTGTGCGGCTTCACCCAAATCTGCATAATCGCAGGAAGATAGGGGCACTGAATATAGTCTACACCTATTTATTTATTTATTTATTTATTTAAAATTTTTATATACCGACGTTCATCCGGGATATCACATCGGTTTACAGTGTAACTGAAACAGGCGCCTGGGATGGCGGTTTACATCGAACAGATATAACGAATTTAACATATGAACAAATGAGGAGGGGGAAAAGAGGAGGGAAATAATTAAACAAAACTTATGAGCAAAATTTACAAATATATATAGAGTATCACTATGTACAAAGTATTCATAAATACAGCAATGCCATGGAAATACGATTGTGTAGAGTTATAAGGGAGGAGGGGGAATGGGGAGGGGGTGGGGGGTATAGGAGGGGAGGAGGGGTGGATGGGGTAAAAGGAGAAGGCGAGCTGAGAAATCAGGAGAAGGTAAGAGAACAGGTAGAATTCTAGACTTGTTAACATCTGCACAAAAAGACCCACCTGAATCCTGATAACTGTAACAATTATCACTCAGTAGCAAATAACTTTTTAATAAGCATGGTAACAGAGAAGCCATATTTCAACAGCTCTGAGATTAGGATAGTTACCAATTATGTTTCAGAGAAGGGCATGGATCAGAAATCACTTTAACTGCTCTAACAGGTATACTGGCAGGGCAGTTCAAAATACAATGATCGTATTACTTGATCCTGCCACAGCATGTGACACCATAGGTCATGCTATTCTTATTGAAATTTTGTGCATCAGAAATATTGCATTAAACTGGTTTATTTCTTTTCTTAATGATAGGGAGCAATTAGTTTCTTTGGTATTGATGGACATTACAATGGGGAATGTGCCAGGGCTCCATGATCTCACCCATTTTCCTTAACATTTACAGTATCTCTGTCCAGTGGGGTTTAACAGGAGAATGTAAATTGCAGATGGCATACAATTGTATTTGTCATTTTGTTTGGATAAGGTGGAGTGGGCATTGGCTAGAAGAAAACTTGAACAATATATTTCCAAGACCAAGACCTGGGTGGGTTCAAATATACTGAAATTAAACTACTCTAAAATATAAGTTCTGGAGGTCAAGCAATCAGATAGGCATGCCAACTGTTGCCTTTCTATGCAAAAGGATTTAGAAATTGCAGTTAAATCTCAGGGTTATGATCTGTTACTTAAAAAGCTCACATCAATCAGGTGTGTTGGGTTAGCTGTATGCAATTAAAACTTATTCATCAGATGAAACCTTTTTTGAAGAAGGATTTGATTAGTGCTATCCATTCACTCATTACCACATTCCTAGGCTACTGTAATGTGGTGTTAATGGGTATTCCAAAAAATACCTCTGTTGTTTCCAACATATTCAGAATGCTACTGCCCAAACTGTGACAAGTTGTTCTCAAGGAGAGTAATTTTCAGACAGCCCACACAAGGAAGTCAGCAAAAATGCACATTAAGTTATGCACATTTTAAAAGCAAACTTATGCACTTATGTCTGCTTTAAAAATTATCCAAAATAGCATGCACAAACTCACCTTCACAAAGTTACATCTACTCTTTGCAGGGCCTAATTTGTTAGGGCTATGTCTGATTTTAAAAAGTGTGCATGTAACTTACAGATATAAATTCAAACTTTGCTTCCAGTAATGCCTCTCTTCTATGTGCATAAATGTATTCCAGGAATTGGGTTTCACAATACTTGTATGTGCACAAAGACAAGTTAATTTTATAACAGCTATTTGCCCACATAAACCTGTGTTTTAAAAACATAAATGGCTTTGCAAATTATAAGGATCCATATAACTAAGTCAGGAAAAACCTGCATTGGCTTTCCATAGAATATAAGGGGATGTTTAAACTTCTGAACCTTATGTATAAAACCTATTGGGGACAGAGACTCTAAAACAAAAGCCACAGCTGTACATTCCTCTGCAATGCTTGAGATACTCACAGGGAATTATTTTATTGAAATCATCAATGAAGGATGTGAGACTAACTGTTATGCATGGAAGGGTCTTTAGTGTAGCTGGTCCTTCACTATGGAAGCCTAGTCCTCTGGCGCTGAGAAATCTGGATTTTTATCTTTCTTTCTGAAAGGGATTAATAGTCTGGTTCTTCACGCAGGCCTTTTCTTTTCTTAAGTATGAAGAGAGTAAGACAGGTTTTGATCTTCTATAAATTTGTTTGCAGAATTTTGCAGTGTTATTTAAGTTTTTATTTTATATGAATGCATTAATTGAGTTTAGATCATCTCTATGAATGGATTGGAACAGGTAATTAGGAAAAGATTATTAACCCTTTCAAATAGTATTAGAACTAGGGATGTGCATTCGTTTAGAACGAATTAGGCAATTTCAACAAAATCGCCTAATTCGTCCTGGTTTGGGGACCCCGAAACCTGAACAAATTTTTCCCGAAATTTCGGGAAAAATTCATTTTCGGGTTAGTGCGCACTAACCCGAAATTCGGGTTCCCCCGAATTTCAAAGACCCGCACTGCGGGAAATACAATATTTCCCACAGTGGGCCAAAAACGAAGCCCAAACCAAAAGGTTTGGGCTTTGCACATCCTTAATTAGAACTAGGGGACACTTCATGAAACTATATTGGATCTGCTGGGTACTTGTGACCCGGGCTGGCAACTAGGCATGATGAACCTTTGGTCTGACCCAGCATGGCATTTCTTATGCTCTTAATCTCAGATCTTTGGCATCTCTAAGTTCTGTTTTACTCTTCAGCATCTCTATGGTCTGCTTAACTGTCCATGACTCTATTAACAACTTAACTTATTAACTTGTCTGTCTTGTTCAATGTGAGGGTAAGTTTCAAACAGCCCATATAGCAGTAAAGTGTGCATATACATTGTACACACAGACTTTACAAAATATTTTCAAAATGAACTTATGTACCTAAGTTCACTTAGGAAATAGGTATTTGACCAAGTGCACACCACATTCACTTGTGTAAAATTACTACTCCACTTTGAAGGATGGAGTAAATTTTCAAAGGGGTTTCGGGTGGGAATATTGTCTTGTACGCATTTACATTTAGTGTGCGTGCCTACAAGCAATCTTAAAAACAAGCAGAGTATGCAGAAACTCATGTGTTTGCATGGGAAAGTAAGCACTACAAAGTGAGCAGGATTGGGGTGTGTCGGGGCAAAGTTTGGATGCTTGTATGAAACTTTGCTATTTCTATAATGAACATAGATGTGTATGTGATCAAGAATGCATGCTCGCTTTTACACCTGCTGCTTAGTGCACAAATTTAAACTTTTATTTTCTTTGAACCTGGTGTTTGGTTGGTGTGTGGGCTTTTTCTGGAAATGGAAAGGGCAGCTTGCTAGAAGTAGAAGCAGAGGGTGTAGGACACTAACTGGGAAATCATTGCCCTTGTCCACAAGTTTATTTGGTGTTTCATTTTAGTTTTGTATGTGGATCTGTCCTGTCTGTCCCAAGGCTTGTTTCATTACAGTGAATGTCACTGCATTTCTTAGAGAGCATGTGTGTGTGTCTGCTGAGTGGGTCTGAGTGGGGCTAACTGGAGGGGTGTGTGTGTGTGTGTGTGTGTGTGTCACTGGGCAAACTAGAGGAGTGGGAAAGATACGCGCGCAACCCCGGAAAACCTCCCCCTGCGCGCGCTGAGCCTATCTTGCATAGGCTCGGCGGTGTGCGCAAGCCCCGGGACGTGCGTAAGTCCCGGGGCTTGAAAAAATGGGCATTCCGGGGGCAGGGCCATGGGCGGGGTGCCGGCTCGGAGCGGCCTCGGAGGAAACGGAGGCAGGCTGCTCGGCTCGGCGCGTGCAGGTTGCACAATTGTGCACCCCCTTGCGCGTGCCGACCCTGGATTTTATAACATGCACACAGCAGCGTGTGCATGTTATAAAATCGGCCGTAGATTTGTTCGCACCGGGTTGCACGAAGAAATCTACGCCTGCGCATAACTTTATAAATCTTCCCCCAATGGGTTTTATGTGCCTATCAGGGCGCTTTTTAAAATAGGGTTGGGGCGCATAAGCCTGACTTACTCACATATCCCTCAAATAATGCAAGTGCCAGTCTTTTAAAATTCACCTTTAAGTGTTTAGCTAGACTGAGCAAGGAAGAAAGAGATACAGAGACACACACAGTAAAAGCAAAAGAGTGTGTGGGGACAAAGTGTCAGTGTTAAAGAACTCAGACAAACTTGAGAAATGCTAAGAAAGAAAGGAACATATACAAAATACATACTTACTGTGATCTGCTGCAAGGAAATGCATTGAAACCCAGTGAAACGGTGTATAAGAATATAATCACACTCTTGTAAAACAAACATCTGCTTTACATTCACATTATTTCAATTGGAACACACTTTACCTCTCAGAGCTGTAGAGATACAGTAAGCACACATACTTATCTGATGAGAGTTCTGTTATAGCCAGATAGGGAAATAAGAATCCTAGGAAGAAAAGAGATAGAGAAAGAGGTTCTTTAATGTTATTTGCTATTGTGAAAATATACTTCCTGTTTTGAATGTTATTTTCAAAAATTCCAAAAATGTGAATTGCTGATTTATACTACTTGCTTGGTGAACAACATTGTTAAATAGTTTTCTTTAATTTAATATTGAATTTATCTGAGCATTCTACTTTAAAACCCTGCCTTCCCTCCCTTCCCCTGGGAGACTCATTGAGTGGGTTTCAGTCCCCTTGGTTCCTTTTGTTTGGAAGACCCAACAGGAAGTAGGGTAATTTTGCTCTCTTATCCCCTGTTTTGTAGTTATAGTGACTCCTGAAGTAACATCTGAAACCTCATACTGCCATACTCTTAGCCACCTTAGCCACTGTAGTGGGAGAGTCACAGCCCAGAAGTAGTGGGGTACATATAGATAGATAGATAAATAGATAGATAACAATAATAGGTCCTACATGGCAGTGTTTTAATGCCTTTATAACAAAGACTTCTCACCTTGACTCGTTTCAGAGTATTTACTTATTTTAAACATTTTTTTTATACACCATCATTTCATATTTAGATCACAATGGTGTGAAGTGTCCTGTGACCAAACCTTCATACTTCAGCCTCTGATATAGTGCCCAGGAACATCCGATCTGCTGGGGTAAAGGTTATCTGGCTGGTGGGCCTCACTGGCATACCGAAGGGAGAAGGGCATGGAGGTCAAAGCCCCTGGGTGCTGGGCTGTGAGGAGTGCCTGCTAGGAGTAGGAACAAGAAAGTAAGCAGAAGAGAGCAGGCTCCAACTACACTCCCTCGTATCTTGAGGCAGGCACAAAGATCAAATTCAATCAATAGCAGCATACAGGCTCTGCTCCCATACTTCCTGGACGCAGCCAGGAGAGTAAGGACTCAGCTAATGTTCTTATGTTCTTAATTGCAGGCAGAAGCTAAAAACAAGAGGAAGACATACTGAGGTCGATTTTCAATGCCACTTAGCCGGATAATAAAAACTTATTTATTTATTTATTTATAGCTTTTTTTTATACCGAAGTTCAGGTAACAGAATTACTTATCACTCCGGTTTACATTATAACAAGTAGAAAACAATGACAACATATGTCATACAATGAACAAGGGAGTGAACAACTTGGATAATATAACATAACATAACTAGGAACAGTAGCAGTATGCACTATTAGAGCGAAACTAGCGCATGGGGAGGGAGGTTTGCTAATGGGGGGGGGAGGGGGAAGGAAGGTTGTTCGTGGAGGGGGGGAGGAAGGAGAAATTTCTTATTGATGAGTAAAAACATGAGCATAGGTTCTGGACGTCAACAGTATGAAAACAGTCTATGGGAACTGTGGAAGACTAACAGGTCTATCCTGTAAAGTGCGGCCGCGTTTACCCTGCTCCTAAGCTGCTTTTTACTCCGTTTCCGGCCGCGTTAGCCCTTCCTGTGATCCCGAATCCCCTTTAACCTACTCCTACCGCGTCCTAAATTCCCCGGGCAACCCCTTCCGCCCGCGGCATGTATATTGGATGCAAACGAGCGAATTAGCTCAATATTGCATGCAAACGAGCGAATTAGCTATTCCCTAGCATCCCATAACCCGCGCCCCGACTATCGCTATCTTTCCCTGCCGTTTTGTCGCGCGTTTAACCTGCAAACTTACCGCCTACCCTGACCCAGGCGGTAGAGGCATGGGTAAGGGTAGGTGGAAAGCTTTCCCCCAGCCCCCGCTCACCTGCCCTCGCCGCGATCATGGGTGCCGGTCTCCGTGGCAGCTCCAGTCCTCTCCCCTGCTCCCGAAGCCAAAAAAAAAAAAAGCGAAAAAAACCTTGCAGCCCCCCTCCGATGTCCAGACTGGGGCTGCCACGGAGACTGCAACGGCAAAGCAAAAAAAACGGCGAAGCAAAAAAAAACCAAAAGCTATTTTGGTTTTTTTTTTGCTTCGCCACTGTGTCCCCCCTCCTCTTGGAGCAGGGCGCGAAAAGCAGCCTTGCTCCGGGAGAAGGAGGGACACAGCGGCGAAGCAAAAAAAAAACCAAAAGCAATTTTTTTTTTTTTTTTTCAAAAGCGACAATTTTGTTTTTTTTCCAAAAGCGACTTACTTTTGGGATCTGTCAAGATCCCAAAAGTAAGTCGCTTTTGGACGCCTGCAAAACTTACTATTCTGAAGCCATCAGCAGGAAGACATTGCAATCGTAGCTCCTCCCGACGAAGATGGCCGCCTGCACGGGGAAAGCGCGTGCAATTGGCCGCTGAAGACGTGACGTCACGACGTTTGGCGTCACGTGATGTGACGCCACGTCTTGAGCGGCCAATTGTAGCTTCCCCCCGTGCAGGTGGCCATCTTTGTCTTCCTCGGGAGGAGAATCGATCGCAATGTCTTCCTGCTGATGACTTCAGAATAGTAAGTTTTGCAGGCGTCCAAAAGCGACTTACTTTTGGGATCTTGACAGATCCCAAAAGTAAGTCGCTTTTGGAAAAAAACCAAAATTGTCGCTTTTGGAAAAAAAAAACCCAAAATTGCTTTTGGTTTTTTTTTTCTTTGCCGTTGCAGTCTCCGTGGCAGCCCCAGTCCGGACATCGGAGGGGGGCTGCAACGTTTTTTTTCGCTTTTTTTTTTTTTTGGCTTTGGGAGTAGGGGAGAGGACTGGGGCTGCCATGGAGACCGGCACCCATGATCGCGGCCGGGGCTTTTTTCGTTTTATTTTTTTTTGCTTCGCCGATGTCAGTGTCTATTCTACCCTCCTCCCGGAGCAAGGCTGCTTTTCGCGCCCTGCTCCGGGAGGAGGGGAGAACAGACACTGACAGCGGCGAAGCAACTTCCTGGTATCTGTCATTTCAAATGACATTTGAAATGACAGATACCAGCGTGGCGTGAAGCCTTAGGCCCGCGCACCCAGGATACTGTATAGGCGCTCTATCCAGTAAAATGGGTTGCGCGGGCCTAACGCTTCACGGGCACTTCTTAGCCGCGGTTTACATTTGCATGAAATTAGAGTTCAGGATCGAGCGGTAGGTGAGCTGCACTGTGCATGCGGTAACCGCGGGTGCCGTAGGCACTAACGCAGCTCTTCCTACCGCTCGGTACTGGATAGACCCGTAAGTAAGTTAAGGGAATGCTTGACCTATCTATAAGTAAGTAAGTTAAGTAAGTTAAGGGAATGTTAAGTAAGTTAAGTAAGTTAAGGGAATGCTTGACTTATCTAGCTAAGGGCAGAGGGCAGAGGCTAAATATCTGGCTGTATTTAGTGACCGCCACTTATCTGGATAAGTACTTAGCTGGATAAGTATTTATCCATCTAAGTGGTGGGTAGGAGCTACTTATCTGGTTACCATAACCAGGTAAATAATGATATTTAAATGTATCCAGCTATGTTAACCAGATAAATTAGACCTGTTCAATAGCAGATCTAAAGTTAGCTGCATAAGACTTATGTGACTGGGGGAAGGGCATGTTGGCGTCTTTTTGAAAAAATGGCGCCAATTAGAACCAGGAATAGGGGGCTCCCTAGACCCTACTGTGTGATCATTTTCAACATTTTGAGGTTTAGGTTTGTGGGACAGGGGTTTGTGGGATTTGGTGGTGTGGGTGCAACTTGAAACCAGTTTTGGTCATTTTGGTACAATTGGGATGGGAGAGGGGAGGTATTGGTGTGGCCCCTATAACCCCAATGATTTGGTTTGACCATTGAGGTGGGGGTTGGAGGGGGACCATGTCAGTCCTTATTTCTATGAAAAGGGGTGGGGCCATTTTATTTAATGCTCTTTGTTGCCTTGTCAGTGTTGGGGAGAGTGGCGAAATTGGAGCGGCCTCGGAGGGAACTTTCCATTCACCCCCCCCCCCCCGCACCTTCCCCTCCCTTTCCCTACCTAAACCCCCCCCCCCCCCGGCCCTATCTAAACCCCCTCCCTACCTTTATCTTAAAAGTTACTACTGCCTCCGGGCAGTAGCAAATTACGCGCGCCGGCGCGGCAGGCCCCAACACAGGCCGCTGTGTCGGGGCACTCGACCACGCCCTCGAAACGCCCCCGAGCCAGAAACATGCCCCTTGTCATGCCTCGAAAATGCCGCATAACTCTCAACACGCCCCCCCAGGCAAGCCCCAGGACTTACGCGCGTCCCGGGGCTTGCGTGCGCCGCCGAGCCTATGCAAAATAGGCTCGGCGTGCGCAGGGGGGTTTTAAAAGGGTTACGCGTGTACCTTAGGCGCGTAACCCTTTTAAAATCCGGCCCATAAAGTTGTTATACAGTTAAACTATCAATATTAAGTACTGTGTTTCAAACTTAAAATTTGATCAAAGCCTTCAGTTATTGTTTAATTTCAGGTATATTTTTCAAGAAAGACAGTTTTCAGCAAGGTTATTTTCAGGTAATCATTATGTTGTTACTTTATTTTCTTTTCTGTTATTCTGTGTATTCTAATTTTAATGTTAGGAATTACTCCTTTTTGTGTTGTTATATGTTCCAGACCTCCCCTGAAGATCATGTTAAACTTCAAGAAGATTTTTCCAGCAGGTAGCTATTTTAAGTATTTTGTTTTGTTTTTTTCACTGTCAGTGTTTCTAGCTCTTCTTTTTTCATTGCTATGGCCTGGATTTATCAAAATTCACTAAATATCACCTGTGATAGAAAAAGGGATGCGTTTTATGGTAGTAGGCAGTTTATTGCAATTATACCTATGTGAAGAGCTAAGTTACTGCAAATTGTGATAACTTTTTTGCACTTTGAGATAAGTGCCAGAATGTGGTATTTCCTACATGCAACCACTGGGGGGGGGGGAGGGAGAGAGCACCTAGCCATAATGCCCTCACCCTAGATAGGTATTTATATCCCTATGGGAGGCCCACCTAGTAACTCAAGGTGAGGTTTAGGTATTAGTGTAGGGGTTAGGCTACGTTGACACTCAAAGTGAGATGTATGACCAGAGCAGTGCTCTCTAGTGAAGATTTGATGACCCTTGGAGGGAGGACACTCACCCAAAGATGAGATTTGTGCAATGCTCTCTCACCCTAGATAGGTATTTATATCTCTATGGGAGGCCCACCTAGTAACTCGAGGTGAGGTTTAGGTATTAGTGTAGGGGTTAGGGGCCATGTTTACATTCAAAGTGAGACATACGAACAGAACAGTGCTCTCTAGTGAAGATTTGATGACCCTCGGAGTGAGGAAACTCACCCAAAGATGAGATTTGTGCAATGTTCTCTCAAGCTAGGTTGATGACCCTCACTCCGAGGGTCATCAAATCTTCACTAGAGAGCACTGTTCTGTTCATATGTCTCACTTTGGATGTCAAGGTGGCATTATGGCTAGTCTCCTCTCTCTCTCTCTCTCTCTCTCTCTCTCTCTCCTAGATTGGTGTTCTGGGAGCTTCAAACTACTAAAAGGTGTAGCTAAAATCAGAATTAAAGCCATGGTGATAGGGCTTCACAAAACAGTAAACCCTGCCCCTAACTCCTCCTCTTTTTCAGATTTGCATCACTCCATATGATATGGTGCTATTGCATGCATTAAAGGCATTTTTGCATGCATTAACGACACTTTTCACATGTGATAAGCCCTTAACGCATGCAAAAACCTTATAGCATTTTGATAAATGAGGGGGTATGTTTGCAATGAATAATTTCTCTCAGGTGAATCCTTTTAGGAACATTTAGGACTCCCTTAACACAGTGGCAGGAGAATGGAGCTGACTAGTGACTAAAGAGAGCACTGGGTCAGGTTATCTATGGAAGCTGAGAAGCTTTAGAAGCTTGTTAGTGGGGCTGGAAATCACAGCTAGTGAGTGATGTCTGGAACCCTTTATCTTGGACATGCTGTCTCCCTCTCTAATATAGTAAATTTTCTACCTACTATTATCTTTCATCAACAAAAAAAGAAATACTAACTTCCTGCCACTAATATTCTTACATAGCCTATAATTTCTCCTAATGTATGTCTCACCAACTTGTTGAACTTATACACTAACTAATAAAAGCAAAGAATAATTGTATTACACTAACTAAAGAAACAGGGAGGGAACTAACACTTGTGCCTTAAGGCTTGAGTCTGTATGACTGTGTGGTACCAACGGATAAGCAATAAGAAGTATAGTAACAAGAGAATCAGGAATGAAATATGTGATATATTTTAATGAACTATCACTGTCAAGAATACTGTTCTCTCACAAATTGTAACATATCCATGCACTCACTTTAGTTACTTCTCCATTTCTTAATTTGATTTATCTCTTTATGTTCCCTTACTTATATGTAGAGAGAGTTTATTCCTTTGATTTTACTATGCTTTATATTAGCACTGGTACTAATTACTCACTTAGAAACATGGGAAATTTAATATAACTCTAACCATTTCAATATGCCTCAGATTTATTCCAGAATGATATGGCTTTTTGCTCTGGGACTTCCAAAACCCCTCTTATATATGGCCAGATCTGATATAAATAAGCCTTTACAATATTTAAATTGTTACAGGCTTATTTAAGGTTTTCAGATAAAACAGGGGGCACTTATGTCACTTAACTAATTTTGGATACCAGGCTTCCTCTTAAAATAAATGTCTTTAATGCCCTAGCATTCCTTTTCTTTCTCTCAGCTGTCTAATTAAACTGAATAAATACCACACATCAGCTTTTTTTTAAGTTCAATCTGACTATCCTCTCTACCTTTTCTTTTCCAGGCTTCTATATTAAACAATATCACAAACACACAGTCATACCTTAGGCAGTTTTCTAGCTGTTTTTAGGTGGTTTTAGTTCAAAAGTAGGCCTTTATGACAGAGACTAGTGACACAGTTGCTTTCTTGTCACTACTCAGTACAGCTCTCCTTCAGTTCTAAAACTGTCACTGGTATTCTGTCAAAAAAGCCCTGCTTTGCTGATATTACTATAAAGAATAGTTCCTTTCTTACTCAAAAACCCACTTATTACCCAGAAACCCAAAAAAACCCCCCATGGTACAAATAAATATGATGAGAAGAAATTTAGTTGTTCTCAAAATTTCCTTTTAGTGAAATTGTTTAATTGGTACTGTGCTTTAACATATAAAAGTGCTATCACGCTGACCAATTTAACTGTCAGCTTCAGGTGAGCACTTGGTTACCATGGAGTTGCAATGACATTACCTTGGAAATGGCTTAAGAACTCTAACTTTTTTACCTTTATGAACTTGACAGACCAAATTTTTAAGCTACCCCAGTATTGTTAATTAAAAATGAATGGGAAAAATCCAATAAAATAAAACTAAAAAAAGCCCACTTAAACAACTCAAAAACTATACCAAATCAACTCATCACCATCCAAGCATCACCTACAAATGTCCTATATTCTCACAAACCCATAAAAGACATTTCAAGCACCTTCAGAGGCAACTATGCCCATAATTCAAACATGAAATTATTTTGATTCAAACTAATGGTCCAAAATGAATTTTTATTGCCTCCTTAAATCATTATCACCACCAGCAAATCCATTTTTTCTGAAGTGTTTAATCACTTTTTAGATCCTAGGAATCCCTTCAGAAAAGTGGGTAAAATTCCAGCTAAAATAAACACTTTCAAACCCAAATTCCTGCTGTAGTCAAGTCAACAGAGTCCACTAACTTGACTACCACCAGCAAACTCCATAAATTTGGGCATTTTAATCTGTTTTTTAATGTTTTGTTGCCAGTTTCATTGGGGTGCTTCTTGGGTGCTGCCCAGTGACATCACTGCTGATGGCCTTCCCATGCACTGGGGGCTTGCCTAAAGCCCCTGATGCCTCCTTATACTCTCCCTGCTCTACTTTCAAATGCCTGGTGATACTGAACTTTAAAAGTCACTGCTGCAGCCCCAACACTGAGTGCGTGATCAGAAGCAGCAGCAAATAGCTGAAACAGCTATTTGCTCCTGGCCCTCTCAATCACTATCCCTTCTGAAGTTGTCTTTCCTCAACATGGACCACAAGGAGCTTCTCCAAGGCTCTTGCGGTCACTAGCAACCATGCATCTGACAATCACTTCTGTTTTTTCATTATATATTTCAAAGTGCTTGTAATGAAACAATGACACACTTGCAATAGAGCTAGACTTCAAGAAAGATACATTGTTTTAATTTAATACATAGCTGACATCACCGAAGGGCGCCGAGGATAAAAGCGCACTCAAGACCCGGAAGCCGACGTGCCCACCTGCCTCCCGAACCACCAGAGGCTGTTTTAATTGATTTTTCTTCTTCCTTTTGTCTCCCCTTCTCTTTTTTGCTCTCTCCACAGGCCCGACAGTGCTCCTGAGACCTCCTCGGCATCCGGGCCATGCTCCTCCCCCTCGGTGATGCGGCTGATGTCACCGAAGGGCACCGAGGATAAAAGCGCGCCCAAGACCCGGAAGGCGCCATGCGCCGGCGGCGTGCACCGAAGGGGCACAACAAAGGGGCATGCCCCTTTGTAAGCCCCTTTGTATAGCCCCTCATACACCCCATGAGATCAAGAATGGATAAAGACCAACAATCACCTAGCAACAGGATCATACCAACGAACTCATATTCTACATTCACTATCCAAGCATGCACAGGATATGGTAAGTATGCAGATGACACAAAGAGACCACATTACAAAAAGCATCACAGCAAAAAAGTAATTAGTGATTCAACTGCAAATAACCTAATTCCAGTAAAACATACCATCAGTACCAAATTAAAAAGCTTACTAATGATCTCTTTTCTTCTAGTTAATGCTTAATCAGTGACAAAAAAATTTCCTATCATTTATTTATTTATTTAAAAATTTATTTAAAAACTTTTCTATACCGTCGCTAAGTTATGCACCATCGCAACGGTTCACAAATAGGCACAAATAATGTATATATAGGTGGGTATCGTACATTCTAACAAGTGCCAGCTAAAAACTGTTACAATAACATTAATAAAGATACATTTTTGGGTAGTGATGAATTAGTTCTGGGAAGGTTTATTGTGGTACTTTCTTTTGGTCTATTTCTCTACTGTACTATGTATTTATAATATTGTGGTGCCATTTATTCTGGCTGCGTTTTCCTGTATTTTTCGTTCTCTCTCTCCCTCTCTACCCCACTGTTTCTTTTGGAAAGGCTTGCTTAAAGAGCCATGTCTTTAAGGTTTTTTTAAAAGATTTGATGTCACTCTTTAATCTTAGTTCAGTGGGCATTGTGTTCCATAGAAAGGGCCCAGCCAGTGATAAAGCCCTTTCTCTTACTTGGGTTAGTTTTGCTGATTTTACTGTGGGGATTGTTAGTAGTGCCTTGTTAGCCGAACGAAGGTTCCTTTGCGGTACATGGACTCTTAGAGCTGTAGTTAGCCAGTCAGCTTCTTTATCATATATTAGTTTGTGTATTGTGCATAAGACTTTGTACTTGATTCTGTATTCAATTGGTAGCCAATGTAGTTCTGCTAAAGTTTCAGTTATATGGTCCCTTCTTTTTTTTCCTGTTAAAATTCTGGCTGCAGTGTTCTGGAGTATCTGAAGTGGTCACGGACCTGCTATATGACATGAAACCTAATTTCATAGCAATAACAGAATCATGGCTAAAAAAATTAGATGCAGTTTTGAAAAATCAGCTACCAAACAAAAACTATGAGGTCTTCTCGATCCCGGTGAACAAACAAAAGAGGGGGTGGATTAATATTAATTATTGAAAAATTATTTAAAACTAAATTACTCTCGATAACAACCCCAGCAAATTACGAAATTGCCCTATTTGACACCAACCAGTTTCAAATCTGCCTGGTCTACTGCGCACCCAGTCTCCTTGAACTTAACATCTCCCCACTAATAGAATTTTTTCACAACCTATCTTAACCCTTCTAAACCCACCATAATATTAGGTGACTTTAATCTTCACATGGATGTTCACCCCCTATCTAACACCTGCCAAACACTACTTGACATAATGACTGCACTTGGTTTCAAACTTATCACAGATAAACCAACACACAAAGCGGGGCACTCTTTAGATCTTACCTTTATTAACAGTAACTTCCTTGAAAACATTAAAACCGAATACACTCAAATCCCTTGGTCAGACCACTTTCTTATTAACTCACAAATCAAATACACAGGACCAATAAAGAAACAAAACATGGAACCAGATGATTTCACATACTGCCCCCCTTTCAACACTGAAATTCTTAAAGACAAATTAAATGAAGAATTAATACAGATAAATTACACAAATAGCCACAACGCAACAACAGATTGGATAAACAGAACCAACACTTTAGCTAATGAATTAAACCCTCTAAAAATAGCCCACATTAAATAACCAAAACTAAATAATCCATGATATTGTGAACGAATTAAAGAAGTAAAATGAATCCTTAGAAAGAAAGAAAAAGAATGGAAAAATAACAAAAAGGATAATCTAACAAAGTACAGGAAACAACTCGCCTACTACAAAAAAACAATTTTAGACACCAAAAAAAAATACTACAGTTCAAAAATAGAAAAATTTGCAAATAACACCAGAACACTATTTAACATAGTGAAAACCCTAACTAATGACAATACAATCAACCAACCCTACAAAAGAACCAATGCAATTATGTAGCTCAATTCTTTAAAGATAAAATTGAGAACCTTAGAAAAAAAAATCCCGAACACTACAAAACAAGAGATTAAGATGCCAACTAGGGACATCAGTAAATGGTCAGAATTTGAGGAGATATCATGCAATGAAGTCGAGAAAATGATAAATCAAATGAACCCTGCTATCATGTAATTGACACCATACCCATTACAGAATTTAAAAAACTAGCCAACACTGTAGCACCAACATTAACCAACATCATCAACCTCTCACTAAATGAAGGAGTAATGCCAGATACCTTGAAAGGAGCTATAATCAAACCAATCAGTAAGAAAAAGAACTTTGATCCCCTAAACCTGAACAACTAGAGACCAGTCTCCAACTTACCTCTAATAGCCAAACTTATTGAAAAAACAGTACAAAAACAACTGTCAAACCACCTTGAAAGTAACACCATATTATACCCAGCTCAACATGGATTTCGCAAACATTACAGACTTTTCTATTAGCTCTATCAGATACTATCTTAAGAGGCTTTGACACAGGAACACACTACATTCTGGTTCTATTAGACCTCTCCGCAGCTTTTGACACTGTAAATCATAAAATTCTAATCAATAGACTGAAAGAAATAGGACTCACTAATAAAACAATAAACTGGTTTGAGTCATATTTAAACAATAGATATTTCCAAGAACAAATCAAAAATAAACTTTCAGACAAAATTAAACTACTAACAGGTGTCCCACAGGGATCAGCCCTGTCTGCAACACTCTTTAATATTTACCTACTGCCAATCTGTCACTTACTAGCAGGACTGGGAATCACACATTACATATATGCAGACAATATACAACTCCATTGAAGAAACAATGAAACTAGCCAATATGTATCTTGAAATAATCAAACAGCTCCTAAACCAGATGGAACTAGTAATTAATATTGACAGAACTGAATTCCTACATCTTGAATGAAAAAACATACACCCTACACAAACTACAATCACAATAAAAAATAATCAAGTCATGGAATTAGCAATAAAAGTACGGAATCTAGGGGTAATAATGGACCCTGAGTTAAATATGAAACAGCACATCTCACAGAAATTAAAAGAAGGATACGGTAAACTAATGACCCTGAGAAGACTGAAATCCCTGCTAACATTAAACAATTTTCGCACAGTTCTTCAGGCAATGATATTCGCAAGCACAGACTACTGTAACTCACTGCTACAAGGGCTACCACAATCTACGCTAAGGCCACTGCAAATACTACAAAATTCCGCTGCTAGAATTTTGACTGGCAAAAAAAGAAGTGACCACATTACAGGAACACTTGCTGAATTACACTGGCTCCCAATTGAACAAAGAATACAATATAAGGCCCTATGTATAATTCATAAGCTAATCCGTGATGAAAAAGCCGACTGGCTTAACACAGCACTGCACGTACATGTCCCGCATAGAAACCTAAGATCTGCTAATAAGGCTCTACTAACTGTCCCCTCTGTTAAATCAGCATGACTCACTCAAGTAAGGGAAAGAGCCCTGTCACTGGCTGGTCCTGTGCTATGGAACGCCATGCCTCTCGAATTAAGGCTGCAGAGAAATTTGAAAATATTTAAATTTAATCTGAAAACCTGGCTCTTTAAACAAGCTTTTTATAAAGACAAGGAGAAGGAGAAAAACAATTGATTGATAAGGACACACAGAACAAACAGTTGTTGTTTTTTAAACATATAAGTGCATTTTAATGTTAAATTTGAACAGCTTAGCAATTTTCTACCAAACAGATAAGACTAAATTCAACAAATAGTTTTTGTACTAATATGTTACCGTACTATGATGGCGCATGATTAATTTGTAATCTATACCATTCATATTTTTCTTTATCTTGCCTTTATCTAAACCGTTGTGATGGTTATCTAACTTAATGACGGTATAGAAGAGTTTTTAAAATTAAATTAAATTAAATTTTAAAAAATTAAAGATGCTTAATGTTGCAAGCTTTACTACACAATGGCAAAACTATTCAAAAAATAATTTAAAGAAAAATTGGCACAATAACACACACGTATATTTATCAACTGCCCTAGTCAATCATTCCTCATTCACACCACTCCTAAACTCTCTGTAGTGTTATGTACTTATAACATGTATAGATATCAACATAAAACATTGTCAAAATATATACAATGTGCTTGTAATGAAACAATGATACACTTGCAACGGAGCTGTACTTCAAGAAAGATGTGAAGCAGAAGCACCACAACAACTTTTAGATGAACGTTTCTATACTCTATTAACAGAGGACCCAACTGAGCAGCTATGCCAAGACATCTTGGTCATGCTACAATCAGGTGAACAACAAGGTTTTATTAATAACAAAGATTTTGAGTTTCTGCTTCAAAAACATCCAGTCACTAGAGATGTGCATTTGTTTATCACAAATTAGGCAATTTCAACTAAATTGCATAATTTGTGGTGGCTTGGGGGACCAGAACCAAGAAACAGATTTTCCCTGAACTTCCGGGAAAATTCGTTTTTTGGGTTTGTGTGTGGGGGAGGGGCACATTTATTAAAAAAAAACAAAAAACATCCCAACCCTTCAAATTTACTGTATTACAATCCCCCCACCATCCCGATTCCTCCCCAAGACTTACTAAAAGCCCTGGTGGTCCAGCGGGGTCCCGCGAGCAATCTCTCCCTCTGGGCTGTCAGTCTGTCGGGCCTGCTGCGAATCAAAATGGTGCCGATGGCCTTTGCCCTTACGATGTCACAGGGGCCGACCAATGGCACTGGTAGCCCCTGTGACATAGTATAGGCAAAGGCTATCGGCGCCATTTTGAATACTGGCAGCCGACGGTGCAAGTGCAGGAGATCACTCCAGGACTCCCGCTGGACCACCAGGGACTTTTGGCAAGTCTTGGGGGGCCGCCTAGAAATGTTCATCTAAAAGGCCTCCTGACCCCCCAAGACTTGCCAAAAGTCCCTGGTGGTCCAGCCATCCATTGCTCCTACCATGTTACAGGGGCCGACCAATGGCACCGGTAGCCCCTGTGACATCGTAAGGGCAAAGGGCCATTGGCACCATTTTGATTCGTAGCAGGCCCGACAGCCCGATGGCCCAGAGGGAGTGATCACTCGCGGGACCCCGCTGGACCACTAGGGCTTTTAGTAAGTCTTGGGGAGGAATCGGGATGGTGGGGGGATTGTAATACAGTAAATTTGAACGGTTGGGGTGGGTTTTTTTTCCAATTCAGATTTTT
Source organism: Rhinatrema bivittatum (assembly GCF_901001135.1). Lineage (NCBI taxonomy): Eukaryota > Metazoa > Chordata > Amphibia > Gymnophiona > Rhinatrematidae > Rhinatrema > Rhinatrema bivittatum. The sequence continues at coordinate 306,687,281 of NC_042618.1, forward strand.
TTTTTTTATTCGTTTTTCCGGGTTCAGGTTTGGGTTTCAGCTTAGTTTTTGCCATAAAACAATCTGTGGGAAAACGAGTTTTCCCACGAAGCGCCCAAACTGAAATCTGACCCGACCCAGAACAACTAAACTCATCTCTACCACTCACCCCTAATTTTTACTTGGTACTCAAGATACACAAATCTCTACAGGACCCTCCCGGAAGGCCCATTGAATTGGGCATGAAGTCACTACTCGAACCACTATCCAAATATGTGGACTTGTTTTTTAATCCCCTGGTGCCTCTATACAAATTATAGACTCCAACCACTTCATTCAGAAAACTGATGAGCCTTTTGGGTGTGCCAGAATGGAGTGATTGGTGACAGCAGATATAAAAGCACTGTACACTAAATATTCCACAATCGGCAGCCATACAGATTATTAGGGATGTGAATCGTTTTTTGACGATTTAAAATATCGTCCGATATATTTTAAATCATCAAAAAATCGTTAGGGCCACGATACAATACCAATTCCCCCGATTTATCGTTAAAAAATCGTAAATCGGGGGAAGGGGAGGGCAGGAAAACCGGCACACTAAAACCCCCTAAAACCCACCCCCGACCCTTTAAATTAAATCCCCCACCCTCCCGAACCCCCCCCCCAATGCTTTAAATTACCTGGGGATCCGGCGGTGGTCCAGAACGGTGGCGGTCCGGAACGGCCCCCTCAATAGAATCGTGTTGTCTTCAGCCGGCGCCATTTTTCAAAATGGCCGCCGCAAAATGGCGGCGGCCATAGACAAAAACGATTCGACGCAGGAGGTCATTCCGGACCCCCGCTGGACTTTTGGCAAGTCTTGTGGGGGTCAGGAGGCCCCCCCAAGCTGGCCAAAATTTTCCTGGGAGTCCAGCGGGGTTCCGGGAGCGATTTCTTGCCGCGAATCGTTTTCGTACGGAAAATGGCGCCGGCAGGAGATCGACTGCAGGAGGTCGTTCAGCGGCGGTCCGGAACCCCCGCTGAATGACCTCCTGCAGTCGATCTCCTGCCGGCGCCATTTTCCGTACGAAAACGATTCGCGGCAAGAAATCGCTCCCGGAACCCCGCTGGACTCCCAGGAAAATTTTGGCCAGCTTGGGGGGGCCTCCTGACCCCCACAAGACTTGCCAAAAGTCCAGCGGGGGTCCGGAACGACCTCCTGTGTCGAATCGTTTTTGTCTATGGCCGCCGCCATTTTGCGGCAGCCATTTTGAAAAATGGCGCCAGCTGAAGACAACACGATTCTATTGAGGGGGCCGTTCCGGACCGCCGCCGTTCTGGACCACCGCCGGATCCCCAGGTAATTTAAAGCATTGGGGGGGGGTTCGGGAGGGTGGGGGATTTAATTTAAAGGGTCGGGGTGGGTTTTAGGGGGGTTTAGTGTGCCGGCTCACGATTTTAACGATTTTTCACGATAGTTTACACACCCAAACGGCAACGATATGATTCCCTCCCCCTCCCAGCTGAAATCGATCGTTAAGACGATCGAGGACACGATTCACATCTCTACAGATTATCAAAGAGTCATTACAGAACACTGACTTATCAGCTGACCATCAACAATTTGTGATACATTTGGCAGCTATAGCCCTAACAAAAAACTTTTTTCAATTCCAGAATAGTTTATTCTATCAAATCAAAGGCACAGCAATGGGAGCCACCATGATCCTTTCGGTGGCATACCTTTATGTATCAAAATTTGAGGAAACACCTGTCTATAACTCTTCTTTTTGGCAACACATTAGGTTGTGGGTCAGATTCATTGATGACATTATTTTCATTTGGACCTCTTCATTCAAACATCTTCTATAGTTTAAAGGGTGGTTGAACCAGCAAGATGGAAATCTGCAGTTTTCATTTTTCAAAAATGTATTTTTTGGACATGATTGTTTACAAACAGGAAGACAAATTGCAAACTACTATTCACCACAAAGAAAGAGACAGAAATTCAATTTTATCGCTTCAAAGCCACCACCCTACACATTTGAAAGAGAACATCCCAATGGGCCAATTCCTCCGCCGTCGGTGGATATGCTCCTCAAAGGAAGAATACATCACTGAAGCAAGCAACATGAAGAACAGATTTTTACAGAGAGGTTACCCTCACCGAATTATCAAACAAACATTCAAACAAGCATTGCATACCAAATAGAGAGTGGCTAGTAGAACCATAACAGTCCATATTCATCATCATTATGCTTAAAGTGCTAAAGCTGCATTGTTATCACATTGGAACAGTATAGATGGCTGGGGAAATATTCTTGCCTGCAGACAAGAAAAGATTCTTAGAACATAGGAAAACCAAATCAGCGTAATTACAAATGTACAATGGAAGACAGCACTCTTAAGAATTTCTGTGGTTGTAGCTCTCTACAGGGGTCAAAAAAAGCTTTATACAAATTGCTCTTGAGGAGTCCTGTGTCTGAAGCTCTCCACAGGGGTCAATAAAGTTCTATATAAATGACTACCAGATACAAACAGCTAAGAGCCCAATGCGACACTTACATCACAGCATCTGTACTGTAAAAAGGTATTGAAGTCTGTTCCAGGTACAATTCCAGCAAAGAAACTTTAAAAGGTTTCCAACAGGCTAAGAAAGTAACAACTCTATGTAAGGAGTGAGAGACACTGCTTTATAGCTCCTTGTTTAAACTGTAGCCATGCATCCAAGCTAGGTATAGCTTTGGTAAACAGATGAAGAACAGTCTATTTAATGTGATGAGGAGTTAATGCAACACTGTGGCTACTGGCTACCAATAAGAAGTGAAAGGCATGATTTATGATCTTGTACTTTAAACATTTAATGGTTCTCAGTTAGAGTTCAATCAAGCAGAGGTTTCAGAATTAACAAATAGATATACATTTTTGTTTTCAGACATTGGAAATTCACAGATGATTATGCTGCATTTAGCAAGCTGCTAATTAACAACAGTTGAAGTCTTAACACACTGAATTGGCAAATCAAGATATAAAGGTTAGACAAATGTTTGCTTAAAAAGATTGGTTTGAAAAATCTTTTATACAACAATAATCGGATACAGGTATTAGTACCAGTATTGTGTACAACATTTAATTTCTCTAGTAGAATCAACAAGAGATCAAGTCCTCTTCACTAATTACAGACCATAATATCAACACAAGAATAGTTATGAACAATACTTTCCCCTAAGGAAGCCTGGACAGTGAAACAGAGGCTTTTGTAGGGACCGAGGGAATACAGGATATAGCAGAAGTAGAACAGAGACTACAGAAACTCATTGGAACAACAGTCCTGTGAAACAATTGCAAAGTATCCTTTCTTGTGGATTATGATTCAACTGTATCCCCTTTATAATAAAGGTATCTTGCATGTGACCCATTTGCAATTCACAAAGGGGCAGATTTTCAAAGGGTTATGCGCGTAACCCACAAAAAGCTGCCCTTGCCTGCCCCTGAGCGCGCTGAGCCCTGGGACGCACGTATGTCCCGGGGCTTGCAAAAAGGGGCGGGGCGTGGGCAGTCTGGGGTGGTCTTGGGGCGGGGAGTGGAATGAGCCTCCAGGCACAGCGGCCATTTGCTGCTGTGTTCAGGATCACGGGCCGGCCGTTGGCCTGCGCGTGTAAGTTATGCCTGCAGGGAGGCAGGCGTAACTTCTTCAACAAAGGTAAGGGGGGGTTCTAGGGCTGGGGGGTGGGTTAGATAGGGGAATGGAGGGGAATGTGGGGGGGGGGGGGGGGGCGGAAGGAAAGTTCCCTCTGAGGCCGCTCCAATTTTGGAGCGGCCTCGGAGGGAACAGAGGCAGGCTGCACGGCTCGGCGCGCGCAAGTTGCACAATTGTGCACCCCCTTGCATGCGCCAACCCTGGATTTTATAACATGCGCACGGCTGCGCGCGCATGTTATAAAATCGGGTATATATTTGTTCGTGCCGGGTTGCGCGAACAAATCTGCGCCCGTGCGCAGGTTTTAAAATCTGCCCCAAAATATCTTTTGAAGTCCAGCTCTATTGCAAGTGTGTCATTGTTTCATTACAAGCACTTTGTATATATTTTGACAATGTTTTATGTCGATTTCTATACATGTTATAAATGCATAATACTACTGAGCGTTTAGAAGCGATGTGAATGAGGAATGATTGACTAGGGCAATTGATAAATATATGTGTTATTGTGCCAATTTTTTTTTTTTATTATTATTTTTGAATAGTTTTGATATTCTTTGCCATTGTGTAATAAAGCTTGCAACATTAAGCATCTTTCAAATCATCTAAAACATTAGTGGTATCACCCTATTTTAGGGTTGTCTGATGGATATATATATATATGTATAAAATTGTTTTACAAATTTTGCATAAATCATACAGTCAAAAATATGTTTAGATATTAGAACTTCAATAAAATTTTCAAAAACATAAGACACAAATGACTGCTAATGACGAAAAACCACAATACACAGGGTAGACAGATCAGACAAAGCAAATCCAATGATGTAATATGTCAAATATTGACGACAAAGAAGAACAATGGCGGTCTGGTTTCAAAGACAACCGTAACATGAGACTCAAAGGTACAAATCTTCAAAGGAAACCCCGACAAAGGGGTCCTTAGGATATTTAAAGACCCAACAGCCCCAGCCTAGGTAGCCTGGTTCGGGTTTCCACGCAGTTTGACAGCGAGAGGAAGGCTCTGGTTAGCTCCGTTCTAGTAAATTTCCTTTTTCCTTTCATTGTTGCTATAAAAGACCTCTGTCGAGATATGTTCCTAATACCATCATCTTTTGCAGATATTTATTTAAGAATGTCTATGCTAAATTGCACAGACACCTGCTTTAACTGAATGTACTGGTTACACCGACACTGAAAGTAAATAATTGAGACATACAATTTTCATTCTTATGTAGTTCTGTATTATTTTCTACGTGGTCTTTATAGGTTCCTTGTTTTTTGTAGAGGATAATTTGACAAAATGTTCACCCCCTGATGAAGCCTCTCCAGGCGAAACAAAAAGGCCTTTGTCGGGGTTTCCTTTGAAGATTTGTACCTTTGAGTCTCATGTTAGGGTTGTCTTTGTAACCAGACCACCATTGTTCTTCATTGTCGTCAACATTTGACATATTACATCATTGAATTTGCTTTGTCTAATCTGTCTACCCTGTGTATTGTGGTTTTTTGTCATTAGCAGTCATTTGTGTCTGTTTTTGAAAATTGTTATTGACGTTCTAATATCTAAACTTAAATGTTTGTATGATTTATGTAAAATTTGTAAAACAATTTTTTGTGGTTTTTTTGTTATCACAACATTAGAATTTTTTCAAATAATCTGGTTAAGACCAGCTTTTTAAGGTTTGATAAAATTAATACATATTTTTTAAATGATTGTAATATAAAACTGGTTCATTAGTTTTCTTTATTGGCACTTGATATTTGTTTATTTTTGAACATTTTATTCTTTGTTCTTTTGCCGTTGTTTTGATCATACATGTATATATATGTCCATCATACATACACAAGTGGATGGGATTTTTGAAAATTGTCCCCAAAACAGATATTTTGCAGCGGGTAGGATTTTCAGCATCATGATTGGAGATCAGATGTTTAAGTTCTCACAAAATTATGATTTAAAAAAGGAAATGTGAAACCCAATATGGGGACGATAATCATTTCTCCCCTTATTATATGAGATCTTGATAATAATCTGATGTCTGCTCACAGGCTCGTAAATCCAGTCCACTAGTAAATACCTGGACTATGCACAGAAGATTTTGCTTGCTAATTAAGGTTTCTTTGCCCACCTCTAATTGAAGCTGCATCCAGGTATCCAGATATTAGGGATGTGAATCGGGTGCCCAATCGTTTCCGCTTTCGGGTTCGTCTGACCGCGGATCCCAGTTTTGTATTTTTTTAGTGAAAAATCATTTTTCGGGTTAGCGCGCGCTAACAAAAATAGCAAAAAGTAACAAAAAAATAACAAAAATAAATGTTTTTTTGTTAGCGCGCGCTAACCCGAAAAATGATTTTTACGAAAAATCAGGGGAAAAGTGATCATTTCTGTTTTTACCCGATATATTAACGAATTTAGAAATATCATTCAATATTTCAATTTGTTAGAAAAACAATTCACATCCCTACCAGATATTATAATCAGCACAGCAGAAGTCCACTTCACTTACTTTACTCACAAAAGGAGCAGTTAAATGAAGCACATGTCCATGCTTTTCTCCTCAGATATGAAGTAAAGACGAGAACACAATGTGGGATTCTTAGTAAGTATTTTTGTTCTCACTTCTGACTGAATTATTTAAAAAATACAAAAAGGTGTAGGAGGCATTTCTTGGAGTGTTTTTTAGATCCCCCAGAGCTGGCATTATTTCTGAGAAATAAAAGGTACCACAAGTGCAGTCAGCCAAACAGAACAAAATGACAATTTACTGTGATGCAAAAATCAAAAGGCAAAACTAAACAGAAATCTAAAAAGTATTTTAGCTGAAGACTGCATGTAATGTGTGAAAGGAGAAAGAAATAGTCAACTCATTAGCATGCTCAATGGGCATTTTGAAAGAATATCTGACATGAAAGTGGAAGATTTTAGCAGAAATAAACTTTTCAATGTGCTTCTTTAGAAAGCATAGGTCAAAGAAAATGATATTGCTTTAATTCAAACATGATCTGAGCTGGGAGTGGAACATGATCTGAGCTGAGTGGAACATCTGGCTGCTAATTTTGAAGTCTTACCTGTATGGGAGCTTATACGTTGTATTTATTTGTTAAATAAATATACAGTGTAATTATCATTATTACCCAATTATAGATGAGTAACTTGAGACAAATGGGGATAAACTGTCTTAATTCATATTATAATACCACATCAATTCTGGAGTCCAAATAAAAATTAAAGTATAGGAAGATAAATTGATTCATCTCAGGGTCGTACAAAGAGAGATTAGCAGAACCATAGATTAGAACCAAGATAAGGGGTTACAATGTGAAGTTGGAGGGAGGAAGATGCAGAGAGAACATGAATATAAGAACATAAGATTTGCCATACTGGGTCAGATTAGAGGTCCATCAAAACCAGTATTCTGTTTCCAGCAGTGGACAATCCAGGTCTCTGGCAGGATCCCAAAAGGTCGATATATTCCATGCTGCATATCCCAGGGATAAGCAGTGGATTTCCCCAAGTTCATATTAATAATGGTTTATGGACTTTCATCCAGTAACTTGTGCAAACCTTTTAAAACCCAGCTACACTTATAAAATTCATCACATCCTCCGGCAATGAATTGCAGATTTTAATTTTGCATTGAGTAAAAAAAATATTTTCTCCTATTATCTAAAATGTATCACCTAGTAACTTCATTGAATGTCTCCTTGTCTTTGAACAGTTTGAAAGAGTAAACAACTAATCTGTATTTACTGGTTCGACTCAGCTCCAAGCTCAAGTGCCTTAACCTCTTTAGTTTTTCTCATAGAGGACTCTTTCTATTCCCTTAACATTTTGGTCACCCTTCTCTGTACTTTTTCTAATTCTACTAAATCTTTTTTGAAACATGATGACCAAAACTGCACACAAAACTGAAGGTGCAGTCACACCATGGAGCGATACCTTGAATACTGTGTACAATTCTGGTCACCGCATCTCAAAAAAGATATAGTTGTGATGAAGAAGGTACAGAGAAGGGCAACCAAAATGATAAAGGGGATGGAACAGCTCCCCTATGAGGAAAGGTTGAAGAGGTTAGGGCTGTTCAGCTTGGAGAAGAGATGGCTGAGGGGGGATATGATAGAGGTCTTTAAAATCATGAGAGTTCTTGAATGAGTAGATGTGAATCAGTTATTTACACTTTCAGATAATAGAAGGACTAGGGGGCACTCCTTAAAGTTAGCAAGTAGCACATTTAAGACTAATTGTAGAAAATTATTTTTCACTCAATGCAAATTAAGCTCCGGAATTTGTTGCCAGAGGATGTGGTTAGTGCAGTTAGTGTAGCTGGGTTCAAAAAGGTTTGGATAAGTTCTTGGATGAGAAGTCCATTAATTGCTATTAATCAAGTTGACTTAGGGAATGGCCTCTGCTATTACTGGCATCAGTAGCATGGGATCTTCTTGGTGTTTGGGTACTTGCCAGGTTCTTGTGGCCTGGTTTGGCCTCTGTTGGAAACAGGATGCTGGGCTTGATGGACCCTTGGTATGACCCAGCATGGCAATTTCTTATGTTCTTATGATTTCAAAGAATTGTCCACTATTATGCCCAGGTTCCTTTCCTGGGTGGTAACTCCTAATATGGAACCTAACATTGTGTAACTACACTGTGGGTTATTTTTGCCATGTGCATCATTTTGCACTTGTTCATATTAAATTTCAACTGCCATTTAAATGCCTAGTCTTCCAGTCTCACAGCATCCTCCTGTAATTTTGCAAAATCCGTTTGTGATTTAACAACTTGGAATTATTTAGTATTGTCTGAAAATTTGATCATATCAGTCATTGTACCTTTTTCCAGATCATTTACCTGTCCCAGTACAGATCCCTGTGGCACTCCACTACTTACCCTTCTCCACTGAGAAACCTGGCATTTAGTTTTACTCTTTGCTTCCTATGTTTTAACTAGTTTGCAATTCACAATAGTACATTACCTCCTATCCCATTATTTTTTAATTTTCTCAGGAATCTCTCATAGGCCACATTGTCAAATGCCTTCTGAGAATCCAAATACACTACATCCACTGGCTCACCATTATTCACATGTTTATTAACCCCTTCTAAAATTGCAGCAGATTGATGAAACATGATTTCCCTTATGTAAATCCATGCTGGCTGTGTCCTATTAAACCATGTCTTTGTATATGTTCCTGTGATTTTGTTCTTTAGAATAGTTTCCACAAATAGTCATTGTGGATAACCTGAAAACCTGGCTTTTTGGTGGCTCTCGAGTACCAGAATTGGCCAACCTTGCACTATATCAGCTAGCTCACTTTTATCCACATATTTATTCATGCCTTCAAAAAAATGTAGCAAATTGGTGAGACAAGACTGCCCTTGGTCAAATCTGTTCACTGACCAAAAGAGAGACTTTGGGATAATAATGTCTGATGAGAAAATACTATTTTACTCAAAAGGCAGTAGATGCTGGAAAACCTAACAGAGCTGATAAAAACTGCAATATTATATCCTGCCATTAGAGGTCACAGCAATACTGAAAAAAATAAAAGTCAGATGCAGTTCTCCTGGTGTCCACCAGAAGTCATAGCAAAACTTAATCTTTTACTAAAGGTGAGACCTGATAAATAAACAAAGAGCTTTTAGATATCACTTGTGTCTGACACTGGAGGCTCATTAACAGACTGAGCAACCTGAAAGTGGAACGCAAGGTGGTAGACTAGATTAAAAATTGATTGAGTGATAAACAAAATAATAATAATAAAAATAATTCACTCTGAGGAAAGAAGTGCAATTAATAAAGTGCCTTAGGGATCAGTCCTGGGGCTGGTTCTGTTCAACATCTTTGTAAGTGATATTGCAGGGGGCTAAGGAGAAGTTTTATCTTTTGTGAATGATGAGGTATTTCACTCTTGGCTGCCTGCCCTGTACCTATGGACTGTAAATAGATGGACCTTTTAGTGCCTTGCTATACAGATGTATTGACACGTTCCATAATCTAGTCATAGGGCTACTGTTCTCTTCGCTTGGGTTGCCACTTTCACTTAATGCACTCCGTTCTTAAAAATAAGATGACATGCTTACAATGTAACCTTTGTTCTGTGGGCCACTAAGGTATAGAGGAAATCTTGGCTTTTGTCACTTACTTATCCTTTTTTGTATGGTGTTCTTGGAAAAAAATAAATGCCAAGATCTTTGTTTTGAAAACCATTTGATCGCCAATAAAAAGACAATATTTTGTTAATTCTAATTTCTGGTCTGGTGCTAAAGTGCTGTCAATGTTTATATGTTTGTGGTTTAGCATCCTACATTTTAAAGAGTCTCTGCTTCTCAGCTTTTACTCTCACATCTCAATCATGTCCATTCCATAAGACTTGGTGTTACATTTGGTGGCTCACGGGATGTTCCTGTGAGCCACCACACTTACCCCTGCCTCTGTTCAATGCTGCCAGAGGCCCCCTGTTGCAGTGGTGACCTGCCATTGCCAAACATCATCGACCATCTCTGATGCCAGGCCGCTGCTTCCCCATAGGCACCCATGCATATGCATGCATAATATGTTCACTGTGATGGGAAACCCGGAGCAGCGCCTCCAGATGATGTCAATCTCCTGGCGTATATAAGCTAAGGGCCTGCAGCAATGGGTCTTCTACTTCTGAAGTAGTGCATGTTGCTCCTGAGTGTTGGTCCCTGTGCCTTTTCTTTCAACCTTGCTTCGTCCAGCCTTGTCTTCTTCAGGCCTCCTCACGCAGCCCACCTTGCCCACCCTCACTTATCCTACTTGTCTTGTCCAGTGTCTTCAGTGTGTCTCTGTCCACCCTTGGCTTGACTCTTTGGATTTTGATCACTTGTTTGGACCTGACCACGATTGCCTGCCATCTGGACCTGACCTGACCAATCTTGCTAGCAGCCTGCCCTAACTTTAGCCTGCCCCTGATCCCAGTGTGCCTTTGGACATTAGTTATCTCCATGGCCCTAGAAAGCTGCCTAAGTCCTTATGGCCGCCAGAATGAAAAGGGCTCAACCTGCAGGGGAGGAGGCTGGTAAACGTGGAGCTCCAGAATGTCTCGCTACAGGGCGTGTTCACTAGCTGCTGGCATAGGCCTTGTGGGTTCTCCCTAAAGCCTATGTCAAACTACTCTGCAACACAAAGGGCTCATACACTTGCCACCCTTCACACTTGACCAGTTTCATTATGCACTATGCTACCTTCACAAAGGATGTTACTTAGCCCTGGAGACTGAGGGCTCCCTTTGAGAAGAAGGTAGCAGAGTATGCCCCCTGATATATTGCCTGTTGGATATTACCAGGCTTCAAGATCAGTGAGGAGGTCTTCAGCTATAAAGGCTCAGCTCCAGTCCAGCATCCTACCTATTTCAGATTTTTTTCTAACCTTTTCTAGTGGCTTGTATGTAGAGAGGCACTATATGCCTTCAGGATATGCACCCAAGGGTAACAACATACTATTTCATAATCATGGGCCATGTCATCACAAACATTTGAATTCCTCCTATGCTTTCAGGGCAACATCTTCCTACAATCTTTGCATCAGCTATGAAAATGTCAAGGCTTTTAATACTGACATTCTGAGGGCTTATCCATAGAAGGTTATTTAACCTCTACCACATATAGCCACAAATTCACCCTCTGCTAGTGCACAACTGATACTTTGACCTACAGGATTGACATTTCTGACCACATGCTGTGTCATCTTGTCCACTTGCAAGGGTGCTCTAAAAAGACAAAGAATGCTGAGATCTACAAATTAAATGGTGTCAGGATGCATCAGCACATCTTCAGTACAAATGGCCATTCATACATTACAGAGATCATGAAATATAAAGACTCTCTGGATTATAATCAAAGGCCCTTCTGGAATTGTGACACACACCTGGAAGCAAGAGGATCATTGTTACATATAACAATCTACTTGACATCACCCCTAAAATAAAGGTGTCTGCATGTGACCTCATCTTTAGGACCAATCCCAATACTATAGAACATATTATCAGAGAGATCTGCTTTGGCTGCCTAGCCATTATTATGCTTTACTGTAACCCCTCTGCAGGAAGGCCCACAGCCATTAAAATGCTGCCCCCACATGTAGTAAGAACACACCAGATGTACAATGCCTGCAATGTGGCTTCTGTGAACCTGATAACCATGTCTGTAACAGGCAAATGTTGGATGCTTGCCTGTCACCTAGAAGGGGATATATCAACGGGCAGATGGCAATTGTTTGCCTAGTGGGCCAGCTGTCTTTGCTAAATACGCTGTATGTGGTACGGGCCCCACATAGAAAGCAGGCAGCTGCCCTCACAATATGCACTAGGAGATAATATAAACTATAGGAGGTCTTTTAAGAAAGAGGCATTCTATGCCTATAAAGGATGCTAAGGTAACACAGAGAGCTGCATCCTCTTTCTCCCCTAAAGCGCCTTGTATAATTACTCTCACCTCCTTTTACTTTTCCCTCTAATATACCAGGAATATATTTATTTATTTATTTATTTATTTATTTAAAGGATTTATATACCGGAGGTTCCTGTATAATATATATATCACCCCGGTTTACAATGAACAGTAAATATCGCTTCAAGTTAGAGGCTTACAATGAACATGGTTAATCCAAATAACAGGGAAATATATATAATAATGTTAACAATTAAGAAGTAATAATAAATAGATAATAACAATAAATACATAAATAAAATAATAGAAATAAATAGAAATAAATAAGTAACTAACAGTAAACATCCATGAAAAATAACAGTAAATAACAAGTTTTGTGAAATATGCTGGGGTAAACGGATGATATGTGACTGACTTTCTACCTGCTCTTAGCTCTGTGGGAATGCTTGTTTAAATAACCAAGTCTTAAGTTTCTTTTTAAATGTGGAGTGGCATGGTTCAAGGCGAAGGTCTGTGGGAAGTGAGTTCCAGAGTGAAGGGCCCGCTGTGGATAGGGTGCGTTTTCTCAGCGCGGATTTAGCTGGTTGGGTGATTAGTCTGTTCTGATAAGCGCTTCTGGTCGGTTTCATGGATGTGTGTAGTTGAATTTGGAATGTTAGCTTGAGAGGCGCGATGTTGTACAAGGCTTTATGTATCATCATTAAGGATTTGAATTGGATCCTGAATTTAATTGGTAGCCAGTGGAGATGAAGAAGGATTGGTGTAATATGATCTCTTTTTTTGGCATTTGAGAGGATTCTTGCTGAGGCATTAAGGACCATCTGAAGTGGTTTTGTGGTGCATGCTGGTAGGCCTAGAAGGAGGGAGTTGCAGTAGTCCAGTTTTGGGAGTATGATGGCCTGTAGTACCATGCGGAAGTCTCTGTATAGCAGGAGTGGTTTTAGTTTCTTTAAGTTTTGAAGTTTAAAGAAACATTCTTTTGTAGTGTTCCAGGCTTTGGCTAGTATTAAGAGTTGTGGGTGGGACATAGTTTTCCGGCGCTATAATGAGGATTTCAATTTTTTTTGTGTTTAAGACTAGGTTGAGGCTGGTGAGGAGGTTGTTGATAGCTGAGAGACATTTATTCCAGTGTGAAATAGCTTTGTGTAGTGAGTCTTCTATAGGGATGAGGATTTGTATATCATCCGCATATAGAAAATGAATTAGCTTGAGGTTGGTGAGTAATTGACAGAGTGGGAGAAGATATATATTGAAGAGAGTCGGGGAGAGGGATGATCCTTGCGGTACTCCCCTTTTGGATTCGATGGCGTGGGACTCATTGTTGTTTATCTTGACCTTATATGATCTGTTTTCCAAAAATGATTTGAACCAGTTGAATGCTGCTCCTGTAATGCCAATGTCCGTTAGTCGTTGTAGGAGGCACTGGTGGTTAACAGTATCGAACGCTGATGAGAGATCCAGGAGAGCGAGGAGGCAAGGATGGCCTTTTTCTAGGTTAAAGATAATGGTGTCTGATAGAGTGGCTAATAATGATTCGGTATTCCTTGTCTTGCGAAAACCAAATTGGTTTGGGGTGAGGATGTTGTTTTCTTCAAGAAATTCTGTGAGTTGTTTGTTAACAACTTTCTCCATGGTTTTGGCTAACATGGGGAGGTTTGCTATGGGTCTGAAGTTAGCTGGGTCTGAGGTGGGAAGGTTGGGTTTTTTCAGAAGCGGTTTGAGCATGGCTAACTTGAGTTGGTTAGGTACATGGCCTTGGATGAGAGAACAGTTAATGATGTCTGTGACAGGTTTGGTTATAGTGTTGGTGATCAGACTCAGGGTGTTTGATGGAATATGGTCTGCAGGGTGAGAGGATGGTTTTATCTTCTTGAGGATATTCTCTATTTCTAGTGTGGATGTAGGCTCAAACTTGTCGAGCTTTATTGGAGTTGTGTTAAGTTGTAAAGTGGTTGGGTGCGATGTTTGTTGCATGTGTGAAGGTGAAGATTGCTGGACGGTAGAGTGCGAGGTTTGTTGATCTGTTGCGTGCAAAGATTGTTGGCTGGTTGATTGTGATGATTGTTGAACGTGGTTTGGGAGAGTAGCTGCTCCTTTGAGAGGGGCTAGGAGAGCTGTGATTTTGTTATCGAAGAAGTCAGCTAGTTCATTCGCTTTGTTGAGAGCTTGATCGTCTGGAATGGAAGGCGCAGGGGGTTTAGTAAGAGTTGAAACATATGAGAACAGTGCCCTTGAATCAAAGATGAGGTGGTGGATTTTTTTGGAGAAGAATTCTCTTTTGGTTTTGTTAATGTCGTTTGTGTATGAGTTGAGGCACGTTTTGTAGGTGAGGCGAGTGGTTGAAGATGGGTTTTTTCGCCAATTTTGTTCCTTGCATCTCAGTTCTTGTTTACGTTTTTTCAGTTCCTGGGTGAACCAGGGTTTCCTGTTGTCTTTGTTAGGGTTGATATATTTGGTCGTCATGGGGCATATTTGATCTGCAACCTTTTTGGTGATGTTGATCCATGATAAAGTTGCAGAGTTGGCGTTGGAGAGGTCTAGGTGCACTAGTTCCTTGGCGAGGTGTTCGCTTAGTTGGTCTCCTGAGCACTGTTTCCGGACAGATATAGTTATTGGTTGTGTGGCTGTCATAGGGAGTTTTTTTATATCTAATACCGAAGATATGATACAATGGTCTGACCACGGTACTGGGAGGCAAGTTGGGATGGTATGTGTTGCGATTCCCTCATTTATGAAGATGAGGTCCAACGTATGACCAGCTTTGTGGGTTATATATATATAGAGGCAATCCTTCCATGAGTAATCCTAATAACATAAGGTCCAGGTAAAAAAAAAAAATTATACATAATACCTATAGGGCACCACACTTTGGAACACCCACACAGTGGGTACCATCTAAACTTTCCTGAATGAGTGAGATCAAGACTTCCAGGAAAAGAAGTGCTCAGTGATTCAGCTGCGAATCTGACTTCCTGATGACACGCTTGGGTGGGGGGGGGGGGGGGGCAGGCACTGAATCCTCTTCCAGATCAGGGTCTGTCTTTGCTGTGATGCCATACCTGATTGCAAAATTGCTCAGTATGCAGTAGCAGAATCTACATACTTCACAACAAGCCAAATGTGTGCTCTATTACAGAGCAAGTCGATGAGTGTGCCTCATTGTATCTCCTCTCTGCTGGTAACGCAGGATCAGCTACAGGATACAGAAGCCACAGCTGGCAGCCATGTCCTGCATTATCTGAGCAACAGATAAAGCACCTGTGAAGTGGTGACTGCTGACCATATGATGTGATGGACAGCTCATAGACAGAGGATTGACTCTTTGCCCATAAATTATCTTTCCCTTAGAAGTGTAGGTTCAACAGTCACGGTACATTACAAGACTGACTCCAGAGGCTTTGCCACTGTATAATACCTTCCCTTGAAAGCCATGGCATTAGGCACAGAGTCCTGACTTGAGTGAATAAAAATTTCATTTCTAGTCACTATTTTCTTTAAATTCTCCCTGAGTCAGACCCTACCTTGTGATGCAATGCCCAATCACAGTTTATAAGATAGTTCTCTATTATGAACAAGAAGTATATAATAACAGAATGGAAGCTAAATGACTAAAGACTGGACATCTACAGTATCTGTATCCTTTACTACATTCTAATAGACAAAGGTTGGTATGTTCATCACCCTACTACAACAAATTTGTGTAAGCCCACATAGAAATTTGTGTTCTCAAGCCTTAGGCCAAATAAGTGCAACACATTTGTGGGGAATACTGATGATTCCAAAGGGCCATAAAAGGATTTCTTTATGTGGGCTAGCTTCTCAGTCTTTTGTTTTCCGGGGGGGGGGGGGGGGGGGATTCTTCTCTATGGGGGAAGGATATCCTTCTGGTTTCAGACACTGTATGTTGCGACGGCCGGTCGCAGGGCCCACAACCGGTCCATCTTACCTACCTTCCCGCGCCATTCCAGAGCTGACCCTGCTCCGGGGCAGGACAGGGGAGGCGTTCAAGAGAGCCTCCGGGCATTTCCAAACGGCCCTCCTACTGCAGGCCTTCACCTCGCGGCGGAGACGCCACCACCGATTCTCCCAGGGCCCTTGGACACGCGCACTCCTCCACTCCTTTTAAAGGGCCAGCAACGCGCCAGAACTGCAGGCCCCTCCTGATGACATCAGCCCCGGAATACTACTAAAGGCAGCTCCTAGCACTCAGGAGTCACCTTAACAACTTCCCCCTTCTTTGGATTAGTTGTCCCTCGGCTTGTCTGTCCACTGACCAGATCTGCCTTTTTCCTGGAATCTGATCGCTGCCTGTATTGACCCCTGTCCGTTCACCAACCTCATCCAACCACCGCCTGCTTTGACCTCTGCCTGTTACTTGACCACGTCTGCACGCTGCCTGGAACTGACCTCTGTGTGACCACTGACCACATCTGACTGCCGCCTGGAACCTGACCCCTGCTTTGGCTGACTATTCTCAGACTGACCACTGGTATTGACCCCTGCTTTGGCTGACTACACTACCTTGACTCTGGCCTTGATCCTTCCATTACATTCAGAGACTTTATTCTGGCCTTCCCTGGCACCCCGGACTTCTAGCCTGAACATTGACCATGCACCCTTGATCGTGGTGGGTACACCCCTGAACTTTCTCACCCACCTAAGGCCAGGCGGCCCAGGTAACCAAGGGCTCAACCTGAGGGAACCCCGGGTTGCTATTGGTGAAGCTCCAGCTAGCCTCTGTCTCCTCTTGTGCTCTACCTTCTGGTGGCAGGCGCTGCCTGGGTCCAACTGGGGAGCTTACCAATCCTGCACCAGGCCAAGGGTCCACCTCCCGGCACAACAGGTTGTTAAGGCCATGGACTCGGCGGAGCCCGCCCCGCTACAAGCCATTCCTGGTTTGGCGTCCAAAATACTGGAGCAACAGCGATGTCTTGAGGGCCTAGTCTCCTCCATGGAGCGTCTGCAGAGTCAACTGAATTCCTACCCCGGGACCATCCAGAAGCTCCAGTCAACTCTGAAACTGGTGGTAATAGACATGAACTGCCTGGCTACCTGACAAGAGTTCTTCCACCGGCTTAACATCCCACTACCTACATCAGCGGACTCCCTACCCCTGGTTCCCGGCCCTGCCTGGCCGGTCATTCCTTTGCGTGCACCGTCTCACTATTTGGGAAACTCTAAACAATGTCGGGGCTTTCTCAACCAATACCAAATGCACTTCACCCTTCAGCCGGCGCTATTTCCTGATGACTATGTCAAGACGACCATCATCCTATCTCTATTGGATGGCAAAGCCCTGGCATGGCCCTCCCTCCTGTGGGAGCGCTCCGATCCTCTACTGTCAAACCTTCCATAGTTCATACTCGCCTTCAAGCAAGTTTTCGAGGAACCGGCAAGACTTCCTACCATGGGTGCTGCCCTCCTTCACCTGCGGCAAGGATCCCGTGCCCTGAATGACTATGCTACTGAGTTTCAAACTCTGGCATCAGAGCTAAACTAGCAGGGGGCCAGTTTGCACGTCATTTTTTTGGAGGGACTTGCGCCTCAAATAAAGGATGAATTAGCAGCTCGTGAGCTGCCTACTTCCCTGGAAGGCCTTATTGACCTCACTGGGAAGATTGATCGCCGGCTCCAAGAACAGGCCAGGGAGAAGGGTTCCTCCCAGTGGGGTCATATCAAGGAGCTACTCTTCCCGACGGATGGAACCAACTCAGCCTCGGAGGAACCAATGCAGCTAGACTACGGCTGCCTCAAGGCAGCCAAAAGATCCTGTTGCCTTCAGGGTGGTCTGTGTCTGTATTGTGGGAACTCCACTCACTTCTTGTCCCAGTGCTCTGAGAAGGAGTGAATACTGCCTCAGGGAATGCCCACAAAGATAATGCTTGGCCTTACTACACCGACAACATCCTTGTGCCAACTACTTGCCTCCCTGGAACTTCCCACCACCAGCTTTTCCACTCAAGTCTGAGTTGACTCTGGCACTGGTGCCAACTTTATCCAGCAGGATCTCGTTGATCAATATGTAATTCCTACATGTTCACTGACTTCTCCAATAACACTCTCCTCAGTTCATGGAGATCTTCTTCCAGGTTTGGTGACTCAGATCAGAACTCCTCTTACTATGAAATTGGACCGGATCACACGGAGCGTATCTCCTTTGAAGATAACCTGGATTAAATAACTAAATAATTGGAACAGTTTTGCACAAGAGAAGGAATGTGTATTTGTTTTTAACAAGCTTTGCATGAGAGACGCAAGCAGTTTGTGTGGAGCCAGCTCAAGGCCTAGCATACCAAGATAACGGTACTTTTACATCATTAGTTTAGGTAAAAGGTTTAGTCCAAATAAGGAAGTCATTCCAAAACAAAAAACAGACACTGTTAGTAAAATCTGTATATAATAATGTAATGTGTAACTTAAAAACAGAGGAGAAGGAGAACGCAGGACAGGTTAGGTACTTTGCTGTTAGATGCACTATGCTTCTAAGACAAATTAATTATATATTCATTTCTTGCATTTTACTAATAAAGATTATTCATTAAGATAAGAAGTTGTGAGTTATTACAGAAGGTCAGGCTTTCTGCCCCATCCTTTGAAATCCTGGAGTATGGCAGCGCTCCGGTAATGAACACCTTCCACGTTCTACCTTCAGCAGTGAGCCTGGTAATCCTGGGTTTGCTTGGCTGCAGAGACATCAACTATACTTTGACTGGACCACAGGCAGTCCGCTCCTTTGGGGTCCGCAATGTTCGGAGTCTTGTTTGAAGTAGCTGGTACTACCCCAGATCTTAACCATGACCACTGTTCTTCCAAAGTCTCTGCCTCCTGGAAAAAGGTCACAGGAGACTCAAACCCGACCCACCACCCTTCAGAAGAAAGTCTTGGGAACAGTGTTCAACCATCTGAAGGAACAACTGACACATAAGACGTCCGAGATCGAGACGCTCGAAAGGGGACACAAGCAGGCCATAAATGGCTTTGTGTCTCTCCTGGCTTATAAGGAGGAAGAAGTCCTGAGTCTGCATACTAAGCTACATTTGAAGGAACAGAAAAGATTGCCAAGAACTCCAGTCGTTCCTCTGGACCACTCTGAAAAAGAAGTAACTCAGTATTCCAGCTGTCCATTGCTCCTACCATGTGACAGGGGCTGACCAATGGCACTGGTAGCCCCTGTGACATTGTAAGGGCAAAGGGCCATCGGCGCCATTTTGATTCATAGCAGGCCCTACAGCCCAACAGCACGGGGGGAGAGATCGCTCGTGATACCCTGCTGGACCACCAGGGCTTTTAATAAGTCTTGGGAGTGATCGGGATGGTGGGGGGGTTGTAAGAAAGTAAAATTGAAGGGTTGGGGTGGGTTTTTTTCCGCTCCAGGTTTTTTTTTTTTAATTCATTTTTCTGGTTTCGGGTTCAGGTTCCAGCTTCATTTTTGCAGAAAAACGACCCATGAGAAAACGAGTTTTCCCACGAAGCGCCCGAACTAAAACCCGACCCGAGCCAGAAAAACGAAGCTCATCTCTAATACATTCAGAGACTTTATTCTGGCCTTCTCTGGCACCCCGGACTTCTAGCCTGAACATCAACCGCGCACCCTTGATCCTGGTGGGAACACCTCTGAACTTTCTCTCAAGGAGATCCTGCGAGGCCCACCTAAGACCAGGCGGCCCGGGTAACCAAGGGTTCAACCTGAGGGAACCCTGGATTGATGTTGGTGAAGCTCCAGTTAGCCTCTGTCTCCCCTTGTGGTCCACCTCCTGGTGGCAGGCGCTCTCTGGATCTGACTGGGTAGCCTACCAATCCTGCACCAGGCCAAGGGTCCACCTCCCGACATTACACTGTAACCTTGTGTGTGTTTTTGTGTGTTATTCTTGCTGTTTGGGACAAGTACCTGGACAAAACAGGCAGGATTCACTGGATGGGTGTTCAGAATAATATTTACTGGTAATGACTGTAGAAAAATCAATAAAGTGAATAAATACAATTTTCAAATGCATCATATTCCTTGTCTTTGGTGTAGTACAAGTTTAACTGATGTATCCCTCTGAGGAAGAATCCCTTCAAAGTGAAACTTGGAACTGGTACTCCATCCATTGTTTGGTATGAATGTATGTCCCAAGGGGCTGGGGTATTCTAACTGGGGTGGATGTCCCCTTCCCCACAGTATTTAAATTCCAGATGAGCACTCCTGATATTTACCTGTCTATATCCTGTCTCCCAGGGTGGAAACTCTGATTGGAGGTCTCCTTATGGTATTTTTCTCCAACTCTTCTTTGAAAGTATAGCTCTTGACCTTCCTTGAGGATGGGCCGATTATGGAAAAGTTATTACACTCCAGATCTGAGCAAGGAAGAGGTAGAAAAATTATTCCTTCCCAAAAGATGAAAAAAATTAATCTAGCCATAAATACTGTATCTTTCCTACAGATCTCTGCAACCTCCTCTTGTTGGGACAAAGAGGTATTCAGATCCTTCTTGTACCCCTGGAGAGGGGAATTCAACCTCCCAGAAGGTATAGGTCAAAAATAGCAAAAATCCTAATTCTCAGATCCAAAATGTAAAATTCTCAGATCTCAGATCCAGATGTAAAGCCTGTTGCTAATTTTTGTTCTTTGTGAACCGATGAGATGTTCCCAATGTTCGTCGGTATATAAAAGCTGTTAAATAAATAAATAAATAAAAACAGAAAAAAACCACACTCTCTAAATCTCTCTTCCCTCTAATCTATCACCAAGACTGGCAGTACAGTGCCTCTCCCTTCTTTGCTAAGCTGGGGCCTAACTTTGGAGAGCACACTGAGCACATCTTTTCTCTCTGAAAACAAAGCTACACTGCCTTCTAGTCACATGGTCTAACCCCCTTATGCCTAACAGACTGCCTATTCCTGCAGTATTGAATGGCATAGCCTGTAACACTGATGACTATAATAAGGACTGGGGATTAGGGCCAACTAGTGGAGACCAAGGTGTCTCTACATAAGCATACCATGCAAATAATTATTTGTGTCAGTGGCACATGACTGTAGGGCTTTGGCATGATTAGACAATACTAAAGCAGGTGATATTTCTCTAATGCAACCTTTTTTCTGCACACCAGGATTGTCTTGTCTCCCCTCTTGGCTACTGCAGGTGAGTCCACAACTGATTTTGGACTGTGTCATGCCAGTATATAGAGTTCTGATTGTCAAAGTCTCAGCTAGGCCACTAAGAAAACAGCTACTGTTGACATATAAAGGCCCCAGAACTGGAGCTGAAACACCTAGAATGGTGATGGGGTGACAAAGCAAGCCAAATATATCCCCTACAAGTTACTGGTTACAAAAAAGGGGCATCACCGAGTGCATCTTGAAAGCTGTGTTACATAGCCTACTTGCTTCAGCTCCAAGGCTGTGGTGAGTACTTTAGACTGGAATGAGACATTGCATGTCTTACCATTCGAGGTACTCTTAAAAGCAAAGCCTTGCATGTGCTATGTTCCTATACCTTCCATTAACTTTTCAACTCCTAACTTCTACTTTGCCAATCATCTTCATTCTTTCATCTCTGATGAGCTTACCATGTACTGATTCTCCAGCTACAGTGCATTACAGATTTTAACAATTACATTATGGAGGCAAACGTAAGAGGGAAGCTTAGTTGTCATGCTGGAACAGCTGGCACCCAACACATTAGGACCAGCTCTGTGTGCTGCTTCTAATGGCCCACTCATGAGCTTTAATCTGTAGTTGGGATAGGCAGCAAAGGGGATGCAGATAAATAGCATCTGTAGGCACTAAAACGTATAGCTGATCAGATCCTAACAAACTTTTCTTCCAGCCATATACTTGAAAGCCTTAAAACAGAATACTCAAAGAAATACGCAGACAAACAGACAAATATGCAGACAAAACACGCAGACAAACTTCAGCAGCATTCAACCAGCACGCAGACAAACTTCAGCAGCATTCAACTAGCACCAAACCAGCTCACTACAACGTACATCCAACTCTTATCTGACCTTCAACAGCATTAATCCAACACCAATCCAACCCACAACAGCATTCATACTGCCATTACATCCCTGTTATCTATAACAAGCCTTCATTCAACCGACAATGCTCTACCGCCCAAGCTCCTACAAATCCCTCATCCCAATCATGATTTCCCCTACCACACAGTTTCTAGGTCTCACTTTATTTACCATCTTCCTATTTAACGCACAATCACTTACCAACAAAACTTTAATACTTAATGACCTACTGCTGGACTCAACACCGGATTTTTGCGCCATAACAGAAACTTGGCTCAAACCCACTGACATCGCACTCATTAACCAACTACCAACACAGATCTACGACTTCTTCTCTATCCCAAGACAAAAAAAAAGAGGAGGGGGTATCTTTCTAGCTGCCAAAAAATCCCTGAGGTTCACACTCTATCCTATCAACACAAATACCAAATTAGAACTAGGATTGTTCAAATCAGAAGATCTGCAAATCCTTCTAGTCTACGCCCCTCCAGGCCTTCTAGAATCAGACACCTCTCCCATTCTAGAAACTATAACTTTACACCTAAACCTTGACTCCCCAGCTATAATCTTGGGCGACTTCAACTTACATGTTGACAAAGTTCCCCTTTCAACGAACTGCGAAGCCTTCCTCACCGCAATGTCCGCTATGGGTTTCAAACAACAAATCAACAAACCCACTCACAAAGCAGGATACACTCTCGATCTCTTCTTTACAAACGCCGGCATTTCTCAAACAACTCAACCTGAATGTCAACAAGTCCCATGGTCAGACCACTCCTTAATCTCCACCAGCTTTTCCCTACCACAACCAGATCTCAAACCTGACACAAGACCCTCCTTCCTCTACAGAAAAACATGTAACTCTGAACTCCTCAGCAAAGTTTTAGCCCCAGAACTACCGTCCATCGATGTTTCTACACCGAATTCCGCTCTTCAATCTTGGTCCAAAATAACAAAATCAGTAGCAAACACTCTTTGCCCATTGACCACCAAAAAACACTCTACAAAAGCATCCAAAAGACAACCCTGGTTTAATGATGAACTGCGAAATCTCAAACAACTACTTCGGCAGAAAGAAAGAAAATGGCGCAAAGCCCCCTCACCGGCCTCAGTCTCTGAATACAAACGTACACTCCACCAATACAAAAACAGTATACAGAAAACAAAAAGAGACTTCTATGCCCGTCAGGTTCATCACCTCATCTTTGACTCAAAGCTTTATTCGCCTTCGTCTCTAATCTCACTAAACCTATCACTCCGGATATACCACCAGAACTTTCTCAGACCAAAGCAGACGAACTGGCTCTTCATTTCAGCAAAAAAATCTCTGACCTCATCAATCAATTGCCACCAACCACTAGCTCTCAAGATTTCACACACATTCTCCCTAACAAAGATATCCAACTTAACGCATTCGAACCCATCACTGTCACAGAAATACAATCGGTGTTGAAGAAAATGAAACCTTCATCACACCCCTTCGATCAAATTCCTTCCAAAATGCTACTTCTCATTCCTGATACTATATCAAAATCACTAGCCGAAATCATAAACTGTTCACTGTCCCAGGGTATCTACCCAGATGAACTAAAAACAGCTTCAATCAAACCCCTCTTAAAAAAATCGAATCTAAATCCAAGCGATCCCAATAACTTCCGCCCTATTTCCAACCTTCCATTCATAGCCAAAATAATGGAAAAATTGGTGAATACACAACTCTCCATCTACTTGGAAGATCACGGAATTCTATCTCCAAACCAATATGGCTTTCGCAAAGCTGCAAGCACAGAAACATTACTTCTTTCACTCTCAGACTTCCTCCTCGCTGGAATAGACAAAGGCAAAGCATTTTTACTAATCCTCCTCGACTTCTCGGCGGCCTTTGACACCGTCAACCATCACCTCCTTCTAAAACAACTAGCTAATATCGGAGTTACAGATACTTCACTAACATGGTTCAAAACCTTCCTGGAAAACAGAAAATATAGGGTTAAAATTCATAATACAGAATCACAATATCACCCCTCCACCAGAGGGGTGCCACAAGGTTCATCCCTTTCACCCACTCTATTCAATGTATACCTGCTACCTCTTTGTCAACTATTAACAAAATTAAAACTGAAACACTTCCTCTTTGCTGACGACGTACAGATTGTGATCCCTATAAAAGAATCTATCAAGATAACAATGGAATACTGGGATAGTTGCCTAGTAGAAATCAAACACCTCCTTAACAGCCTTAACCTAATCCTCAATGCGTCAAAAACGGAATATCTCCTTATAGCACCTGAAAACAACAACACACTTTCAAAGCCTCCAACCATTCTACAAACCACACATGTAAGAGATCTAGGAGCCATCTTAGACAACCGTCTTAGCCTCAATCCATTCATTAACAAAACTACCAAAGACTGCTTCCACAAATTACATATTCTGAAAAGAATAAAGCAACTTTTCCACGCACATGACTTTAGATCAATCCTACAAGCAATAATCTTATCCAAACTAGATTATTGCAATTCTTTACTACTAGGCCTCCCAGTTTCCTACACCAAACCTCTACAAATGGTACAGAACACTGCAGCCAGAATCCTCACAAACTCCAGGAAAATTGACCACATCTCCCCCATCCTCAAAGACCTTCATTGGTTACCGATCCACTTCAGAATTATGTACAAAACCATCATGATTATCTACAAAAACATCCATCAACACACTCAACTCGACCTACAAATCCCTTTTAAAAAACACACATCTGCCAGACCCATCAGGGAACACTACAAAGAATCACTACAGGTTCCACATGCCAAAACCTACCACCACAAATCCTACAGTTCAAGAGCTCTCTCATCTGCAGGTCCAATCCTTTGGAACTCCATCCCCCCGGACTTAAGACAAGAACCATGCGCTCTAACTTTTAGGAAAAGACTAAAAACTTGGCTTTTTAAAAAAGCATTCCCAGAACTGGATTAAATTCTCCACCCATCAGCATAAACACAAAAGTTAGTGAACTGTAACAAAAACCCACTAACTTCA
This sequence comes from Rhinatrema bivittatum, assembly GCF_901001135.1. Taxonomy (NCBI): domain Eukaryota; kingdom Metazoa; phylum Chordata; class Amphibia; order Gymnophiona; family Rhinatrematidae; genus Rhinatrema; species Rhinatrema bivittatum. The sequence continues at coordinate 306,712,387 of NC_042618.1, forward strand.
CACGCAGTGACAACAACATATTATTATACTTCACTACAATTCATATTTGGTCAATCTTTCCTACCCATCTATATTTTATAATTTTATACATATTTATGAATTGATACAGTTGGCTAAAATGTTAATATTCTTTCTTTAATTTCCTCCCCTTTCAGATCCTAGTTATTTTTCCTTGTTTTTTGTAACTTCCTCACATCCTAAATATTGTTACAATGTTTTTATTTGTTAAGTTTCTTATTATTTTTGATGTTGAATTGGGAAATGTTCTACCATGTTACTCTCTGCAGTTATTCACATTGTTAATTGTAAACCGGGTTGATGTGATTCATATCATGAAACTCGGTATAATAAAAATAATAAATAAATAAAATAAATAAATAAATAAATAAATAAGTGTTAAAGATTCTTACCCAGTAGCCAACCATTATCATAATTCCCATCCTCAAAGTTCAGATAAATAAGTACCCGGGAAACTCGCCACCACACTGAAGAAGTACATAAGTGCATCACACGCAACTTGTATATTGAGAGAGTGGATGAACTTTCAGTTGCGGTAGGATTTTTCCCTCTCATGAAGTGGAATAAGAGCCCCATGTGTGCAATCAATCAGTGACACCCAAAATATTTGGAAACTGTGCAACAGCATAGAAATCCATCTTCCAAGTCTGTAGTTCATGCCTCTATAAGGGAAATCTGATGTAATCACGAAAATGGAAGCGCAAAGTTCTGGAGCACCAGGTGGAAGGACCTAGCTTGTTTGTGATATGCCCCCTACAACTACTGACATTGTTTGGAAGGAGTCAGAAGCTTGAAAGCAATGAGCTCAACAATTTCAGAAGACCTGGAATGGTATGGAACTTGCCTGTGACAAGATCCAGTTTATCTTTCAGCTTCTTATATAATGCCATGATGGCCCAGGAGCTCAAACAGTACCTGCTAATCACTTCTTCCTCAGGAAGACCAAGCAATGTGATAAAGGTACTATATATTCATTCCCACCAAACCCAATCTCACCTCTTTATACATAGAAACCTTTGATTTCCTGTCACCCTGAGATTGTTGGGGATTGCAGGGGGGTCATGCTCACACATGTGTGCCAGTAGCAGCACGTACACAAATATCCTCACATACAGACACACTAACACATTTGCACATTAACGCTCATACTCCCTTTCACACATATAATGCTCATTCTTACACACTCACTCTCATTCTTCTCATTCACCCCACTCACTCACATACACATACACATTCATAACAGTAACAGCAAACTAAACACTTTGTGAAGTAACACAAATCACTGCAAAAAAAAAAAAAGACATCTAGAATCTTTCCATACCATACGAGAACAGCACTAAATCTCAGGACTCAAACAGCATCAATCTTATCTATGAAAAGACAGCAATGTAAATATTATACCATGCCATAAAATATAATATACTACACCACCTACTGGGGAAAAAGAAAAAGCTGGACTGCTACAAATCTCTACAGAGAAACTGCACACTAATAGAAATTCTGCACATCAGTTACATATGCAGATTGATCCCTACCTAATACAGAATAACAAGCCGATACAGTACAGTGTAGGGATGTGCAGACCAAAAGTTTAGGTTCATAAGTCCATAAGTCGAAAGGGGGTCCCATTTGCGGTCAATATGGACATATGGAGAATTCCATAAGTTGAGTCTATGTCCATATGTGCAAATAAAAATTTAAACCCCTCACCCGCCTTAATCCCGCCCCCCCCCCCCAAGACTTACCAAAACTCCCTGGTGGTCCAGCGGGGTCAGGACGCCATTCCTGAACTCCTTTGCAAGGAGCACGTGACGTCGGCTTCACGTCGGAGTGACGCGGCGTCACGTGATTCCTCTCGGGTTCGCTCCCGGAACCCTCGTTGGGCCCAAAAGGAACTTTTGGCCAGCTTGCGGGGGCCTCCTGACCCCCGCAAGCTGGCCAAAAGTGCCTTTTGGGCCCAACGAGGGTTCCGGGAGTGAACCCGAGGGGAATCTCGTGACGTCGGCGTGACGTCGGCGTGACGCGGCGTCACGTGATTCCCCTTGGGTTCGCTCCGGGACCCCTCGTTGGGCTCAAAAGGCACTTTTGGCCAGCTTGGGGGGGTCAGGAGGCCCCCCCAAGCTGGCCAAAAGTGCCGTTTGGGTCCAACGAGGGGTCCGGGAGCGGAACCGCGATGGACCACGTGACGTCGGCGTCACGTCGGAGTGACGCGGACGTCACGTGATTCCCCACGCGTCCGCTCCCGGACCCTCACGGAACTTTTGGCCAGCTTGGGGAGTTTTGGTATGTCTTGGGGGGGGGGATTAAGGAGGGTGAGGGGTTTCAATTTTTATTTAGATCAACAATCGCAATTTCCAACGTATTCAACATAGCTATGTTGAATAAGTTGGAAATCCGATCGTTTACGCCTCATCATTTTTTTAAGTTAAAAAAAAAAAATAAGTTGCGTTTTCCATTTAAGTTCAAAACGAATGCACACCCCTAGTACAGTGCATTCCAGTGGAGCGCACTGTCAACCCGCAATTGGACGCACATTTTGGACGCGCATTTTGGACGCGCTAGCTTTACCCCTTATTCAGTATGGGGTAATAGCACATCGAAAACGTGCGTCCAACCCCCCCACGAACCTAATAGCGCCCACAACATGCAAATGCATGCTGATGGCCCTATTAGGTATTCCCGCGCGATTCAGAAAGCAAAATCTGCAGACAAGCCGCACATTTTACTTTCAGAAATTAGCGCCTACCCAAAGGTAGGCGCTAATTTCTGCCGGCACCGGGAAAGTGCACAGAAAAGCAGTAAAAACTGCTTTTCTGTGCACCCTCCGACTTAATATCATGGTGATATTAAGTCGGAGATCCCGAAAGTTAAAAAAAGTAAAAAAAAAAATTTGTAATGGGTCCATGGCTCGGGGGTTGAAAACCGGATGCTCAATTTTACTGGCGTCCGGTTTCCGAACCCGTGGCTGTCAGCGGGCTCGAGAACCGATGCTGGCAAAATTGAGCATCGGCTGACAAACCCGCTGACAGCCACCGCTCCTGTCCAAAAAGAGGCGCTAGGGATGCGCTAGTGTCCCTAGCGCCTCTTTTTACCGCCGGCTGGGTCATCGAAGACAGACTTAAAAAGTTTCAGAAATCTTGATAGGTCATTCAGGATAGGATCTTCACATTCCCATAATGGTGAAGCCCAAGCCAAGGCTCTTCCCTCAAGTAAAGATAGGATATAGGTGGTCTTGGAAGCCTCTGTGGGAAAGAAGGTAGGCTGCAAAGAAAAATGCATATTGCATTGGTTAACAAACCCTCTACTCATCCGTGCTTCAGCCGTGAAGCTGGTAGGCACAGATAACGGTACGGTGGTCTTGACAGTCACCACCGGAGACAGGATTCTTTCACTGGAGTTGCTGAAGTATTCAGTTGTGCATGTAACTGATTGAAGGCAGTAGCTAGGCTTTCCGGAGACTTTTGTTGCTCGGTGATCCGCTGGGCTAGGCCAGGAATGACCTGCAAGGCTGCGAGCTGAGCCGAGTCCATGGAGTTAGCAATCTGTTGGGTTTGTGGCATATTGTGGACTCCTGGGCGAAGTGGTGATGACTCCTCCCATGGGGAGGGACCCCGTGGGGAACTGCAGCGATAGGCTAGACTCTAGTAAGCAGACACTGAGGGAAGAAAGCTTTATGGTACTGCTGATGTAAGTAGAATCTTGCTTCAAGGAAGGGATGGTACTGTAGGCCAGCGATATCACAGTAAGCTCAGACAGTCTCTATAGATGATGGTCTCACCCGGATGTAACAATGTTGGGTAGTGTTCGGCAGAACGGGATAAGCTGAACCTGGAAGGTGGAATAAGGAGAGCTGGTGTGTAGGGATACTCATAGAGTGGCAGTGCTGGTAACTTCCTTGGTAGAAGAATGGAGAGAGGGACCCGAGGTCCGAGGTGCAGGATTCCCTGAGCAGGCTATGCCCTCGAGGAGCGAGTACCTAGGAGCACTGAAGGATCCTGGAAGAAAGTAGATAGGACCCCCAAGGAGCAGGTGTCCTAGGTTAGATAATTGAACCCCAAAGGGCAGATAGAAGCGAGAGGCCCCCAAGGAGCGGATACCCAGAGCTTCCGAAGGAGCGAGTTACCCAGGAGAGTAGAGAGGAATCCAAACGAGCAGCTTAGAAGCGGTCAGAATAGCAAAACCGAAGTCCTTGCTAACTCGTTGGGCTATAGCCGATAGAGATGTGAATCGTGTCCTCGATCGTCTTAACGATCGATTTCGGCTGGGAGGGGGAGGGAATCGTATTGTTGCCGTTTGGGGGGGTAAAATATCGTGAAAAATCGTGAAAAATCGAAAAAACGTAAAATCGCAAAACCGGCACATTAAAACCCCCTAAAACCCACCCCCGACCCTTTAAATTAAATCCCCCACCCTCCCGAACCCCCCCCCAAATGACTTAAATAACCTGCGGGTCCAGCGGCGGTCCGGAATGGCAGCGGTCCGGAACGGGCTCCTGCTACTGAATCTTGTTGTCTTCAGCCGGCGCCATTTTCCAAAATGGCGCCGAAAATGGCGGCGGCCATAGACGAACACGATTGGATGGCAGGAGGTCCTTCCGGACCCCCGCTGGACTTTTGGCAAGTCTTGTGGGGGTCAGGAGGCCCCCCTCAAGCTGGCCAAAAGTTCCTGGAGGTCCAGCGGGGGTCAGGGAGCGATTTCCCGCCGCGAATCGTTTTCGTACGGAAAATGGCGCCGGCAGGAGATCGACTGCAGGAGGTCGTTCAGCGAGGGTTCCGGCGCCTCGCTGAACGACCTCCTGCAGTCGATCTCCTGCCGGCGCCATTTTCCGTACGAAAACGATTCGCGGCGGGAAATCGCTCCCTGACCCCCGCTGGACCTCCAGGAACTTTTGGCCAGCTTGAGGGGGGCCTCCTGACCCCCACAAGACTTGCCAAAAGTCCAGCGGGGGTCCGGAAGGACCTCCTGCCGTCCAATCGTGTTCGTCTATGGCCGCCGCCATTTTTCGGCGCCATTTTGGAAAATGGCGCCGGCTGAAGACAACAAGATTCAGTAGCAGGAGCCCGTTCCGGACCACTGCCGTTCCGGACCGCCGCTGGACCCGCAGGTTATTTAAGTCATTTGGGGGGGGGGTTCGGGAGGGTGGGGGATTTAATTTAAAGGGTCGGGGGTGGGTTTTAGGGGGTTTTAGTGTGCCGGCTCACGATTCTAACGATTTATAACGATAAATCGTTAGAATCTCTATTGTATTGTGTTCCATAACGGTTTAAGACGATATTAAAATTATCGGACGATAATTTTAATCGTCCTAAAACGATTCACATCCCTAATAGCCGAGCAGAGGTTTAAATACCCGGAAGTACTGACATCATGCGGTGGGGACGCCCCTGAGGTTCCCGCCATGACGTATTCAAAAGCGTTGGTTGTGTACATACGCCTAGGAGGCCTCAGGAAGAAGCATGGCGGACGGGGATGCCCATGCTGTGTCGCAGACCCCAAAGGTTTCAGCAATCAGCACCGGAGGCAGCCATCCTTCCCAGGGAGGAGGAAAAGGGTAGAAGAGTGGTGAGGCAGAGCGGTCACAGCCATCTGTGACCGACGGACGCAACACAGGCCAATTCTGGAGACCTACCAGGTATGTGCCTCTTACATGGTGAGAGACCCTTAGGCTCTTGCAGGCCCACAAGCCCCAGTTCCCCATCCATTTCCTGTTGTGGTTCTGGCATTTCAGCGTCCTTGGCTTCTCGCTGGTACTGGTTTGCTGCCCTTAGCTACAATGTAGCCAAAAGCAGACTATAGTGGCCAAACAATTTGCCAGGAAATAACTAGTTCAGCTAATAAGGCATTTTTATTGGTCTAGAGCTTGGTAGGTAAGTCAGATGGATGTGAAGCAAAAAATATGGCGAGAAAAAGTTCATACAATATTTTGTTTGTTTACACAAATAACAACAACTCCTTAATTGTAGTTAGTTTTTTCCTAAAGTTTGCAATATCTACTGTGTTAATATGTGATACTATACCGCGAGAAGCAGAAATCCTACCTCATGAGAATAATTTGCATCTTATCTGCTTAAAAATTATCAAAAAAATATTTTTAACATATAGTGTGATATTTTATCGTGCAATGTAAAAATATTTTGTGCAAAATTCAGCATTTAATAGGTGAGAAGTGTGTTTACCACATGATAAAGCCCTCTGTTGGCAGGGATATACCTACAGTATTTGAATGCAATCTGGTTTAAAGTACCTTAAATTTGGAAAATAAATAAATGATAGACTCACTTAAGTACCTAAAAAGTATTAATAATACACAAGAAGCAAATCTTTTCCATTGGAAAGAAAGCAGCAGAACTAGGGGTCATGATAGGAAAATCCAAAGTGGCAGATTCAGGAACGTCAGGAAATATTTTTTTTCATAGAAAGAGTAGTGAAGGAGACATAAGTAGTAATGGCGTTCAGTAAGTCACGGGATAAACACAGATTATCCCTAATGGCAAAAGCATGGTAATGAAGCCGTGGGTAACTACATGGAGCTGCACTTCCACTAAACAGTAGTGAAATGATGTCATTGTACTTCCAAGACATAGTGCATGGAGTGGCAATTACAATCCTTAACAAAAGTTCTTCCTCTCCAGCCTCCTCCCCTCCCCCTTCTGCTCTCCCCTCTCCCTCTCCCATTACTCCCCCCTTCAATTCCCCACTTCTCCCCCTCCCCCTCCCATACCTACTCTGGCCCTCTCCTCACTCTTCTCCCCCTCCTCATTCCTGCCTACATTGGGTTTGGAGGCCATCTTTCTATGGCTAGTGGGGCCTGGGAAACCATAACAGCCCTTCTGCCTGCGCTGCTACTTTTCTTTCCCTCATGTACTGATGTGGCCCGGGAACCCCCACCAGTCTTTCCCCTGCTGGTGCCTCTGTTCCTATATCTCTTGTGCTGGCGGGACCCGAGAAACCCCATCAGCTTTTCAGATCGGATATCTTCAGGTAAGAAATTCCAAAGGACTGGCCCTGCAACCACAAATATTTAATCCTGTGTTTCACATAAAGGTAACTACTTAACAGATGGCATTTCAAGTAGATTTTTTCCTTGTAATCATAATGTCTGACTGAGAATGTAAACTTTTAAGAAAGCATTGATGCATGTAGGAACTATATAGTATAATACCTTAAAGATAATCAGGAGAATCTTAAATTTAATTCTCCAAATAACAGGAGCCAATGCAAAGACTGCAACATTGGTGTGACATGCTGGAAACTTGTGGTCCTAACAATGATACGTGTGGCGGTATTCTGAGCTATTTGCAAAGATTACAATGTAGAATCAGAAAGGACCAGGAGAACTGAATTATAATAATCCAGACTACTACTGTTACTTCTACAATGGTCCAAAAGTCATCCTAAATCAAGACTAACCATTTAAGTTGCCATGACTATCAATATCTATCAGCTGGATGTAGCTAGGAAGGATTCTGGTTCTACTATCTTACCCAGAGCCCATTTCCTGTGGACTCAACAAGTATTCTAGTTAATATCTGTTGACTCATGCTTACCACAAATTTCTGTTGTATTAAGCATGAGTCAGCAGAACAGGAATGTCCATTGTCTGCAGTGTTAAGTTTTTATCTGTTATATATATGTGCTGTTATTATTTTATTAGTTATATTACATTGTAACTCACCCCAAGCTTAGAGGTTGCAGATAAGCAATACTCTAAATAATGATAATAATAATCTTCCTTCAGTATCCAATGTCTTCCTTCAATGCAGGGTCTACTAGCCATTTCACTGTAACAGGAGCAACCAGGCAGACTGGTTATTTGCTAACATCTACATTTACTACAGTATGGGGTGGAAATTCATAAGAACATGCCATACTGGGTCAGACCAAGGGACCATCAAGCCCAGCATCCTGTTTCCAACAGTAGCAAATTCAGGCTACAAGAACCTGGCAAGTACCCAAAAACTAAGTATATCCCATGCTACTGATGCTAGTAATAGCAGTGTCTATCTTCTAAGACAATTTGATTAATAGCAGGTAATGGACTTCTCCTCCAAAAACTTATCCAAACCTTTTTTAAACCCAGCTACACTAACTGCAGTAACCACATCCCCTGGCAACAAATTCCAGAGTTTGTGCATTGAGTGAAAAAGAACTTTCTCCGATTAGTTTTAAATGTGCTACATGCTAACTTCATGGAATGCCCCCTAGTCCTTCCATTATCCAAAAGAGTAAATAACGATTCACATTTACCCGTTCTAGACCTCTCATGGTTTTAAACACCTCTATCATATCCCCCCTCAACCGTCTCTTCTCCAAGCTGAATAGTCCTAGCCTCTTTAGACTTTCCTCATAGGGCAGCTTTTCCATTCCCTTTATCATTTTGGTCGCCCTTCTCTGTACCTTCTCCATCTCAACCATATCTTTTTTTGAGCTGCAGTGACCAGAACTGTACACAGTATTCAAGGTGTGGTCTCACCATGGAGCGATACAGAGGCATTATGATATTTTTGTTTTATTCACCATTCCCTTCCTAATAATTCCTAACATTCTGTTTGCTTTTTTTGACTGCCGCAGCACACTGAGCCGACAAGTTCAATATATTATCCACTATGATGCCTAGATCTCTTTCCTGGGTGGTAGCTCCTAATATGGAACCTAACATCTGTTGCTTCCGTCGGTCTCAGACGGCTTCGACCCTTGTGCCTCATCTTTTTCTCTGCTCTCCCCGCTAGCCTTGGAAAGATGGCTACCACCACATCTGCAAGCCGCTCTCTCTGGCGTCCCCTGAATGGCTATGGCATTGCCTCCCACCATGTTCCTCCCAAGGGCCTCCTAGGGTGCGCGCGCACACGGTACCCACGTCTTTATTCCAGCTATGGCACGTACCTTGGGGGTGTCCCCCTAGAGTGACGTCACAACATCCAGGTATTTAGCCTTCGCTTGTTTGCTAGCTCATTGAGTTAGCAAGGATAGGATTCGTCCGGTCTACGCTACTCTGCCACTTCCTGCTGCCACTGGAAGCTCTACCTTACCCTTCGGGGGATTCTCTAACCTGGTTACCCGCTCCTCGGGGGCCCTCTGCTTTCCTTTCAGGTGCCTTACTGGGATCAGGTACTCGCTCCTCGAGGGCCTGCTCTCCCTGCATCGATGACTGTTACCATCTACTTCAGCCTGGTGGAATTGCCAACCTTACAGCTACCATCTAGTGAGTAATATCATTCTCAGTCTATCTCACCCACAGATTTGCCGTGCTGGGAAACCTCCACCGGAATCTCCCTATACCAACTTGGTGAGACGGGTCCCCTCTGCCGAGGGTCCCTGGACTGCTACCTCTGGATCACCTCACTACTGCCACATCTGGTGATATACTACAAGCTGTATAATTGTTGCGTTCGTGCCTGTTTCTCGCCCTCGCTCCACCCTCTTTACCGCTGTGGTGACTCCCTCCGGGCCTGATGGACAGCTTGTGGCCGCGGCGTCCTCCTGCTGCTTCTCCTCGGGATCCCTGGGATGGCCTGATGCTACAGATCTGCCATGTTCCTGATGACGTAGGATGTGCGCGCACGCTCCAGACTTTGTACCAGCAAGGGCGCGAACCTCGGGGGCGTTCCCCCGTAGTGATGTCATCCATTTTCAATTTAAAAGGTCTTTGTTTGCTAACTACAAACGAGTTAGCAAGGACTCAAATCTTCCCTTTGGGTACGATTCCTCAAGCTACTCTGCGTCCCTTTTCTTACATGGAGTACCCGCTCCTCGGGGGCTCCATTCTCACTCTTCTTGATTTCAGCTTGCAGTACGGGATCCGGTACTCGCTCCTCGAGGGCCTACGTTACCGAAGACTCAGAAGACTCCTATTGCCTGGAGGCAATCGCAGACGTGAATACAGTGAGTCCTATTACAGACAGGAACTGGTACTCGCTTTTCGAGGGCCCTTGTTCCTATTTCCTACGACTCCTTACAGTCTAAGACATTATCGCAGGTACGGAGGTCATGAGTTACTATTGCAGATTGCAGATAGGAACAGGTACTTGTTCCATGAGGGCCTATGTTCCTAAATCTCTCATAGCCTCTCTTCTATTCCAGAAGTCATCCCATACTCAGTTATTGTGAGTTCTATTTCAGACTGCCTATAGGAAACAGTACTCGCCTGCGGCTCCTGTTCCTGAATACTGAAGACTCTCTGTTGCATTAGAAGACATTACAGATCTACAATTGTGAGTGTATCATATACCACTGGTTATGCTTAGCATACCCTGTCTACTCACTAATTTCCTTACATCTCAGCAACTCAGAGATCGTAGTTCCAGTATCAGAGGCACTTCAGCCCTGCCAGGCACATCAACTCACTACTGCCACCTCTGGTGGTTCTACTTCCAGTGTAATAAAGAACTATCTGTGTTTGTCTCAATACTACAGCCTAGCCGGTGGTCCCTCTTAGGATCCCCTCTTGAGGGCGCTGTCATCTGCCATCGGCCCAAGGATTCACCATAAATTACTAGCTCATCCCCTTGGGGGAGCAGCATTGAACAATAATAAAAGATCTAACTCTGTGTTTGTGCGTCCCGAGTCTAGCCCAGTACTGTGGCTCCCCACGGGGCTCCTCCCCGTGGGCGTGGTCATCTGGCACAGTACCCAGGAATCCACCCAAACACTGCTAAACCATAACAACATCGTGTAACTATAGCATGGGTTATTTTTCCCTATATACATCACCTTGCACTTATTCACATTAAATTTTACCTGCCATTTGGATGCCCAATTTTCCAGTCTCACAAGGTCCTCCTGCAATTTATCACAATCTGCTTGTGATTTAACTGAATAATTTTGTATCATCTGCAAATTTGATTACCTCACTCATCATATTTATTTCCAGATCATTTATAAATTTATTGAAAAGCACGGGTCCTAGGACAGATTCCTGAGGCACTCCATTGCCCAACCCCCCTCCACTGAATAAATTGTCCATTTAATCCTACTTTCTGTTTCCTGTCTTTTAATCAGTTTGTAATCCATGAACGGACATCACCACCTATCCCATGACTTTTTACTTTTCCTAGAAGCCTCTCATGAGAAACTTTGTCAAATGTCTTCTGAAAATGCAAATACACTACATCTAACTGTTTATCTACATGTTTATTAACCGCTTCAAAAAAGTGAAGCAGATTTGTGAGGCAAGACTTACCTTGGGTAAAGCCATGCTGACTTTGTTCCATTAAACCATGTCTTTCTATATGTTCTGTGATTTTGATCTTTAGAACACTTTCCACTATTTTTCCTGGCACTGAAGTCATGCTAACTGGTCTGTAGTTTCCTGGATCACTCCTAGAGCCCTTTATAAATATTGGGGTTACATTAGCTACCCTCCAGTCTTCAGGTACAATGGATGATTTTAATCAAAAGATTTACTAGGATAAAACCAGGTTTTCAGCTCAGTACATTCAGCAGCAGAAAGGGGAACCACAGGAGCCATGCCCCCCCAAAATTCAGGCCACTGGTGGAAACGATTGCTCCCTCCTGCCTTCTAAATTTCCATCGGGCTCCCTACTTCCTGAGCATATCTAGAAGTTTGTATTGTTTGATGTTTGCTAGGGCGGCGAGTAGCTGCATGCCGTTCTATCCAAGAATTTACGATATCACTGCCTGCATAGTGATCTATGGTCAAAAGTATCCGTTCTTAGAACAGGTTGATATTCAGCTTGCTTACTCATGTCTCTTCAACTACGACACATATGATACCTGCACTGATCTGAGCCAATTCAAGTGGTTCAAAAAGCCCCTGAGGCAGCTCGTAGAGCGAAACTCGGCCAGAGTCGGGCAAGTTTCAATAAAGTCCATGTTTTACCGATTCCACCTCGTTGTTCTTTGCTGCTAGCCATATTGGATCGGTTACCGGTTTGTTTTATGAAAAATAATATACATGTTGTTGTAAGTGATAGTTTTACCTCAGAAGGCTGTACTTTGAATTTCATATAAAATCTATTACAAATGCATAATTATTGGGTGTTGGGTTTTTTTTTTGGGGGGGGGGGGGGGGGATGGGACAAGGCTGCAAGATTCACCTAGGATGCCTAATACCCTTGCATTGAACCTGAGAGAGTTCAGCACATACAAGCTCTGACCATTCCCCATCTGATATGTCAAATCGAATGTCGGTATATATAAAAATAAAATAAATATCTGGGGTAAAATATCAAATTGAGTTTGAATGTTCTTTTTAAGCAGGCGAATGGTGCCCAACACTTAGCACTGCTTGAATATCTGAAGGTCACATTTTCTTGATTTCTGATTACATCTCTTGGTACTCAATGCTCTCTCTCTCCATTCATAGAACAGAATAGTCGCTTACTACTGACATTTCTATTAGTAATGCTGTTTTTCTCAGGAGCAGGCCATCCCTGCCAAGCAAAAAGAATAACATAGCGGTTTTACAGCATCAACAATTTTCTTTGTAGGTTTGGGAATGAATAATTCCTAATCTATGATTTATGCAAAGAATGTACATAATTGTAAATGTAAAGTAAGAAATTGGTAGTGGGAGAGGGACTGTGGGTTTAGTTGGGGGTGAAGCTAGGGGCAGAGCTTCATTGCCCCCCAACCAAAAAGATGTTCTGCTGCCCCTGGCTCAGTAAATCTTAGCCAATCAAAAATTTCTCTCTTTAACCAGCTAATTTTTGTGGGGGTAAAATTTGCTACTTTCAAGGGGTGGGATGAAGAAAAAAAATGTTGTTTCATTTAGATTTTGTGGGGTGGTTTCCCACAAATTTCATTTCATCTAATGTTTATTTCATTTATTTTGTTAAAAAATTAACCCCTCCCCCTAAAAAATGAAAAAAAAAAAAAAAAAGAAACAGGGCTTCCTATGCCCCCCACCCATCCCTCCCACCAGAAAAAATGCCAGGGCAAGGATCTTCCCCGGCCCCCTCTTACCTGGTCCAGGGGCATCCGACATCAAAGCCTAGGTCCAGGCGTAAACCTGGGTCTTGCGTAGGGCCTAGGCTGAGGTCACGGCAAACTACGATAACCTAGGCCTACACAAAGCCGAAGCTTCAACCTGGACCTAGGTTTTGCGAGCAAGCTTCGAGACCTGGTTCCAAAGCCTAGGCCCAGTCAGAAGCCAAAGCCTTATGTAGACCTAGAGCATGGTAGGTTGCCGTGACCTCAGTCTAAGACCTATGCAAAGCCCAAACTGCCTGGGCCTCGGCCTAGGCCAGGGCTCAGACCCAGGCATCATAGCCTGTTCCAGAGATCTGGTTCTGATGTCAGGGCCTCGGCCTGAACCCAGGCATGACACCAGGGCCGAGGTCCAGGGTCAGGCCGAGGCCTGGCATCCAGGCATCAGAGGTCTTCTTTCTTCAATCTTCTTTGACGAAATGATGCTTTTCACTTGAGAGGTGCTGAAGTTAATAACTCCAGAGTATCCTCCCCAGCAGAGGGGCACCATTTCATTGAAGAAAAAGACTTCTGAGGCTCAGGACCCGACCTCTGAGTCAGAATCTGGTATCAGGCCTGGGTCTGGGCTGAGGCTCCAGTATTGGGCGTGGGCCCTGGCCTAGATCATGGCCCCGGCATTAGACCTAGTCTCTGGACTGGGCCCTGGCATTAGGCCAAGGCTCTTACATATGGTCCCAATCTCCAGGTTGGGCCAAGGCATTAGGCCTGGGCCTGGGCCCTGCCATAGGCAGAGGCTCAGGTGTTGTACCTGGGCCTGGACCATGATGCTGGATCCCTGGCAAAGCAGGTAAGTTTGTTCTATTTTGGGGATCTTGGCCAAAGCTGCAGCATCAGGCCTCAGCTTTGGCTGAGACCCTAGCATCGAACTTGGACCTATGTCTCGACTCCTGCATTGGCCCGAGGCCTATGCCTAGGTGAGGCCCTGGCCTTGAGTCTAGGCCCAGGCCCTGACTCTGGTGTTGCGCTCGGGCATAGGCCAAGGCCCCTGCATTGGGCCTTGGCCTATTCCCTATACAAGGCCCTGGCTCCAGGCCTATGATTAGACCCAACAGATTAATTTTTTTTGTTTTCAAAATGAAATGTGAAAACCAATAAAATGTTTTTGGGTTTTCAATCATTTCACTTTGAGAATGAAATGAAACAAAATAGGAAATTCTGACTCATTTCTTATTTCATTTCTCCTAAATATCCATCCCTACTACTTTCACAAATTTAGCTGGTATTTGGAGAGGGCATTTTAAATTAAGCCAGAAAGTACAATATTAAGTGCTACCAATTTAAATTTATGTGCACAACTCTGTCCACACAGACATTCAGTGGTACCTTTGACCAGATAAGTGCTGTTGAATATCTGGATAATATTAACCAGGTATATGTACTAGGGATGTGAATCGTTTTTTGACGATTTAAAATATCGTCCGATATATTTTAAATCGTCAAAAATCGTTAGGGCCACGATACAATACCAATTCCCCCGATTTATCGTCAAAAAATCGTAAATCGGGGGAAGGGGGAGGGCAGGAAAACCGGCACACTAAAACCCCCTAAAACCCACCCCCGACCCTTTAAATTAAATCCCCCACCCTCCCGAACCCCCCCCCCAAATGCCTTAAATTACCCTGGGGTCCAGCGGCGGTCCATAGCTAAATCGGGGGAAGGGGGAGGGCAGGAAAACCGGCACACTAAATCCCCCTAAAACCCACCCCCGACCCTTTAAATTAAATCCCCCCAAATGCCTTAAAGTACCCTGGGGTCCAGCGGCGGTCCGAAACGGGCTCCTGCTGTTGAAGCGTGATGTCTTCAGCCGGCGCCATTTTGCAAAATGGCCGCCGCAAAATGGCGGCGTCCATAGACCAACACGATTCGACCGCAGGAGGTCGCTTCCGGACCCCCGCTGGACTTTTGGCAAGTCTTGTGGGGGTCAGGAGGCCCCCACAAGCTGGCCAAAAGTCTCTGGGGTCCAGCGGACGTCCGGGAGCGATCTGCCGTGAATCGTTTTCCGTACGGATAATGGCGCCGGCAGGAGATCGACTGCAGGAGGTCGTTCAGCGGAGGTCCGGAACCCTCGCTGAACGACCTCCTGCAGTCGATCTCCTGCCGGCACCATTTTCCGTACGGAAAATGGCGCCGGCCATACGCGTATGGCCGGCGCCATTATCCGTACGGGAAAACGATTCGCGGCAGGAGATCGCTCCCGGACGCCCGCTGGACCCCCAGAGACTTTTGGCCAGCTTGGGGGGGCCTCCTGACCCCCACAAGACTTGCCAAAAGTCCAGCGGGGGTCCGGAAGCAACCTCCTGTGGTCGAATCGTGTTGATCTATGGCCGCCGCCATTTTGCGGCGGCCATTTTGCAAAATGGCGCCGGCTGAAGACAACACGCTTCAACAGCAGGAGCCCATTTCGGACCGCCGCTGGACCCCAGGGTACTTTAAGGCATTGGGGGGGTTCGGGAGGGGGGGATTTAATTTAAAGGGTCGGGGGTCGGTTTTAGGGGGGATTTAGTGTGCCGGTTTTCCTGCCCTCCCCCTTCCCCCGATTTTAGCTATGGACCGCCGCTGGATCCCAGGGTAATTTAAGACATTTGGGGGTGGGGGATTTAATTTTAAAGGGTCGGGGGGGGGGTTTTTGGGGGGTTTTAGTGTGCCGGTTCACGATTTTAACGATTTTCACGATATTCTAAACACCCAAACGGGCAACGATTACGATTCCCTCCCCCTCCCAGCCGAAAATCGATCGTTAAGACGATCGAGGACACGATTCACATCTCTAATATGTACCCAGTTATCTTTACCCACTCAGCAGACTTTTAACTATTGACCTATTTTGAAAATTAACATAAATAGAGAAACCTAAGGAGCTTATCTGTGGAACTGGTCAATTAACTCAATATCATGAGGGCCACTTTAAATCAAGTCCTATTGTTTTTAGTTTTCCTTCTCTAAATATCTAAGGTTAATAATGGGTTTCAGATCATTAGAGCCTGGCAGTCTAGGCATTGCCCATTGCAACTAGGGATCTGTGGTTCATGTTTATTTGAGGTTCTGGGACTACAGATGCCCTGGGGTAATAGCAGGACTGACTCAGCCTATCTGATGATGTAGAGGGAAAATTATTCTCATTTTATTGCCTAGTTAAATTGCAATTGTTTTATACTAAAGACATGATTAAAGGCTGAAGAAAGGGCAGTTTTTCGTTAATAATCCTTATGACTGCATTCAGTAGATCTTTCTCATAAGCTGCAGTGCCAGCTACTGTGGGATCTTGTACTGATTTGATTTGTAGCAGTCAACAAACAACTGCGAATGTTCATCCAATGCACTAAACGACTTACAGGCAAAACAAAGAGCAATTATTCAATATTAGCAATCTGAACAGCAAATTATATGTTCCATTTATTATGCATGACAAATAGAAAATTACTTTAATATCATTTCCTAAATCAGATTAATTTATTATTGCAGAATGATTAAGGAGACTCATTTATTGTTACTGCCACTTCTTTTAGCAAAAGTGAAGCCCCAAGGAGTCTGGAGTTTCTTCAACAATAAGAACTTATTTTGGAAATCATTTTATCCTGTACAAATTCTATGCATATCCAGGGACCTTCTTTCCATTTTGGGCCATATTCAGAACAGCTATGTTTTGCTATGCGCTTGTTGGAATCCATTTTCAAATGAGGAAATTAAGGATGAGGGGAGTCCTTGCCACAAAGAGTCTTTCAGTCTTGTTGATATGATTCAGTATTGTAAATTAATTCAGCTTGAGGGCATCATGTAAGTGAGAAACTAGGAATATCTTGCCAGTGGATTATCTCAAAATACCTTTGTTAGCCAATATTAATCTATTTACGTACTCATTGGACGGAGAAAAATGATTGCCAGTATAACAGGGTATGCGGGACTCCTATGACATCCCTCTCACACTCTTGAACAAAGCCCATAACTCATATATTGGGTGAACAAAGGGTGCAGTTTAATAATCACCAATAACCCGAGCCTTACAAACTTCATAATACCCATTCTCCAGCAATAACTCCTTCTCCCCCATTTTAGGAATTTGCCCTACCCACGGTCATGCCCCAGCGATGTGAGGTTCAAACCCTTCCAGCCAACCCCTACCCCACCACAGCAGACCTCCACCATGTCAGATCCTTTCAGTCACCTCCCAGCCATAGAGGACGAGCTGCTTGAACAGTGACCACACTGCCGTCAAGCTGCCTTGTGTAGCGCCCCCCCCCCTCCCAGTTACACACATCCTAGAAGTCAATCCCCCAGCCAGCACATTTAGTTATACATTATAATAACTTGGCTTGGGTTTACCCTCTCAAACTGTGGCATAACACAAAACTTCCTCAAAACATCCCATACATAATCCTCATAAATGGGTAGTACAGAGGTAAAAACCTTTGGACCGCTACCACACACAGGACTGAGGAACCTGCTTCTAATGGTCTCCTAACTACCAACTCAGTTTCCGATCTCCTCACCTCAGCAGGCCATGCCCAACAAAACATTCATATCTTTTGAAACCTGTTTTCCCAGTTACTTCCCCTAACACCTCCCTAACACACCCTACCTATCATCTCCATAGCCCCCCAGCCTTAAACTAATTTTGGCACATGGGATTCCCATGACATTCTCCCCTCACACCCTTGCACAAAGCACAAAACTCATATATTATGTTAACAAAGACCACAGTTTATTAAACCACCAATAACACCAGCTTTACAAACTTCATAATAACCATTTTCCAGCAATAACTCCCCCCCCCCCCCATTTTAGGATTTGCCCCACCCACCACCACCATGCCCTGGCAGTGTGAAGTTCAATCTCTTCCGGGCAACCTCTATCCCACCATAGCGGACCTTCGCCATGCCATGTTCTCTCAGCCACCTCCCAGCCATAGAGGACCAACTGCTTGAACAGTAACCACACTGCTATCAAGCTGCCTTGTGTAGTGGTGCCCTGGCTATACACATCCCAGAAGTCAAGCCCCCAACTAGCAAGTATATTTATACATTGTAATAACTTGGCTCGGGTTTACTGCCACAAACAAGGTCAACCTCTAAATCATCCTTGTTCCCCCAACTGCGGCCACCTGACAAATACAACAAACTCTCCAAAGCAACCTGAAGCATGTTATTAAAAGATCTATCCCCACATCAGACAGATGTACACCATCTAACCGAAACAACCCTGAGCAAACATCTAGAGACCGATCATGCCGCACCCTGAAACCCCCTTGCGACACTACTTATGCATCTATTTGCTTGTTCACCTTTTTAATACCACACTTCCACAGAGGTAATTCACTAAGCTTAAGTCGAACCACAATGTCTGACCAACCAAACTTGGTTTCCCCCAACCTATTCATTAAGTAGGCCAGGTCTTTCCTTGCCACTCCTATGAATTTGCAACACGGCCATTCCCCTAAATCATTCTCACCTAGATGAACCACTAATATCTCTGGCTCACATCGGCTCCTTAGCTGTTCCATGATGGCAGGAATTAGGTGGTTCTATCTGATGCCTCGAAAGCCCATCCAGCATACTCACCTACTCACTTCTACCAGGCCCAGGTGTTCGCCATATGGCCATGATATTTCCTGCTAACATCTCAGTATACAAAAGAATGGCCCACGACCCAGGTACACCCTTTCTCAACCTTGCCCTCCTGAAATCCTGAAAGACAAAAACTTGATATCCATTAATACTCCCCCAACCCCTCTCCTACATGTCCTGCCAAATGTATGATGCAAATGCTCCCAACTGCCACCTCTCACTATGCCGGATCTTATCCTCAGATAGGCTTAACTCAGCAGTGCTAGTAGCTGCACCAAATCAGAATGAATGTGTTTTGTAAACCCCGCATTCCATCCCAAACTCTGAATCACCAAGTGAGAACCCTGGCAAATTGAAAATGTGTCAGAGGACAACCATCCTCTTCAATTAAAAATGCCCCTCCACCGCTGGTTTTAGGCATACAAAGTCCTGGGCACTATGCACAGAACAGGCCAACTTGTTATTTGACCGAAATAGGGTTACCGTCTGCCCCTTCCCTTCTGGTCAACTTTAGACCTGTAAATGAATAAATGCACCACTTCTTCTGAAACCCAAACATTACCTTTCAGAAAGTCCAAAACCCCTGGCTGAGCTGACAACTCCACCACCAGATTTCAAACCTGCATGGTCCTGAAAAAAGCAAATTCAAAGTTCACTTGGGAAAGCAGTATCTCGATGCAACCAACAATTGTTTGGCAAGTGCTGCAGGATTACCATCAACTCTGCATATGAAATGGGTAGCAGTTTATCCGCAACCTGGCCATGTGTTCTCTCTAACCCACGAGACCCCTTCTACCATGGAACCAACAGCTAAATTACCCCAAACTGCCACCTTCTGAAATAAGGAGAACTGCCCACTTCAAAGACAATGAATATCCTGCCCACTTAGCTCAGAGTATGTACTGAAGCATAACCTTGTCAGGAACTGGTTATTCCACTCACTCAAGTGCCCTGAGCAAAATCGCAACTGCACCTCTTCCTTTTACATAAAATGCCCAGGTTGCAGGAGCCAAAGAGGCCTTTATCATCGACCATGCATCTTCTGGCCAAGTAACCAGAGGTACTCTTGGACCAATGCTCCCTCCTCATCTGCCAGAATATGTCCCATTTGCAATGAGAAAGTGCATCAGCAATTAAGTTCCCCATTCCCGGGACATGCTTGAGTGGTGATGTTCCATTTCAAACACAACAATACAAATTCCTGCAACAGTGCAGATACCAACTCACACCTAGCAGACTGCCTGTTTACCAAATTATCAAAGCAAACAGCATCCTTCTATCACTCAATCCATGACCCCACAATGCCAAGGCCACAACAATGGGAAACAATTCAAGGAAGGTAATGTGTTGGTGACCCCCGCTGCGACCTACAATTCTGGCCACCTATCCACCACCCAAGGACACTTCCAATAATGCCCAAAACCAGCTGGCCCCGCAGAATCTGAATACAATTCAAGCTCAAAGTTAGACATCTGTTCCTCCTGCAACATCAATACACCATTAAGCTCCTCCAAAAATCTATCCCAAACATCCAACTCATTCCTAATCCATCTGGTCACTCAAATGAAATGATGCCCTGACTTAATTCCCACAGTCACTGATGACAGTCTGAGAATAAACAATCACCCCACGGGAATAACGCGACATGTGAAATTCAGGGAACTAATTAACAATTGCATCTGACGCAACGTTACATTTCTAGCAGCCTTCATCAGTTTAACCAAGCCCCTGAGCTTGGACACTTTCTCCTCAGGCAGGTGGGATACCATATTTTCAGAGTCCAATTCAATTCCCAAAAATATGAGCCTTGATGCTGGCCCCTCTGTCTTACTATGGGCAATAGGAACCCCCAGTCACTGAGTTACCCTTGCGAGCACTTCCCCTAGCCGGACTAATAAATAGGAAGTCATCCAAATAATGCGACATATCCTACCCTGTCACCTGCACCAGTGAACAAAAGACTGAATGCTTTAAAATAAGCACAAGAAATTGCACATTCCATGGGAAGACTACAAAGTATTTGTTCTGGAAAACAAATCCCAACAACAGAAAACTGATTGGGTGCATTGGCAGTAATTGAAAAGCAGATTTAATGTCAGTTTTAGCCAACAAAGCTTCCTGCCCAACTCTCCTAACTAATGCAAAGGTTTCATCAAAAAACACATAGCAGACCGAGCACTGTTCCCTAGATATGAAGTCATTCACCATGGACCTTTCAGGGTCCTACTTCCTTCTTTGGGACCTCCGCTAACGGGGACAGATGTATCACGCAAAAGGAGGCATTGCAAAAGGCCCAACGATACACCCGAGACTCAGCTCAGACTCCAACTTATCCCTAACCACCTCTACAAAACAACTACCAGATCTAGCATTTCTTGCTCTAACCCCCGAAACCTGGACCCAAATAAAGAATCATGAACCCGTTCTCAAACTCCTCCTTTAGTAAAACCACATCTTCCCTATTCGGATAAAGTTGTAGCCAAGCACCCATCTTCTCTATTTGAAACAATGAGGGTGCCAGAAACTGAAGGGCCTCCCTACTTGGCTCCTCTACCCACCCCGCATGTGCCCTGCTTAGTGCTTACTACACTTTGAGGTTGAATGTCTGGCTCCACAAACTGAGCAAGCATGTCAGAATTTGCAATCTGGGAACAAACAGGAGGTTTTATCAAACCTACATCACACATCCTGCATCAGACTGTCCTTTAACCTGTGTTCTAGCTTTACCCCCCAAATCATGAAAGGATCTACCCTTAGGTAGAGGTTAGGGCTGTTCAGCTTGGAGAAGAGACGGCTGAGGGAGGATATGATAGAGTAGGGATGTGAATCAGGCTTCGGACGATTGAAAATATCGTCAATATTTTCAAAATCGTCAGAAATCAGGGGCTCCCACGAAACGATAGGAAAACCCCATGATATTGATCGTAGGGGTTCTCTTATCGTTTTGGGGAGGGCGGGAAAAACGGCAAACAAAATAACCCCTAAACCCACTCCGACCCTTTAAAACTAATCCCTTTGCTTCCCCCCCCTCCCGACCCCCCAAAAAACATTTTACAGGTACCTGGTGGTCCAGTGGGGGTCCCGGAGCGATCTCCCGCTCCCGAGCCGTCAGCTGCCACTAATCAAAATGGCGCCGATGGCCCTTTGCCCTTACCATGTGACAGGGTATCAGTGCCATTGGCCGGCCCCTGTCACATGGTAGGAGCACTGGATGGCCCGCGCCATTTTTAAAGATGGCACTGGCCATCAAGTGCTCCCTCCATGTGACAGGAGCCGGCCAATGACATGGATACCCTGTCACATGGTAAGGGCAAAGGCCATCGGCGCCATTTTTTAGTGGCAGCTGACGGCCCGAGAGCGGGAGATCGCTCCCGGGACCCCCACTGGACCACCAGGTACCTGTAAAATTTTTTTGGGGGTCGGGAGGGTGGGGGAATCAAAGGGATTAGTTTTAAAGGGTCGGGGTGGGTTTTTGTTTATCGGCTCAGGCGCAGCCGATAACAAAACCGCGATCGGGCCCGATGGAAAAAAACCCACATGTGAATCGGAACCGGAATCCGAACCGATTCTGGTTCCAATTCACATCTCTATGATAGAGGTCTTTAAGATCATGAGAGGTCTTGAATGAGTAGATGTGAATTGTTTATTTACACTTTCAAATAATGGACTAGGGGGCATTCCATGAAGTTAGCAAGTAGCACATGTAAGACTAATTGGAGAAAATTCTTTTTCACTCAACACACAAGAAAGCTCTGGAATTTGTTCCCAGAGGATGTGGTTAGTGCAGTTAGTGTAGCTGGGTTCAAAAAAGGTTTGGAGAAGTTTTGGAGAAGTCCATTAACTGCTATTAATCAAGTTTTCTTAGGGAATAGCCACTGCTATTAATTGCATCAGTAGCATGGGATCTTCTTAGTGTTTGGGTAATTGCCAGGTTCTTGTGGCTGGTTTGGCGTCTGTTGGAAACAGGATGCTGGGCTTGATGGACCTTGGTCGACCCAACATGGCAATTTTTTATGTTCTTATGTTCTTAAGGCTCTGCTCCTAATTCTCACTCTGTTGACCAGCCCCAGCAGCTTTAACACTGCCGCTGTGACCCCTTGTTCGTCATTTGGGGCAACTAGAGGTTAATGTACTGAGTACCCCAAGATATGTAATGGTTCTCCTCTATTTTGTCTCTGATCTGCTCATCATAATTTCCAGGCCCATCTCTCATAATCTCTGAATATCCCAATAATTCTATCTCCATACACTAAGAATAACCCTTACTATGAAGGATCAAAATGACCTCCCACACTTGCCAGCCTCAGAAAACATTGTACGCAATTTATATATTCCTTAGGACCTTCCTAGAATTATCTCCCTACGCTGTCTTCTTCCCCTTCTTTTTACCTTTCTTATCATCTCTCCTTCTTTCCAACAACTTGAAAATGTCAATATATGTTCTTTTCCTTATTTGTCTTTGCAAACTCTGAGGAACCTCCTTCCTAGAGCTCTGTCAAAGTAACCAAAGCCAGATGTCCTATGTCCTGCCCAGGACCACTAATCTGCTCCCCCTTTAAACCTAGCCAAGATTGCCCAGAACACGATGAGGAGGTTGAAGATGAAGACAACAAATGGCTCTCCTTTGTCCCCCTCTTCTTCTTGTTTCCCAATTGACACCCCATAGCATGCTCAACAACCACAGGCCTCGGACCATCTCCTCCTGTCACAACTTCTGGCCTGTTGCCTCCCAATATTCCATGCCTACCCGATCGCTGCTTCTCTTCTGCACCACTTACAGCACTGCCTCTGCAAGGAGTGTTCACTGGCCCTCTGGATTCCTGCTGAGATGCCCCTGGTTGTTCAACCCTCTCGCTGTACTTCTCCATGCCTCCTGCTGCGAAGTGCCTGGTTGCACATCATCACCTGACACGCTTAGAAGAAATGCCCATTGCGCTGTGCACAGGTGCGATCCCATCACCCCCCATCCCATACTCCTCCATACACCCATTCAGGATACGCAATGCCCTGCCTCTCTGCCAATAAACACCCTATACCATGCCCAGGACATGACCACATTCCCACTCCCCCATACCACCACAACTGCAATCCCTTACCCCCTGGCCATTAACCTAACCCTTACCACCCCCCTCACTCACGGACCTGCCTTCCAAATCCCGAATCTCCCCTTCCCCCAACCTGGTAACCCTGAAACACCACCCCCTAAACCTCCATCACCTGTGTAACCTTGCCAGTCTGGAGAATCCCCCCACATACCACCCCAGAAAATTTAAATCCCCAGCCCCTCCCATCCCTGCTGTACCCCCACACTCCTGGGAATGCATGCAAGTGCTCCACTCTGCCCCCACCATCCACATATCCGTGAGCCAGGTCCTGCTCCCCTCTTTCAACTCTCAGGTCCTGCAGAAGGGGAACTCCTGCATCTGATGTTGACAAGCCTCTACTGGGACCAGTCATTGATGACAAACCAGCCACTCCTCATCTCCCTCCTGCACTAGCCGGTGTACCAGAAGTGACACCCTTTCTGCCTTGTCTTATAATAGGTACCACAACTCCCCCAGAACCCCCCACCTTTGCCGCTGCTCCATTTGCCCTGTCCCACCCATCAAAGCATTTTGCTAAACTCCTTTCCTTTTCCCTTACCGGCCACCTTTCCTTTGCTCTGACCCAGCACTCCTGATGCTGAAACCAGCCCATCACCACCCCCCCCCCCCCCCCCCCCCCCCAGTAACTCCACCTCCATTTCTTTCCAATGCCGATTCCCCGCGCCTCACTTTCATGAAAGGCCCTGCTGGAAGAGGGACTAAAGTGGACCTCCTCCTGCACTGCCCCAACTCCTCGAGGCCCTGCCATAGTGACCACGCTAACTACTCTTACCTCACCGATCTCACTGCCCGCCAAGACCTCGGAGGCGCCTGATGCATTCCGGCCTAATTCACCCTGCCTCAATCCCGCTAATGTGCAGCTGCCTCTGGTGCACGTGCTAATCTCCGTACAGGTACTTGCCTTTCTTTTCTCTGCTCTGCAAGCCAGGATCCAGGGCTTGGATTGAGCTGTTTCCTGCACCCAGCCCTCCATTGGACCCTCTCCTCCTCCTCCACCTCGTGGCTGTTGACCCCTCCCCCTGGAAGACTGCCCTGCTTCTAACGAATGTGCTTTTAAATCTCCGTACAGGTACTTGCCTTTCTTTTCTCTGCTCTGCAAGCCAGGATCCAGGGCTTGGATTGAGCTGTTTCCTGCACCCAGCCCTCCATTGGACCCTCTCCTCCTCCTCCACCTCGTGGCTGTTGACCCCTCCCCCAGCTGGAAGACTGCCCTGCTTCTAACGACTCCGTTTTTAAATCTCCGTACAGGTACTTGCCTTTCTTTTCTCTGCTCTGCAAGCCAGGATCCAGGGCTTGGATTGAGCTGTTTCCTGCACCCAGCCCTCCATTGGACCCTCTCCTCCTCCTCCACCTCGTGGCTGTTGACCCCTCCCCCAGCTGGAAGACTGCCCTGCTTCTAACGACTCCGCTTTTAAATCTCTGTGCTGGATGCTAAGACCCATATTGATGACATCACTTTTGAGCGACACAAAAAGAGTCATCTATAAAAATCTAACCTGTCAAGCGTCACGCGCCTAGCGTCACGCGCCGAAGGAGCGCGACAAAGGGGCCTGCCCCTTTGAGCGCCCCTTCGGGCAGCCCTTCGGACTGCCCTGAAGGACCCTGGAAGACCCTAAAGTACTACACCGGACCTCCTTCTCACCCAGCAGTCCCTTTTGACCCTGAAGTATCGCCGCTCACTTGCCAGCCTCTCAGCCAAGACCCATCCAGCTCCAGGACCTCCGAGTGAGTGGGCACCTCCTCAAAGTGCCTATCCCACTCTCACAGGTGCTCATGAGCCTGCCCCAGCCACTGGACTACTCCCCCTAACACCTTAAATTGCTCTATTCTGTTATTTGTGCATGTTATCTAAGCTGTATAACCTGCATTGTCTGACCTGCATTGTATAACCTGCATGGTACACTATTTACACCTCTTACCCTACCTAATCAGCTTTGTGCCCTTCCCTCAGTGCCCTTCTCTCAGTTTAACTCCTTGATACCTTAATCCCCGCCTTGTACTACCCTATATCCTCTCAGTTTCCTTTTTACCTACCCCTCTCCCTCCCTCCTCCTTTGCCTACCACCCACTATGACCACACAACACATCAACCGCATCCACCTCCCCCACAACAGACTCCCCCATTCCCATCCCCCCGTCCCACCCCCCCCCACAAATCCCTCCTCCCTATCCTCACTACCCCCCTCAACCAATTCCTTGGACTCACTACCCTCTCCATCATTCTGTTCAACGCCCAATCACTCTCCAAAAAAACCCCCATCCTAAATGACCTCCTCACTGACACCAAGCCAGACATCTGTGCCATCACGGAAACCTGGCTCAAAGAAACAGACATTGTCCTCCTGAACCAGCTACCTACACAATCCTACGAATTCCTATCCATTCCAAGACCCAAGAAAAGAGGAGGTGGCATCCTCCTAGCCTTCAAGAAACACCTTAATCTCAAACTCTCCCACACCACATCACCCTCCAAGCTAGAAATTGGCCTCTTCAAAGCCCCCTCACTGCAAATCTGTCTCATTTATGCCCCTCCTGGATCCATCGAACGGGACCCCTCCCCCTTAATTGAATTCTTATCTGCCAACATAAACATTGAAATCCCTTCCATCATACTAGGAGACTTCAACCTCCATGTCGATGCCACCCCCCTTACCCCTTCTTGTGAGGCATTCCTTACTGCACTCCAAGCTCTAGGCCTTAGACAAATTGTTGCCTCCCCCACGCACCAAGCTGGTCACTCCCTTGACCTTATATTCATCAACCACTGCTTCCTACCATCCCACCCCCCCCCCCCTCCCCCCCCGTACCTTGGTCAGACCCCTTCCTCATAAAAGCCCTCCTCCCCCTTAACTTCCCTACTACCCCCACTCCCTCAAACAACACCACCTTCACCTTCAGGAAACCCTGCTCTGGAGATGAACTGGCTCTTGCCATTTCCAACACATCCACTAGCCTTGACTGCTCCAGTCCAGAGACTGCCATCAAATCCTGGCTCAGCATGACTCTTGAAATTGCTGACAAACTATGCCCCATCTCCAGACGTAACATTACCCAACCCACAAAAAATCATCAACCCTGGTACACGACTGAACTAAGATCCCTAAAAAATACCCTCAGGCAGCGTGAGAGAAACTGGCGTAAAGCCCCCTCACCCCAACTCGCCTCAAGTTTCAAAACTACCCTTCACCAATATAGAATAACCACCCTCAAAACAAAAAGAGACTACTTTTCAGCTAAGATCCACCAATACATGTACAACCCGAAAGCCCTTTTCAATTATGTTGCCAACCTCACCAAATCCTCTCAGCCCACTATCCCTGAGAATGATGCCTCCACTAAGAGCGAAGAAATCGCCCAGTATTTCCTCACAAAAATCACCAACATCCGCCGAGATTTCAACACCCTTCTCCATCCACCTCCCCTTCCCCCTCCCTCCAACCTTCCCCCACTTCACCCACCCTCCAAACCCTTGACCTGACTTCCGCTAAAGAAGTGGAATCTATTCTCAGAAAACTTAAACCAGCTTCCCACCCTTCAGACACCATTCCCACAAAATCCCTCCTCTCCATCCCGAACACTATATCCAAACCCATCGCAGACATCATAAACTCCTCCCTCTCTTCAGGCTCTGTCCCAGATGCTCTTAAACAAGCTATTGTCAAGCCCCTCCTAAAAAAACCAACACTAGACCCTAAAGACCCCGCTAACTTCCGCCCTATCTCTAACCTGCCCTTCCTATCCAAAATTATGGAAAAGATTGTAAACATCCAACTTACAGAATATTTAGAAAGCAACAACATTCTGCATCCAGCCCAATACGGCTTCCGTAAATACCTCAATACAGAAACCCTCCTGCTCTCCCTCACGGACCACTTACTCATAGGCATGGACCGAGGCAACTGTTACCTCCTCGCCCTACTCGACATCTCAGCTGCCTTTGATACCATCAACCATAACCTCCTCATCAACCGGCTATCCGAAATAGGCATCTCAGGCCTAGCCCTACTATGGTTTAAATCCTACTTATCTAACAGAAAGTTCTCCGTCAAGATAGGAAACGCCAACTCCACACTCTATCCCTTGTCTCAAGGTGTCCCACAAGGCTCCTCCCTCTCCTCCACCCTTTTCAACATTTATCTCACACCTCTATGTCAGCTCCTCACAGACCTCGGCCTCAAATTCTACCTCTATGCAGATGACGTTCAAATCGTCATTCCCATTCACAACTCTCTCTCAGATGCCCTTGCCTTCTGGAACACATGTCTTGCCAACATCAATGACTTCCTCACCAACATCCACCTCGCTCTAAACTCCTCCAAAACAGAGCTGCTCCTTATCTCTCCTCACCTCCCTCCCAAACCACCGATCTCCAACGATCCAGCTTTCAACGTCATAACACCCCAACCCACAGTAAGAGACCTTGGGGTTATCATAGATCAACAACTCAATCTCAAAAAACAGATCAACTCCATCCTCAAAGAAGGTTTCTTCAAGCTTCACATCCTGAAGAAACTCAGACCCCTCCTCCACTATCATGACTTCCGCACCGTCGTCCAAGCCACCCTTTCCTCAAAGCTGGACTACTGTAATGCCCTCTTCCTTGGCCTACCCTCCTCCACCACCAAGCCCTTACAAATGCTCCAGAATGCCATCGCCAGGGTCATCACCAACTCAAGGAAAGCTGATCACATTACCCCAATACTCAAAGAACTCCACTGGCTCCCCATCGCATCCCGAATTCTCTTCAAAATTCTAACCATAGTGCACAAATCCATCCACTCGCACAATTCCAATTGGTTGGATGAACCCTTTCGTCCTATACGCACTGAACGACCCACTCGCACTGTCAACAAAGGCACCCTCTCCATTCCCCCTTTGAAAAAAGCCCACCTCTCCTCTACTAGGGACCGTGCACTATCCATTGCAGGCCCTAAACAATGGAACACCCTCCCTACCACTCTCAGGCTAGAGCCATGTTACGCCAAGTTCAGAAAAAAACTTAAAACATGGCTCTTCCGACAAGCCTACCCTGATTAAGTACACCGACTTCTGCAAGTATCTTGCCTACGCCTTGTATATTCCTGTAAATAGTCCGTTGCAGTTTTTATTTATTGCTTTAATTCCTCCACCTCCTGCTCTTTGTATACTCCTCCTTGTTCGCCCTCCCTGTTCATTGTAATTTCTACCTTTAAAGTTACATTGTAAACCGGTATGATGTATGCATACTAATACCGGTATATAAAAGTTTTTAAATAAATAAATAAAATAAATACATGCCCTGCCTCGCTGACTCCGCTACGCTCCACATCACCACTCCCCCCCCCCCCCCCCCATACCAGCCAACTCGAAATAGAGTTCCCGATGCAAGGTTCACTTCGCACAGGCTCACCCCCAGCCACAGACGCCACCATGCCTACATGGTCCCCCAACATTAGCGATATGCCCAACCTGATTCTCCCAGGTAAAACGCTGACTTCCCCCTCACTTCCACCTGAAACCGATGCTCCAGAGCCGCCTCAGAAAGCAAATCAAATCTGCCAATCTGGTCAGCCAACTATTCTGCAACCACCCCACCAGCTGCCTCAACCACTTCATCCCAAATCAATTCAAAGTGCATCCGCCTCTGTACTCCTCCCTTCTTCTTGCCTACCATGGGCCAAACCCCAGGTGAAAAAAAAATCCTCTGGGCCGCTACCACATGCAGGACTGAGATACCCTCTTTTAATGATCCGCTAACTACCAACTCAATTTTCCACCTCCTCATCCCAGCAGGCCGTGTCCAATCAAAATGTTTCATATCTTTGAAACCCATTTCCCTGGTTATTTCCCCTAACCCCTCCCTAATACACCACCTATTAGCCCCATGCTCAGAAGTGTATGCCCGCCCCCTACCATGTTAATGGTGGCAGGGTGGACATAGCCCCCCCAGCCTTGACCTTACAGGAAGCAAGATACTCAAATGGACCACTCAGTCTGCTGTGTCACTTGAAACTGTGCATGCAATGCAAAGGGGTCAGTTTTTAAAGGCTCACCGAGTAGGCTACGTAACATTTGGTTAACTTTAACTGGTTATTATTTGCAGAATTTTCAGCAAGGTTTCTAAGATAAAAGTCTACTAAGTCTAGCAGGTCAAAATTTAAGTGGTTGGATTTAGGATGGCTATCTGTGTGGCTGAAGTTAGCCAGTTAGTGCTGAAAATCTGCCCTATCTTGCCAAGTATTAAAATACCCTGAAAATGCCTCTGGTGCAGCCCCTTTTTACCCAACCAAATTGACCACCTTGCAATTTTAGGTGGTTATGTTTGTCTGGTTAGAGAGGGAAATTTTTAACTGATTAGATTTAACTAGCTATCTCCTTACGTAAGCCAGTGAAACCTTTTGAAAATCCACCATGATGTGTTTTTCCCCTGGGGTAAGAAAGTGTCTGGTTATATTAAATGGCAGTAAGCCACAGCAAGGTCATCCTGAGATCTAAAGGACAACTTTGCAATTCAAACTTCACCTTTATATGTACTGAAATTTTAGAATGGTTGTGGGCCAAATACTGATGACTGTTCTTTGAAACACAATAAATTAGCATTGTATAAAGGAATCCAATGGAAGAACAGTTTACAGAATCTAAAATATACAGCCATCGCTGCTGGAGGATTATGCCTGAAAAAAAAATTGTCATTTTGACTGAAGTCTTTATAGTCTTCTTATTGTGATGTATTCAAAATGTAGTTCTTTTCATGAATCCTTTTTTTAGCCAAACAATGTATCTCTTTAAAGATGTGCTTTCTTGTCATTAATGGGATCTTTTTCTCTTTATTTATTTTCCTTTCATATGGCTTTATTTTATCAAACATTCAATGCAAGTTATAATCTTAGAAGAAAAAGAACCTTTTATGTCAGCCTGCACAGTTTGTGTGTACAGTCAATATCTCAGATTGCCCATATCTATTTTTGATGAAAATTGTCAGGACATATATGAAGGAAAATAAGCTTGCCTAGATAGGGATATTTATCTTTTTCCTTATGATGTGTCCACTGAATGATAGAATCCTTTCATCCAAGGTAGACAGACTACCCCATTTTTCTCCAGTTTATGCTCAATTTTTCTGCAACTATTTGCATACTATTAGGACCAATAATGCAACCACATAATGTCCTTTTAAAATAAATATATAGGACAGCCACTGGTTGAAAAGTGCCCTGAGGAAGGGTTGCTTTTAGCAACCCCTTCCCTTTTGGACTCACATGTTCTCATATTCACAGACTGAATCAAAAGTAGCATGCTACTCCTTCCCACCCCCCCCCCCCCCCCCCCAGTTGAAGCGCCTGGCAGTCTTCCTGCTTACCCACCTCTGTAGTAGCTCTGCAAAGCAGGGGGGGGGGGGCATTAGTCAGTCAGTCAGATTGGTCAACTGGCTCCCTCCTGCCTTTATTTCTTGCATAATACCACCATGTCCTGCTGTCGCTCCTTGTGACCTTGGGCAAGTCACTTTACCCTCCATTGCCTCAGGTACAAAAACTTAGATTGTAAGCCCTCTGGAGATAGAGAAATACCTACAGTACCTGAATGTAAACCGGTGTATCTCGATTGAGATCGAATGTCGGTATATAAAAATAATAAATAAATAAATAAATAAATAAATGTGCTTAGAACAGCTAGTGAACCATGGGCGTGTTAACACCGAACATTCATCTGCTGGTGGTAAGTTGGACTTGCTGGGAAAGAACACTTAAAATCTTTAAAAAAAATCTTAAAAGGTTAAACTATTATTTGCTTTATTTATTGTGTACAAGTTTTTAAGGCTAGTTTTTGTTTCCAAGTGTTAAGAATTGTGTGTGTTTAGAAATAGGACTTTGAGCTAATTTTGTAAGCTGGTGTAAGTTAGAATTTGTTTGCTAGTGCTAAAAATTGTGTGAGCTTGTATAACGTAGTATTTATTTGACAGTGTTAAGAATTGTGACAGCTTAGAGATAATAGACTTTGGGTTCATTTTGTGAGCTTGTATAAGTTAATATTTGTTAAATATTAGAATTGTGAGCTTACGAAGGTCATGTGATCTGAAAAGGTAAGAGTACTAGTTCTTGGGCAACTGTCAATAGCATTTGATGTGAAAAGGTGTTAAGAGGAAATATTATTAGAAACAGGAAGGGAAATTAGCTAAAAAGGCCAATTGTTAATCTACTTGAGTTTGAATCCCTCAGAGGAGATTGTCTTTTGAAGTATTTTGTTTGAAGCAATTGACTTAGAAGCACAGATACAGTATATAGGAAAGAAAAAATTGAATGAACCTCAGTCCAAAGGGAATGCAGATTGCAGAACTTTCATCTGTTGTTGGTAAGCTGGAGTTGCTGGGAAAGAACACTTAAAATCTTTAAAATAATTCTTAAAGGGTTAAACTAATACTGGCTGTGTTTATTATATGTTAATTTTTAAGGTTAGAATTTGTTTGCAGGTGTTAAGAATGGTGAGAATTTAGAGATAATAGACTTTGAGTTAATAGCTTATATACATTAGTATTTGCCACTGTTTAGAATTGTGAGAATTTAGAGATAATCAAATTTGGGTTAATATTGTGAGCCTATATAAATGTAGTTGTGCACTTACTTGATCTGAGAGTACGTGTTCCTGGCCAACATGTCACTAGTTTCATTCCCACCTACTCCAGTCTTTTCTTTTTGTTACATTGATAACCTCCTCCCTATGCCCGCCTCCCCCCAGTTAGGAGGAAACTCTTCAGGAGTCCATTAGTGATTTTGAATAACAGACAACCCTGATTTTAGTGATTGACTAATTTTTGTCTTGTTGCTGGTCATTCACAAATTAATATAAATCACCTAGTTATCAATTTAATAATATGGGTAGCCAGGACATTTACTTTCCTCCACATCTGCTCTTTTACAAAGAACTATACAATAGATACACAGACAACAGGGTAGAACCAAAAGGCTGCAGCTTTATTACAACAAACCACCAGGTGCTCAAGCCCACCAGAACCAAACTTAAGGAACTCTCAGTGAACATCTGCCACCGGCCAGCAAGATGATCATCACCTGGCCACCCGGTCTGCCAGTTCCCACATAGCACGATCTCCCACGACCCCCGCCATTGCCCAGCAAGGAGCCATATGGGGACAGCTGCATCCAGTTGTCTACAAAGAGTCTAGACATAACCACCATCAAGTCAACAGATAATTCAGTATAACAGTGACCCTCAAATTGGCTCGGGCAACCAGCCACTCCCCCCTGCGACAAAAGCAGAACACCCCAATAATAATAATCAAAACATAAGGGCGGGTGGGAGAGATGCAACCACGACTAAAATAGCAAAGAACTGACTCTGTACTGCCTCACAAGCCGCCAGAAATCAGAACTCCTCCCATTACCCTACAGGCAAAGCCCCCAGGGAGCCAAACAGCTCCCAGCCCACCCAGGTTCAAATTTAAACCAGCAATGGCCCTACACCG
The DNA here is from genome assembly GCF_901001135.1 of Rhinatrema bivittatum. Taxonomy (NCBI): domain Eukaryota; kingdom Metazoa; phylum Chordata; class Amphibia; order Gymnophiona; family Rhinatrematidae; genus Rhinatrema; species Rhinatrema bivittatum. The sequence goes on from NC_042618.1 coordinate 306,745,476, forward strand.
CCTGACTGCAACCCAGTCATACTGTCCCCCATCCACTCTCTCCCCCTGCGGCCTGCTCACAAAGTAAGCCTGGCACCATATTACTATGGGAAATTGGGCATGAAGCCTTTCTGCCCTCTCATAATATGGGTAGCCAGGACATTCACTTCCCTCCATATCCCCCCTTTTACAAAGAACCATTCAATAAATACACAGACAACAAGGTGGAATCAAAAGGCCACAGCTTTATTACAACAAACAACCAGGTACCCGAATCCACCAGAACCAAACTTAAAGAACTCCTAGTGAACATCTGCCACTGGCCAGCAGGTTGATCATCATCAGGCCACCCAGCCTGCCAGTTCCCATATAGAAAAATCTCCCACAACCCTCGCAACTGCCCAGCAAGAAGCCATATGTGGACAGATGCACCCAGTTGTCCACAGTCTAGACATGACCACCGTCAAGTCAGTAGACAATTTAGTATAACACTGACCCCCATATTGGCTTGGGAAACCTGCCACAGGCACAGGTATGACATAACCTGTGACCCCCAAAGATGCAGCCCTGATTCCTAATGGAGCAAATACTCCAAAGCCTCCTGAAATGAATTCAAGAACAAGTCCAAACTGATAAAAGACAAATGTACTCCATCGCTCAGGAACAGCCACTAGGCCATGTCCCAAGACTACTCCTGATGAATATGATGACCCCCCCCCCCCCCAACAAGTTCAACCAGGAACCAATCTGTTGATTGTCTTTCACCCGACTTCTACGCCAAATTACCTTGTTCATCTCAGAAGGCCTTGCAATTATATAGGACCAACAAATTATGCAGATAACAATATGGAAATAAACATTACATCTTTCCTGACCATGCTGATGAATTTGCAACCCAATATTTTACTCCAGTTGTTCCCTGCTAAGTGAATAATCAGCACTTGTGGCTGACCAAACCATTCCAAGCCCTACTGCAAATATGGGATCAGTTCATCCCATAGCATCCCTCTATCCCCCAATCAGTGAACAATCATGCCGCGTTGAGTTAAGTCCAACTGAGACCCATATGGTCATCCACATGTATGCCTATAAGTCCACATGATATAGAAGTGTCCAATAATCCATGCACCTCGCTCTAAGCATGCAGTATCTAAAAAGAAAAAACAATTAGTAACATGCTCATCCCTCATAGAGGTCCTGGATGGACATAGTCCTCAAATGCATTGGACCTCCACCTACTGATCCTCCGAATCACGCCACTGGATAAACCCAATCGAGCCGCCGAAGTTGCAGCTCCAATCTTAAATGAGTGTGTCCCAAACCAACTCACATCCAGCCCAATTTCAGCCAGACTAGACCGCAACACCATTTCAAATTGATACTTGGTCAGCGGGCAAAGGTCAGCATGAACTGAGAGCCCCCCACAGCCCAAATCCTAGAAAAAAACAATGAATTGGCCAGTGGACATGTCTGTAAGCCCGGAACTGCCCGCAGACCCACGGAAACTCCCCTAGTACCTTGATCATTCTTAGATCTAGGGACATAGAGAATGATCAAATTACTACTTAAGATCACATACTGCATTAACAACCTAGTCCCCTCCACCCCTTTTGTTGCTCTGGCCACTAATTCACTAACTCAAAAAGCCCCCAAAAAAGCCAGAATGAAAGCCACATGAAAAAGGCAAAATTCTTATGGAGACATACAAATACCAAAACATCCCAAAGCTTGAGCAGGATATCATGTGTAATGGGTAGCCACCCAGCTTCACCACGCATGACACCTCTGGACCAGCCCAGCAACATTCGCCAGACCAGAAAATGACACATCGGAAAGCTCCAACCATGAGCCCACAAGAAATAAGAAAACCCCGATAATTGACTTGAAGCACCATCTGCCTTATCTTTTTCAATAAACTGCAACAAGAAAACGTTTGGACTGGGACCCCATCGCCAACCCAAGAGTACAAGGAAAGACACCACTTTATTAGCACCATTCACATAACTCATCCAAGTAGAAGGGGCTAGTGATGCAGCAGCTTCCATGCTTCCAGGAACCAAATTTCCATAGGAAAGGAGGTACAGAAGCTCCGCATTGGTCCACCTCTGGAGCAAGCTTCTGAAACAGCTCCCACTTGGAATGAGAAAGAGAATCAGCCACACCGTTAGCCACACCTGGGACATGATGAGCTCAAACTGTTACATTTAATATTATACAATGGAGCAGCAGCTCTCGCAACAAATCAGAAATCATGATGCATTTAGCCGATCTCTTATTAATGACATCAACCTCACCTCTGGTTAATGCACCAAAACACAACCTTCTATCTTGGAAACGCGAACTCCATAAAAAAACCGTGACCACAATTGGAAACAATTCCAAAAAGGTAATGTTTCTAGTAGTACCGGCTGTCTTCCAATCATCAGGCCATAACGCCATGCACCAGGAACCTTGACAATAAGTCCAAAAACCCAGGGAGCCTCCTGCATCCATATACAATTCCAAACCATGGCTCGATAAAGAATTTGACTGCCAAAGTGAAGACCCATTAAAAGCAGACAAAACTCTATCCCAAATTCACAAATCCTCACTCATCCCACCTGTAAGACAAATATTGTGATTGTTCTTCTTAACACCAGACATCGCGAAAGACAATCTACGAAGGAGCACCCATCCCAAGGGAATGACCCTACAGGCAAAATTCAAACTGCCCACCAGTGATTGCAACTGCTTCAAGGTTAATTTTGTATGAAGCATCGCTCTCTCAAACAATTCCCTCATACTTATTACTTTTTCAAAGGGCAGCCAAGAAATCATGTCCACAGAATCCAACTCAATACCAAGAAAAACCAACCTCCGTTTTTCTCTCTGCAATGGGGATACCAAAA